>NC_067245.2:73097034-73697034 GCF_019359855.2 Lolium perenne
GCTGCAGTGGAAGGCAGAGAATGGTACTTCTGACAAGGGATTTGAAAAGTTGCTGAAAATAATAAAGAAGATGCTTCCAGGGGAGAACGTGTTGCCCTCTAGCACGTACGAAGCAAAGAAGGTTGTCTGCCCTCTAGGATTAGAGGTGCAGAAGATACATGCATGCATCAATGACTGCATCCTCTATCGCGGGGAGTACGAGAATTTGAATGCATGCCCGGTATGTAGTGCATTGAGGTATAAGATCAGGCGAGATGACCCTTGCGATGTTGTGGGTGAGTCCACCCCCAGGAAGAGGGTTCCTGCGAAGGTGATGTGGTATGCTCCTATAATACCACGGTTGAAACGTTTGTTCCAGAACAAAGAGCATGCCAAGTTGTTGCGATGGCACAAAGAGGACCGTAAGAAAGATGTGATGCTGAGACACCCCGCTGACGGGTCGCAGTGGAGAAAAATCGACAGAGAGTTCAAGTCATTTTCAGATGACACAAGGAACTTAAGATTTGGTCTAAGTACAAATGGCTTTAATCCTTTCGGGGAGCAGAGCTCCAGTCATAGCACCTGCCGGTGACTCTATGTATCTATAACCTTCCTCCTTGGTTGTGCATGAAGCGGAAGTTCATTATGATGCCAGTGCTCATCCAGGGCCCGAAGCAACCCGGCAACGACATTGATGTGTACCTGAGGCCATTGGTTCAAGAACTTTTAGAGTTGTGGCGTGACGAAGGTGTACCTATGTGGGATGAGCACGAACAAAAGGAATTTAACCTACGAGCGTTGTTATTTGTAACCATCAATGATTGGCCTGCTCTTGGTAACATTTCAGGGCAGTCAAACAAGGGATACAATGCATGCACACACTGTTTAGGTGAGACTGATAGTAATTATTTGGGAAACAAGAATGTGTACCTGGGGCATCGTCGATTTCTTCCAAAACAACATCACGTAAGAAAGAGAGGAAAGCATTTCGGAGGTGAGGCAGATAACCGAACGAAGCCTACCCGCCCTAATGGGGAAGTTATATATGATATGGTCAAGGATTTAAAAGTGATCTTTGGAAAGGGTCCCGGCGGACAATCTGTTCCGCATGATGTTGACGGACACGTACCCATGTGGAAGAAGAAGTCGATATTTTGGGAGCTACCCTACTGGAAATTCTTAGAGGTTCACTCTGCAATCGACATGATGCACGTGACGAAAAATCTTTGCGTGAACCTGCTAAACTTCTTGGGCGTGTATGGGAAGACAAAAGATACACCGGATGCACGGCAGGACCAGCAAAGTATCCACGAAGGAAACAACCTGAATCCAGAGAAGTATCAAGGTCCTGCCAGCTATGCTCTTACCAAAGAGGAGAAGGAGATCTTTTTTGAAGTCCTGAGTAGCATCAAGGTCCCGTCTGGCTTCTCGTCGAATATAAAGGGAATAATAAACATGTCGGAGAAAAAGTTTCAAAACCTAAAGTCTCATGACTGCCACGTGATTATGACACAATTACTTCCGGTTGCATTGAGGGGGCTTCACGGAAAATGTTCGAGTACCCATTGTGAAGCTATGTGCGTTCCTCAATGCAATTTCTCAGAAGGTGATCAATCCACTTACTCTACAAAATTTACAAGGATGTGGTCCAATGTCTAGTCAGCTTCGAGTTGGTGTTCCCACCATCCTTCTTCAATATTATGACACATCTCCTAGTTCACCTGGTCGAAGAGATTGGCGTTCTCGGTCCTGTATTTCTACACAACATGTTCCCCTTTGAGAGATTCATGGGAGTCTTAAAGAAGTACGTTCATAACCGTGCTAGGCCAGAAGGAAGCATCTCCAAGGGCTATGGAATAGAGGAGGTCATTGAGTTTTGTGTTGACTTTATTCCTGACCTTAAGCCGATCGGTGTTCCTGAATCGCGCTATGAGGGGAGACTGCGTGGAAAAGGCACGCTAGGAAAGAAATCAGCAACGTGTATGGACGGACATTCTTTCACTCAAGCACACTACACAGTTCTACATAATTCCATCTTGGTGGCTCCGTACAAAGAGGAACACAAGGAGATCTTACGCTCTAAATACCCGGAGCAACGTGAAGATTGGATTGATGGAGAACACATGAAGACTTTCGGCGGTTGGTTGCAAACACGTCTCATGAATGTCACCGATGACGAGCAGCTGTACTTGTTGGCCAAGCAACCATCTTCTACTATATCGACTTTTCAAGGGTACGAGATTAATGGGAACACATTTTACACTTTCGCCCAAGACAAAAAGAGCACCAACCAAAACAGAGGTGTCCGCTTTGATGCAGAAGATGGCAATGGGAACAAGGTCACATATTATGGGTACATAGAGGAGATATGGGAACTTGACTATGGACCTAATTTCAAGGTCCCTTTGTTCCGGTGTAAATGGTTCAACCTGAAAGACGGTACAGGTAGACCCGCAAAGACGGAATGACTACGGTGGATTTCAAGAATCTTGGGTACGACACCGAACCATTCGTCCTAGCCAGTGAAGTGGCTCAGGTTTTTTATGTGAAGGATATGTCTAGCAAACCGAAAAAAAGAAAAGAAAGGCAAGAGGACACATCATACGATGAGCCAAAGCGGCACATAGTTCTTTCAGGAAAAAGAAACATCGTGGGAGTAGAGGAGAAGACAGACATATCAGAAGATTATAATAAGTTTGACGATATTCCACCCTTCAAGGTAAAAATTGACCCAAGCATCATCTTAAACAATGAAGATTGTCCATGGTTGCGTCGCAGTAAGAAGAAAGGGAAACGGGCGAAGAAAACTCAGAAGACTAGAGGAGATGGAGTATAACTTGTGTATCTCAATATGGAAATCACTTTTGTGTAATGATGTTACTGTATGTAAGATATTAACAATGGAGATGGTTGGCTTGTTTTACTAGTTAAGTCACGGGCTTGCAGGGAAATTTTTCCGAGGCGGAACTTCCGAATATGCCATATATAGGGCATGTGCACCAAGGGCATATTCGAGAAGTTCCGCCACGGGAGATTTCCCAACCCTTTCCGCAACATTGTTAGAGGAGATGGAGTCTTCCACGGGCTTGCAGGAAAAAAATTCTGAGGCGGAACTTCCGAAGATGCCATATGGCGTGTGCACCAAGGGCATCTTCGACAAGTTCCGCCACGGGAGATTTCCCAACCCTTTCCCCAACATTGTTAGAGGAGATGGAGTCTTCCACGGGCTTGCAGGGAAATTTTTCCGAGGCGGAACTTCCGAAGATGCCATAGGGCGTGTGCACCAAGGGCATCTTCGACAAGTTCCGCCACGGGAAATTTCCCAACCCTTTCCTCCATCCATGGTGATGAAACTCTCCATCCATGTTGGCTTGTTGAGCTGCTTCCCATGGTGTATCGATGCTCCTTTTATAGGCAGAGCGTCCTTATCCTGCCGACAGCTTTAGTACCGGTTGTAGACACGAACCGGTACTAAAGGTTACCCACGCGTCCTTATCCCACCGACAGGGCGTCGTGCGCTACATACTTTGTCTTATCGAGCAGGGCGTCCTTATCCTGCCGACAGCTTTAGTACCGGTTGCAGACACGAACCGGTACTAAAGGTTACCCACGCGTCCTTATCCCACCGACAGGGCGTCGTGCGCTACATACTTTATCTCATCGAGCAGGGCGTCCTTATCCCGCCGACAGCTTTAGTACCGGTTGCACCCACCAACCGGTACTAAAGGTTACCCACGCATCCTTATCCCACCGACAGGGCGTCGTGCGCTACATACTTTATCTCATCGAGCAGGGCGTCCTTATCCTGCCGACAGCTTTAGTACCGGTTGCACCCACCAACCGGTACTAAAGGTTTGCCTCGATCTGTCTTCCCGCCTATTTTCTTCCGGCGCTTTCCACCGGTTCCCGCCTCTGTCTTCCCGCCTATTTTCTTCCCGCGCTTTCCACCGGTTCCCGCCTCCGTCCTCCCGCCATTTTTTCACTATATATATGTTGGCTTGGCCACCATTTACATATCACATCTAGACTCATATCTGCAAACCTCATCACCAGGTCACATGGCTTCCATCGTATCTCTAACCCTCCGGGAGGCGGAGGCGCTTTGCGCGTCGAACTACCCCTGCCCGCCGGGCTACCGCGTCCCTACCGGCTGGTTGCTGAGCGTCGGAGGCGTACCGGTCCCTCCTGTCCCTCTAGGTGTGGCGCGCGAGATGGCCATCATGAACCACTACTACTTCGAGCTCACGCCAGAGCAGCGGAGGAATCCCCAGTGGCATCCCGACTACAGCCCGACTTGGGAAAGCTTCTTCATCAATCGGCGTGAGAGGGCGCTTGCCAGGCACGAGGAGGGTGGCCCGCCTCCTCCGAACTTCAACGAGGCCGGCCGTCGGCTGTGGTGGCGCGGCCGGACTCTCCAGGGCGTCATGGCCTACCGTGGCCCCCGCCTGCGCTACCCTCAGTCCCAGCCCACGCGTGCTCACCCGCCGACGTTCGAGTACCGCGACCCCGATGCCAGCGACGATGATGACGGCGACTACGACGACTACAGTGGCGACTACTACAGGGCTAGGCACGAGTATGACTGAATGACTCCAACAGTAGAATTTGGCCATGTATCTTTAATTTTCAGTTAAGCTATGTACTTTTAATTCGAGTTCACTCGTAATAAAATTTTATTCCCACCCTTTCTTTCCCGCCTTTTTTCTCCCACGCGCGGCGTCGTGGCGGGAAAGTTTCCCGCGCGACGTCGTACGTGGCGGGAAACTTTCCCGCGAGGACGGCGTCGTGGCGGGAGTAAAGAAAACAAATAGAAAAGAAATATAAAAGAAAAGGAAAGAACAGAAATAGAAAATAAAAAGAAAAGCAATAGAAAATAATAAAAAGAAAAGAAATAGAAAATAAAAGAAAAAGAAACAGAAAAGTAAAAAAGAAACAGAAAAGAAAAAAAGAAATAAAAAAGGGGAAAGAAATGAAATGAAATAGAAAAGAAAAAGAAAAAGAAAAGCAATAGAAAACAATAAAAAGAAAAAAAATAGAAAATAAAAGAAAAAGAAACAGAAAAGTAAAAAGAAACAGAAAAGAAAAAAAATAGAAAAGAAAAGGAAAGAAAAGAAATAGAAAAGCAATAGAAAATAATAAAAAGAAAAGAAATAGAAAATAAAAGAAAAAGAAACAGAAAAGTAAAAAAGAAACAGAAAAGTAAAAAAAGAAACAGAAAAGTAAAAAAGAAACAGAAAAGATAAAAAGAAAAAGAAAAACTAAAAAAAAGATTTGGTACCGGTTGGTGCCACCAACCGGTACGAAAGGTCTTTCGTACCGGTTGGTGCCACCAACCGGTACCAAAGGCCCTCTCCCCTGTGTTATCACTTAGGCGTGGCAAAACTTCGC
The DNA here is from genome assembly GCF_019359855.2 of Lolium perenne. Classification (NCBI taxonomy): domain Eukaryota; kingdom Viridiplantae; phylum Streptophyta; class Magnoliopsida; order Poales; family Poaceae; genus Lolium; species Lolium perenne. The sequence continues at coordinate 73,102,402 of NC_067245.2, forward strand.
CAAATCAACAGCTCCTCCGCGCGCAGACAGGCCCGAGCTCGCCGTCGCTGCGTCGTCGCCCGCAGCTTGCCGTAGCCGCCGCCGTCGCCATCGCCGAAGCTCCACGCGCCGCCGCCGTTGTCGTTGCCCGCAGCAGCAGGCCACCGTCGCGCGCAGCAACAGGCCGGGTTGCCGTCGTCGCCGCGTCGCCCGCCGCTCTCCACCTCTCCCGCGCCGGCAACCGAGGTGAGCACCCCCTCCTCTCCCTCCCTCGCCTCGCCTCCCTCGCCTCGCCTCCCTGGCCGCCGCGCGCCTCGCCGGGAGGAGCCCGCGCGCGCGGCCGATCGCCGCGCCGCTGTCGCCGCCGGCCTTCCCTCACGCACGCCCGCAGCGTGCTCGACGAAATGCCGCTCCGCCACGAACCCCAGCGGCTGCGACAGCACGTCGCCGATCGACGCGCGAACCGACGCCGCGGCGGCGCTGGTCTTCCCGTCGCCGGCCTTCACAGCTCCCGACCCGGACCCCGGCCTCGTGGAGGCGGCGGGGGCATCCGCCGGGGAGGAGGAGGCGTCGTCGTGCTGCGCCATGACGCGCACCGTGAGCCTCTGCCCGGCGTCGCAGTGCCCCGGCGCGCCGCTGATGAAGTAGAGGGGGCCGCTCCGCTCGAGCCGGAACCTGGCCTCCTCGCCGCCGTCCAGCCGGAGGGCCGGCCGGTCGCCGCGGCACACCTTGTAGTCGTCGCGGGTCACCACCAGCACCGAGTCGTTCTTCGCGTACCTGAAGTCTGCAAGCCAAATGGACGGAACGGCCGACGTTATAATGGAGAATGCGAGCACGACCTTGATGGTTGCGTTCGTAGGTGGTGCTTACAGAGGAGGTCTCTGACGTGGAAGCGGCTCCTGCTGGCCCAGTGGTTGTAGGTCTCCTCGCCGGGCGCCGGCTGCCTCCACCCCCTGGCGTCGCCGCCGATGGTGAGCACCCGCGGCGAGGACGCGGAGACGGAGGCGAGAATTGCGCAAGCAGCGACGACAGCCGATAGGAGGAAGGTGGTGGCCATGGCGATTCTTGGCGCGCGAGTGGGTTCGTCTACCTCTTGAGCTCTATACGGCCGGGGAGGAGGCGATCGAGGAGCTTATATAGCGGCAGGGAGGTGGGCAGCGTACGTGGGTGAGGTGCGGGGCGGTTTTGTGACGAGACGTGGCGGGATCGGAGGCCGTTGATGGGGGTGAAGGTGGGGATTTGGACGGCGGCGAGCGTGCGTGAGATTGGTGAGAGTTATATGATCAGCACCGTGTCCGTGTCCGTGGCCGTGGCGGTCCGTTAGGGTTTTTTTGCTTTCTTCATTTCAATTGTTATCCATCTAGCAATCTGTTATATGATCATGACATGATGAATGAAATACAATTGCTTTCTTAATTTTGCAGTGACATTGAGGTATGGAGGACGGCACCTTCGTCCGAGATGAGGAGGGGGAAGAAGCGGTGCAGTAATTGATCTATGAGAGTGCCCGTGGTCCGGAACCCGACGATGGAGATGACAACGATTTCCAAGACTTTCTGAATGATTTCGGCGAGGGACTTGAGTCTGAACAAATTAGAAGAGACAACGAAGTGTCCATCACAAACTCCGGCGAGGTGTATATCTATGTATCAATTAGTCTATATGTTCATCCCTAGGTGCATTCATTTATTTGTATTGCACTTATTAACGAATAATTTTTTCTTTTAGCCTTCTGGATCATCGAGCAAGTCTGTTAGATCAAAACGAGGCCCGGCGCGGGTGCTAAAGGGCGAGGGCAGGTTAGCCCTCACGGCATTCAAGGATAATGGTGAACCAGTGCAGCCCAAGGAGTTTTGCCGCAAATTTACAAGTCAATCCGGAGTTATTGTTAGGGACCATGTACCGATCAGCATTCAAGAGTGGCATAAGCCGAAGAACCCGGAGAGTGGTGCTAGTTATGTCAACGACACGATGAAAAAATTTCTTTGGGACACGCTACTGACAAAGTTCAGCCTACCGGAAGACATGACGGAAGGCCAGAAGAATAAAGTCAAGGAATGGACATGGAAGAAGATGGCCATACAATTCCAGACCTTCAAGAAAAATTTATGGGACAAATATAAGAATGAAGATCCAGTATTCGATGATAATCTAGTGAAGATAAAAGATCACTGGGCCGCATTTAAGGAGTATAAGCAATCGTCTACTTTTGTGTCCCGATCGAAGAAAAATACCGAAAATGCTGCAAAGAAGAAACTTCCGCATCATTTGGGGTCAGGTGGCTACAAGAGTGCCATTCCGAAGTGGACAGCGTTTGAGAATAAACTGATTGATCATGGAATCACTCCACAGACATGGGACTGGCCCGAACGGTCCAAGTTCTGGTTGTTCGCTCATGGGGCAGGGTTGGACCCAAAGACAGGGCTGATCGTTGCGAAGGGAAAATGGAAGGAAAAAATTGAGGCAATTGTACCGAAGCTTGTAGATGCAATTGAAAAGGTCAGAAAGGGAGAGTACATTCCCGATCGAGAGAATGACGAGCTGACACTCGCTCTGGGGAACCCTGAACATGTTGGACGGGTACGAGCTCGCCCAGGTCTCACCATGAAGGAAGCGTGGCCGGACAAGCGCGACACTTATAGAAGCCGTTCGCGAAAGAAGAAGAAGGACGCCGACATTGTAACGGAATTGTTAACTAGGGTGGAGGCTCTTGAGAGAAATCAGAGGGCACCTGATCAGCCGCTGTTTCTACAGGATCCACAAGCCGATGCTGCCCCATCTCAGCGAAGAAGCAGTGTCGGTTCCTCGCATCTTAACGGATGTGGAGGAAGCTACCCCGTGGATTATGTCACGGAGAAGACAGATTGTGAGCTACATATGTTAATCAGGACCGCGTCTGTTAAGGTGGCGGTCGGCTATGTGTACCCAAGTGAAGATGGAGCAATGCACCATCATATGCCCATTCCACCTGGTTGTGTTCGTGTCGGGGTGGATGAAGTTGTTTCGGGTTTTGAAAAAGTGGAGCTTGATATTCCTAGAGGTGAAGATGAGAGGACACTGGCCGATGTCAAGCACGGTTTCGCCCTATGGCCGAAGAAGTACGTCGTCCTTTTGCAAAGACCACCGACTCCTACACATGAGCAGCAAATGCCATCGACTCCTCCTGGTGGCAGTCCTGGTGAGCAGCCAAGTCCACACCTACCTGAGAGGGACCCCAACGTGAGTCCACCATCTCGAGATCCTCCGTGACGTAAGACAGCGTCCGTTAAGCGGAACGGTACGCCGCCTAGGAAGAAAGCTAGAAAGGAGAAACAACTGCCGCCTACTGAGAAGTTACCTTGGGAAAAAACTCCAGAGGAAAACGCGGAGGCCGTTCAGGCCGAGTTGAAGAAATGGTTTGCACCGAAAGTGCCAGAGATACCTTTCGAGAAGACACTAGATCCGGAGAAAGTTGTGCGTACCGTTGACAATCTATATGACCCTGTACCATCGCCGCCATCTGACTATGCGCGTTCTATTGAAAGGTCGTATGACAAGATGATCGAGGCGACAAAACCCGTTCAATCGGGTATCAGGGAGATAAAAGGGATACACAGTGTCTACCAGCTCGGACAACAACCCGTTCAATCGGTCGCCCCTCTCAAGGTGTTTGATGGGAAGACCGTTCAAAGTTCTCGACAAGACGCAACTGATTACGCCTTAGCTGAACGAGCATATCAGTTTTTATTCAAGGGAAAGATTTGGTCGAGAATCTCAGGAAGGTACCAACATGTATGCGTAACTTGCATTCGTGGTACCTTAAGGCCTCAAAGGAAGGGATCGAGACTATCATGGTGCGAGTTAGGGAAGAGCACTACTTCCAGGAGTACTGTGTGAACGTTGACTTCGCCGAACTCTTTCAGTTATACAATCTCCGGGCCCTCGACAAATCAATCATCAGTTGCTATTGTCTGTAAGTGATTTATTTATTTAATTTGAGAAGTCGTTCATTGTCTGCAGATTATAATCTTTTGTGCGCTATATTATGCAGATCGAAGATGCTCGAATGCAAAAGGGACGATATCACAGACATTAGGTTCATTGACCCGAACACAATGCATGTTAAAACCATAGAGAATCCCCTCTATAACAAGGAAACACCGCAGACTTTGCTAAGGTTTTTGAAGCGACAACGTGACAAAAAGCTAATACTTTGGCCTTACAACTTCGAGTGAGTCTTACTGTCTTATAACACATTATATTTTGCTCATCGTATGTCAAAATTTTAACTAATGACTTATATATATGACACTACATATTGAAACGTGCGTAGGTTTCACTTTATTCTTCTCGTCATCAATTTGGAAATTGGAGAAGTTGAAGTCTTGGACTCACTAAGCAAAAAAAAAGGATCTATACGTGTCTTGTTTTTTAATGCTCAGAAGGTAATTTTAATTCTTATCGGTTTGTTTCGTTAATTTCCTGCTTTGAACTAATTGATGACTCTTTTATGCATTTTCTTTTGTCGAGCAGCGTATGGCAAACTTTCATCAAGGAAGATACGTCCCGTGAATGGACACCGAAGCTGCGATGGCGTGCGAAAGTAAGTAGTACTACCTAGGTCCACACACCTTTTAATTATCATACTTGACTATTGTTTGATTGAATTATATTCTTGTAAAGAAATGTCCGCAACAACCTCCGGGGACCGATCTCTGTGGATTCTTCGTTTGCGAGTACATCCGCAGAATTGTCAACGAGAGAACGAATAATGAAAGAAATAAAGAGGTACAAAAACAATCTTCACAAATTTGTTTTGTTATCATAAGTTGTACTGATTTTCAGTAATAGTTGTTTCATGTATTCATTTGTATCTTATTCTTTTATAGTTGGCAAGAAAGCGGAACAAGCTCTCAATCGATGACCGCTTCATAGCAATAGGCGAGGAATTGGCGGGATTTTTCCTTCGGGACGTCATACCACCACTCGCAGAGTACCACTATGAATGAAGATGTACATGTTACATATATAGTTGACTCGAAGAGTACCACTATGCTACATGTAATAGACATATATAGAGTACGCCTCGGAGAGTACCACTATGCATGAAGATCGATCTTCATGCATAGTGCTACTTAATTTGCGATCTTATGCAATAACATGTGTGTTATATTATATGCACCAACTTGCTATGCATCATCTTGATCTTCATGTACTACCTAAACCCAAACGCGTTTCTGGTGCATCGACGCGATATGAAACAAACCGATATCCCTAAACCCCTCCAAAAACCCTAAAAACCAATTCTCTGCCGCGGCAGAGATTTGGGCAAATTCCCTGCCGCGGGGGGAACCTTTGGTACCGGTTCGTATTACCAACCGGTACCAAAGATCCTTAGCCCTGAGCTCTCCTGGTGGCCCACGTGGAGGCCCCTTTTATACCGGTTCGTAAGCAACCGGTACGAAAGGGGGGGGGGGGGGCTTTAGTGCCGGATAATTAATACCGGTTTCTCAACCGGTACTAAAGCCCCTCTGGAACCGGTACTGATGAGAGATTTTCTACTAGTGAACCTTTGGCACACGCTGCGATGAAGATCTAATCAATTTGATAGAAAACCAAAGCGATCAGGAAATCAATAACGGCAGTAGAGAATTGAAAAATTATAGTGAAAAATCAAGCAGCCGTTTCCGTCAGCAATCAATAAGCATAACCATAAACAAGCTGCTGAACTTGGTCGATCGTCTACTAGTACCCTACTACGCGCGCGTCCGGCAGGAAGGGAGCAATTCCAAGGCATCTAGCAGCAGCATTCAGTAGTCGGTCCGCCGGCCGCCCCCTATGAGATCCGTGAAGACGTCAACCTCGTCGCCGTCCTCCATGTTGAAGTCAGCCGGCGTCTTCCAGCCCTGCATCCGCGCTCCGTCGACGAGGAACCGGCCTGAGCCACGAGTAACACTGGGAACCCTGGCGTAGTAGAAGTCGATGAGGTTTTGCAGCTTGTCGGTCTTCCGCATGGTGTAGCTGACCTTGAACCTGTGAGTGTCCTGCACCTTGATCGTGATGAACCCGTCGTCCGCCTCCTCCTTGACGCGCTGCCTGTCCGACATCGCGTCGTGTGATCGATCTCCTTCGTTTAGGCGAGGCGGCTAGCCCTAGCTTAATCTGAGGGTGGCTTAGATTGATCTTGAGGGTGGGGGTGCGGCGCCTAGCCCTAGCTTGTGTTTATATACGTACACGTACGGCCACCTCATGCCATCATGCTTGTTCGGTTTCCACCGTATTTGTACCATGCATATGATGAGGCAACAGATCGCTCAACTCCTCTCAGATCAGTTATGATACGATTTTGCGATCGTGCAGTATTGCGGGTAAATCGGGATATTATCCTGTTTCAATACATCCCACAAATTAGTTCCGGCAATCAAGGAGTACTACACCCGGTGATAATGCAGGATCATATAGTAGTAAGACATACGGAGTAGTATATCTCCCAAAGTAAACGACCAAGAGGCTTGGCAGAATAACAGATACTTTAGGTACAGCGTAGCGGCCGTCCTCGTGAGCCTGTAACTCTGCAAGTAACCAATACCCATCATAATTAATTAACCAAAACAAACGTAGGCCTGGCTAGGGCTCCAACCACGCTAAGCAGCGAGCTACGCCGTAATCGACCCTGCGACCCATCCGCCGCCGCCCATCAGCTCGGTGAAGAAGTCCACCTCATCTCCGTCGTCCATCTCGAGCTGCGCCGGCGTCTCTTCGCCGCTCAGCCGGCCGCCGTCGTAGAGGAACCGCCCCGTGCCGGGCGCGACCGCGGGCACGCTGGCGTAGTAGAAGTCCATGAGGCCCTGCAGCTTGTCGGTGCGCCGCATGGTGCGGTAGACGGAGTGGCCGTCGGTGTCCTGCACCTTGAGCGTCACGTGCACGCCGGGCTTGATCACCGGCTTCCTGTCCTCCCCCTCTTCCTTCTCCTCCTTGCACCCCCTTTCCGCCGACATGGCCGCTGCTAGCGTTGGCCGGAGGTACTCGCGGGAATTGCCTCCGGTTGTGCTGTGTTTGTGGCCAAGGATCAGTGGGTTCTTATAAAGGGACGGCCCGCTCGTGCATGATTTAATTAACCGGGGATCTGTATCGTCAACTGACGTTTCAGACTTTGTTTCAGTAACTCGAGGCGGGAACTCAAGCGAGCGAGGTGGAAGGCACTGTGTTGCGGTGGACATAAATTGGCAGCATTTCCACCTCGATCGTCACTGTTGGTGTACAGCGTCTTTATTCTCATACATTCATCACACGTCGATCGGGTGCTGTGTTGCGGTGGCTGACTCGTTTCATCGTCTCGGTGGCGCCGGCAACGCCCGTATCCCATGGTAATTAACCATAGCAGGCCAGGAATAGGGGTGGGTGACGGACATGGTTCATCAGCGCGGCGGCCGATCATGGCCGTGAGGACGATGTGGCATATGGATCTAGGGCGTATTTGGCCTGCAGCGCGCAAAATCTCAAAGAGAAGGCCCTTGGCCCAGCTTTATAAATAAAGCGACGACAACCAACAATATCCGATACAACAGGCAAACCAATAAGACTAGAGAACTACCCAAACACATGGGCGACACAGCGATCCCCCTGGATCCTAGGAGACTAAGCACAGGGACAAATAAGAAGTCCAACAGTCATCATACACAACCCTGAAGCGGGGCGAATAGAGAGTCTGATAAGTAGTAAACCGAAGCTCAGGTCCTAGCTCTTGCATGTAGCCTCCGAACCTCGCGCAGCACCTCGTCCAGCAGCGCCCTGTCCCTCGGTCTGACCAACACCCTCCAGCACTGCATGTGTCGTGACATATGAAAGATAGCATCAGCAGGGTGTCTAATCAGAGTTCCTTCAATAGTAAGCTTGTTACGTATATTCCATAAAGCCCAGCATTGAGCCGCGAAAACCATGCTATCCTACGAAGGGGACCCGGTAACCCTTGCGCGAGCGCAATGAAATCCCCAGCCCCTGCCGGATTCCAAGAAGTACCCAGAAGCTCCCTAGCTCCTGCCCACATGAACCTTGCTAAGTGACAAGCAAAGAAGATGTGGTTGCAATCCTCTGATTCCCCACAGAGGCTGCAAAGGCCATTGGAGGGGCCTCGCCGTCTAGCCACCTGATCGCTAGAGGGAAGTCTACTCCGGATAAGTTGCCAGAGGAAGACTTTAATCCTTGGAGGTACGCGAGTCCGCCAGACCTCCTTGAAGTGGGTGACTGTTGCCCCCTGCGTCAGTCCAAGATACACGGACTTGGTGGAGAAGGTGCCCGATGGTTCGTCCGGCATGGTCGCCAGCGCATCGACCAGAAAGTCGAAGAGGATGGGGGAGAGCGGATCCCCTTGTCGCACGCCCCGTGCATTTCGGAAGAAGGGGCCGATCTCCCCGTTCACGTTGATAGCGGTCTGTCCACCCCGGACCAACTGCATCAACCTATGAACCACCGTGGCCGAGAAGCCCTTTCTCAGCAGGACCTCCTGAAGGAAGTCCCAATTTACACGGTCGTAGGCCTTCTCAAAGTCAAGTTTGAGGAGCAAGCCTAGAAGACTCTTCACCCTGAGCTCATGGGTGATCTCATGTAGGGCCAGCACGCCCTCGTGCAAGCTCCTTCCCTTAATAAAGGCCGTTTGGCTGCGGTCAATCGTCCTATGAGCTATAGCAGCTAAGCGGATGGCGTATGCTTTCGCGATGAATTTAAAGATAACATTGATCAAGGCGATAGGTCTGAACTGTTTGATCGTGTCAGCTCCCTTCACCTTTGGGATGAGGGAGATGATTCCGTAGTTAAGCCTAGCGGCGTCAACCCTCCCCAGGGCAAAGTCGTTCAGCATCAGAAGGATGGGTTTCTTCAGAATTTCCCAGAATCGCTGGAAGAAAACCACCGGTAGCCCGTCAGGGCCGGGGGCAGAATCCACCTTCATGCTAAAGAGAACCTCATCTAGGTCTTCCGTGGTGAAGGTAAGCTCCAGATTCCGGTTCTCCTCGTCCGAAACCTGTTGAGCCTCAACCCAAATGTTGGGCGCCAGGGAGAAGGCCCTTACTTCCCCGGTGGTTCCCATCAAACCCTGGTAAAACTGGTAGATATGCGCCGTCAGGGCCTGCTGCCCCTCAATTTCCCCCTGGTCAGAGAGAAGGCGCAGCGCGCGCAAAATCTTAGTCCAGTTGAAGAAGATGATGATGATGCAAGTGATTAACCCCTGGGGTGGTTGTCTATGGTGCTATGCTCTCTGATATCTCATGCTTTTGTTTGCTTTCTGTAAAAAGTGTTAGTGTCCAAACTCCTCGTATGAACGCTAGCAGTAGGAGGCAATTTAATCTCTGTTGCACCAGGTATGGATGCTTTGGTGAAAAAATAGTGTAGTGACAGGCCGTTTCCTTCCTCTCTCGCGACCCGCGCCGCCCCCCTGCGGCGGCCGGGCGCGCACCTCCGCGACCCGCCCCTAGCTCCCCCTCCCCTCCTCTCCCCTGCCGCCGCCGTCGGCGTGAGCCACCGGGCCTTGCCCGTGCGGTGCCGGCGGTGGCGGGCCGGACTTTACCCGCTGCTTGACGGAGGCGAGGGGGCCTCGGGACGGCGGCGGTGGACTCAGGCGGTGGCGGTCTGGCGCGGCGGCGTGGTTTCCGCGCGTTGGGGTGGTCGGAGTTGCGGCAGCGTCGCCGTTGGCGACGACACGACGCGGCCGGGGTGGTGGCGACGGATCCTGCTCCGCCCGGATCTGGGCCAGTTCGGGCCCCATCTGGGCTGGGCGGGCCGTAGCTCCCCCTGACCGGTGGCGGTGCTCCTGGGTTCTGGTGGTGCTGGGGCGGTGGTAGCAGGGTGGTGCCGGCGTCATGGCCGGCTAGCAGCAGCTTGGCGGCATGGGCGTACCGGGCCAGGCGGGCCTGGTTGTCCCGTGCTGCCATGTTCAGTCGGCTCCCGCGATTGCGGTGGAGGTAGTTCCCTCCCGCTAGGCTATGGTGTTGCTTCCCCCGGCCCTGCCATCTGCGGTCACCTCATCCTAGGCCCTGCGTCGAGGACCACCGGGGAGACAGCGAGGATGACATCAAGATCATGGTGGCGCATGCTTATGGGCGGTTGGTTGGGTGGAGCACTTCGGATGAACGGGGTGGTGGTGTTGGGGTTTGGGAGAAATCCTTGTTGGCTTTGTCGACACTGTCGCGGTGACGCCTGAGGGCGCCGCCTTGCCTTCCTGGAGGGCGGCGGGTGTACCCCCTCTCCCAATCCCCTCCGTGGACCGGGGGAAACCCTAGGATTAGTCCGGACAGCAGCGGTGTCATCGTCGTCCTCCTTGTTGAAGGTGTTGTTTGGTACGCGGTAGTTCGGAGTGCTAGGAGTGTGGTAGGACTTTTCCGGGAGGCGCAACGGTGGCGGGCTGTCCTCGTTCTTGTCAATCTGCCGGTGTTGGTATTCTTTTTATTTTTATTTTTTCTCTGTTGGTTCCTTTGGGCTTGGTTGTGCTGTGGCCCCAGCATGCTTGTTGTATCGTGGTTGCTATATTAATATAGCGGGGTGAAAGTATTTCGAGGAGGTATGGATGCTTTTGCCCGTTTGGCTCGATGATGTGTATTTCGCTATCGTCATGGTAATGAAATTCGATCCATGGGATCGTTTGGAAAAAAAAATTTGGACACTGCCCGGTAGAAATAATTACTTGGTCAAGTTTTGCAGCCCGTTTGGTGGCATGCATGCATGTTGCTCACATGGGCTGGATACAGTGGCGGCGCCAGGAAATGGCGCCGTATTCCACCCAAAAAAAGTTTTTTGCTCTAAATGTAGTATATGAATCAAACACCACAATACTATCAATATATGAATAAAATAACACTAGCATAACAACAATAGTAATATTTTAATTTATAAGCCCATAACTACATGAATACATAGGTAACTTTTGATTGATAAAGAGATGATATTTCATCTTACATTATAACTTTGTGTTTGCCTTTTTAGAAAATATTGATGACATCCTCATCCTTTACTTGTCTGAAGAAATATCTCTCAATAAATGTAACCATACAATAGTTCAAATAGTCATCACCCATTTTGTTCCTTAGCTTATTCTTCAAATAGATCATTGAAGAGAACATCCTTTCAACACTAGCAGTGGCTACTGGTAGAATCAATACCAACTTAAGAAGCTTGTAAACAATATGATATTGTTCATGTTTCTTTGTCTTGACAAGCATAACTGATAGCTCAGACAGATTTTTCGAGTTTTGAAACCTTTCATCTCTACACAAATTAGCAATATACTTGTTTAGTTGCTATGGAAGCCTTGCGAGTTCATCTCATGTAAAATCAGCATAAAACTTTGTAGCAAGCTTAACCAACTTCTCTTGATCGTAAGCAGCAAATAGATGAAGTGGACTAAATGCTGCCATGCAAATAAGTAGCTTTGTGTTTACCTCATCAAATCTGGCATTCAGCTCACCAATTTGTGTCATCGAGAACCTGAATAGCATGAACAATATCTTCATCTTGCTTTTGCAAAGCTCTACTCAAATCATTTGTGTATCCAAATATTTCTTGCATCAAGTGTGCCATGAAAACAAACTCAAATGATAGAAATGTTGTCTCTATGGTTAGAGCCGCTTGCGCCTCCGCACTATTGTACTCGTCTCCAATCTTGCGAAGGACTCGTCGTAGTGCACCATACATAGAGATGACATGGTTCACAGTTTTGAAGTGAGAGCCCCAACTTGTATCACATGACCTTCCTAAACCCATTTCCTGATTCAGCCAACTCACTGTTTCTACTTCTTCCTATTCCAGTGAAGCAATGAGTTCTTCAGCCTGAGCTATCCGAAGCAATCTCATCTTTTTTACAAGACATGCTAAGAGCATTTAACAAGTGTGCAAGCTTCTAAAAGAACCAAGTACAATCACCACTCTCCTTTGCAACAACAACAAAAGTTAACTGTAGTTGATGGGCAAAACAATGAACATAATAGGCAGAAGGGGACTCATCCATAATCAGTTTTTCAGGCCATTAGCATTACCTTTCATGTTACTAGATCCATCATATCCTTGCCCACGCACCATTGCAAAGGTCAAATTGTAATTCATAAGCATTTTCTGAATTGCAGTTTTCCATGTCAAAGAGGCAGTATCTTCAACATGAGCAAGACCAAGAAATCTTTCAACCGCCCTTCCAGATCTAGGTCCAGGACTCCAGGCGTCGTGCGTGCGTGCTGCGAGAAAGGGGATTGAGTTTGCTGGTTCTTGTGCGATGGCCTGGTTGGACTGGGCCAATATCTACATTTTTTCGCGTCAAAACCTTGGGTATTCTAGATAAGACAGGGGAATACCCCCAGCGCCGCCCATGGCTGGATAACTTTTTCCGCTTCGTTTGGTTGCCCGTGCAATTCTATTTTGACCCTTGTAGTGCAAAAACAAACTTGTTTCGTTGCCCACATGAGGGAAGATATGGTCACCTTGCATATGGTTTTGGTGAGGTTACCAACATGTCTTGTGTTACAAACGCGAAAAGCAAATAACGAAGAACGAAAAAGAAAACGCAGCGGAGACACAAGATTTAACGTGAAAAAACCCTTCAACACAGTGGCAGAAAAACCACGGGCACCAGCTAGCAAATACTTCACTATATCGGGGAGTGTTTACAAATGCCGCGGGTTGTCTTATACTCTAATTTAAACCCTAGTTGACGGCTTACAAGATGTATATATAGATGGTGACATCGATCCGCTTCGGCACAAGCCTCCAACGACGGGCTTCGCTCCGCTCGTTAGAAGTTAGCCCCTTTTTAATATGAATTTTAATCACAACATAACATCTTGCCACATAGCTACATCCAATCATGCATGCTATTTAGTAGTACACCATGAACTTGATGATTATACCATCAGGAGAGCCACGATGATGACTGATACGTCTCAAACGTATCTATAATTTCTTATGTTCCATGCTAGTTTTATGACAATACTCACATGTTTTATATACACTTTATATCATTTATATGCATTTTTCGAAACTAACCTATTAACAAGATGCCGAAGTGCCAGTTCCTGTTTTCTGCTGTTTTTGGTTCCAGAAAGGCAGTTCGGGCAATATTCTTGGAATTGGACGAAACAAAAGCCCACGATCTTATATTTCACGGAAGGTTCCAGAAGTCCGAAGGGGAGACGAGGAAGGGCAGCAGGGGACCCACACCATATGGCGGCGCGGGTGGCCCCCTGGTCGCGCCGACCTATGGGTAGGGAGCCCTCTGGCTCCTCCGACTCTGCCTCTTCGCCTATATAATCTCTCGTGACGTGAAAACCCTACACCAATTGAAGAAACTCCAGAAAGACTCCAGGGACGCCGCCGCCATCACGAAACTCCAATTCGGGGGACAGAAGTCTCTGTTCCGGCATGCCGCCGGGACGGGGAATTGCCCCCGGAGTCATCTCCATCGACACCACCGCCATCTTCATCGCCGTTGCTGTCTCCCATGATGAGGAGGGAGTAGTTCTCCCTCCAGGCTGAGGGCTCTACCGGTAGCTATGTGGTTCATCTCTCTCTCCCATGATGTGATCTTTATGTGATCATGAGCTTTGTATCACTATTAATCTATGTGCTACTCTAGTGATGTTATTAAAGTAGTCTATTCCTCCTCCATGATGTAAAGTTGACAGTGTGTGCATCATGTAGTACTTGGCGTAGGTTATGATTGTAATCTCTTGTAGATTATGAAGTTAACTATTACTATGATAGTATTGATGCGATCTATTCCCACTTTCATAGCTATTGTTGACAGTGTGTATGCTATGTTAGTACTCGGTCTAAATTGCAACGGTCTATTATGCACTCTAGATGTTACATTAATATGAACTCCGGATGTTGTGGAGCTTGTTTACTCCGGCTTGAGGTGTGCTTTTATAGCCCTACACAATGAATGGTGTTTGTTATCCAACAGGAGAGTGTTTAAGAGTAGCATTTATTTATTCAGTTATGTGATCAATGTTGAGAGTGTCCACTAGTGAATGTATGATCCCTAGGCCTTGTTTCTAAGCATTGAAACACCATTTCCAACAAGTTCTGTTACATGTTTGCTTTCTGCCTTCTTTATTTCAGATTGCAATGAATACTTACAATCATCCATATTACTTGTATTTCACTATCTCTTCGCTGAACTAGTGCACCTATACATCTGACAAGTGTATTAGGTGTGTTGGGGAATCAAGAGACTTCTTGTATCGTAATTGCAGGGTTGCTTGAGAGGGATATCTTTGACCTCTACCTCCCTGAGTTCGATAAACCTTGGGTGATTCACTTAAGGGAAACTTGCAACTGTTGTACAAACCTCTGCTCTTGGAGGCCCAACACTGTCTACGGGAATAGAAGCGTGCGTAGGCATCAAGCTATTTTCTGTCACCGTTGCCGGGGAGGTAAGGTAAAAGGTATTCACATCCTCCGACTACTAAGCTATTTCCTAGCACTATTTCCGGTGTGTGAGTGCTTGAAGCTATTTCCTTTAGATCCTGCAATTGCATCTTTTTTTTCTTGTTTTTCACTAGTTAGGCATAATGGAAAATAACAGTGAGCTTTTTAATCTATTTCCTGAGTTAAGACATGAATTGTGTGATGCAAAAATTAAAAAACCTATGGAACCTTATTTGCATGCTAGTAGCAATGTTATTAGTATGAACGCAATTACTGCTAATGCTATGGAGAAGTCTAAGCTTGGGGAAGCTAGTTTTTATGATCTTTTTAGCTTCCCATCTTTAGGGGAGAAAATTTGCTCTGATAATACTTTATCTCCCATATGCGATAACTCTAATGATGCTTGTTATATTTTAAATCCACCTACTGAAAGTATTCCTTTCAAGATACCCATGAAAATTATTGAACGTGTTATGGATAACCGCTATGAAGGGGATGGAACTGTCCATCCTGGAGATCATTTACTGTTTTTGCATGCATTATGCGGGTTATTCAAGTGTGCAGGTATCTCTATGGATGAAGTTAGGAAGAAACTATTCTCTATGTCGCTGTCTGGTAAAGCGGCGCATTGGTATGAACTGCTGAAGAATAGGCATTCTCTTGATTGGGAGGATATTATGCCTCTATTTTATTCTAAATTCTATCCTCCAAGTGAAATTCACAAAGACCGAAACCGCATATATAATTTCTGGTCTCATGATGGAGAGAGTATTGACCAAGCATGGGGGAGATTGAAGTCTTTAATGCTCAAATTCCCCATTCATGAGCTTCCTGGTAATATCATCATTGATAATTTCTATGAAAGACTTTCTTTTCAAGATAAAACCTTGCTGGATACTACTTGTTCTGGATCATTCACACGTAATAAAGAAGAGTTTAAATGGGACCTTCTTGATCGGATTCAGGAGAATGCTGAAGATTGGGAGAACGACAAAGGTAAAGAATCAGGTATGAACTATGAATATGAATGCATTAAGTCTTTCTTTGAAATTATTGATTTTCAAGAGCTTAGTGCTAAATATGGTCTTGATCCTCAAATTATGGTCGATTGCTATAGAGCCTTTGCTTCTCATATTAATGTTCGTAAAGAAAATTGGTACATGTATCATGAACCTTTTAAAGACACTTGCATGGAAAATGAAATTGTTGTTAATGATTGCAATAAACATGCCCAAACTTCTGAAAATACTATTTCTTATAAGCATGTTAATTCTCGTGGAATGCATAGACCTTGTGGAATTAATCAACTCGAAGATGAATATTGTATCCATCATAGGAATGAAAAAACTAGAAAGTGGTTTAGGGCTCTAGATGTTCTTGGTGAAAAAGTTTGTGCCCTCTATCCTTTTATTTATGAACTTTGCCATAGAGTGGGTCATTTTAATTATCAATGCTCCTCCAATGATAATTCGAACCTCATGAGTGCTGAAAATTTGTATTGTGATGATGAAATTACTCCTAATCAGCATGATGAACTTACTTTATTTTTGTGGTGTGAAGAGTTATCAAGAAAAATTTCTTTGTTGGATATGAGTGATCTTGATATTAATAGTGTCCTGCATGGGTGTCTTTCTTGTTGCATTGATAATTGCCATACAAATACTTACATACAAAATATTTTAGAAGATGACACTTTGCCAAAATATGGTAGGACCGCTGTGTGTTTTAAAATTATTAATAAAAAGGAGGAATCCTCCCAAGTTTCTTCTATTGTTTCTGGAAATAAATCAGGTCATGTGGAGAAGCCTCCCTTCAAGCCTCTTCCTCCTAAAGAAGGGAACGAGGAGAAGGAAAAGAAGAAGAAGAAGAAGAAGAAAGGAACGAAGAAGAAGAAGAAGAAGAAGAGGGGAAATAAAAAGAATGAGGTAACGGTATATCCCCGCGTGCATGAGATAACGATAGGTAACCGTAAGTATGTTGCTCCTAATGATTATTATGACAATGAATTTGAGTACAATGATCTTCCTATGCCCTTTACGTACATTAGCGATCATGATTTGAAAGAGCACACTACTTTTGATATTGAAAATCTCTGGGAAACTAATTCTGAAAATGATGATGTTAATAATTGCCATAGTATTAGTACTATCCATGCTCCTTCGCATAATGATATAGAAAGCTCTAAGCTTGGGGATGAGGTGTTTGAAAATCCTTTTGCTACTGATGATTATATGTTTGATACATCTCCTTCTAGTAACAATGATGGTAAGGTTACAGATGAACATACTGTGGAAGATAACTATTCTATTTCTTATGATGACACTATGCCTCCAATCTTTGACAATTATTATAAAGAATGCTATGACATTGGTTATAATTATCCTTATGAAACTTGTCATAGTTATGATGGGATTGCCAAAAAAAATCCCTTAGTATGCAACTTGTTTATCATGTTCAAATTCTTGATAATGATCCTGCTCCAATTACTATTAATGAGAAGAATTCTTCTTATGCCAAAATTAATGATACTTTTATGCATATGAACCATGATAAGAATGTTTTAAGTGATGGGTATATCGTGGATTTCATCAATGATGCTACTGAAAGTTATTATGAGAGAGGGAAACATGGTTATATGCATCTTAATAATATTAAGTTTCCCCTCTTTATGTTGAGAATCGTGAAGTTACTCGTGTTTTATCTTCCTAATCTTGTCACTTTGCTCTTCATGAATTTATTTGTGTACAAGATTACTATACATAGGAAGCGGGTTAGGCTTAAATTTGTTTCATACTTGCTTTTTGATGCTCTGTTTGCTTCAATTCTCATCCTTATGTGAGCATCATTAAATTTACTGAGCTCATCTTAATGGCTATAAAGAAAGCTCTTCTTGGGAGATAACCCATGTTTTTATTTTGCTACTGTTTTTTTGTGTCTTGGAAGTTGTTACTACTGTAGCAACCTCTCCTTATCTTTATTTCATTGCATTGTTGTGCCAAGTAAAGTCTCTAATAGAAGGTTGATGCTAGATTTGGATTTCTGCGCAGAAACAGATTTCTATCTGTCACGAATTTGAGTAGGTCTCTCTGTAGGAAACTCAGAAAAATCTGCAAATTTTCATGCGTGTTCCTCAGATATGTACGCAACTTTCATTAGTTCTGATTTTTCTGATTTGTGCAACGGAAGTACCTCTTAAAAAATCGTCTTTACTGGCTGTTCTGTTTTGACAGATTCTGTCTCTGTTTTTTGCATTGTCTCTTGTGGACTTTAAGCAAGGCTTTCTAGACTTGGAGAGCTGTAGCTAATGTTTTATTGAGTTCTTGCAATGTGTCACTACAGGACAAAAGTGGATTAAAGTTTTTTGAGTACTAACCCCTCTAATGAAGTTTATGAGAAGTTTGGTGTGAAGGAAGTTTTCAAGGGTCAAGAGAGCAGGATGATACAATATGATCAAGAAGAGTGAAAAGTCTAAGCTTGGGGATGCCCCCGTGGTTCATCCCTGCATATTTCAAGAAGACTAAATCATCTAATCTTGGAGATGCCCAAGGCATCCCCTTCTTCATTGACAACTTATCAGGTCACCTCTAGTGAAACTATATTTTTATTTCGTCACATCTTATGTGCTTTACTTGGAGCGTCTGTATGTTTTTATTTTTCTTTTTGTTTGAATACAATCAGATCCTAGCATTCTTTGTGTGGGAGAGAGACACGCTCCGCTCGTTCATATGAACACTGGTGTTCTTAGCTTTACTTTTAATGTTCATGGCGAAGGTTGAAAACTGCTTCGTTCATTGTTATTTGGTTGGAAACAGAAAATGCTTCATGTGGTAATTGGTATATTGTCTTGAATAATTTGATACTTGGCAATTGTTTTGCTCAATAGATCATGTTTAAGCTCTTGCATCATGTACTTTGCACCTATTAATGAAGAACTACCATAGAGCTTGTTGAAATTTGGTTTGCATGATTGGTCTCTCTAAAGTCTAGATATTTTCTGGTGAAGTGTTTCAACAACAAGGAAGATAGTGTAGAGTCTTATAATGCTTGCAATACGTTCTTATGTAAGCTTTGCTGTACTGGTTCATACTTGTGTTTGCTTCAAACAACCTTGCTAGCCAAAGCCTTGTACTGAGAGGGAATACTTCTCGTGCATCCAAAACCTTGAGCCAAAACCTATGCCATTAGTGTCCACCATACCTACCTACTTTGTGGTATTTCTCTGCCATTCCAAAGTAAATTGCTTGAGTGCTACCTTTAAAATTTCATTCCTTGCCTTTGCAATATATAGCTCATGGGAAATAGCCTTAAAAACTATTGTGGTAAAGAATATGTAGCTTATGTATCTTATTTCTTATAAGTTGCTTGTTGAGCGGTAACCATGTTTCTGGGGACGCCATCAACTATTACACCTTTGTTGAATATCATGTGAGTTTCTATGCATGTTCGTCTTGTCTAAAGTAAGGGTGATTTATCATGATCAAATGGTTTGAATATGCATATTGTTAGAGAAGAACATTGGGCCGCTAACTAAAGCCATGTATCATGGTGGAAGTTTCAGTTTGGACATTAATCCTCAATCTGTTATGAGAATATTATCTGTTGTTGAATGCTTATGCATTAAAGAGGAGTCCATTATCTGTTTTCTATGTTGTCCCGGTATGGATGTCCTTAGTTGAGATCTATCAAAAACGAGAAATCAAATGCGATCTATCTCCTTGGACCTTTGTACTGGCAGCATAGAGGTACCCCTTTGTGACACTTGGTTGAAACGTATGTAATGCAATGATAATCCAAGCTAATTAGGACAAGGTGCGAGCACTATTTGTATTCTATGCATGAGGCTTGCAACTTATAGGATGTCTTATGCATAACACATATGAATTATTACTACCATTGACAAAATTGTTTCTATGTTTTCAAAATAAAAGCTCTAGCACAAAAATAGTAATCCATGCTTCCCTCTGCGAAGGGCCTTTCTTTTACTTTATGTTGAGTCAGTTTACCTACTTCTTTCTATCTTAGAATCAAACACTTGTGTCAACTGTGTGCATTGATTCCTACATACTTGCTTATTTGCATTCATCATATTACTTTGTGTTGACAGTTATCCATGAGATATACATGCTGAAGTTGAAAGCAACTGCTGAAACTTATATCTTCCTTCATGTTTCTTCAAAACCTTCTACTAAGAATCTATTGCTTTATGAGTTAACTCCTATGCAAGACTTATTGATGCTGGTCTTGAAAGTACTATTCATGAAAAGTCTTTGCTATATGATTCAGTTGTTTAGTCATTATATTTACCATTGCTTCGAATAACTTCATTCATCTCATATGCTTTACAATAGTATTGATCAAGATTATGATAGTAGCATGTCACTTCAGAAATTATCCTTGTTATCGTTTACCTACTCGAGGGCGAGTAGTAAGCTTGGGGATGCTTGATACGTCTCAAACGTATCTATAATTTCTTATGTTCCATGCTTGTTTTATGACAATACTCACATGTTTTATATACACTTTATATCATTTATATGCATTTTCCGGAACTAACCTATTAACAAGATGCCGAAGTGCCAGTTCCTGTTTTCTGCAGTTTTTGGGTCCAGAAAGGCTGTTCGGGCAATATTCTCGGAATTGGACGAAACAAAAGCCCACGATCTTATATTTCACGGAAGGTTCCAGAAGTCTGAAGGGGAGACGAGGAAGGGCAGCAGGGGACCCACACCATATGGCGGCGCGGGTGCCCCCTGGCCGCGCCGACCTATGGGGAGGGAGCCCCTGGCTCCCCCGACTTCGCCTCTTCGCCTATATAATCTCTCGTGACGTGAAAACCCTACACCAATTGACGAAACTCCTGAAAGACTCCAGGGACGCCGCCGCCATCGCGAAACTCCAATTCGGGGGACAGAAGTCTCTGTTCCGGCACGCCGCCGGGACGGGGAATTGCCCCCGGAGTCATATCCATCGACACCACCGCCATCTTCATCGCCGTTGCTGTCTCTGATACGTCCAAAACGTATCTACTTTCCCGAACACTTTTACTATTGTTTTGCCTCTAATTTGTGTATTTTGGATACAACTAACACGGACTAACGCTATTTTTAGCAGAATTGCTCTGGTGTCTTGTTTTTGTGCAGAAATTCAACTTTCGGGAAAATCCTCGGAATTTATACCAAAGGGCCTATTTTACCAGAAGACTCAGGGAGCCAGAAGGGCAAGCCAGGTGGAGGCCCGAGGGCCCCACACACCAGGCCGGCGCGGCCCAGGGGGGGGCGCCGCCCTAGTGTGTGGCCCCCTCGGCTGGCCTCTGATGTCTACGGGTGCTTCTATTCTTGTAGACAGTGTTGGGCCTCCAAGAGCAGAGGTTTGTAGAACAGCAGCAAGTTTCCCTTAAGTGGATCACCCAAGGTTTATCGAACTCAGGGAGGAAGAGGTCAAAGATATCCCTCTCAAGCAACCCTGCAACCACAAAGCAAGAAGTCTCTTGTGTCCCCAACACACCTAATAGGTGCACTAGTTCGGCGAAGAGATAGTGAAACACAGGTGGTATGAATATATATGAGCAGTAGTAGCGGCGCCAGAAAAGTGCTTGCTGGCGTGTGGTTGATGGTGGTAATATTGCGGATAGTACAGATGCAGTAAAATAGTAAACAAGCAGCGATGATTGCAGTATTTAGGAACAAGGCCTAGGGATCATACTTTCACTAGTGGACACTCTCAACTTTGATCACATAACAGAATAAATAGATAATGCTAGACTCTACACTCTCTTGTTGGATGATGAACACCACTAACTGTGTAGGATTGCACGAACCATCAATGCCGGAGTTAACAAGCTCCACAATATTCGATGTTCATATTTAAATAACCTTAGAGTGCATGACAGATCAACATAACCAAACCAAGTACTAACATAGCAAGCACACTGTCACCTTCATGCTACGAAAGGAGGCATAGATCACATCAATACTATATAAGCAATAGTTAACTTCATAATCTACAAGAGATCACAATCATAGCCTACGCCAAGTACTACACGATGCACACACTGTCACCATTACACCGTGCAGGAGGAATAAACTACTTTAATAACATCACTAGAGTAGCACATAGATGAATTGTGATACAAAGCACATTGCAATCATAAAGAGATATAAATAAGCACTTCACTATGCCATTCATAACAGTGAATAAGTATTCTGTGAAATATAGCCTAAGAGACCCACACGGTGCACACACTGTCACCTTTACACATGTGGGACAAGGTGTCTCCGGAGATCACATAAGTAAAATCCACTTGACTAGCATAATGACATCTAGATTACAAGCATCATCAGATGAATCTCAATCATGTAAGGCATCTCATGGGATCATTGTATTGAAGTACATAGGGAGAGAGATTAACCACATAGCTACCGGTACATGATGTCTACGGGAGCTTCTATTCTTGTAGACAGTGTTGGGCCTCCAAGAGCAGAGGTTTGTAGAACAGCAGCAAGTTTCCCTTAAGTGGATCACCCAAGGTTTATCGATCTCAGGGAGGAAGAGGTCAAAGATATCCCTCTCAAGCAACCCTGCAACCACAAAGCAAGAAGTCTCTTGTGTCCCCAACACACCTAATACACTTGTCAGATGTATAGGTGCACTAGTTCGGCGAAGAGATAGTGAGATACAAGTAATATGGATGAGTATGAGTGGTAATAGCAATCTGAATAAAATATGGCAGCGAGTAAACATTCAACAAAACAGTAAACAAACGGAGATTCGATGCTTGGAAGCAAGGCCCAGGGATCCTGCTTTCACTAGTGGACATTCTCATCAATGATCACATAATAGGACTACTCTACACCCTCTTGTTGGATGATGAACACCATTGTGTAGGATTACACGAACCCTCAATGCCGGAGTTAACAAGCTCCACAATATTTAATGTTCATATTTAAATAACCTTAGAGTGCAAGATAGATCAACACAACCAAACCAAGTACTAACATAGCATGCACACTTCTACCATCACACTATGAAAGGAGGAATAGATCGCATCAATACCATCATAGTAATAGTTAACTTCACAATCTACAAGAGATCACAATCATAGCATAAACCAAGTACTTCATGATGCACACACTGCCAACATTACATCATGGAGGAGGAATAGACTACTTTAATAACATCACTAGAGTAGCACTGATGGCGTGTATTTCACACGTTCGTTGGGCAACCCCAAGAGGAAGGTATGATGCGCACAGCAGCAAGTTTTCCCTCAGAAAGAAACCAAGGTTTATCGAACCAGGAGGAGCCAAGAAGCACGTTGAAGGTTGATGGCGGCGAGATGTAGTGCGGCGCAACACCGTGGATTCGGCGCCAACGTGGAACCTGCACAACACAACCAAAGTACTTTGCCCCAACGAAACAGTGAGGTTGTCAATCTCACCGGCTTGCTGTAACAAAGGATTAACCGTATTGTGTGGAAGATGATTGTTTGCAGAAAACAGTAGAACAAGTATTGCAGTAGATTGTATTTCAGTAAAGAGAATTGGACCGGGGTCCACAGTTCACTAGAGGTGTCTCTCCCATAAGACGAACAGCATGTTGGGTGAACAAATTACAGTTGGGCAATTGACAAATAAAGAGAGCATGACCATGCACATACATATCATGATGAGTATAGTGAGATTTAATTGGGCATTACGACAAAGTACATAGACCGCCATCCAACTGCATCTATGCCTAAAAAGTCCACCTTCAGGTTATCATCCGAACCCCCTCCAGTATTAAGTTGCAAAGCAACAGACAATTGCATTAAGTATGGTGCGTAATGTAATCAACAACTACATCCTTAGACATAGCATCAATGTTTTATCCCTAGTGGCAACAGCACAACACAACCTTAGAACTTTCTCACATCCGTCCCCGGGTGTCAATGCGGCATGAACCCACTATCGAGCATAAGTACTCCCTCTTGGAGTTACAAGCATCTACTTGGCCAGAGCATCTACTAGTAACGGAGAGCATGCAAGATCATAAACAACACATAGCATAACTTTGATAATCAACATAACAAGTATTCTCTATTCATCGGATCCCAACAAACGCAACATATAGAATTACAGATAGATGATCTTGATCATGTTAGGCAGCTCACAAGATCCGACAATGATAGCACAATGGGGAGAAGACAACCATCTAGCTACCGCCATGGACCCATAGTCCAGGGGTAGACTACTCACACATCACACCGGAGGCGACCATGGCGGCGTAGAGTCCTCCGGGAGATGATTCCCCTCTCCGGCAGGTGCCGGAGGCGATCTCTGGATCCCCCGAGATGGGATCGGCGGCGGCGGCGTCTCCGGGAAGGTTTTCCGTATCGTGGTTCTCGGTGCGGGGTTTTCGTCACGGAGACTTTTTATAGGCGAAAGGGCAGGTCAAGAGGCGGCACGGGGCCACACACTTCTGGCCGGCGCGGCCACGGAGGGGGCCGCGCCGCCCTAGGGTGTGGCCCCTCCGTGGCCCCTCTTCGTCTCTCCTTCGGACTTCTGGAAGCTTCGTGAGAAAATAGGCCCCTGGGCTTTGATTTCGTCCAATTCCGAGAATATTTCCTTACTAGGATTTCTGAAACCAAAAACAGTAGAAAACAGCAACTGGCACTTCGGCATCTTGTTAATAGGTTAGTTCCAGAAAATGCACGAATATGACATAAAGTGTGCATAAAACATGTAGATAACATCAATAATGTGGCATGGAACATAAGAAATTATCGATACGTCGGAGACGTATCAGCATCCCCAAGCTTAGTTCTGCTCGTCCCGAGCAGGTAAAACGATAACACAGATAATTTCTGGAGTGACATGCCATCATAATCTTGATCATACTATTTGTAAAGCATATGTAGTGAATGCAGCGATCAAAACAATGTATATGACATGAGTAAACAAGTGAATCATAAAGCAAAGACTTTTCATGAATAGCACTTCAAGACAAGCATCAATAAGTCTTGCATAAGAGTTAACTCATAAAGCAATAATTCAAAGTAGAGACATTGAAGCAACACAAAAGAAGATTAAGTTTCAGCGGTTGCTTTCAACTTATAACATGTATATCTCATGGATATTGTCAACATAGAGTAATATAATAAGTGCAATAAGAAAGTATGTAGGAATCAATGCACAGTTCACACAAGTGTTTGCTTCTTGAGGTGGAGAGAAATAGGTGAACTGACTCAACATTGAAAGTAAAAGAATGGTGCTCCATAGAGGAAAAGCATCGATTGCTATATTTGTGCTAGAGCTTTGATTTTGAAAACATGAAACAATTTTGTCAACGGTAGTAATAAAGCATATGCATCATGTAAATTATATCTTATAAGTTGCAAGCCTCATGCATAGTGTACCAATAGTGCCCGCACCTTGTCCTAATTAGCTTGGACTACCTGGATTATCACCGCAATACATATGCTTTAACCAAGTATCACAAAGGGGTACCTCTATGCCGCCTGTACAAAGGTCTAAGGAGAAAGCTCGCATTGGATTTCTCGCTATTGATTATTCTCAACTTAGACATCCATACCGGGACAACATAGACAACAGATAATGGACTCCTCTTTTAATGCTTTAAGCATTCAACAACAATTAATTCTTTTCTCATTAGAGATTTGAGGATGTTTGTCCAAAACTGAAACTTCCACCATGGATTCATGGCTTTAGTTAGCGGCCCAATGTTCTTCTCTCACAATATGCATGCTCAAACCATTCAACTCAGTGTAGATCGCCCTTACTTCAGACAAGACGAACATGCATAGCAACTCACATGAAATTCAACCAATGAATAGTTGATGGCGTCCCCAGTAAACATGGTTATCGCACAACAAGCAACTTAATAAGAGATAAAGTGCATAATTACATATTCAATACCACAATAGTTTTTAAGCTATTTGTCCCATGAGCTATATATTGCAAAGGTGAATGATGGAATTTTAAAGGTAGCACTCAAGAAATTTACTTTGGAATGGCGGGAAAATACCATGTAGTATAGGTAGGTATGGTGGACACAAATGGCATAGTGGTTGGCTCAAGTATTTTGGATGCATGAGAAGTATTCCCTCTCGATACAAGGTTTAGGCTAGCAAGGCTTATTTGAAACAAACACAAGGATGAACCGGTGCAGCAAAACTCACATAAAAGACATATTGAAAACATTATAAGACTCTACACCGTCTTCCTTGTTGTTCAAACTCAATACTAGAAATTATCTAGACCTTAGAGAAACCAAATATGCAAACCAAATTTTAGCATGCTCTATGTATTTCTTCATTAATGGGTGCAAAGCATATGATGCAAGAGCTTAATCATGAGCACAACAATTGCCAAGTATCACATTACCCAAAACATTTATAGCAATTACTACATGTATCATTTTCCAATTCCAACCATATAACAATTTAACGAAGGAGAAACTTCGCCATGAATACTATGAGTAGAAACCAAGGACATACTTGTCCATATGCTACAGCGGAGCGTGTCTCTCTCCCATAAAGTGAATGCTAGGATCCATTTTATTCAAACAAAACAAAAAACAAAAACAAACCGACGCTCCAAGAAAAAGCACATAAGATGTGATGGAATAAAAATATAGTTTCAGGGGAGGAACCTGATAATGTTGTCGATGAAGAAGGGGATGCCTTGGGCATCCCCAAGCTTAGACGCTTGAGTCTTCTTGATATATGCAGGGGTGAACCACCGGGTGCATCCCCAAGCTTAGAGCTTTCACTCTCCTTGATCATGTTGCATCATACTCCTCTCTTGATCCTTGAAAACTTCCTCCACACCAAACTCGAAACAACTCATTAGAGGGTTAGTGCACAATATAAATTGACATATTCAGAGGTGACACAATCATTCTTAACACTTCTGGACATTGCATAATGCTACTGGACATTAGTGGATCAAAGAAATTCATCCAACATAGCAAAAGAGGCAATGCGAAATAAAAGGCAGAATCTGTCAAAACAGAACAGTTCGTATTGACGAATTTTAAAATGGCACCAGACTTGCTCAAATGAAAATGCTCAAATTGAATGAAAGTTGCGTACATATCTGAGGATCACACACGTAAATTGGCTTAATTTTCTGAGTTACCTACAGGGAGGTGGACCCAGATTCGTGACAGCAAAGAAATCTGGAACTGTGCAGTAATCCAAATCTAGTACTTACTTTTCTATCAACGGCTTAACTTGGCACAACAAAACACAAAACTAAGATAAGGAGAGGTTGCTACAGTAGTAAACAACTTCCAAGACACAAATATAAAAACAAAGTACTGTAGGTAAAAACATGGGTTGTCTCCCATAAGCGCTTTTCTTTAACGCCTTTCAGCTAGGCGCAGAAAGTGTGTATCAAGTATTATCGAAGGGTGGTGCATTCTCAGCGGGGTGTGGAGTTTTCTCAACTAGGCATAGTATATTGGATACATAAGTTTCAGCATCTCCCTTTTCATTAGTCTTAGGCGTGCTACTCTCATCAAACAAATTTTCAGGAACTAGCCAAGCATAGTTATTTTCTAATGCATCATTCATAGCTAAGAGCTTACATGGTATTGGTGCTTTGATCTCCCCTCCATCATCAATATTATTAGTGTATCTTATTCTATCCATATCCATCTTTTCAAGGAGACTAACAAAATTAGTTGGAGAACCAAGCATATTAAATTTAGCAAACACCTTTCTAGCTTATCTTGCTAGACCACCAAATTCTCTAAGAAGGGTTTCTAACACAAAATCTTTCTTTTCCCCTTCTTCCATATCACCAAGTGTGAAGAACATGTGTTGGATTATAGGATTAAGATTAACAAATTTAGTTTCCAACAAGCGAACTAAATGCGCAGCAGCAATTTCATAAGTAGGCGCAAGGTCTACCAAGTGTCTATCTTCAAAATTTTCA
Source organism: Lolium perenne (assembly GCF_019359855.2). Classification (NCBI taxonomy): domain Eukaryota; kingdom Viridiplantae; phylum Streptophyta; class Magnoliopsida; order Poales; family Poaceae; genus Lolium; species Lolium perenne. The sequence goes on from NC_067245.2 coordinate 73,129,704, forward strand.
ATTGTACTAACATGATTGAAAAATTCTTCTATATTATTTCTCCCAACTATAGACCCATGTCCTACCGGTATGCTTTTTGTGGTAAAATTAAAAGGAAACATGATGAATAAAGTAAATGCAAGTAAACTAATTTTTTTGTGTTTTCGATATAGCAAACAAGATAGCAAATAAAGTAAAACTAGCAACTAATTTTTTTTTGTATTTTGATTTAGTGCAGCAAACAAAGTAGTAAATAAAACTAAGCAAGACAAAAACAAAGTAAAGAGATTGAGAAGTGGAGACTCCCCTTGCAGCGTGTCTTGATCTCCCGACAACGGCGCCTTAAAAGAGCTTGATGGCGTGTATTTCACACGTTCGTTGGGCAACCCCAAGAGGAAGGTATGATGCGCACAGCAGCAAGTTTTCCCTCAGAAAGAAACCAAGGTTTATCGAACCAGGAGGAGCCAAGAAGCACGTTGAAGGTTGATGGCGGCGAGATGTAGTGCGGCGCAACACCAGGGATTCCGGCGCCAACGTGGAACCTGCACAACACAACCAAAGTACTTTGCCCCAACGAAACAGTGAGGTTGTCAATCTCACCGGCTTGCTGTAACAAAGGATTAACCGTATTGTGTGGAAGATGATTGTTTGCAGAAAACAAGAGAACAAGTATTGCGGTAGATTGTATTTCAGTAAAGAGAATTGGACCGGGGTCCACAGTTCACTAGAGGTGTCTCTCCCATAAGACGAACAGCATGTTGGGTGAACAAATTACAGTTGGGCAATTGACAAATAAAGAGAGCATGACCATGCACATACATATCATGATGAGTATAGTGAGATTTAATTGGGCATTACGACAAAGTACATAGACCGCCATCCAACCGCATCTATGCCTAAAAAGTCCACCTTCGGGTTATCATCCGAACCCCCTCCGGTATTAAGTTGCAAAGCAACAGACAATTGCATAAAGTATGGAGCGTAATGTAATCAACAACTACATCCTTAGACATAGCATCAATGTATTATCCCTATTGGCAACAGCACAACACAACCTAAGAACTTTCACATCCTTTGTCCCGGTGTCAATGCGAGCATGAACCCACTATCGAGCATAAGTACTCCCTCTTGGAGTTACAAGCATCTACTTGGCCAGAGCATCTACTAGTAACGGAGAGCATGCAAGATCATAAACAACACATAGCATAACTTTGATAATCAACATAACAAGTATTCTCTATTCATCGGATCCCAACAAACGCAACATATAGAATTACAGATAGATGATCTTGATCATGTTAGGCAGCTCACAAGATCCGACAATGATAGCACAATGGGGAGAAGACAACCATCTAGCTACTGCTATGGACCCATAGTCCAGGGGTAGACTACTCACACATCACACCGGAGGCGACCATGGCGGCGTAGAGTCCTCCGGGAGATGATTCCCCTCTCCGGCAGGGTGCCGGAGGCGATCTCTGGATCCCCCGAGATGGGATCGGCGGCGGCGGCGTCTCTCGGAAGGTTTTCCGTATCGTGGTTCTCGATGCGGGGTTTCGTCACGGAGACTTTTTATAGGCGAAAGGGCAGGTCAAGAGGCGGCACGGGGGCCCCACACTACAGGCCGGCGCGGCCAAGGGGGGGGGGGCCGCGCCGCCCTAGGGTGTGGCCCCTCCGTGGCCCCTCTTCGTCTCTCCTTCGGACTTCTGGAAGCTTCGTGAGAAAATAGGCCCCTGGGCTTTGATTTCGTCCAATTCCGAGAATATTTCCTTACTAGGATTTCTGAAACCAAAAACAGTAGAAAACAGCAACTGGCACTTCGGCATCTTGTTAATAGGTTAGTTCCAGAAAATGCACGAATATGACATAAAGTGTGCATAAAACATGTAGATAACATCAATAATGTGGCATGGAACATAAGAAATTATCGATACGTCGGAGACGTATCAAGCACATAGATGATATTCAACTTGATCACAAAGAGAGAGAGATGAACCACATAGCTACAGCGGAGCCCTCAGCCCCGGGGGTGAATTACTCCCTCCTCATCATGGAGGCAGCGATGGCGGTGAAGATGGCGGTGGAGACGGTGGTGGAGATGGCTCCGGGGGCAATTCCCCGTCCCGGCAGGGTGCCAGAATAGAGAGTTCTGTCCCCCGAATTGGACTTTCGTGATGGCGGCGGCTCTGGATGGTTTTCTCTGTTTTCGTCGAACTGGTCGATGTTTTTAGGTCAGGGACGAATATATAGGCCGAGAGTCGGAGTCAGAGGGTCGAAGAGGCGACGACACCATAGGGGGGCGCGGGCCACCCCTAGGCCGCGCCAGCCTATGCTCTGGTGGGCCTGTGGCCCCCCTCTGGCCTCTCTCGTGTGTTCTGGATGCTTCCGGGGATTCTAAGATCTTCGGTGTTGATTTCGTCCGATTCCGAGAATATTTCCTTACTAGGATTTTTGAAACCAAAAACAGCAGAAAACAGGAACTGGCCTTTCGGCATCTCGTCAATAGGTTAGTTCCGGAAAACGCATAAAAACGATATAAAGTGTGAACAAAACATGTCGGTATTGTCATAAAACAAGCATGGAACATCAGAAATTTTAAATACGTTGGAGACGTATCAACATCCCCAAGCTTAGTTCCTACTCGTCCTCGAGTAGGTAAACGATAAAAGATAATTTCTGAAGTGACATGCTACCAACATAATCTTAATCATACTATTGTAAAGCATATGAGATGAATGCAGCGATTCGAAGCAATGTAAATGCAATGAGTAAACAATTGAATCATATAGCAAAGACTTTTCATGAATAGTACTTTCAAGACAAGCATCAATAAGTCTTGCATAAGAGTTTACTCATAAAGCAATAAATTCAAAGTAAAGACATTGAAGCAACACAATGGAAGATTAAGTTTCAGCGGTTGCTTTCAACTTGTAACATGTATATCTCATGGATAATTGTCAATGCAAAGCAATATAACAAATGCAATATGCAAATATGTAGGAATCAATGCATAGTTCACACAAGTGTTTGCTTCTTGAGATGGAGAGAAATAGGTGAACTGACTCAACAATAAAAGTAAAAGAATGGTCCTTCAAAGAGGAAAGCATCGATTGCTATATTTGTGCTAGAGCTTTTATTTTGAAAACATAAAGAGAGCATAAAAATAAAGTTTTGAGAGGTGTATGTTGTTGTCAACGAATGGTAGCGGGTACTCTAACCCCCTTGCCAGACAAACCTTCAAAGAGCGGCTCCCATTTTATTTTATTTTTGGGTGGCACTCCTTCCAACCTTTCTTTCACAAACCATGGCTAACCGAATCCTCGGGTGCCTGCCAACAATCTCATACCATGAAGGAGCGCCTTTTTATTTTTAGTTTTATTATGATGACACTCCTCCCCACCTTTGCTTTCTCAAGCCATGGCTAACCGAATCCTTCGGGTGCCGTCCAACAATCACATACCGTGGAGGAGTGTCTATTTTTGTTAATTAATTTGGGACTGGGAATCCCATTGCCAGCTCTTTTTGCAAAATTATTCGATAAGCGGATGAAGCCACTAGTCCATTGGTGAAAGTTGCCCAACAAGATTGAAAGATAAACACCACATACTTCCTCATGAGCTATAAAACATTGACACAAATCAGAGGTAATAAATTTTGAATTGTTTAAAGGTAGCACTCAAGCAATTTACTTTGGAATTGCGGAGAAATACCATGTAGTAGGTAGGTATGGTGGACACAAATGGCATAGTGGTTGGCTTAAGTATTTTGGATGCATGAGAAGTATTCCCTCTCGATACAAGGTTTAGGCTAGCAAGGCTATTTGAAACAAACACAAGGATGAAGCAGTGCAGCAAAACTTACATAAAAGACATACTGAAAACATTATAAGACTCTACACCGTCTTCCTTGTTGTTCAAACTCAATACTAGAAATTATCTAGACCTTAGAGAGACCAATTATGCAAACCAAATTTTAGCAAGCTCTATGTATTTCTTCATTAATAGGTGCAAAGTATATTATGCAAGAGCTTAAACATGAGCACAACAATTGCCAAGTATCACATTATCCAAGACATTTTACCAATTACTACATGTAGCATTTTCCGTTTCCAACCATATAACAATTAACGAAGCAGTTTCAACCTTCGCCATGAACGTTAAAAGCTAAGAACACATGTGTTCATACAAACCAGCGGAGCGTGTCTCTCTCCCACACAAGCATTTATTCAAAAAAAACAAAAACAAGAAACATACAGATGCTCCAAATAAAGTACATAAGATGTGACCGAATAAAAATATAGTTTCAAGAGAAGGAACCTGATAATTTGTCGATGAAGAAGGGGATGCCTTGGGCATCCCCAAGCTTAAATGCTTGAGTCTTCTTGAAATATGCAGGGATGAACCACCTGGGGCATCCCCAAGCTTAGAGCTTTCACTCTTCTTGATCATATTGTATCATCCTCCTCTCTTGACCCTTGAAAACTTCCTCCACACCAAACTCGAAATAAACTCATTAGAGGGTTAGTGCATAATCAAAAATTCACATGTTCAGAGGTGACACAATCATTCTTAACACTTCTGGACATTGCCCAAAGCTACTGGAAGTTAATGGAACAAAGAAATCCATCCCACATAGCAAAAGAGGCAATGCGAAATAAAAGGCAGAATCTGTCAAAACAGAACAGTCCGTAAAGACGAATTTTATTGAGGCACCAGACTTGCTCAAATGAAAATGCTCAAATTGAATGAAAGTTGCGTACATATCTGAGGATCACTCACGTAAACTGGCATAATTTTCTGAGTTACCTACAGAGAATTTGGCCCAGATTCGTGACAGCAAAGAAATCTGTTTCTGCGCAGTAATCCAAATCTAGTATGAACCTTAAACCTTACTATCAACGACTTTACTTGGCACAACAAAACACAAAACTAAGATAAGAAGATGTTGCTACAGTAGTAAACAACTTCCAAGACACAAATATAAAACAAAGTACTGTAGCAAAATAACACATGGGTTATCTCCCAAGAAGTTCTTTCTTTATAGCCATTAAGATGGGCTCAGCAGTTTTGATGATGCACACGCAAGAAATGGTATTTGAAGCAAAAGAGAGCTTCAAGAGGCAAATGCAAAACACATTTAAGCCTAACATGCTTCCTATGCAGAGAAATCTTGTACACAAATGAATTCATGAAGAACAAAGTGACAAGCATAAGAGGATAAAACACGAGTAACTTCAAGATTCTCAACATAAAGAGGGGAAACTTAATATTATTGAAATGCGTATAACCATATTTCCCTCTCACATAATAACTTTCAGTAGCATCATTGATGAAATCCACAATATACCCATCACTTAAAACATTCTTATCATGGTTCATATGCATAGAAGTATCATTAATTTTGGCATAAGAAGAGTTATTCTCATTAATAGTAACTAGCAAGATGGCCCTCGCAAATGCGAGGGCATCTTTGTAGTGTTTGTGTGAAAGATAAGTCTATATGTTACATGCATGATCATCTTTAATGTGTAATGATTTTTTTAAATATTATAGCAAAGTAATTTGTTCATGATGCAATTAACTGAAAATAAGTTGTGTTTTGTTGATAGGTAGGACAACTAACTAATGAGAAACTTTAGTGCGTCGGGTGTAATTTTCTTCGTCTCATTTGCTATACCCGTTTAAAATCCTTAACACTCTTCTAAAATATGGTATATTCTAAATATGAACACTTACTCCAAGTCCCAGTTGGTGCTTTGTTTTGTATATGTATATTTTCTTAAATTAAAAAGTAATAAAAACAAATATAAATATAAAATAATATGTTCTTAATTTAAAATTTTATTTATATCGATGGCCAATTTGAAATAGGATGGTTACATTTTTAGGAAATTAGAAACCCAGCCAGGACAAAGCTCTTCATCAGCAAATTGGAATATTTCGGTCAGAGTGGACACTCACCTACATAAATTGATCCGTTAAGATCATTTGGGTATATTGCTAGGAACTCTCCAACTATTGGTTACGGAAAAATATTTTAGAAAATTTATTTTTAAAACATCTATATCCCTTTGCGTGTTTTGTACTAAACTATAAAATATATCTTTTCTCGCAGCTATATTTTGTATACTCAATCCATAAATACATATAGATATACGTCGGTGATCAGCATACTCGAATTCATATAGATGTATTCAAGTTAATTTAAGCCTGAGATCCTACCATAAATTTTCCATCATGTTCAAGCTAGCTAGCTTTTTTGGATGCGTGAAGTTAGCTTGTGCCTATAGCGTATGGATTTTATTTTTACGGACGTGGACAGCCTGGTTAAATCTAACATACAAAAAGTGGAGACAAAATATGCTTCCCTAATCTAGGCCGATATTTAAGAGATGTGTAAGGCGTGTGTATAGAGAGACAATAAATATGATCTGAGCGGGAAGAGATAGAGAAAATCGAAACCGTGTCGCTTAAAATAGGAACTTGCATAGATGATTATCGATTTTCTGATCTTTTTTGATTTTTTTCTGTTTCCGTGGCATGGAGCTGTTGCCACACAGGGGAAATTTATTTTTCTTGCGTCTGTACGTGGATCTGGTAATTCGAATTAGGAAAGTCCTAGAGTAGATCTAATACACAAAACGCGAGTAACTAATTTTTGTATGTGCAGCTGGGATATGTTCCTACGTAATGTAGGAATACTTTTAATTGCATGTATCCAGATAGGTTCATCTCGGTACGTGACCTGGAGACCAATTTAATCGTTTCAGAAAAAAATGGCAAGAGACCTATCAGGCCAGATATGTCACGTACATTTATTTTTATGGAACGTGTGCATCCATCTAGCCTTACGTGCCATAAATTTAATTCTGTGCACATATAATATTGTACGTAACACCTTTTATTCTTTAATCTCACGCATTCAGATTAATATCAAGGGTATATATTTTTTAAGCATATGTGGATCAACCTAATGACTCGAAAAACACCCTTATTTTGCTTTTAGTATATAATAGATGGGAGCAAGATTATTATCAAGAATTTGAACATGGTAAACAAGTTGCATATTAAAAGAATTGTTTTTGGTAATCCAATCATGACTATGACAAGTTTCATAAGGATAATTATAACCTATATCATAGCATTCTTTATAATAATCATCAAAGATCGGAGGCACAGTGTCATCATAAGAAATAGAATAGTTATCTTTCACAGTCGGTTTATCTACGACCATACCATCATTGTTATTAGAAGGAGATGTATCAAACACATAATGATCAGTAGCAAAAGGATTTTCAAACACCTCTTTCCCAAGCTTAGAGCTTTCTATATCATTATGGGAGGAAGCATGGATAGCACTGACACTATGGCAATTATTATCATCATCATTTTCAGAATTGGTTTCCCATAGATTTGCAATATCAAAAGTAGTGTGCTCATTCAAATCATGATCACTAATGTATGTAGAGAGCATAGGAATATCATCGTATTCAGATTCATTATCACAATAATCATTAGGAGCAACATACTTACGGTTACCTAGCGTTATCTCATTCACACCGGAATATGCTGTTACCTCTTTCTTTTTATTCTCCTTCTTCTTCTTCTTCTTCTTCTTCTTCTTCTTCTTCTTCGTTCCCTTCTTCTTCTTCTTCTTCTTCTTCTTCTTCTCTTCCTTCTCCTCGTTCTCTTCTTTAGGAGGAAGAGGCTTGAAGGGTGGCTTGTCCGCATAACCTGATTTACTTTTAGAAACAATAGAAGAAACTTGGGAGGATCCCTCCTTTTCATTAATTAGTTGAAAACACACAGCGGTCCTATCATATTTTGGCAAGGTGTCATCTTCTAAAATATTTTGTATGTAAGTATTTGTATGGCTATTATCAATGCAATAAGAAAAACACCCATGCAGGACATCATCAATATCAAGATCACTCATTTGTAACAAAGAGATTTTTCTCGACAGTTCTTCACACCCCAAAAATAAAGTAAGTTCATCATGCTGATTAGGAGTAATTTAATCATCACAATACAAATTTGCAGCACTCATTGGGTTCAAATTATCATTGGAGGAGCATTGAAAATTAAAATGACCCACTTCATGGCAAACTTCACAAATAAAAGGATAGAGGGCACAAACTTTTTTACCAAGATCATCTAGAGCCCTAGACCACTTTCTAGTTTTTTCATTAATATGATGGATGCAATATTCATCTTTGACTTGATTAATTCCACAAGGCCTATGCATTCCACAAAAATTAACATGCTTATAGGAAATAGCATTCTTAGGAGTTTGAGCATGCTTATTGCAATAATTAACAACAATTTCATTCTTCATGCAAGCCTCTTTAAAAGGTTCATGATACTTATCAAAATTCTTTTTAGGCAATTCAAAATGAGAAGCAAAGGCTTTATAAAGATTTGCAGCAATTTGAGAGTCAAGACCATAAGTAGCACTCATATCTCGAAATTTATCGGTATCCATAAAAGCTTCAATGCATTCATAATCATAATTTATACCTGACTCTTCACCTTTGTTGTTCTCCCATCCTTCAGCGTTCTCCTCAATCCAATCAAGAAGATCCCACCTGGCTTCAACCTCCTTGCTTGTGAAAGATCCCTCTGAACAGGCATCCAGATAGTCCTTGTGTTGTCCTGAAAGCCTCGCATAAAAATTATTAACAATAACATTACGGGGGAGCTCATGGATGGGACATTTGAGCATTAGTGACTTCAATCTCCCCCACGCTTGAGAAATACTCTCTCCATCACGAGGATAAAAGTTATAAATATAATTCCTATCAATATGCACTTCATGAGGAGGATAAAATTTAGAATAAAAGAGAGATGCAATTTCCTCCCAACCAAGAGAATGACTACTCTCCAACAATTTATACCAATGCGCCGCTTTACCAGACAGCGAAACAGAGAATAGCTTCTTCCTCACTTCATCCATAGAGATACCTGCACACTTGAATAACCCGCATAATTCATGCAAAAACAGTAAATGATCTTTAGGATGGACAGTTCCATCCCCTTCATAGCGGTTATCCATAACATGTTCAATAATTTTCATGGGTATCTTGAAAGAAGTACTTGCAGTTGGTGGATTTAGAGTACAAGCATTATTAGAGTTATCGCATATGGGAGATAAAGCATTATCAGAACAAATTTTCTCCCCTAAAGATGGGAAGCCAAAAATATCATAGAAACTAGCTTCCCCAAGCTTAGACTTATTCATAGCATTAGCAGTGATTGCGTTCATACCAATAATATTGCTACTAGCATGCAAATGAGGTTCCATAGGTTCTTTAATTTTCGCATTACACAATTCATGTCTTAGCTTGGGAAATAAATCAAAAAGCTCATAGTTGTATTCCATTATGCCTAACTAGTGTAAACAAGAAACAAAAAGTTGCAATTGCAGGATCTAAAGGAAATAGCTTCGAGCACAAACACAATGGCGCCAGAAAAGTAGTGTTACCTGGAACCGGAGTATGAGTGCCTTTTACCTTTCCTCCCCGGCAACGGCGCCAGAAAAGTACTTGATGTCTACGGGAGCTTCTATTCTTGTAGACAGTGTTGGGCCTCCAAGAGCAGAGGTTTGTAGAACAGCAGCAAGTTTCCCTTAAGTGGATCACCCAAGGTTTATCGATCTCAGGGAGGAAGAGGTCAAAGATATCCCTCTCAAGCAACCCTGCAACCACAAAGCAAGAAGTCTCTTGTGTCCCCAACACACCTAATACACTTGTCAGATGTATAGGTGCACTAGTTCGGCGAAGAGATAGTGAGATACAAGTAATATGGATGAGTATGAGTGGTAATAGCAATCTGAATAAAATATGGCAGCGAGTAAACATTCAACAAAACAGTAAACAAACGGAGATTCGATGCTTGGAAGCAAGGCCCAGGGATCCTGCTTTCACTAGTGGACACTCTCAACAATGATCACATAATAGGACTATTCTACACCCTCTTGTTGGATGATGAACACCATTGTGTAGGATTACACGAACCCTCAATGCCGGAGTTAACAAGCTCCACAATATTCAATGTTCATATTTAAATAACCTTAGAGTGCAAGATAGATCAACACAACCAAACCAAGTACTAACATAGCATGCACACTTCTACCATCGCATCAATACCATCATAGTAATAGTTAACTTCACAATCTACAAGAGATCACAATCATAGCATAAACCAAGTACTTCATGATGCACACACTGCCAACATTACATCATGGAGGAGGAATAGACTACTTTAATAACATCACTAGAGTAGCACATAGATGATATTCAACTTGATCACAAAGAGAGAGAGATGAACCACATAGCTACAGCGGAGCCCTCAGCCCCGGGGGTGAATTACTCCCTCCTCATCATGGAGGCAGCGATGGCGGTGAAGATGGCGGTGGAGACGGCGGTGGAGATGGCTCCGGGGGCAATTCCCCGTCCCGGCAGGGTGCCGGAAAAGAGAGTTCTGTCCCCTGAATTGGACTTTCGTGATGGCGGAGGCTCTGGATGGTTTTCTCTGTTTTTGTCGAACTGGTCGATGTTTTTAGGTCAGGGACGAATATATAGGCCGAGAGTCAGAGTCGGAGGGTCGAAGAGGCGACGACACCATAGGGGGGCGCGGGCCACCCCTAGGCCGCGCCAGCCTATGCTCTGGTGGGCCTGTGGCCCCCCTCTGGCCTCTCTCGTGTGTTCTGGATGCTTCCGGGGATTCTAAGATCTTCGGTGTTGATTTCGTCCGATTCCGAGAATATTTCCTTACTAGGATTTCTGAAACCAAAAACAGCAGAAAACAGGAACTGGCCTTTCGGCATCTCGTCAATAGGTTAGTTCCAGAAACGCATAAAAATGATATAAAGTGTGAACAAAACAAGTCGGTATTGTCATAAAACAAGCATGGAACATCAGAAATTTTAGATACGTTGGAGACGTATCAGTACAGCCCTTAGCCTCGATGGAGAACTACTCCCTCCTCACGGGAGACAACAGCGGTGATGAAGATGGCGGTGGTGATGATGGAGAAGCCTTCCGGGGGCACTTCCCCGTCCCGGCGGCGTGCCGGTACAGAGACTCCTGTCCCCCAGATCTTGGCTTCGCGATGGCGGCGGCTCTGGATGGTTTCTCGTACCGTGGCTTTTCCGTATCGAGGTTTTAGGTCAGGGACCTTTTTATAGGCGAAGAGGCGGCGTCAGAAGGTCAACGAGGCGACGACACACTAGGGGGGCGCGGCCCCCCCTTGGCCGCGCCAGGGTCATGTGTGGTGGGCCTGTGGCCCCCCTCTGGCCTCTCTCGGGTGTTCTGGATGCTTCCGGGGATTCTAAGATGCTGGGTGTTTATTTCGTCCGATTCCGAGAATATTTCCTTACTAGGATTTCTGAAACCAAAAACAGCGAGAAACAAGCGGCCCTTCGGCATCTCGTCAATAGGTTAGTTCCGGAAAACGCATAAATATGACATAAAGTATGCATAAAACATGTAGATATCATCAATAATGTGGCATGGAACATAAGAAATTATCGATACGTCGGAGACGTATCAGCATCCCCAAGCTTAGTTTCTTCTCGTCCCGAGCAGGTAAACGATAACAAAGATAATTTCTGGAGTGACATGCCATCATAACCTTGATCATACTATTGTAAGCACATGTAATGAATGCAGCGATCAAAACAATGGTAATGCAATGAGTAAACAAATGAATCATATAGCAAAGACTTTTCATGAATAGTACTTCAAGACAAGCATCAATAAGTCTTGCATAAGAGTTAACTCATAAAGCAATAATTCAAAGTAAAGGTATTGAAGCAACACAAAGGAAGATTAAGTTTCAGCGGTTGCTTTCAACTTGTAACATGTATATCTCATGGATAGTTGTCAATGCAAAGTAGTATAACAAGTGCAATATGCAAGTATGTAGGAATCAATGCACATTTCACACAAGTGTTTGCTTCTTGAGATGGAGAGAAATAGGTGAACTGACTCAACATAAAAGTAAAAGAATGGCCCTTCGCAGAGGGAAGCATCGATTGCTATATTTGTGCTAGAGCTTTGATTTTGAAAACAAGAAACAATTTTGTCAACGGTAGTAATAAAGCATATGTGTTATGTAAATTATGTCCTACAAGTTGCAAGCCTCATGCATAGTATACTAATAGTGCCCGCACCTTGTCCTAATTAGCTCGGATTACCTGGATTATCATCGCAATGCATATGTTTTAACCAAGTGTCACAAAGGGGCACCTCTATGCCGCCTGTACAAAGGTCTAAGGAGAAAGCTCGCATTGGATTTCTCGCTATTGATTATTCTCAACTTAGACATCCATACCAGGACAACATAGACAACAGATAATGGACTCCTCTTTTATGCATAAGCATTCAACAACAATTAATTTTCTCATATGAGATTGAGGATATTTGTCCAAAACTGAAACTTCCACCATGGATCATGGCTTTAGTTAGCGGACCAATGTTCTTCTCTAACATTATGCATGCTCTAACCATTCTAGCGGTAAATCTCCCTTACTTCAGACAAGACGGACATGCATAGCAACTCACATGATATTCAACAAAGAGTAGTTGATGGCGTCCCCAGGAACATGGTTATCGCACAGCAAGCAACTTAATAAGAGATAAAGTGCATAAGTACATATTCAATACCACAATAGTTGTTAGGCTATTTGTCCCATGAGCTATATATTGTAAAGATGAAGAATGGAAATTTTAAAGGTAGCACTCAAGCAATTTACTTTGGAATGGCGGGGAAATACCATGTAGTAGGTAGGTATGGTGGACACAAATGGCATAGTGGTTGGCTCAAGGATTTTGGATGCATGAGAAGTATTCCCTCTCGATACAAGGCTTAGGATAGCAAGGTTTATTTGAAACAAACACAAGGATGAACCGGTGCAGTAAAACTCACATAAAATACATATTGTAAACATTATAAGACTCTACACCGTCTTCCTTGTTGTTCAAACTCAATACTAGAAATTATCTAGACCTTAGAGAGACCAAATATGCAAACCAAATTTTAGCAAGCTCTATGTATTTCTTCATTAATAGGTGCAAAGTATATGATGCAAGAGCTTAAACATGAGCACAACAATTGCCAAGTATCACATTATCCAAGACATTTTACCAATTACTACATGTAGCATTTTCCGTTTCCAACCATATAACAATTAACGAAGCAGTTTCAACCTTCGCCATGAACGTTAAAAGCTAAGAACACATGTGTTCATACGAACCAGCGGAGCGTGTCTCTCTCCCACACAAGCATTTATTCAAAAAAAACAAAAACAAGAAACATACAGACGTGATGCGTGTGGTTGGCACGTCCGTTGGGAACCCCAAGAGGAAGGTGTGATGCGCACAGCGGCAAGTTTCCCTCAGTAAGAAACCAAGGTTTAATCGGACCAGTAGGAGTCAAGAAGCACGTTGAAGGTTGATGGCGGCGAGATGTAGTGCGGCGCAACACCAGTGATTCCAGCGCCAACGTGGAACCTGCACAACACAACCAAGATACTTTGCCCCAACGAAACAGTGAGGTTGTCAATCTCACCGGCTTGCTGTAACAAAGAGTTAACCGTATTGTGTGGAAGATGATTGTTTGCAGAAAACGATGAAACAGTATTGCGATGATTGTATTTCAGTAAAGAGAATTGGACCCGGGTCCACAGTTCACTAGAGGTGTCTCTCCCATAAGACGAACAGCATGTTGGGTGAACAAATTACAGTTGGGCAATTGACAAATAAAGAGAGCATGACAATGCACATACATATCATGATGAGTATAGTGAGATTTAATTGGGCATTACGACAAAGTACATAGACCGCCATCCAACTGCATCTATGCCTAAAAAGTCCACCTTCAGGTTATCATCCGAACCCCTTCCAGTATTAAGTTGCTAACAACAGACAATTGCATTAAGTATGGTGCGTAATGTAACTAGTGACTACATCCTTGAACATAGCACTAATGTTTTATCCCTAGTGGCAACAGCACAACACAACCTTAGAACTTTACATCCTTGTCCCGGTGTCAATGCAGGCATGAACCCACTATCGAGCATAAATACTCCCTCTTGGAGTTACAAGCATCTACTTGGCCAGAGCATCTACTAGTAACGGAGAGCATGCAAGATCATAAACAACACATAGCATAACTTTGATAATCAACATAACAAGTATTCTCTATTCATCGGATCCCAACAAACGCAACATATAGAATTACAGATAGATGATCTTGATCATGTTAGGCAGCTCACAAGATCCGACAATGAAGCACAATGGGGAGAAGACAACCATCTAGCTACTGCTATGGACCCATAGTCCAGGGGTAGACTACTCACACATCACACCGGAGGCGACCATGGCGGCGTAGAGTCCTCCGGGAGATGATTCCCCTCTCCGGCAGGGTGCCGGAGGCGATCTCCTGGATCCCCCGAGATGGGATCGGCGGCGGCGGCGTCTCTGGAAGGTTTTCCGTATCGTGGCTCTCGGTACTGGGGTTTTCGTCACGGAGACTTTTTATAGGCGGAAGGGCAGGTCAAGAGGCGGCATGGGGGCCCCACACCACAGGGCCGCGCGGCCAAGGGGGGGGGCCGCGCCGCCCTAGGGTGTGGCCCCTCCGTGGCCCCTCTTCGTCTCTCCTTCGGACTTCTGGAAGCTTCGTGAGAAAATAGGCCCCTGGGCTTTGATTTCGTCCAATTCCGAGAATATTTCCTTACTAGGATTTCTGAAACCAAAAACAGCAGAAAACAAAGAATCGGCACTTCGACATCTTGTTAATAGGTTAGTTCCAGAAAATGCACGAATATGACATAAAGTGTGCATAAAACATGTAGATAACATCAATAATGTGGCATGGAACATAGGAAATTATCGATACGTCGGAGACGTATCAGCATCCCCAAGCTTAGTTCTGCTCGTCCCGGCGAGTAAAACGATAACACAGATAATTTCTGGAGTGACATGCCATCATAATCTTGATCATACTATTTGTAAAGCCTATGTAGTGAATGCAGCGATCAAAACAATGTATATGACATGAGTAAACAAGTGAATCATAAAGCAAAGACTTTTCATGAATAGCACTTCAAGACAAGCATCAATAAGTCTTGCATAAGAGTTAACTCATAAAGCAATAATTCAAAGTAAAGGCATTGAAGCAACACAAAAGAAGATTAAGTTTCAGCGGTTGCTTTCAACTTGTAACATGTATATCTCATGGATATTGTCAACATAGAGTAATATAATAAGTGCAATAAGCAAGTATGTAGGAATCAATGCACAGTTCACACAAGTGTTTGCTTCTTGAGGTGGAGAGAAATAGGTGAACTGACTCAACATTGAAAGTAAAAGAATGGTCCTCATAGAGGAAAAGCATCGATTGCTATATTTGTGCTAGAGCTTTGATTTTGAAAACATGAAACAATTTTGTCAACGGTAGTAATAAAGTATATGCATCATGTAAATTATATCTTATAAGTTGCAAGCCTCATGCATAGTGTACCAATAGTGCCCGCACCTTGTCCTAATTAGCTTGGACTACCTGGATTATCACCGCAATACATATGCTTTAACCAAGTATCACAAAGGGGTACCTCTATGCCGCCTGTACAAAGGTCTAAGGAGAAAGCTCGCATTGGATTTCTCGCTATTGATTATTCTCAACTTAGACATCCATACCGGGACAACATAGACAACAGATAATGGACTCCTCTTTTAATGCTTTAAGCATTCAACAACAATTAATTCTTTTCTCATTAGAGATTTGAGGATGTTTGTCCAAAACTGAAACTTCCACCATGGATCATGGCTTTAGTTAGCGGCCCAATGTTCTTCTCTCACAATATGCATGCTCAAACCATTCAACTCAGTGTAGATCGCCCTTACTTCAGACAAGACGAACATGCATAGCAACTCACATGAAATTCAACCAATGAATAGTTGATGGCGTCCCCAGTAAACATGGTTATCGCACAACAAGCAACTTAATAAGAGATAAAGTGCATAATGACATATTCAATACCACAATAGTTTTAAGCTATTTGTCCCATGAGCTATATATTGCATAGGTGAATGATGGAATTTTAAAGGTAGCACTCAAGCAATTTACTTTGGAAAGGCGGAAAATACCATGTAGTATAGGTAGGTATGGTGGACACAAATGGCATAGTGGTTGGCTCAAGTATTTTGGATGCATGAGAAGTATTCCCTCTCGATACAAGGTTTAGGCTAGCAAGGCTTATTTGAAACAAACACAAGGATGAACCGGTGCAGCAAAACTCACATAAAAGACATATTGAAAACATTATAAGACTCTACACCGTCTTCCTTGTTGTTCAAACTCAATACTAGAAATTATCTAGACCTTAGAGAAACCAAATATGCAAACCAAATTTTAGCATGCTCTATGTATTTCTTCATTAATGGGTGCAAAGCATATGATGCAAGAGCTTAAACATGAGCACAACAATTGCCAAGTATCACATTACCCAAAACATTAATAGCAATTACTACATGTATCATTTTCCAATTCCAACCATATAACAATTTAACGAAGAAGAAACTTCGCCATGAATACTATGAGTAGAAACCAAGGACATACTTGTCCATATGCTACAGCGGAGCGTGTCTCTCTCCCATAAAGTGAATGCTAGGATCCATTTTATTCAAACAAAACAAAAACAAAAACAAACCGACGCTCCAAGAAAAAGCACATAAGATGTGATGGAATAAAAATATAGTTTCAGGGGAGGAACCTGATAATGTTGTCGATGAAGAAGGGGATGCATTGGGCATCCCCAAGCTTAGACGCTTGAGTCTTCTTGATATATGCAGGGGTGAACCACCGGGGCATCCCCAAGCTTAGAGCTTTCACTCTCCTTGATCATGTTGCATCATACTCCTCTCTTGATCCTTGAAAACTTCCTCCACACCAAACTCAAAACAACTCATTAGAGGGTTAGTGCACATTATAAATTGACATATTCAGAGGTGACACAATCATTCTTAACACTTCTGGACATTGCATAATGCTACTGGACATTAGTGGATCAAAGAAATTCATCCAACATAGCGAAAGAGGCAATGCGAAATAAAAGGCAGAATCTGTCAAAACAGAACAGTTCGTATTGACGAATTTTAAAATGGCACCAGACTTGCTCAGATGAAAATGCTCAAATTGAATGAAAGTTGCGTACATATCTGAGGATCATGCACGTAAATTGGCATAATTTTCTGAGTTACCTACAGGGAGGTGCACCCAGATTCGTGACAGCAAAGAAATCTGGAACTGTGCAGTAATCCAAATCTAGTACTTACTTTTCTATCAACGGCTTAACTTGGCACAACAAAACATAAAACTAAGATAAGGAGAGGTTGCTACAGTAGTAAACAACTTCCAAGACACAAAATAAAAACAAAGTACTGTAGGTAAAAAAACGGGTTGTCTCCCATAAGCGCTTTTCTTTAACGCCTTTCAGCTAGGCGCAGAAAGTGTGTATCAAGTATTATCAAGAGATGAAGTGTCAACATCATAATTTGTTCTCATAATAGAATCAAAAGGTACCTTCATTCTCTTTCTAGGGAAGTGTTCCATACCTTTCTTGAGAGGAAATTGATATTTTATATTACCTTCCTTCATATCAATAATAGCACCAATAGTTCGAAGAAAAGGTCTTCCCAATATAATGGGACAAGATGCATTGCATTCAATATCCAAGACAACAAAATCGACGGGGACAAGGTTATTGTTAACGGTAATGCGAACATTATCAACTTTCCCCAAAGGTTTCTTTGTAGAATGATCAGCAAGATTAACATCCAAATAACAATTTTTCAGTGGTGGCAAGTCAAGCATATTATAAATTTTCTTAGGCATAACAGAGATACTTGCACCAAGATCACATAAAGCATTACAATCAAAATCTTTAACCTTCATCTTAATGATGGGCTCCCAACCATCCTCTAACTTTTTAGGAATAGAGGCTTCACGCTCTAGTTTCTCTTCTCTAGCTTTTATGAGAGCATTTGTAATATGATGCGTGAAAGCCAAATTTATAGCACTAGCATTAGGACTTTTAGCAAGTTTTTGCAAGAACTTTATAACTTCAGAGATGTGGCAATCATCAAAATTCAAACCATTATAATCTAAAGCAATGGGATCATCATCCCCAATGTTGGAAAAAATTTCAGCAGCTTTATCACAGCAGCTTTCAGCAGTTTTAGCGATTTGAGGCAGTTTTTCGCGCTTTGCATTCGAAGTGGAAACATTGCTAACACCAATTCTTTTATTAGTATGAGTAGGAGGTGCAGCAACATGTGTAGCATTAGCATTACTAGTGGTGGTAATAGTCCAAACTTTAGCTATATTCTTTTCTTTAGCTAGTTTTTCATTTTCTTCTCTATCCCACCTAGCACGCAGTTCAGCCATTAATCTTATATTCTCATTAATTCTAACTTGAATGGCATTTGATGTAGTAGTAATTTTATTATGATGATTCTCATTAGGCAAAACTTTTGATTTCAAAAGATCAACATCAGCTGACAAGACTATCGACTTTAGAAGCAAGTATATCAATTTTCCCAAGCTTTTCTTCAACAGATTTGTTAAAAGCAGTTTGTGTACTAATAAATTCTTTAAGCATGGCTTCAAGTCCAGGGGTGAACTCCTATTATTGTTGTAAGAATTCCCATAAGAATTACCATAGCCGTTGCCATTATTATAAGGATATGGCCTATAGTTGTTACTAGAATTGTTCCGGTAAGCATTGTTGTTGAAATTATTATTTTTAATGAAGTTTACATCAACATGTTCTTCTTGTGCAACCAATGAAGCTAATGGAACATTATTAGGATCAATATTAGTCCTATCATTCACAAGCATAGACATAATAGCATCAATCTTATCACTCAAGGAAGAAGTTTCTTCATTGAATTTACCTTCTTACCTTGTGGAGCTCTTTCCGTGTGCCATTCAGAGTAGTTGATCATCATATTATCAAGAAGCTTTGTTGCTTCACCAAGAGTGATGGACATAAAGGTACCTCCAGCAGCTGAATCCAATAAATTCCGTGAAGAAAAATTTAGTCCTGCATAGAAGGTTTGGATGATCATCCAAGTAGTCACCCATGGGTTGGGCAATTTTTAACCAGAGATTTCATTCTTTCCCAAGCTTGAGCAACATGTTCAGTATCTAATTGTTTAAAATTCATTATGCTACTCCTCAAAGATATAATTTTAGCAGGGGGATAATATCTACCAATAAAAGCATCCTTGCATTTAGTCCATGAATCAATACTATTCTTAGGCAGAGATAGCAACCAATCTTTAGCTCTTCCTCTTAATGAGAAAGGGAACAATTTTAGTTTAATAATATCACCATCTACATCTTTATATTTTTGCATTTCACATAATTCAACAAAATTATTAAGATGGGCAGCAGCATCATCAGAACTAACACTGCAAAAATTGCTCTCGCATAACAAGATTCAGTAAAGCAGGTTTAATTTCAAAGAATTCTGCTGTAGTAGCAGGTGGAGCAATAGGTGTGCATAAGAAATCATTATTATTTGTGGTTGTGAAGTCACACAACTTAGTATTTTCAGGGTTGGCCATTTTAGCAATAGTAAATAAAACAAACTAGATAAAGTAAATGCAAGTAAACTAATTTTTTTGTGTTTTTGATATAGCAAACAAGATAGCAAATAAAGTAAAACTAGCAACTAATTTTTTTGTATTTTGATTTAGTGCAGCAAACAAAGTAGTAAATAAAACTAAGCAAGACAAAAACAAAGTAAAGAGATTGAGAAGTGGAGACTCCCCTTGCAGCGTGTCTTGATCTCCCCCGCAACGGCGCCAGAAATTTGCTTGATGCGTGTGGTTGGTACGTCCGTTGGGAACCCCAAGAGGAAGGTGTGATGCGCACAGCGGCAAGTTTCCCTCAGTAAGAAACCAAAGTTTAATCGGACCAGTAGGAGTCAAGAAGCACGTTGAAGGTTGATGGCGGCGAGATGTAGTGCGGCGCAACACCAGTGATTCCGGCGCCAACGTGGAACCTGCACAACACAACCAAGATACTTTGCCCCAACGAAACAGTGAGGTTGTCAATCTCACCGGCTTGCTGTAACAAAGAGTTAACCGTATTGTGTGGAAGATGATTGTTTGCAGAAAACAGTAGAACAGTATTGCAGTAGATTGTATTTCAGTAAAGAGAATTGGACCCGGGTCCACAGTTCACTAGAGGTGTCTCTCCCATAAGACGCAGCATGTTGGGTGAACAAATTACAGTTGGGCAATTGACAAATAAAGAGAGCATGACAATGCACATACATATCATGATGAGTATAGTGAGATTTAATTGGGCATTACGACAAAGTACATAGACCGCCATCCAACTGCATCTATGCCTAAAAAGTCCACCTTCAAAGTTATCATCCGAACCCCTTCGGTATTAAGTTGCTAACAACAGAGACAATTGCATTAAGTATGGTGCGTAATGTAACTAGTGACTACATCCTTGAACATAGCACTAATGTTTTATCCCTAGTGGCAACAGCACAACACAACCTTAGAACTTTCATCACCGTCCCGGTGTCAATGCAGGCATGAACCCACTATCGAGCATAAATACTCCCTCTTGGAGTTACAAGCATCTACTTGGCCAGAGCATCTACTAGTAACGGAGAGCATGCAAGATCATAAACAACACATAGCATAACTTTGATAATCAACATAACAAGTATTCTCTATTCATCGGATCCCAACAAACGCAACATATAGAATTACATATAGATGATCTTGATCATGTTAGGCAGCTCACAAGATCCGACAATGAAGCACAATGGGGAGAAGACAACCATCTAGCTACTGCTATGGACCCATAGTCCAGGGGTAGACTACTCACACATCACACCGGAGGCGACCATGGCGGCGTAGAGTCCTCCGGGAGATGATTCCCATCTCCGGCAGGGTGCCGGAGGCGATCTCCTGGATCCCCCGAGATGGTATCGGCGGCGGCGGCGTCTCTGGAAGGTTTTCCGTATCGTGGCTATCGGTACTGGGGTTTTCGTCACGGAGACTTTTTATAGGCGGAAGGGCAGGTCAAGAGGCGGCACGGGGGCCCCACACCACAGGGCCGCGCGGCCAAGGGGGGGGGCCGCGCCGCCCTAGGGTGTGGCCCCTCCGTGGCCCCTCTTCGTCTCTCCTTCGGACTTCTGGAAGCTTCGTGAGAAAATAGGCCCCTGGGCTTTGATTTCGTCCAATTCCGAGAATATTTCCTTACTAGGATTTCTGAAACCAAAAACAGCAGAAAACAAAGAAGCGGCACTTCGGCATCTTGTTAATAGGTTAGTTCCAGAAAATGCACGAATATGACATAAAGTGTGCATAAAACATGTAGATAACATCAATAATGTGGCATGGAACATAGGAAATTATCGATACGTCGGAGACGTATCAAGACGCTCCAAGTAAAGTACATAAGATGTGACCGAATAAAAATATAGTTTCAAGAGAAGGAACCTGATAATTTGTCGATGAAGAAGGGGATGCCTTGGGCATCCCCAAGCTTAGATGCTTGAGTCTTCTTCAAATATGCACGGATGAACCACCGGGGCATCCCCAAGCTTAGAGCTTTCACTCTCCTTGATCATATTGTATCATCCTCCTCTCTTGACCCTTGAAAACTTCCTCCACACCAAACTCGAAACAAACTCATTAGAGGGTTAGTGCATGATAAAAATTCACATGTTCAGAGGTGACACAATCATCCTTAACACTTCTGGACATTGCCCAAAGCTTCTGAAAGTTAATGGAACAAAGAAATCCATCCAACATAGCAAAACCGGCAATGCGAAATAAAAGGCAGAATCTGTCAAAACAGAACAGTCCGTAAAGACGAATTTTATTGAGGCACCATACTTGCTCAAATGAAAATTCTCAAATTGAATGAAAGTTGCGTACATATCTGAGGATCACTCACGTAAATTGGCATACTTTTCTGAGTTACCTACAGAGAATTTTGCCCAGATTCGTGACAGCAAGAAATCTGTTTCTGCGCAGTAATCCAAATCTAGTATGAACCTTACTATCAAAGACTTCACTTGGCACAACAATGCAACAAAATTAAGATAAGGAGAGGTTGCTACAGTAGTAACAACTTCCAAGACACAAATATAAAACAAAATTATTGTAGTAAAATAAACACATGGGTTATCTCCCAAGAAGTTCTTTCTTTATAGCCATTAAGATGGGCTCAGCAGTTTTAATGATGCACTCGCAAGAAATAGTAGTTGAAGCAAAAGAGAGCATCAAGAGGCAAACTTAAAACACATTTAAGTCTAACATGCTTCCTATGCATAGGAATCTTGTAAATAAACAAGTTCATGAAGAGCAAAGTGACAAGCATAGGAAGATAAAACAAGTGTAGTTTCAAAATTTTCAGCATATAGAGAGGTGTTTTAGTAACATGAAAATTTCTACAACCATATTTTCCTCTCTCATAATAATATCCAGTAGCATCATGAGCAAACTCAACAATATGACTATCACATAAAGCATTCTTATCATGAGTCTCATGCATAAAATTATTACTCTCCACAATAGCATAATCAATTTTATTAGTAATAGTGGGAGCAAATTCAACAAAGTAGCTATCATTATTTTTCTCATCATCAAATATAGGAGGCATATTGTAATCATAATCAAATTTATCCTCCATAACAGGCGGCACCAAAAGAGTACTATCATTATAATCATCATAAATAGGAGGCAAAGTATCATCAAAGAAAATTTTCTCCTCCATGCCCGGGGGACTAAAAAGATCATGCTCATCAAAACCAGCTTCCCCAAGCTTAGAATTTTCCATAGCATTAGCAACAATAGTGTTCAAAGCATTCCTATTAATAACATTCCCATTAGCATGCATATAAAGTTCCATGGGTTTTTTAATTCTCTCTTCAAACACATCATGTCCTAATTCAAGATAAACTTCATAAATATCTCTCATATTTTTGTTGTTTTCCATTATGCCAAACTAGTGTAAAACAAGAAACAAAAAGATGCAATTGCAGGATCTAAAGGAAATAGCTTCGAGCACGCACACAATGGCGCCAGAAAAGTACTTAGTTACCTGGAACCGGAGTATGAGTGCCTTTTACCTTTCCTCCCCGGCAACGGCGCCAGAAAAGTGCTTGATGTCTACGGGTGCTTCTATTCTTGTAGACAGTGTTGGGCCTCCAAGAGCAGTGGTTTGTAAAACAGTAGCAAGTTTCCCTTAAGTGGATCACCCAAGGTTTATCGAACTCAGGGAGGAAGAGGTCAAAGATATCCCTCTCAAGCAACCCTGCAACCACAAAGCAAGAAGTCTCTTGTGTCCCCAACACACCTAATAGGTGCACTAGTTCGGCGAAGAGATAGTGAAACACAGGTGGTATGAATATATATGAGCAGTAGTAGCGGCGCCAGAAAAGTGCTTGCTGGCGTGTGGTTGATGGTGGTAATATTGCGGATAGTACAGATGCAGTGAAACAGTAAACAAGCAGCGATGATTGCAGTATTTAGGAACAAGGCCTAGGGATCATACTTTCACTAGTGGACACTCTCAACTTTGATCACATAACAGAATAAATAGATAAATGCTAGACTCTACACTCTCTTGTTGGATGATGAACACCACTAACTGTGTAGGATTACACGAACCCTCAATGCCGGAGTTAACAAGCTCCACAATATTCGATGTTCATATTTAAATAACCTTAGAGTGCACGACAGATCAACATAACCAAACCAAGTACTAACATAGCATGCACATTGTCACCTTCACACTACGAAAGGAGGCATAGATCACATCAATACTATCATAGCAATAGTTAACTTCATAATCTACAAGAGATCACAATCATAGCCTACGCCAAGTACTACACGATGCACACACTGTCACCATTACACCGTGCAGGAGGAATAAACTACTTTAATAACATCACTAGAGTAGCACATAGATGAATTGTGATACAAAGCACATTCCAATCATAAAGAGATATAAATAAGCACTTCACTATGCCATTCATAACAGTGAATAAGTATTCTGTGAAATATAGCCTAAGAGACCCACACGGTGCACACACTGTCACCTTTACACACGTGGGACAAGGAGTCTCCGGAGATCACATAAGTAAAATCCACTTGACTAGCATAATGACATCTAGATTACAAGCATCATCGTATGAATCTCAGTCATGTAAGGCAGCTCATGAGATCATTGTATTGAAGTACATAGGGAGAGAGATTAACCACATAGCTACCGGTACAGCCCTTAGCCTCGATGGAGAACTACTCCCTCCTCATGGGAGACAACAGCGGTGATGAAGATGGTGGTGGTGATGATGGAGAAGCCTTCCGGGGGCACTTCCCTGTCCCGGCGGCGTGCCGGAGCAGAGACTCCTGTCCCCCAGATCTTGGCTTCGCGATGGCGGCGGCTCTGGATGGTTTCTCGTACCGTGGCTTTTCCGTATCGAGGTTTTAGGTCAGGGACCTTTTTATAGGCGAAGAGGCGGCGTCAGAAGGTCAACGAGGCGACGACACACTAGGGGGGCGCGCCCCCCCCTTGGCCGCGCTAGGGTCATGTGTGGTGGGCCTGTGGCCCCCCTCTGGCCTCTCTCGGGTGTTCTGGATGCTTCCGGGGATTCTAAGATGCTGGGCGTTGATTTCGTCCGATTCCGAGAATATTTCCTTACTAGGATTTCTGAAACCAAAAACAGCAGAAAACAGCAACTGGCCCTTCGGCATCTCGTCAATAGGTTAGTTTCGGAAAAAGCATAAATATGACATAAAGTATGCATAAAACATGTAGATATCATCAATAATGTGGCATGGAACATAAGAAATTATCGATACGTCGGAGACGTATCAGCATCCCCAAGCTTAGTTTCTGCTCGTCCTGAGCAGGTAAACGATAACAAAGATAATTTCTGGAGTGACATGCCATCATAACCTTGATCATACTATTGTAAGCACATGTAATGAATGCAGCGATCAAAACAATGGTAATGCAATGAGTAAACAAATGAATCATATAGCAAAGACTTTTCATGAATAGTACTTCAAGACAAGCATCAATAAGTCTTGCATAAGAGTTAACTCATAAAGCAATAATTCAAAGTAAAGGTATTGAAGCAACACAAAGGAAGATTAAGTTTCAGCGGTTGCTTTCAACTTGTAACATGTATATCTCATGGATAGTTGTCAATGCAAAGTAGTATAACAAGTGCAATATGCAAGTATGTAGGAATCAATGCACAGTTCACACAAGTGTTTGCTTCTTGAGATGGAGAGAAATAGGTGAACTGACTCAACATAAAAGTAAAAGAATGGCCCTTCGTAGAGGGAAGCATCGATTGCTATATTTGTGCTAGAGCTTTGATTTTGAAAACAAGAAACAATTTTGTCAACGGTAGTAATAAAGCATATGTGTTATGTAAATTATGTCCTACAAGTTGCAAGCCTCATGCATAGTATACTAATAGTGCCCGCACCTTGTCCTAATTAGCTTGGATTTGACAACAGCGTTGATGAAGATGGCGGTGGTGATGATGGAGAAGCCTTCCGGGGGCACTTCCCCGTCCCGGCGGCGTGCTGGAACAGAGACTCCTGTCCCCCAGATCTTGGCTTCACGATGGCGTTGGCTCTGGATGGTTTCTCGTACCGTGGCTTTTCCGTATCGAGGTTTTAGGTTAGGGACCTTTTTATAGGCGAAGAGGCGGCATCAGAAGGTCAACGAGGCGACGACACACTAGGGGGGCGCGGGCCCCCCTTGGCCGCGCCAGGGTCATGTGTGGTGGGCCTGTGGTCCCCCTCTGGCCTCTCTCGGGTGTTCTGGATGCTTCCGGGGATTCTAAGATGCTGGGCGTTGATTTCGTCCGATTCCGCGAATATTTCCTTACTAGGATTTCTGAAACCAAAAACAGCAGAAAACAGCAACTGGCCCTTCGGCATCTCGTCAATAGGTTAGTTCCGGAAAACGCATAAATATGACATAAAGTATGCATAAAACATGTAGATATCATCAATAATGTGGCATGGAACATAAGAAATTATCGATACGTCGGAGACGTATCAGCCTCCGACGCCCTCCTCTGGACTACTTAAAGGGTTCGATCTAAAAAACGCGAGGAAGAAGTCGAAGTCGCCAGAAACCCTCCAGAACGCCGCCACATTGCGAAACTCTGTCTCGGGGACCAGAAACTCCGTTCTGGCACTCCGCGCGCCGGGACGGGGAATTGGAGGAGATCTGCGACATCATCACCACCGACGCCTCTCCATCGACCAGCAATGCTTCCCTGATGTCTACGGGTGCTTCTATTCTTGTAGAAAGTGTTGGGCCTCCAAGAGCAGAGGTTTGTAGAACAGCAACAAGTTTCCCTTAAGTGGATCACCCAAGGTTTATCGAACTCAGGGAGGAAGAGGTCAAAGATATCCCTCTCAAGCAACCCTGCAACCACAAAGCAAGAAGTCTCTTGTGTCCCCAACACACCTAATACACTTGTCAGATGTATAGGTGCACTAGTTCGGCGAAGAGATAGTGAAATACAGGTGGTATGAATGTATATGAGCAGTAGTAACGGCACTAGAAAATAGCTTGGTGCTACAACTGGCGTGTGGTTGATGGTGGTAATATTGCAGGCAGTACTGATGCAGTAGAACAGTAAACAAGCAGCGATAGCAGTATTTGCAAACAAGGCCTAGGGATCATACTTTCACTAGTGGACACTCTCAACATTGATCACATAACAGAATAGATAAATGCTATACTCTACACTCTCTTGTTGGATGATGAACACCACTAATTGTGTAGGATTACACGAACCCTCAATGCCGGAGTTAACAAGCTCCACAATATTCGATATTCATGTTTAAATAACCTTAGAGTGCATGATAGATCATTGCAATTACACCAAGTACTAACATAGCATGCACACTGTCACCATCACACTATGAAGGAGGCATAGATCACATCAATACTATCATAGCAATAATTAACTTCATAATCTACAAGAGATCATAATCATAACTGATATGTCTCCGACGTATCGATAATTTCTTATGTTCCATGCCACATTATTGATGATATCTACATGTTTTATGCATACTTTATGTCATATTTATGCATTTTCTGGCACTAACCTATTAACGAGATGCCGAAGAGCCAGTTGCTGTTTTCTGCTGTTTTTGGTTTCAGAAATCCTAGTAAGGAAATATTCTCGGAATTGGACGAAATCAACCCCCAGGGGCCTATTTTTCCACGAAGCTTCCAGAAGACCGAAGATGATACGAAGTGGGGCCACGAGCTGGCGACACACTAGGGCGGCGCGGCCTGGGCCTTGGCCGCGCCGGCCTGTGTGTGGGGCCCTCGTGTGGCCCCCTGACCTATCTCCTCCGCCTACTTAAAGCCTTCGTCGCGAAACCCCCAGTACCGAGAGCCACGATACGGAAAACCTTCCAGAGACGCCACCGCCGTCAATCCCATCTCGGGGGATTCAGGAGATCGCCTCTGGCACCCTGCCGGAGAGGGGAATCATCTCCCGGAGGACTCTTCACCGCCATGGTCGCCTCCGGAGTGATGAGTGAGTAGTTCACCCCTGGACTATGGGTCCATAGCAGTAGCTAGATGGTCGTCTTCTCCTAATTATGCTTCATTGTCGGGTCTTGTGAGCTGCCTAACATGATCAAGATCATCTATCTGTAATGCTATATGTTGTGTTTGTTGGGATCCGATGGATAGAGAATACTATGTTATGTTGATTATCAATCTATTATCTATGTGTTGTTTATGATCTTGCATGCTCTCCGTTATTAGTAGAGGCTCTGGCCAAGTTTTTACTCTTAACTCCAAGAGGGAGTATTTATGCTCGATAGTGGGTTCATGCCTCCATTAAATCTGGTACAGTGACAGAAAGTTCTAAGGTTGTGGATGTGCTGTTGCCACTAGGGATAAAACATCGATGCTATGTCCGAGGATGTAGTTGTTGATTATATTACGCACCATACTTAATGCAATTGTCTGTTGTTTGCAACTTAATACTGGAAGGGGTTCGGATGATAACCTGAAGGTGGACTTTTTAGGCATAGATGCATGCTGAATAGCGGTCTATGTACTTTGTCGTAATGCCCAATTAAATCTCACTATACTCATCATATCATGTATGTGCATTGTCATGCCCTCTCTATTTGTCAATTGCGCAACTGTAATTTGTTCACCCAACATGCTATTTATCTTACGGGAGAGACACCTCTAGTGAACTGTGGACTGATACGCGTACAGCACGCGACCGTTGGGAACCCCAAGAGGAAGGTGTGATGCGTACAGCGGCAAGTTTTCCCTTAGTAAGAAACCAAGGTTTATCGAACCAGTAGGAGCCAAGAAGCACGTTGAAGGTTGATGGCGGCGAGATGTAGTGCGTCGCAACACCAGGGATTCCGGCGCCAACGTGGAACCTGCACAACACAACCAAAGTACTTTGCCCCAACGAAACAGTGAGGTTGTCAATCTCACCGGCTTGCTGTAACAAAGGATTAGATGTATAGTGTGGATGATGATTGTTTGCAGAGAACAGTAGAACAAGTATTGCAGTAGATTGTATCGATGTAAAAGAATAGGACCGGGGTCCACAGTTCACTAGTGGTGTCTCTCCCATAAGATAAATAGCATGTTGGGTGAACAAATTACAGTTGGGCAATTGACAAATAGAGAGGACATGACAATGCACATACATGATATGATGAGTATTGTGAGATTTAATTGGGCATTACGACAAAGTACATAGACCGCTATCCAGCATGCATCTATGCCTAAAAAGTCCACCTTCAGGTTATCATCCGAACCCCTTCCAGTATTAAGTTGCAAACAACAGACAATTGCATTAAGTATGGTGCGTAATGTAATCAATAACTACATCCTCGGACATAGCATCAATGTTTTATCCCTAGTGGCAACAGCACATCCACAACCTTAGAACTTTCTGTCACTGTCCCAGATTTAATGGAGGCATGAACCCACTATCGAGCATAAATACTCCCTCTTGGAGTTAAGAGTAAAAACTTGGCCAGAGCCTCTACTAATAACGGAGAGCATGCAAGATCATAAACAACACATAGATAATAGATTGATAATCAACATAACATAGTATTCTCTATCCATCGGATCCCAACAAACACAACATATAGCATTACAGATAGATGATCTTGATCATGTTAGGCACCTCACAAGATCCAACAATGAAGCATAATGAGGAGAAGACAACCATCTAGCTACTGCTATGGACCCATAGTCCAGGGGTGAACTACTCACTCATCACTCCGGAGGCGACCATGGCGGTGAAGAGTCCTCCGGGAGATGAATCCCCTCTCCGGCAGGGTGCCGAAGGCGATCTCCTGAATCCCCCGAGATGGGATTGGCGGCGGCGGCGTCTCTGGAAGGTTTTCCGTATCGTGGCTCTCGGTACTGGGGGTTTCGCGACGAAGGCTTTAAGTAGGCGGAGGAGATAGGTCAGGGGGCCACACGAGGGCCCCACACAACAGGCCGGCGTGGCCAAGGGCCGGGCCACGCCGCCCTAGTGTTTGGCCACCTCGTGGCCCCACTTCATATCATCTTCGGTCTTCTGGAAGCTTCGTGTGAAAATAGGCCCCTGGGCTTTGATTTCGTCCAATTTCGAGAATATTTCCTTACTAGGATTTCTGAAACCAAAAACAGCAGAAAACAACAACTGGCTCTTCGGCATCTCGTTAATAGGTTAGTGCCGGAAAATGCATAAATATGACATAAAGTATGCATAAAACATGTAGATATCATCAATAATGTGGCATGGAACATAAGAAATTATCGATACGTCGGAGACGTATCAGCATCCCCAAGCTTAGTTTCTGCTCATCCCGAGCAGGTAAACGATAACAAGGATAATTTCTGGAGTGACATGCCATCATAACCTTGATCATACTATTGTAAGCATATGTAATGAATGCAGCGATCAAAACAATGGTAAATGACATGAGTGAACAAATGAATCATATAGCAAAGACTTTTCATGAATAGTACTTTCAAGACAAGCATCATTAAGTCTTGCATAAGAGTTAACTCATAAAGCAATAATTCAAAGTAAAGGTATTGAAGCAACACAAAAGAAGATTAAGTTTCAGCGGTTGCTTTCAACTTGTAACATGTATATCTCATGGATAGTTGTCAATGTAAAGTAATATAACAAGTGCAATATGCAAGTATGTAGGAATCAATGCACAGTTCACACAAGTGTTTGCTTCTTGAGGTGGAGAGAGATAGGTGAACTGACTCAACAATAAAAGTAAAAGAAAGACCCTTCGCAGAGGGAAGCATTGATTGCTATATTTGTGCTAGAGCTTTGGTTTTGAAAACAAGAAACAATTTTGTCAACGGTAGTAATAAAGCATATGTGTTATGTAAATTATATCTTACAAGTTGCAAGCCTCATGCATAGTATACTAATAGTGCCCGCACCTTGTCCTAATTAGCTCGGATTACCTGGATTATCATCGCAATACATATGTTTTAACCAAGTGTCACAAAGGGGCACCTCTATGCCGCCTGTACAAAGGTCTAAGGAGAAAGCTCGCATTGGATTTCTCGCAATTGATTATTCTCAACTTAGACATCCATACCGGGACAACATAGAGAATAGATAATGGACTCCTCTTTAATGCTTAAGCATTCAACGATTATTAATTTTCTCATATGAGATTGAGGATATTTGTCCAAAACTGAAACTTCCACCATGGATCATGGCTTTAGTTAGCGACCCAATGTTCTTCTCTAACATTATGCATGCTCTAACCATTCTAGCGGTAAATCTCCCTTACTTCAGACAAGACGGACATGCATAGCAACTCACATGATATTCAACAAAGAGTAGTTGATGGCGTCCCCAGGAACATGGTTATCGCACAACAAGCAACTTAATAAGAGATAAAGTGCATAAGTACATATTCAATACCACAATAGTTTTTAGGCTATTTGTCCCATGAGCTATATATTGCAATGGTAGAGGATAGAAATTTAAAGGTAGCACTCAAGCAATTTACTTTGCAATGGCGGAGAAATACCATGTAGTAGGTAGGTATGGTGGACACAAATGCCATAGTTATTGGCTCAAGGATTTGGATGCATGAGAAGTATTCCCTCTCGATACAAATTTTAGGCTAGCAAGGTTTATTTGAAACAAACACAAGGATGAAGCGGTGCAGCAAAACTCACATAAAAGACATATTGTAAACATTATAAGACTCTACACCGTCTTCCATGTTGTTCAAACTCTTTACTAGAAATTATCTAGACCTTAGAGAGACCAATTATGCAAACCAAATTTTAGCAAGCTCTATGTATTTCTTCATTAATAGGTGCAAAGTATATGATGCAAGAGCTTAAACATGAGCACAACAATTGCCAAGTATCACATTATCCAAGACATTATAGCAATTACTACATGTAGCATTTCCCGATTCCAACCATATAACAATTTAACGAAGAAGAAACTTTCGCCATGAATATTATGAGTAAAGCCTAAGGACATATTTGTCCATATGCAACAGCGGAGCGTGTCTCTCTCCCACACAATGAATGCTAGGATCCATTTTATTCAAACAAAACAAAAACAAAAACAAACCGACGCTCCAAGCAAAGTACATAAGATGTGATGGAATAAAAATATAGTTTCACTAGAGGAACCTGATAATGTTGTCGATGAAGAAGATGATGCCTTGGGCATCCCCAAGCTTAGACGATTGAGTCTTCTTAAAATATGCAGGGGTGAACCACCGGGGCATCCCCAAGCTTAGATCTTTCACTCTCCTTGATCATATTGTATCATCTCCCTCTCTTGATCCTTGAAAACTTCCTCCACACCAAACTCAAAACAACTCATTAGAGGGTTAGTGCACAATTAAAATTTACATGTTCAGAGGTGACACAATCATTCTTAACACTTCTGGACATTGCACAAAGCTACTGAAAGTTAATGGAATCGAAAAATCCATCAAGCATAGCAAAACAGGCAATGCGAAATAAAAGGCAGAATCTGTCAAAACAGAACAGTTCGTAAAGACGAATTTATAAGAGGCACCAGACTTGCTCAAATGAAAATGCTCAAATTTAATGAAAGTTGCGTACATATCTGAGGATCACTCACGTAAATTGGCATAATTTTCTGAGTTACCTACAGAGAATTAGGCCCTAATTCGTGACAGGAAAGAAATCTGTTTCTGCGCAGTAATCCAAATCTAGTATGAACCTTACTATCAACGACTTTACTTAGCACAACAATGCACAAAACTGAGATAAGGAGAGGTTGCTACAGTAGTAACAACTTCCAAGACTCAAATATAAAATAAAAGTACTGTAGTAAAAATATGGGTTGTCTCCCATAAGCGCTTTTCTTTAACGCCTTTCAGCTAGGCGCAGAAAGTGTGTATCAAGTATTATCAAGAGACGAAGCATCAACATCATAATTTGTTCTAATGATAGAATCAAAAGGTAACTTCATTCTCTTTCTAGGGAAGTGTTCCATACCTTTCTTGAGAGGAAATTGATATTTAATATTACCTTCCTTCATATCAATGATAGCACCAACAGTTCGAAGAAAAGGTCTTCCCAATATAATGGGACAAGTTGCATTGCATTCAATATCCAAGACAACAAAATCAACGGGGACAAGGTTATTGTTAACGGTAATGCGAACATTATCAACTCTCCCCAAAGGTTTCTTTGTAGAGTTATCAGCAAGATTAACATCCAAATAACAATTTTTCAATGGTGGCAAGTCAAGCATATTATAGATTTTCTTAGGCATAACGGAAATACTTGCACCAAGATCACATAAAGCATTACAATCAAAGTCATTGAACTTCATCTTAATGATGGGCTCCCAACCATCCTCTAGCTTCCTAGGAATAGAAGTTTCGCATTCTAGTTTCTCTTCTCTTGATTTTATGAGAGCATTTGTAATATGTTTCGTGAAAGCCAAATTTATAGCACTAGCATTAGGACTCTTAGCAAGTTTTTGTAAGAACTTTATAACTTCAGAGATATGACAATCATCAAAATCTAAACCATTATAATCTAAAGCAATGGGATCATCATCCCCAATGTTGGAAAAAATTTCAGCAGTTTTATCACAGTTTAGCAGTTTCAGGCAGTTTTTCACGCTTTGCATTAGAAGTGGAAACATTGCCAACACCAATTCTTTTACCATTATTAGTAGGAGGTGCACCAACATGTGTAGCATTAGCATTACTAGTGGTGGTAATAGTCCAAACTTTAGCTATATTATCTTCTTTTTCATTTTCTTCTTTTTCCCACC
Source organism: Lolium perenne (assembly GCF_019359855.2). NCBI lineage: Eukaryota > Viridiplantae > Streptophyta > Magnoliopsida > Poales > Poaceae > Lolium > Lolium perenne. Next base: position 73,163,073 of record NC_067245.2, read on the forward strand.
TAGCACGCAATTCGGCCATCAATCTTATATTCTCATTAATTCTAACTTGGATGGCATTTGCTGTAGTAACAATTTTATGATTATGATTTTCATGAGGCATAACTTTCGATTTCAAAAGATCAACATCAGCAGCAAGACTATCGACTTTAGAAGCACGTATATCAATTTTCCCAAGCTTTTCTTCAACAGATTTGTTAAAAGCAGTTTGTGTACTAATAAATTCTTTAAGCATAGCTTCAAGTCCAGGGGGTGTGTTCCTATTATTGTTGTAAGAATTCCCATAAGAATTACCATAGCCGTTGCCATTATTATAAGGATATGGCCTATAGTTGTTACTAGAACTGTTCCGGTAAGCATTGTTGTTGAAATTATTATTTTTAATGTAGTTTACATCAACATGTTCTTCTTGAGCAACCAATGAAGCTAACGGAACATTATTAGGATCAACATTAGTCTTATCATTCACAAGCATAGACATAATAGCATCAATCTTATCACTCAAGGAAGAGGTTTCTTCGACAGAATTTACCTTCTTACCTTGTGGAGCTCTTTCCGTGTGCCATTCAGAGTAATTAATCATCATATTATCAAGAAGCTTTGTTGCTTCACCAAGAGTGATGGACATAAAGGTACCTCCAGCAGCTGAATCCAATAGGTTCTGCGAAGAAAAAATCAGTCCTGCATAAAAGGTTTGGATGATCATCCAAGTAGTCAGTCCATGGGTTGGGCAATTTTTAACCAAAGATTTCATTCTTTCCCATGCTTGTGCAACATGCTCAGTATCCAATTGTTTAAAATTCATTATGCTACTCCTCAAAGATATAATTTTAGCAGGGGGATAATATCTACCAATAAAAGCATCCTTGCATTTAGTCCACGAATCAATACTATTCTTAGGCAGAGATAGCAACCAATCTTTAGCTCTTCCTCTTAGTGAGAAAGGGAACAATTTTAATTTTATAATGTCACCATCTAAATCCTTATACTTTTGCATTTCACATAATTCAACAAAATTATTGAGATGGGCAGTAGCATCATCAGAACTAACACCAGAAAATTGCTCTCGCATAACTGATGTCTACGGGAGCTTCTATTCTTGTAGACAGTGTTGGGCCTCCAAGAGCAGAGGTTTGTAGAACAGCAACAAGTTTCCCTTAAGTGGATCACCCAAGGTTTATCGATCTCAGGGAGGAAGAGGTCAAAGATATCCCTCTCATGCAACCCTGCAACCACAAAGCAAGAAGTCTCTTGTGTCCCCAACACACCTAATAGGTGCACTAGTTTGGCGAAGAGATAGTGAAATACAGGTGGTATGAATATATATGAGCAGTAGCAACAGCACTAGAAAAGTGCTTTGCTGTCCAGGACTGGCGTGTGATGGATGGTGGTAATATTGCAGTAAGTAGAGATGCAGTAGAACAGTAAACAAGCAGCGATAGCAGTATTTGCGAACAAGGCCTAGGGATTATACTTTCACTAGTGGACACTCTCAACATTGATCACATAAATAAATAGATAGATGCTAGACTCTACACTCTCTTGTTGGATGATGAACACCACTAATTGTGTAGGATTACACGAACCCTCAATCCCGGAGTTAACAAGCTCCACAATATTCGATATTCATCTCTAAATAACCTTAGAGTGCAAGATAGATCAACATAACCAAATAGATCACATCAATACCATCATAGTAATAGTTAACTTCATAATCTACAAGAGATCACAATCATAAACTACGCCAAGTACTACATGATGCACACACTACCACCATTACACCGTGCAGGAGGAATAGACTACTTTAATAACATCACTAGAGTAGCACATAGATAAATTGTGATACAAAACACATTGCAATCATAAAGAGATATAAATAAGCACTTCACTATGCCATTCATAACAGTGAATAAGTATTCTGTGAAATATAGCCTAAGAGACCCACACGGTGCACACACTGTCACCTTTACACACGTGGGACAAGGAGTCTCCGGAGATCACATAAGTAAAATCCACTTGACTAGCATAATGACATCTAGATTACAAGCATCATCATATGAATCTCAATCATGTAAGGCAGCTCATGAGATTATTGTATTGAAGTACATAGTAAGAGAGATTAACCACATAGCTACCGGTACAGCCCCGAGCCTCGATGGAGAACTACTCCCTCCTCATGGGAGACAACAGCGTTGATGAAGATGGCGGTGGTGATGATGGAGAAGCCTTCCGGGGGCACTTCCCCGTCCCGGCGGCGTGCCGGAACAAAGACTCCTGTCCCCCAGATCTTGGCTTCGCGATGGCGGCGGCTCTGGATGGTTTCTCGTACCGTGGCTTTTCCGTATCGAGGTTTTAGGTCGAGGGGCTTCTTATAGGCGAAGAGGCGGCGTCAAAGGGGGTCTGGGGCTACCAGACAATAGGGCGGCGCGGCCAGGGCCTAGGCCGCGCCAGCCCCATGTGTGGGCCCCCTGTGGGTCCACTCTGGCGACTCTCGGATGTTCTGGAAGCTCCTGGGGATTCTAAGATGCTGGGCGTTGATTTCGTCCGATTCCGAGAATATTTCCTTACTAGGATTTCTGAAACCAAAAACAGCAGAAAGAAAAGAAGCGGCCCTTCGGCATCTCGTCAATAGGTTAGTTCTGGAAAACGCATAAATATGACATAAAGTATGCATAAAACATGTAGATATCATCAATAATGTGGCATGGAACATAAGAAATTATCGATACGTCGGAGACGTATCAATAACAAGATTTAGTAAAGCAGGTTTAATTTCAAAGAATTCTGCTGTAGTAGCAGGTGGAGCAATAGGTGTGCATAAGAAATCATTATTATTTGTGGTTGTGAAGTCACACAACTTAGTATTTTGAGGAGTACCCATTTTATTAATAGTAAATAAAGCAAACTAGATAAAGTAAATGCAAGTAACTAATTTTTTTGTGTTTTTGATATAGCAAACAAGATAGCAAATAAAGTAAAACTAGCAACTAATTTTTGTGTGTTTTGTTTTAGTGCAGCAAACAAAGTAGTAAATAAAATAAAGCAAGACAAAAACAAAGTAAAGAGATTGGATTGTGGAGACTCCCCTTGCAGCGTGTCTTGATCTCCCCGGCAACAGCGCCAGAAAACAAGCTGCTGGCGTGCAGTTGACGTGGGAGTTTAGAAATCTCTGGGGTGTAACTTTTCTTCAGATCCTCGGCAACGGCGCCAGAAAACAGTCTTGATATGCGTACAGCACGCGACCGTTGGGAACCCCAAGAGGAAGGTGTGATGCGTACAGCGGCAAGTTTTCCCTCAGTAAGAAACCAAGGTTTATCGAACCAGTAGGAGCCAAGAAGCACGTTGAAGGTTGATGGCGGCGAGATGTAGTGCGGCGCAACACCAGGGATTCCGGCGCCAACGTGGAACCTGCACAACACAACCAAAGTACTTTGCCCCAACGAAACAGTGAGGTTGTCAATCTCACCGGCTTGCTGTAACAAAGGATTAGATGTATAGTGTGGATGATGATTGTTTGCAGCGAACATTAGAACAAGTATTGCAGTAGATTGCATCGATGTAAAAGAATAGGACCGGGGTCCACAGTTCACTAGTGGTGTCTCTCCCATAAGATAAATAGCATGTTGGGTGAACAAATTACAGTTGGGCAATTGACAAATAGAGAGGACATGACAATGCACATACATGATATGATGAGTATTGTGAGATTTAATTGGGCATTACGACAAAGTACATAGACCGCTATCCAGCATGCATCTATGCCTAAAAAGTCCACCTTCAGGTTATCATCCGAACCCCTTCCAGTATTAAGTTGCAAACAACAGACAATTGCATTAAGTATGGTGCGTAATGTAATCAATAACTACATCCTCGGACATAGCATCAATGTTTTATCCCTAGTGGCAACAGCACATCCACAACCTTAGAACTTTCTGTCACTGTCCCAGATTTAATGGAGGCATGAACCCACTATCGAGCATAAATACTCCATCTTGGAGTTAAGAGTAAAAACTTGGCCAGAGCCTCTACTAATAACGGAGAGCATGCAAGATCATAAACAACACATAGATAATAGATTGATAATCAACATAACATAGTATTCTCTATCCATCAGATCCCAACAAACACAACATATAGCATTATAGATAGATGATCTTGATCATGTTAGGCAGCTCACAAGATCCGACAATGAAGCATAATGAGGAGAAGACAACCATCTAGCTACTGCTATGGACCCATAGTCCGGGGGTGAACTACTCACTCATCACTCCGGAGGCGACCATGGTGGTGAAGAGTCCTCCGGGAGATGAATCCCCTCTCCGGCAGGGTGCCGGAGGCGATCTCCTGAATCCCCTGAGATGGGATTGGCGGCGGCGGTGTCTCTGGAAGGTTTTTTGTATCGTGGCTCTCGGTACTGGGGGTTTCGCGACGAAGGCTTTAAGTAGGCGGAGGAGATAGGTCAGGGGGCCACACGAGGGCCCCACACAACAGGCCGGCGCGGCCAAGGGCCAGGCCGCGCCGCCCTAGTGTTTGGCCACCTCGTGGACCCACTTCGTATCATCTTCGGTCTTCTGGAAGCTTCGTGTGAAAATAGCCCCCTGGGCGTTGATTTCGTCCAATTCCGAGAATATTTGCTATGCTTGATGGATTTTTCGATTCCATTAACTTTCAGTAGCTTTGTGCAATGTCCAGAAATGTTAAGAATGATTGTGTCACCTCTGAACATGTGAATTTTAATTGTGCACTAACCCTCTAATGAGTTGTTTTGAGTTTGGTGTGGAGGAAGTTTTCAAGGATCAACAGAGGGAGATGATACAATATGATCAAGGAGAGTGAAAGCTCTAAGCTTGGGGATGCCCCGGTGGTTCACCCCTGCATATTTCAAGAAAACTCAAGCATCTAAGCTTGGGGATGCCCAAGGCATCCCCTTCTTCATCGACAACATTATCAGGTTCCTCTAGTGAAACTATATTTTTATTCCATCACATCTTATGCACTTTGCTTGGAGCGTCGGTTTGTTTTTGTTTTTGTTTTGTTTGAATAAAATGGATCCTAGCATTCATTGTGTGGGAGAGAGACACGCTCCACTGTTTCATATGGACAAATATGTCCTTAGGCTCTACTCATAATATTCATGGCGAAAGTTTCTTCTTCGTTAAATTGTTATATGGTTGGAAACGGGAAATGTTGCATGTGGTAGTGTATAATAAAATATTTGTAGAACATTGAGCTTTGATAACTTGATTCTTTGCAAATGTTTTGAGGTATTTAGATGGTAAGGCTTGTTGGATAAATAAGTTAAAATTAGTAGTGGATTGTTGTCTTTAAGCTTGTGTCGTACTACAAACTCTATTTAAATAGTTGAATGTGTAGTTGGACTTGATAGCTTTCCATGTCTGAGAGTTCATCGTAATAACTAAGTTGTGCTGAAGGTCGAGGGAGCTAGCGGGGTACTTGTGCCACCGTGAACGGCCCTCCTTGGAGTAAATTTTAATCATGCTCTTAATGATGAACCTGCTAGTTGTTTGCAATAAGCTTGTGAGTTCTTTTTGACTAATGTTAAGCTACGGTTTTTGGCACTTCCACCATCCAAATTTGCTAGCCTCTTTGGTACTGTGCATTGCCTTTTGCTCACATTGAGAATTGTGCATACTTCGCCGGTACATCCAAACCCGTGGGAGGACTTTCTCTTGTTCTCCTACACATAAGCCCATACATCTCCTCAAAACAGCCACCATACCTACCTACCACAGCATTTCCATAGCTGTTCCGAGATATATTGCCATGCAACATCCATTTTACATTACATGCCATGTTGTCATTTATTATTTATATATTTCTTTGCATGATCATATACAGCTGATGTGTGGTTTACCCATGTTACGCTAGATCATTGCACATCCTGCTACACTGGCAGAGGCATACAGTTTCATACATCATGTTTCATTCATTATGAGTTATTTGTACCAAAAAGTGTGTTGTCATATTAGGATGTTGCCCCTAAAAATGAAAAGAGCCATGGAGGCCATCAAAAAGAAAAAAAAGGAAAAAGAAAGAAAAAAAATGAAAAGAAAGAAAAAAGGGAAAAAAGAAAAAAAAGAGAAGAAAAAAAAGAATAAAGAAAAAGGGGCAGCATTACTATCTTTTATCCACACTTGTGCTCATGTTTTAGCACCCGCATTATTCATAGTCATCATTTGTGCTCATGTTTTGCACCTGCACTTCATATGAGAGAGTTTTCATATTTTACTAGTATAACTATGTGGGGAATTTACACTATAGAACTTGGGTTGTATATTCCAATGATGAGCCTCCTCAAAAGTGCTCTAGGTCTTCGTGAGCAACCAAGTTGGATGCACCCCCACTAGTTACATTGGAGAGCTTTCATACGCATATAGCTCTATGTGCATCCGTTGCATGGCAATCACTACTCCTTGCATAGCTTCGATCATAAGGCTTCCTCTTGTCTAATGGTCATTTACAGCTTTGCAAGCCTTTCTTCCATTTGGCCTTCCAAACCCCCATTAACGTTCTTTATGCCATAACATCCTGGTGCTAATACCAAATGCTTGCGCTCACCGGTTGAGTAGACTTCGAAACAGTTGATTCCTGACGTTCATGTTTATGTTTACTTGACTGAATCCTTCTTATGTTGTGAAAATTTACTTGATGCTTGGAATGAAGGATAGAACTTCTACGCTGAATACATAACACATCCTTAATGAACTTTGTACGGTTTCATGTCTTTAAAGCAATAGTTCGTGAAAACTTCTAGCTTGTTTAACTCTTGCATTATCATCTCTTATATCAATATAGATACTTGCTTTGAATGATTTGATCTCAGCTCATATGCTTACAATAGTATGATCAAGGTTATGATGGCATGTCACTCCAGAAATTATCTTTGTTATCGTTTACCTGCTCGGGACGAGCAGAAACTAAGCTTGGGGATGCTGATACGTCTCCGATGTATCGATAATTTCTTATGTTCCATGCCACATTATTGATGATATCTACATGTTTTATGCATACTTTATGTCATATTTATGCATTTTCCGGCACTAACCTATTAACGAGATGCCGAAGAGCCAGTTGCTGTTTTCTGTTGTTTTTGGTTTCAGAAATCCTAGTAAGGAAATATTCTCAGAATTGGACGAAATCAGCGCCCAGGGGCCTATTTTTCCACGAAGCTTCCAGAAGACCGAAGATGATACGAAGTGGGGCCACGACCTGGCGACACACTAGGGCGGCGCGGCCTGGGCCTTGGCCGCGCCGGCCTATTGTGTGGGGCCCTCGTGTGGCCCCCTGACCTATCTCCTCCGCCTACTTAAAGCCTTCGTCGCGAAACCCCCAGTACCGAGAGCCACGATATGGAAAACCTTCCAGAGACGCCGCCACCGTCAATCCCATCTCGGGGGATTCAGGAGATCGCTTCCGGCACCCTGCCGGAGAGGGGAATCATCTCCTGGAGGACTCTTCACCGCCATGGTCGCCTCCGGAGTGATGAGTGAGTAGTTCACCCCTGGACTATGGGTCCATAGCAGTAGCTAGATGGTCGTCTTCTCCTAATTATGCTTCATTGTCGGGTCTTGTGAGCTGCCTAACATGATCAAGATCATCTATCTGTAATGCTATATGTTGTGTTTGTTGGGATCCGATGGATAGAGAATACTATGTTATGTTGATTATCAATCTATTATCTATGTGTTGTTTATGATCTTGCATGCTCTCCGTTATTAGTAGAGGCTCTGGCCAAGTTTTTACTCTTAACTCCAAGAGGGAGTATTTATGCTCGATAGTGGGTTCATGCCTCCATTAAATCTGGGACGATGTGAGAAAGTTCTAAGGTTGTGGATGTGCTGTTGCCACTAGGGATAAAACATCGATGCTATGTCCGAGGATGTAGTTGTTGATTACATTACGCACCATACTTAATGCAATTGTCTGTTGTTTGCAACTTAATACTGGAAGGGGTTCGGATGATAACCTGAAGGTGGACTTTTTAGGCATAGATGCATGCTGGATAGCGGTCTATGTACTTTGTCGTAATGCCCAATTAAATCTCACTATACTCATCATATCATGTATGTGCATTGTCATGCCCTCTCTATTTGTCAATTTGCCCAACTGTAATTTGTTCACCCAACATGCTATTTATCTTACGGGAGAGACACCTCTAGTGAACTGTGGACCCCGGTCCATTCTTTTACATCGAATACAATCTACTGCAATACTTGTTCTACTATTTTCTACAAACAATCATCATCCACACTATACATCTAATCCTTTGTTACAGCAAGCGGGTGAGATTGACAACCTCACTGTTTCGTTGGGGCAAAGTACTTTGGTTGTGTTGTGCAGGTTCCACGTTGGCGCCGGAATCCCTGGTGTTGCGCCCCACTACATCTCGCCGCCATCAACCTTCAACGTGCTTCTTGGCTCCTACTGGTTCGATAAACCTTGGTTTCTTACTGAGGGAAAACTTGCCGCTGTACGCATCACACCTTCCTCTTGGGGTTCCCAACGGACTCGTGCTGTACGCGTATCAATAACCTATGCCAAGTACTACACGATGCACACACTGTCACCTTTACATCGTGCAGGAGGAATAGACTACTTTAATAACATCACTAGAGTAGCACATAGATGAATAGTGATACAAAACTCATATGAATCTCAATCATGTAAGGCAGCTCATGAGATCATTGTATTGAAGTACATAGGAGAGAGATTAACCACATAGCTACCGGTACAGCCCTTAGCCTCGATGGAGAACTACTCCCTCCTCATGGGAGACAGCAGCGGTGATGAAGATGGCGGTGGTGTCGATGGAGAAGCCTTCCGGGGGCACTTCTCGTCCCGGCGGCGTGCCGGAACTGAGACTCCTGTCCCCCAGATCTTGGCTTCGCGATGGCGGCGGCTCTGGAAGGTTTCTCGTACCGTGGCTTTTTCGTATCGAAGATTTAGGTCCGGGACCTTTAAATAGGCGAAGAGGTGGAGTCGGAGGGCTGACGAGGCGATGACATAGTAGGGGGGCGCGGCCCACCCCCTAGCCACGCTGGCCTATCATCTGGGGCCCACAGGGCCCTCCTCTGGTGGCTCTCGGGTGTTCTGGAAGCTTCGTGGGATTTTAAGATCTTGGGCGTTGATTTCGTCCAATTCCGAGAATATTTCCTTACTAGGATTTCTGAAACCAAAAACAGCAGAAAACAGGAACTGGCACTTCAGCATCTCGTCAATAGGTTAGTTCCGGAAAACGCATAAAATCATCATAAAGTGTGAACAAAACATGTAGGTATTGTCATAAAACAAGCATGGAACATAAGAAATTATCGATACATCAGAGACGTATCAGCATCCCCAAGCTTACTTCCTACTCGTCCCGAGTAGGTAAACTATAACAAGGATAATTTCTGAAGTGATATGGTACCAACATGATCTTAATCATACTATTGTAAAGCATATGAGATGAATGCAGCGATTCAAAGCAATGGTAAAGACAATGAGTAAACAATTGAGTCATATAGCAAAGACTTTTCATGAATAGTACTTTCACGACAAGCATCAATAAGTCTTGCATAAGAGTTAACTCACAAAGCAATAGATTCAGAGTAAAGGCATTGAAGCAACACAAAGGAAGATTAACTTTCAGCGGTTGCTTTCAACTTGTAACATGTATATCTCATGGATATTGTCAACATAAAGTAATATAATAAGCGGAATATGCAAGTATGTAGGAATCAATGCACAGTTCACACAAGTGTTTGCTTCTTGAGGTGGAAGGAAATAGGTGAACTGACTCAACATAAAAGTAGAAGAAAGGCCCTTCGCAGAGGGAAGCATTGATTGCTATATTTGTGCTAGAGCTTTTATTTTGAAAACATAAAGAGAGCATAAAAGTAAAATTTTGAGAGGTGTTTGTTGTTGTCAACGAATGGTAGTGGGCACTCTAACCCCCTTGCCAGACAAACCTTCAAAGAGCGGCTCCCATGAAACATTTTTATTTTTGGGTGGCACTCCTTCCAACCTTTACTTTCACAAACCATGGCTGACCGAATCCTCGGGTGCCTGCCAACAATCTCATACCATGAAGGAGTGCCTTTTATTTTAGTTTTATTTAGATGTGACACTCCTCCCCACCTTTGCTTTCTCAAGCCATGGCTAACCGAATCCTCGGGTGCCGTCCAACAATCACATACCATGGAGGAGTGTCTATTTTTTTGTAAAATTATGAAGGTTAGTTAATTTGGGACTGGGAATCCCATTGCCAGCTCTTTTTGCAAAATTATTGGATAAGCGGATGAAGCCACTAGTCCATTGGTGAAAGTTGCCCAGCAAGATTGAAAGATAAACACCACATACTTCCTCATGAGCTATAAAACATTGACACAAATAAGAGATAGTAAATTTTGAAGTATTTAAAGATAGCACTCAAGCAATTTACTTTGGAATGGCAGAGAAATACCATGTAGTAGGTAGGTATGGTGGACACAAGTGGCATAGTGTTTGGCTCAAGGATTTGGGATGCATGAGAAGTATTCCCTCTCAATACAAGGCTTAGGCTAGCAAGGTTATTTGAAACAAACACAAGTATGAACCGGTACAGCAAAACTCACATAAAATACATATTGCAAGCATTATAAGTCTCTACACACTACAAGAAAAGTTGACATGGCCGACGAAGTTGAAGTCGCGCCGTGGTTGCTGGTGTACCATGGCCGACGATTTTGGGTCTGTCCGTTGTGCATGTCAAAACGTTTTTTTTCTCGTTTTTGAGGCCACCTAGCCCGACGAAACCGGCCAAAACGTTGCGTATGGTGGCCCGGGACGTGGTGCATCTCGAATTCTCGGGTTCGCCGGCCGAGTCAACGCAAATCCGCACCGCCGAGGGATGTAGGGCCCAGATGGCAGCCTCTCTGGCATTGTTTTTTTTCTCGATCGCGCCATCTCGTTCAACGCTCTCCGATCGAGTCGTTTACGATGCAGGATCATGGGTCCCGCATGTCATCCTCTATGAACCAAAATTCTTTCTATTCTTGGATTTTTTTTGACCCCTGATTTCTGGCTACTCCCTTTTTCTTTTGATCCCTTGCCGCCTTGGAAACGTTGACACCGCTGCTGCTAATTGGGACCCGCATGTCATCCTCTATGAGCAATCAACTTTCTTTTCTTGGAGTTTTTTTGGCACCTCAAATTTGGTCACTTGCCTTTTTCTTTCGATCCCCTGCCGCCCCTCAAACGGTGATACCGCTGCTGCTAAATGGGACCCGCATGTCATCCTCTATGTACTATAAAACTTTCTTTTCTTGGATTTTTTTGGCACCTCATATTTGGTCACTTGCCTTTTTTTTTCGATCCCCTGCCGCCTCTCAAACGGTGATACCGCTGCTGCTAAATGGGACCCGCATGTCATCCTCTATGTACTATAAAACTTTCTTTTCTTGGATTTTTTTTGGCACCTCATATTTGGTCACTTACCTTTTTCTTTCGATCCCCTGCCGCCTCTCAAACGGTGAGACCGCTGCTGCTAAATGGGACCCGCATGTCATCCTCTATGTACTATAAAACTTTCTTTTCTAGGATTTTTTTTGGAACCTCATTTTTGGTCACTTGCCTTTTTCTTTCGATCCCGTGCAGCCTCTCAAACGGTGATACCGCTGCTGCTAAATGGGACCCGCATGTCATCCTCTATGTACAATCAAGTTTCTTTTCTTGAATTATTTTTTGCTCCTGATATTTGGTCACTTGCATTTTTCTTTCGATCTCATGCCACGTTGAGGACCCTGCAGGCTCATGGGACCCGCATGTCATCCTCTATGTACAATAAAATTTATTTTCTTGGATTATTTTTGGCTCCTGATATTTGGTCACTTGCCTTTTTCTTTCGATCCCGTGCAGCCTCTCAAACGGTGATACCGCTGCTGCTAAATGGGACCCGCATGTCATCCTCTATGTACACTCAAGTTTCTTTTCTTGAATTATTTTTGGCTCCTGATATTTGGTCACTTGCCTTTTTCTTTCGATCTCATGCCACGTTTGAAACGTTGAGGAACCTGCTGGCTCATGGGTCCCGCATGTCATCCTCTATGTGCTATAAAAGTTTATTTTCTTGGGTTTTTTTTCACCCTCTGATTTTTGGCTATTTCCTTTTTCTTTTGATCCCCTGCCGCCTTGGAAACGTTGAGTAAGCTGCTGACTCATGGGACCCGCATGTCATCCTCTATGTACAATCAACTTTCTTTTTCTTTTGATCTCAAGCCGCATTTGAAACGTTGAGACCGCTGCTGCTAATTGGGACCCGCATGTCATCCTCTATGTACAATAAAGTTTTTTTCTTGGATTATCTTTGGCTCGTGATATTTTGTCACTTGCCTTTTTCTTTCGATCTCATGCCGCCTTTGAAACGTTGAGTAAGCTGCTGGCTCATGGGTCCCGCATGTCATCCTCTATGAACAATAAAAGTTTCCTTTCATGGAGTTATTTTTGACCCCTAATTTCTGGCTATTTGCCTTTTTCTTTTGATCTCCTGCCCCCTTTGAAACGATGACGACGCAGCTGGCAGGTCGGTCCCACATGTCATCCTCTGTGAACAATAAAAGTTTCCTTTGATGGATTTATTTTGAACCCCTAATTAATTTCGGGATATTTCCTTATTTCCTTTGATCCCCTGCCGCCTTGGAATCGTTGAGGATGCTGCTGCCTCATGGGTCCCGCATGTCATCCTCTCAGAACGGTAAATGTTTCTTTTCTTGGATTTTGTTGACCAAACGATTTTTGGCTTATTTTTTCTTTCGATCTCCTGCAGCCTTTAAAACGTTCATGGGTCCCACATGTCAACCTCTATGAACAATAAACGCTGAGGATGCTGCTGCCTCATGGGTCCCGCATGTCATCCTCTCAGAACGAAAATGTTTCTTTTCTTGTATTTTTTACCAACAGATTTTTGGTTTATTTTTTCTTTCCATCCCCTGCCGCCTTTAAAACGTTGACGACGCTGCTGGCTCATGGGTCCCCGATGTCAGCCTCCCCGTACAAGAAACATGTGATATCTTGATTATTTTGCAGACAATAAACATTGTATTTCGCTCTGAGCTATTGCAAACGGATAAATTAAATCTTTATTTTTACATAAACAAACTTATATGTTGAATCTCCTTGTTTTGTGTTTTTGCGAAGCATAGGACTTTCTGTTTTTTAGAAAAATCCGAACTTTCCTGTTTTGGAGTGGGCTGAAATTGTACGAGTCAAAAGGCCCAAGCAGATAGTTCGAAGGCCCAGATGTCCAGATGCAGCCCAATTGAAATCTTTCTTTTCTTGGATTTTTTCACCCCTGATTTCTGGCTACTTCATTTTTCTTTTGGTCCTGTGCCGCCTTGGAAATGTTGAGACCGCTGCTGCAAAATGGGACCCGCATGTCATCCTCTATGTACAATAAAATTTCTTTTCTTGGATTATTTTTGGCTCCTGATATTTGGTCACTTGCCTTTTTCTTTCAATCTCATGCCGACTTTGAAACGTTGAGGAAGCTGCTGGTTCATGGGTCCCGCATGTCATCCTCTATGAACAATAAAAGTTTCCTTTGTTGGATTTATTTTTTACCCCTAATTTCTGCTTATTTGCCTTTTTCTTTTGATCCCCTGCCCCCTTTGAAACCATGACGACGCAGCTGGTAGGTCGGTCCCACATGTCATCCTTTATGAACAATAAAGGTTTCCTTTGATAGATTTATTTTTTACCCTAATTAATTTCTGGCTATTTCCTATTTTTATTTTGATCCCCTGCCGCCTTGGAATAGTTGAGGATGCTGCTGCCTCATGGGTCCCGCATGTCATGCTCTCAGAAAGGTAAAAGTTTCATTTCTTGTATTTTGTTTACCAACTGATTTTTGGCTTTTTTTTGTTTCGATCTCCTGCCGCCTTTAAAACGTTGACGACGCTGCTGGCTCATGGGTCCCTAATGTCAGCCTCCCCGTACTGCAAATCCTCTTTCTGCAGAGGTTGTATTTCTAGCTAGATAGCTAAGGTGGATTCGAATCTGCCGTGGTTCAGGCAGCTCAGGTAAGCCTTCTTGCACTGATTAATGGAACTAGTGTATAGCAAGGTCAAGACATGTGGCTTGGTGTAATGAATCTATTTGAATCATGTTGTGGATTCAATCTGATAGTTCTCTAACAGGTCAGCCAAAATAGAAATTAAGTTTTTTTCTAAAACGGAAATGCAAATTAAGATGAACACAAACATTAGTTATCATAATAGCTGATCATACATACATACTTGCTAAGAGCAAAAGCTTGCCAGAGTTTTACCATCCATACAATTAATTAGCAGTTCAGATAAGATAACCTTATATAAGTATAACTACAAATGCATTTGCTAAGGGCTCATGGGACAATAGAACTAGACAACCGCAAACTTGATGACCAGCATGTCACAGCGGCATCGAAAGATCTTGACCTTCAACTTCGATCCAATGCGAAGTTTGGCACCGTCAATGAACTTTTCCACCTGGAAGTAACAGCCAAGCGGTCATCTGTGGGACTGACGGAGTACCTTCCCTCCACGGTGAGACCTTCACTCTCCATGACGAGGGAAATCTTGCCCCTTCGGCCAGCATTGAGATCCTTGGCGATACTTTTAGGCAATTTCTGATTCAAAGCAAGAGATACCAACAAAAATTAGTCAATGGCACCAATGCACTGAAGACTGAACCATGTGAGACTTTGAGCAGAGAAGACATCAAGATAAGAGCAGTTATGCTGTCATATACTCATGAACATAGCCTTCAGATGCGTCCTGGTCACCACACGGGTGGCCACAGCAATGAGCTGAGACCTCGGTGATCTGGCTGGGGCAGGTGCAGGAGCCTGGGCTGGTACACGAGCTGGTGCTGATGCAGGTGACTGCTGGGCAGGTGCAATAAACGGTGCCTCTAGAGGAACCAGTGCTGATGCAGGAGACTGTTGGGCAGGTGCAGTAAACGGTGCAGCTAGAGGAACCGATGCGATGCAGGAACTCTTGGGCAGGTGTAGTATATGGGGCCTCTACAGAACCAATGCTGATGTAGGGGCCTGCGGGTAGATGCAATAAACGATGCTGGTACAGGAACCGGTCTTGATGCGGGAGAGTGGGAAGCCGGTGCGGTCTTTGGTGTGGGTGCCCTTTGTGACATCCGCTCCTGTTCCATCAGGGGATCTGCAGCTTTGATCATGTTAAACCCAGCAAGCTAGAACAGAGGGAATGGTTTAGAACAACTGCTCAGAATGCAGTAATCAAAGGATATGAGTACAAAAAAGTTACATATTATATATTTGGAAGTGTCTCCAACTCTGTAAGCAGTTACGTATATCTGCCCGTTTGAGTTTCTGATCCTCAGCTCGTCGCCCTTCTTCAGACCGTAGTCAAAAGCAAACTTTCTCCAATCATGTCCATACAAATATGTGATGGTCTGCGTCTTGTAGACATACACCTCATAGACCGTGTAGGTGTTCATCAATTTGCCATTGCCATGCATAGTGAAAGACCCTTCATGCGGACACATCTGGTTAATCATTGGATGAAGTTCACAAGGTACAGTCTGCAGGTGAAAATTGATACTAATATAAGAAGCAGGAAGACTAAAAACAAGACTTTACTATATGCCAATTCATGCTAAACCACTGAGAATACATACCTGTAACTCTGTGAAGGAGTTATTAGAAAGGTAGATAGAGCCATAGGAGGTGTTATATGCGGGGTATGTACATGGGCCCTGATACGTCCAATTTGCATCACTATTTTATATCATAATTTGCTGTTATTCATTGATATATTTCATATTTGGACACAATACTTATGTTATTTCATCTATTTTGCATGTTTCATCATTATTGGAGGATCAAGCACCGGAGCCAGGATTCTGCTGGAAAAAGCACCGTCAGAACGCAATATTTCGGAAGATCAACTGTGGAAGGAAATTATTCCAAAAATCCTATTTTTCAAGATGACGAAGGAAGCCAGAAGGAGGAGCTGAGAAGGCCCAAGGTGGGGCCAGACCACAGGCCGGCGCGGCCCATGTCTTGGCCGCGCCACCATGTGGTGTGGGGGCCCCACAGCCCCTTTCGCCTCCTTTTCTTCGCGAAACCCTTCGTCCCGAAGACCTAAGCCACAGAGGGTACCTCGCGAAGAGCCACAGCCGCCTCTGCGGGGCGGAGAACACCAGAGAGAAAAGAGCTCTCCGGCGGGCAGGAATCCGCCGGGGAAATTCCCTCCCGGAGGGGGAAATCGACGCCATCGTCACCGTCATCGAGCTGGACATCATCTCCATCACCATCATCATCATCTCCACCATCATCACCGCCGTCTCCACCGCTGGACACCGTCATCGCCGTAGCAATTTGGGTTTGATCTTGATTGTTTGATAGGGGAAACTCTCCCGGTATCGATTTCTACTTGTTGTTGATGCTATTGAGTGAAACCATTGAACCAAGTTTATGTTCAGATTGTTATTCATCATCATATCACCTCTGATCATGTTCCATATGATGTCTTGTGAGTAGTTCGTTTAGTTCTTGAGGACATGGGTGAAGTCTAACTGTTAGTAGTGAACTATGGTTGAGTAATATTCAATGGTATGATATTTAAGTTGTGGTGTTATTCTTCTAGTGGTGTCATGTGAACGTCGACTACATGACACTTCACCTTTATGGGCCTAGGGGAATGCATCTTGTACTCGTTTGCCAGTTGCGGGGTTGCCGGAGTGACAGAAACCTAAACCCCCGTTGGTATATCGATGCAGGAGGGATAGCAGGATCTCAGAGTTTAAGGCTGTGGTGAGATTTATTCTTAATTACTTTCTTGTAGTTGCGGATGCTTGCAAGGGGTATAATCACAAGTATGTATTAGTCCTAGGAAGGGCGGTACATTAGCATAGGTTCACCCACACAACACTTATCATAACAATGAAGCTTATTTAGCCGTATGTAGCGAAAGCACTAGACTAAAATCCCGTGTGTCCTTGAGAATGTTTGGTCATTATAAGTAAACAACCCGGCTTGTCCTTTGCGCTAAAAAGGATTGGGCCACTCTCTGCAATTGTTACTCTCGCACTTTACTTACTCGTACTTTATTCAACTGTTACATCAAAACCCCCTGAATACTTGTCTGTGAGCATTTATAGTGAATCCTTCATCGAAACTGCTTGTCAACACCTTCTGCTCCTCGTTGGGATCGACATTCTTACTTATCGAAAATACTACGATACACCCCCTATACTTGTGGGTCATCAAGACTATTTTCTGGCGCCGTTGCCGGGGAGTGAAGCGCTATTGGTAAGTGGAATTGGTAAGGAAAACCTTTACTGTTTGTGCTGATTTTATTTCTGCCTGCTGCTATAAGTCATTATGGAGAGATCTTCTCTTCAATTTCTATTTGGGAAATCTACTACTACTGCAACGGTAGTGGATGAGGCGCCAGGTGAGGAAGTGATACCATATAAAATACCTATGAAAATTATTGAACGTGTTATGGATAACCGCTATGAAGGGGATGGAACTGTCCATCCCGGAGATCATTTACTGTTCTTACATGAATTATGCGGTTTATTCAAGTGTGCAGGTATTGCTATGGATGAAGTGAGGAAGAAACTATTCTCTATATCGCTGTCTGGTAAGGTGGTGCATTGGTATAAATTACTGGATAATGGGGATTCTCTTGAATGGAATGATATTGTGCCCCGGTTTTATTCTAAGTTCTATCCTCCAAGTGAAATTCACATGGATCGGAATCGCATATATAATTTTTGGCCTCATGATGGAGAGAGTATTGCCCAAGCTTGGGGGAGATTGAAGTCTTTAATGCTCAAATGCCCCATTCATGAGCTTCCTGGTAATGTTATTATTGATAACTTCTATGCAAGACTTTCTTTTCAAGACAAGACCTTGCTGGATACTTCTTGTTCTGGATCATTTACACGCAACAAAGAAGAGTTTAAAAGGGACCTTCTTGATCGGATCCAAGAAAATACTGAAGGTTGGGAGAACGACAAGGATAGAGAATCAGGTATAATTTATGATTATAAATGCATTGAAGCTTTTATGGATACTGATAAATTTCGTAATATGAGTGCTACATATGGTCTTGATTCTCAAGTTGCTGCAAATCTTTATAAAGCTTTTGCCTCTCATTATGAATTGCCTAAGAAGAATTTTGATAAGTATCATGAACCGTATAAAGATAAAATTGATTCATCTATTAATAAATGCGTTGTAGTTGAAACTGCTGATCATGTTATTCCTGAAGCTTATATTGAAAAATCTCCTTTCCCTGCTAAAATGAAGGAGTACTCTGTTATAAATAGTGCGGTTCATAAAAGTGAAAATAAACCTGTAGAACCTGAAGAACAAATAAAAGTTGAACCTGCTGTTGCAATAGTTAAAGATCTTGTGACTGAAAATGTGGAGGATGGTCATATTATTTTCTGTGAAGATGCTTCTAATATTGTTTCGCATCCTAATAAACCCAAACAAGTTAGTGTTCCTATGCTATCTGTTAGAATTGGTGATCATTGCTATTATGGTTTATGTGATATTGGTGCAAGTGTTAGTGCTATTCCTTATGAGCTTTACACGGAGATTATGCACGAAATTGATTCTTGTGAACTTGAAGATATTGATGTGGTTATTCAGCTGGCTAATAGAGAAACTATTTCTCCAATTGGTATTGTTCGAGATGTAGAAGTTCTATGTGGTAAGATTAAATATCCTGCTGACTTTTTGGTACTTGGTTCTCACTGCTAGTGATTATTGTCCTATCATTTTTGGTAGACCTTTTCTAAATACTTGTGGAGCTATTATAGATTGCAAGAAAGAGAAAATTTTGACTAAATTTGCTGGTGAATCTTATGAGTTTAACTTCTCTAAATTTACCAAAACTCCTTATAAAGCTGATTTGCCTAGTGATGATTTTAAAATGGAGCAAAAGTGCATCTATTGTTCTTGTTCCTAATAATCCTTTGCAGAAACATTTGGAGAATAGCGAGAGTGAAGTTTTTAGGAAAGAAAGAGATGAGCTTGAGGAAATTTTTCTTCGCCAACCTATTCTCAAGCATGATTTACCGGTGGAAGATTTGGGTACAACACCACCACCAAAGGAAGATCCTGTTTTTGATTTAAAGCCTTTACCTGATAATCTTAAATATGCTCATATTGATGATAAGAAAATATATCATGTTATTATTAGTTCTAAGCTTTCAGAGATTGAGGAAGAAAGGTTATTGAAAATATTGAAGAAACACCGAGGAGCTATTGGCTATACTCTTGATGATTTGAAGGGGATTTCTCCTTCTATTTGCCAACATGCTATTAATATGGAAGATGATGCAAAGCCTGTTGTTGAACATCAGCGTCGTCTAATTCCGAAGATGAAGGAGGTGGTAAGGAATGAGGTATTAAAACTTCTTGAAGCTGGTATTATATATCCTATTGCTGATAGTAGATGGGTTAGTCCTGTGCATTGCGTTCCCAAGAAAGGAGGAATGACTGTTGTGCCTAATGATAATGATGAGCTCATCCCTCAAAGAGTAGTTGTAGGGTATAGAATGTGCATTGATTTTCGAAAAGTTAATAAAGTTACTAAGAAAGATCATTACCCTTTACCATTTATTGATCAAATGCTAGAAAGATTGTCTAAAAATACTCATTTTTGTTTTCTTGATGGTTATTCTGGGTTTTCACAAATTGCTGTTAAAACTAAAGATCAAGAGAAAACCACTTTTACTTGTCCCTATGGAACTTATGCTTATAGGCGTATGCCTTTTGGTTTATGTAATGCTCTTGCTACTTTTCAAAGATGCATGTCTGCTATTTTTCATGGCTTTTGTGAGAGTATTGTGGAAGTATTCATGGATGATTTTTCTGTCTATGGGAATTCTTTTGATAGTTGCTTGCGAAACCTTGATAAAGTTTTGCAGAGATGTGAAGAAACTAACCTTGTTCTTAATTGGGAGAAATGCCACTTTATGGTTAATGAAGGAATTGTATTGGGACATAAAATTTCTGAGAGAGGTATTGAAGTTGATAGAGCTAAAGTTGAAGCAATTGAGAAGATGCCCTATCCGAGGGATGTTAAAGGTATTCGTAGTGTTCTTGGTCATGCTGGGTTTTATAGGAGACTTATTAAAGATTTCTCCAAGATTTCAAAGCCTCTTACTAATCTTCTTCAAAAAGACGTACCTTTTGTTTTTGATGATGATTGTAAGGAAGCTTTTGAAACTCTAAAGAAAGCCATAACAATTGCTCCTGTAGTTGAACCTCCTGATTGGAATTTGCCTTTTGAAATTATGTGTGATGCTAGTGATTTTGCTGTAGGCGCTGTTCTTGGACAGCGAGTAGTTAAAAAACTGAATGTTATTCATTATGCTAGTAAAACTCTTGATGCTGCTCAAAGAAATTATGCTACAACTGAAAAAGAATTATTAGCTGTAGTCTTTGCTTGCGATAAATTTAGATCTTATATTGTTGATTAAAAGTTACGATTCATACTGATCATGCTGCAATTAGATACCTTATGACAAAGAAAGATGCTAAGCCGAGGCTTATTAGATGGGTACTTCTTTTGCAAGAATTTGATTTACATATTGTAGATAGGAAAGGTGCTGATAATCCTATCGCTGATAATTTGTCTAGATTGGAAAATATTGCTTATGATCCTGTTCCTGTTAATGAAAGTTTTCCAAATGAACAATTGGCTGTAATAAAGGTGAGCTCGCGAGACAGTCCTTGGTATGCTGATTATGCTAACTTTATTGTTTCCAAGTACTTGCCTCCAACCTTTTCAGCTCAGCAAAGGAGGAAATTCTTTTATGACTTGAGGCATTATTTTTGGGATGACCCACACTTATATAAAGAAGGAGTGGATGGTATTATGCGAAGATGTGTTCCCGAATATGAACAACAAGAGATATTGAGTAAATGTCATGGTAGTGCTTATGGAGGACATCACGCCGGAGAAAGAACCGCGCAAAAGGTTCTACAATCAGGTTTTTATTGGCCAACTCTCTTCAAGGATGCGAGAAAGTTTATTTTATCTTGTGATGAATGCCAAAGGGTTGGTAATATCTCCAGACGTAATGAAATGCCTATGAATTATACTCTTGTTATTGAACCATTTGATTGTTGGGGATTTGACTTCATGGGACCTTTTCCGTCTTCAAAAGGTAACACTCATATACTTGTTGCTGTTGATTATGTTACTAAATGGGTGGAAGCCATACCTACAAAAAGTGCTGATGGTGAGACCTCTTTAAGAATGCTTTTAGACATTATTTTTCCTAGATTTGGAGTGCCTAGATATATTATGACTGATGGAGGTTCTCATTTTATTCATGGAGGTTTTAGAAAAACTCTTGCTAGGTATGGTATTAATCATAGAATTGCTTCCGCTTATCATCCTCAAACTAGTGGTCAAGTAGAATTATCAAATAGAGAGATTAAATCTATTTTGGGAAAGACCGTTAATAAATCTAGAAAGAATTGGGCTAGTAAATTGAAGGATACACTTTGGGCTTATAGAACTACTTATAAAAATCCCATGGGAATGTCGCCTTATAAAATGGTTTATGGGAAAGCTTGTCATTTACCTTTAGAACCAGAGCACAAAGCTTATTGGGCTGTTAGAGAATTAAATAAAGATCCTAAACTTGCCGGTAATAAAAGGTTGTTGCAATTGAGTTCTCTAGATGAATGGAGAAGTGAAGCTTATGAAAATGCTAAACTCTTCAAAGAGAAAGTTAAAAAATGGCATGATAGAAGGATTATCAAAAGAGAATTTAATATTGGGGATAAAGTCCTATTGTATCGGTCTCGTCTCAGATTCTTTGCAGGGAAATTACTCTCGAAATGGGAAGGACCATATGTTGTTGAGGAGGTGTATCGTTCAGGAGCAATTAAAATTAGCTCTCTCCAAGGCAATGCCACGCAAGTGGTGAATGGACAAAGACTCAAGCATTATATCTCAGGTGATTCTTATAATGTTGATGTTGATATTATTCAAGTGGAAACACCGGAGGCTTTCATCAAAGGACAAATTGACAGTCCGCCAGAACTCGACTTTGAATAGGTAACAGTACTGGTAATGAAAAGTTCGCAATTTACTTTCCGAACAATATTTTTGCTGTTTTTGGAAAATATGAAAAATTACGAGATCGAAACGGAGTGGAAAAGACGCACGAGGGCGTGCCACCATAGGCCGGCGCGGCTGGCTGGCCCGCGCCGACCTATGGTCTGGCCGCCTCGTCGCCCCTTTCCGACTCTGGTTCGATCTGGTACTTTCCTTTTATCGTGAAAATTTTTGCTATATAATCCCCCGGACCCCTGGAGGTCCGTATATCGTTTTCTCGACGTGTTTTGTTTCGAGCTGTTTCTGCCAGGATCTGTTTTCGGTCTAGAAGCACCATGGCCTCCAACAACAAGGGCAAGGGGCTTTCGGAGGAAGAAGTGAAGAGGGTGCCATCAAAACAAGAGCAGCAAGCCGTTGGGAGCAAGCAAATCTTGGTGGGATCTGTTGACACTCGACGTTCTTTTTCTCATAACTTGCAGGGACCCTTACCACCCGCTCTTAGCCTCGACTCCTTCCCTGTGTTGGAAGAAGCTCTACGGATTACCGATGAGTTTTGTGATCAATATCGGGCTCTAAGAAGGGAAGTGGAGATACTCCAGGAGGAGAATTGCCGTCTCCGTAGAATGTTGGAATACCACTCGATTCACATCACAAGGTCATCATCGCCAACTTCAGATAACAATGAATCTCTTCGAGTCTTAGTGCAGAATTGCCAAGCAGAGAAACTGAAGCTGAAGGAGATCTGTAAGAAGCGCGGAAGGAGTTCATCACCACCATCGCCGCAGGAGTAATTCATCATCGGTATTGGCATCCCCTTGGTTTGTTCCAAGTTTGGGGGAGTGCCGCGGTATCACATCATTACTACCTTTTACTTTTTACTATCAAGTAGTGTCATATCATGAGTAGGGAAGTTATCATATAAGATGGGTTGCAGTTTGGAAGTATCTCTCCTTTAGTTGGTTATCTATGTATCCCTTGGTGTGAGTTATCGTTATGGAATATTAATGAGAAGTCTTATCATTTACATATTGCACACCTTATTTTAGTTTGCAATCTCTATTATATGATTTACCTTGTTGTTAGTATTGGTATCACTTTGGGAGCATTGAATAAATCTATTTGGTTTTGGCAAACTTAGCATTGGTCAATAGCAACAACACTTTGAGGTTTAAGTAGAAAAAGAGAAATACATGTAGTTATTTCATTGTCTTTCTTTCTTGTTAGCTCATAGCTTATTATTCTGAAGTTAAAATTGTTTGTGCTTACAAGGAAGATGCATGATTGTTTCTATCACATGTATATTTGTTTGTTTCCCTCGATTCTTATGCTTGCTAATTAACCTTGCTAGCCAAAGACTTGTACTGAGAGGGAATACTTCTCGTGCATCCAAACCTGAACCCAAACCTATGCCATTTGTGTCCACCATACCTACCTACTACATGGTATTTTCTGCCATTCCAAGTAAATACTTCATGTGCTACCTTTAAACAATTCAAAACTTAGTATCTCTTATTTGTGTCAATGTTTTATAGCTCATGAGGAAGTATGTGGTGTTTTATCTTTCAATCTTGTTGGGCAACTTTCACCAATGGACTAGTGGCTTCATCCGCTTATCCAATAATTTTGCAAAAAGAGCTGGCAATGGGATTCCCAGTCCCAAATTAATTAAACTAAATAGACACTCCTCCATGGTATGTGATTGATGGACGGCACCCGAAGGATTCGGTTAGCCATGGCTTGTGTAAGCAAAGGTTGGGGGGAGTGTCATCATCATAATAAAACCAAAATGAAAAGGCACTCCTTCATGGTATGAGATTGTTGGCAGGCACCCGAGGATTCGGTTAGCCATGGTTTGCGAAAGAAAGGTTGGAAGGAGTGCCACATAAAATGAAAATAATATGGGAGCCACTCTTTGAAGGTTTGTCTGGCAAGGGGGTTAGAGTACCCACTACCAGTCGTTGACAACAACAAACACCTCTCAAAATGTTACTTTTATTATCTCTATATGATTTCAAAACTGAAAAAGCTCTAGCACATGATTTAATCCCTGCTTCCCTCTGTGAAGGGCCTGTCTTTTACTTTATGTTGAGTCAGTAAACCTATTTCCCTCCATCTCAAGCAAGCATTTGAGTAGTTGTGATCAAACCATTATATTGTGATTTGCTTCATCATGTCTTTTACTTTTCCTTGTTTAGTTCAAGTTTTATCTGAATGAATATAGCTTTGCAAGTTATCAATGATTATGAGGAGACTATTATGATTGAGTATGCAAGTTGTGCCATATAAACTTTAACATGAGAGCGCTGCTCAATGAGATAAATATAATCTGTTAATTGTTCTCTGACCAAGAACGAAGTTTGCCATCACCAACTATGATTTCTTATGCACCTTTATTTGTGATTACTTTATACTTGTTTCAAGTTGAGTTATATGAGGAAGTTGTTTACTAGAATGTCTTGTGTGAATGAATATGATGCTTCTTGTCCGTATTTTATTTATCGACTCTTCACTCCATAAACATGTGGTCCTGTTTACTGAGTTCAGTTTTGCTTGGGGACAAGCGAAGTCTAAGCTTGGGGGGAGTTGATACGTCCAATTTGCATCACTATTTTATATCATAATTTGCTGTTATTCATTGATATATTTCATATTTGGACACAATACTTATGTTATTTCATCTATTTTGCATGTTTCATCATTATTGGAGGATCAAGCACCGGAGCCAAGATTCTGCTGGAAAAAGCACCATCAGAACGCAATATTTCGGAAGATCAACTTTGGAAGGAAATTATACCAAAAATCCTATTTTTCAAGATGACGAAGGAAGCCAGAAGGAGGAGCTGAGAAGGCCCAAGGTGGGGCCAGACCACAGGCCGGCGTGGCCCATGGCCTGGCCGCGCCACCATGTGGTGTGGGGGCCCCACAGCCCCTTTCGCCTCCTTTTCTTCGCGAAACCCTTCATCCCGAAGACCTAAGCCACAGAGGGTACCTCGCGAAGAGCCACAGCCGCCTCTGCGGGGCGGAGAACACCAGAGAGAAAAGAGCTCTCCGGCGGGCAGGAATTCGCCGGGGAAATTCCCTCCCGGAGGGGGAAATCGACGCCATCGTCACCGTCATCGAGCTGGACATCATCTCCATCACCATCATCATCATCTCCACCATCATCACCGCCGTCTCCACCGCTGGATACCATCACCGCCGTAGCAATTTGGGTTTGATCTTGATTGTTTGATAGGGGAAACTCTCCCGGTATCGATTTCTACTTGTTGTTGATGCTATTGAGTGAAACCATTGAACCAAGTTTATGTTCAGATTGTTATTCATCATCATATCACCTCTGATCATGTTCCATATGATGTCTTGTGAGTAGTTCGTTTAGTTCTTGAGGACATGGGTGAAGTCTAACTGTTAGTAGTGAACTATGGTTGAGTAATATTCAATGGTATGATATTTAAGTTGTGGTGTTATTCTTCTAGTGGTGTCATGTGAACATCGACTACATGACACTTCACCTTTATGGGCCTAGGGGAATGCATCTTGTACTCGTTTGCTAGTTGCGGGGTTGCCGGAGTGACAGAAACCTAAACCCCCGTTGGTATATCGATGCAGGAGGGATAGCAGGATCTCAGAGTTTAAGGCTGTGGTTAGATTTATTCTTAATTACTTTCTTGTAGTTGCGGATGCTTGCAAGGGGTATAATCACAAGTATGTATTAGTCCTAGGAAGGGTGGTACATTAGCATAGGTTCACCCACACAACACTTATCATAACAATGAAGATTATTTAGCCGTATGTAGCGAAAGCACTAGACTAAAATCCCGTGTGTCCTCGAGAACGTTTGGTCATTATAAGTAAACAACCCGGCTTGTCCTTTGCACTAAAAAGGATTGGGCCACTCGCTGCAATTGTTACTCTCGCACTTTACTTACTCGTACTTTATTCAACTGTTACATCAAAACCCCCTGAATACTTGTCTGTGAGCATTTACAGTGAATCCTTCATCGAAACTGCTTGTCAACACCTTCTGCTCCTCGTTGGGATCGACATTCTTACGTATCGAAACTACTACGATACACCCTATACTTGTGGGTCATCAAGACTATTTTCCTGGGCGCCGTTGCCGGGGAGTGAAGCGCTATTGGTAAGTGGAATTGGTAAGGAAAACCTTTACTGTTTGTGCTGATTTTATTTCTGCCTGTTGCTATAAGTCATTATGGAGAGATCTTCTCTTCAATTTCTATTTGGGAAATCTACTACTACTGCAACGGTAGTGGATGAGGCGCCAGGTGAGGAAGTGATACCATATAAAATACCTATGAAAATTATTGAACGTCTTATGGATAACCGCTATGAAGGGGATGGAACTGTCCATCCCGGAGATCATTTACTGTTCTTACATGAATTATGCGGTTTATTCAAGTGTGCAGGTATTGCTATGGATGAAGTGAGGAAGAAACTATTCTCTATATCGCTGTCTGGTAAGGCGGCGCATTGGTATAAATTACTGGATAATGGGGATTCTCTTGAATGGAATGATATTGTGCCCCGGTTTTATTCTAAGTTCTATCCTCCAAGTGAAATTCACAAGGATCGGAATCGCATATATAATTTTTGGCCTCATGATGGAGAGAGTATTGCCCAAGCTTGGGGGAGATTGAAGTCTTTAATGCTCAAATGCCCCATTCATGAGCTTCCTGGTAATGTTATTATTGATAACTTCTATGCAAGACTTTCTTTTCAAGACAAGACCTTGCTGGATACTTCTTGTTCTGGATCATTTACACGCAACAAAGAAGAGTTTAAAAGGGACCTTCTTGATCGGATCCAAGAAAATACTGAAGGTTGGGAGAACAACAAGGATAGAGAATCAGGTATAATTTATGATTATAAATGCATTGAAGCTTTTATGGATATTGATAAATTTCGTAATATGAGTGCTACATATGGTCTTGATTCTCAAGTTGCTGCAAATCTTTATAAAGCTTTTGCCTCTCATTATGAATTGCCTAAGAAGAATTTTGATAAGTATCATGAACCGTATAAAGATAAAATTGATTCATCTATTAATAAATGCGTTGTAGTTGAAACTGCTAATCATGTTATTCCTGAAGCTTATATTGAAAAAACTCCTTTCCCTGCTAAAATGAAGGAGTACTCTGTTATAAATAGTGCGGTTCATAAAAGTGAAAAGAAACCTGTAGAACACGAAGAACAAATAAAAAGTTGAACCTTTGTTGCAATAGTTAAAGATCTTGTGACTGAAAATGTGGAGGATGGTCATATTATTTTCTGTGAAGATGCTTCTAATATTGTTTCGCATCCTAATAAACCCAAACAAGTTAGTGTTCCTATGCTATCTGTTAGAATTGGTGATCATTGCTATTATGGTTTATGTGATATTGGTGCAAGTGTTAGTGCTATTCCTTATGAGCTTTACACGGAGATTATGCACGAAATTGATTCTTGTGAACTTGAAGATATTGATGTGGTTATTCAGCTGGCTAATAGAGAAACTATTTCTCCAATTGGTATTGTTCGAGATGTAGAAGTTCTATGTGGTAAGATTAAATATCCTGCTGACTTTTTGGTACTTGGTTCTGCTGCTAGTGATTATTGTCCTATCATTTTTGGTAGACCTTTTCTAAATACTTGTGGAGCTATTATAGATTGCAAGAAAGAGAAAATTTTGACTAAATTTGCTGGTGAATCTTATGAGTTTAACTTCTCTAAATTTACCAAAACTCCTTATAAAGCTGATTTGCCTAGTGATGATTTTAAAATGGAGCAGTGTGCATCTATTGTTCTTGTTCCTAATAATCCTTTGCAGCAACATTTGGAGAATAGCGAGAGTGAAGTTTTTAGGAAAGAAAGAGATGAGCTTGAGGAAATTTTTCTTCGCCAACCTATTCTCAAGCATGATTTACCGGTGGAAGATTTGGGTACAACACCACCACCAAAGGAAGATCCTGTTTTTGATTTAAAGCCTTTACCTGATAATCTTAAATATGCTCATATTGATGATAAGAAAATATATCCTGTTATTATTAGTTCTAAGCTTTCAGAGATTGGGGAAGAAAGGTTATTGGAAATATTGAAGAAACACCGAGGAGCTATTGGCTATACTCTTGATGATTTCAAGGGGATTTCTCCTTCTATTTGCCAACATGCTATTAATATGGAAGATGATGCAAAGCCTGTTGTTGAACATCAGCGTCATCTAATTCCGAAGATGAAGGAGGTGGTAAGGAATGAGGTATTAAAACTTCTTGAAGCTGGTATTATATATCCTATTGCTGATAGTAGATGGGTTAGTCCTGTGCATTGCGTTCCCAAGAAAGGAGGAATGACTGTTGTGCCTAATGATAATGATGAGCTCATCCCTCAAAGAGTAGTTGTAGGGTATAGAATGTGCATTGATTTTCGAAAAGTTAATAAAGTTACTAAGAAAGATCATTACCCTTTACCATTTATTGATCAAATGCTAGAAAGATTGTCTAAAAATACTCATTTTTGTTTTCTTGATGGTTATTCTGGGTTTTCACAAATTGCTGTTAAAACTAAAGATCAAGAGAAAACCACTTTTACTTGTCCCTATGGAACTTATGCTTATAGGCGTATGCCTTTTGGTTTATGTAATGCTCCTGCTACTTTTCAAAGATGCATGTCTGCTATTTTTCATGGCTTTTGTGAGAGTATTGTGGAAGTATTCATGGATGATTTTTCTGTCTATGGGAATTCTTTTGATAGTTGCTTGCGAAACCTTGATAAAGTTTTGCAGAGATGTAAAGAAACTAACCTTGTTCTTAATTGGGAGAAATGCCACTTTATGGTTAATGAAGGAATTGTATTGGGACATAAAATTTCTGAGAGAGGTATTGAAGTTGATAGAGCTAAAGTTGAAGCAATTGAGAAGATGCCCTATCAGAGGGATGTTAAAGGTATTCGTAGTGTTCTTGGTCATGCTGGGTTTTATAGGAGATTTATTAAAGATTTCTCCAAGATTTCAAAGCCTCTTACTAATCTTCTTCAAAAAGACGTACCTTTGTTTTTGATGATGATTGTAAGGAAGGTTTTGAAACTCTAAAGAAAGCCTTAACAACTGCTCCTGTAGTTGAACCTCCTGATTGGAATTTGCCTTTTGAAATTATGTGTGATGCTAGTGATTTTGCTGTAGGAGCTGTTCTTGGACAGCGAGTAGATAAAAAACTGAATGTTATTCATTATGCTAGTAAAACTCTTGATGCTGCTCAAAGAAATTATGCTACAACTGAAAAAGAATTATTAGCTGTAGTCTTTGCTTGCGATAAATTGCGGGGTTGCCAGAGTGACAGAAACCTAAACCCCCGTTGGTATATCGATGCAGGAGGGATAGCAGGATCTCAGAGTTTAAGGCTGTGGTTAGATTTATTCTTAATTACTTTCTTGTAGTTGCGGATGCTTGCAAGGGGTATAATCACAAGTATGTATTAGTCCTAGGAAGGGCGGTACATTAGCATAGGTTCACCCACACAACACTTATCATAACAATGAAGATTATAAGTAAAATCCCGTGTGTCCTCGAGAACGTTTGGTCATTATAAGTAAACAACCCGGCTTGTCCTTTGCGCTAAAAAGGATTGGGCCACTCGCTGCAATTGTTACTCTCGCACTTTACTTACTTGTACTTTATTCAACTGTTACATCAAAACCCCCTGAATACTTGTCTGTGAGCATTTATAGTGAATCCTTCATCGAAACTGCTTGTCAACACATTCTGCTCCTCGTTGGGATCGACATTCTTACTTATCGAAAATACTACGATACACCCCCTATACTTGTGGGTCATCAGGCCCGCCATATTCCCGCAAGCTCGGCATCGGGATGGTGAAGGAAACATGGGAGGTACTACTGGTGCGTAGCGCTGAATGGAAGTGGAAGAATTAGGTTGTGTAAAGTGCATAGTTCAGAGCAATGCAAATGTTGACAAGCGAGTGCATAACACTATGTTACAAACTGAACAGTCAAAATTTAGTGTATGATGAATATAAGCATGCTAATTTGGCGTTTCTGAATTCCAAGAAGCAGTAGACAGAGCCGGTGATAATATCAGAAATAAATCATGGCATGTATATGTGGCTTAAGAAAATATACCCGAACCCTTGGATGGTTACGGCCCGGCTGGTCCTTGGAATTGAGCTTATATAAGCATCCAGAAGGTGGGGCTGACAGTAACTTGGTGGCAGCCTCTGCAGATGCCTCATCAGTAGCAGTTGCAATCCTTTTGACCAATGAAGGCTTAGCAGTTTCAGTCTGCATATGAAAATTGATGAGCAACAGACATCAGCAGTGATATATAAAATGAATCTATGAGACACTGATGCATATAGTGCTGGATGTAAGTGGAAGAATAGGGTTGTGTGTGTTTCTGAACTATTGGTAAGCATAATTAGACAAAGCCGGCAATAAATAGACAAATCAAATCATGTATGAGGATTAAGAAAATATACCTGCTTAAAAAGGATACCACCCAGCTGGCCCGTGGCCTTGTGCTTGAGGAGGTTTTCAGAAGATGGTGGCGGCACCGTCATCTTCACAGCAGCCTCATCAGGATCATTTTTTATCCATTTGAGTAGAGGCACAGAAGCTTCATCCTGCATATGAATAGCAACAGAACTCATCATTGATATTTAATAAATCTATGAGATGGACTGATGCAAAAAGTGCGGGATGTAAGTGGAAGAATAGGGTTGTGCATAGACAACAGTTGACAACAATGCAAATGATTACAAAAGAAGCCAACGGAACTCAACAGTTTATATCTTTGGATGAGACAGACTGAAAAGTGAAAAATTCGTGTATGATGGTTGTAAGCAAACGCAGTGTTTCTGAACTTTTGGTAAGCATTAGGCAAAGCCAACAGTAATTAAACAGATAATAATAAAATCATGTATGTGGATTAAGAAAATATACCAGATTCATTAAAAGGTCACCACCTAGCTGGCCCATGGCCTCGTGCTTGTAGAGGTTTTCGGATGATGGTGCCGGCACCATCGTCCTCACAGCAGCCTCATCATCCTCATTTTGCATCCACTTGAGTAAAGGCGCAGCAGTTTCAGCCTGCATAAGAATGGGAACAGATCTCAGCAGTGATATTGAATGACTCTGAGACAGACTGATGCATATAGTGCTGGATGTAAGTGGAAGGGTATGGCTGTGTATGGACAATAGTTCACAACAATGCAAGGGTGTGTTCGGTTCTGAAACAGCGTGGAATGGAATGGAATGGTTCCATTTCAGAGGAATGGAATGGTTACATTTTTTCGGTTGGGAAAAATGGAGAGCGGAACAGATCAAGGTTAAACTAATCATTTGCCTCAAAATTGTAATTAGCAATTGCAAATGACATTTAATCTCAAAATCGTAATTAACAGCGCCTAATGGTGCTCTTTTAATCTAAAAATCGTAATTAACATCATTTTTTGTTGGGTTAGGGGAACTGGAGAGTAGATGAACATTACTGTATGATGATTGTAAGCAAACGAATTTGGTGTTTCTAAACTTTTGGCTTCGAGATCTTATGGGCTTCAACTATAGCCTACCCCAACTTGTTTGGGACTGAAAGGCTTGGTTGTTGTTGTTGTTGTAAACTTTTGGCAAGCATTAGAAAAAACCGACAATAAACAGACAAATATCAAGGCATGTTTTGTGGATTAAGAAAATATACCATATTCATTAAAAGTTCACCACCCAGCGGGCGCGTGTCCTTGTGCTTGTAGAGGCATTTAGAAGATGGGGGGGCATCAACATACTGGCAGCCTGATCAGCCGCAGTTTTGATCTTCCTTTTGAGTAAAGGCCCTAAAGTTTCAGTCTGCATATGAATAGCAAAACAAAAGGCATACCTCAACAGTGATATTGAATTACTGTATGAGATAGACTGATGCATATAGTGGATGCTCTTAGCCTTTTGCACCATGAACACTAGCTATGGATAGACAAAAAAAACTACTCCAGTTGACTCAGCTTTGTCTAGATACCTCCATCCCAAAGCTTAAGGCTTATTTATTTTTGAGAAATCAAAACAAGTAAAGTTTGACCAAAATTTTAGAACATTCTATCAACAAATATAATATTGTGTAGATACCGTAGGAAAATATATTTCACAACCTATTTAATGATATTAATTTTGTATTTTGCATGTTAATGATTTTTGGTAAAAGCTTAGTCAAACATGGTATAGTTTGACTTTCTAAAAATAATATAATCCCTAAGCTTTGGGATGGAGGTAGTAGTATCTAGAGCTAAAAACACATCTAGATACATCCGTATCTACAGATAGTTGAGTCAATTAATTTGGATCTGAGGGAGTATCAGATTCAGACTACATCATGGTAAGTTGGTTAAAAAAAATTACCCCTCGGCGGTCCCTGCCCAGCTCGGCAGTGGCATTTCGCTTCTTGTGCTGTAGATCGGGCCATGCTCCTGCAGTAGGTGGGGCGCTATTCTCGTTCCCCATAGCCTCAGCACGGAACCTGGAGGTACCAACCTGATACAGAGAATATAGAGCATGGTGTCACAGAGGCTTTATGCACAAACAGCTGAAGACATGTGCTACTTTAAGCATCTTCCAGAACAGGAACAGATTGAGGATGCAGACAGACAGAGTGGATAAGCAAACAGAGTACCTGCTTTGCGGGGCTAGGGACGCAGCTCAGGCTCAGCCAACTGCCCACATGCGTGGTGGCCTTACGCTCCATTGCCCCCCCACCACCACCGAGGTATTTCCTTTCCTGTACAAGCTGACAAAAGATACATTGAGGATCTGCAGAAACTACAAAGGTTGCAAATGTCGACAAATAAAGGAAGAACACCCCAATCCAAGCAAAGGTAGCCCCCGCTCCCACCCCCATCAATCACTCCCAGCGCGAGGGTGACCAGAAAGACACCCCTTCGCCCAGAATAGGAAATAGTAGATGCGCAAGATATCGAGGTGAGGAAAAAAGAACCGATCTCGAGAAAGGAAAGAGCATTACTAGTACTACCTAATCCGCTTGGTCTAGATGCTGCTTGTGTTGGAGATATGCCCAAGAGGCAATAATAAAATGGTTATTATAATATCTTTGAGTTTATGATAATGTTTACATACCATGCTATAATTGTATTAACCGAAACATTGATACATGTGTGTTATGTGAACAACAAGGAGTCCCTAGTAAGCCTCTTGTATAACTAGCTTGTTGATTAATAGATGATCATCGTTTCATGATCATGAACATTGGATGTTATTAATAACAAGGTTGTGTCATTATGTGAATGATAAAATGGACACACCCAATTAAGCATAGCATAAGATCACGTCATTAAGTTATTTGCTATAAGCTTTCGATACATAGTTACCTAGTCCTTATGACCGTGAGATCATATAAATCATTTATACCGGAAAGGTACTTTGATTACATCAAACGCCACTGCGTAAATGGGTGGTTATAAAGGTGGGATTAAGTATCCGGAAAGTATGAGTTGAGGCATATGGATCAACAGTGGGATTTGTCCATCCCGATGACGGATAGATATACTCTGGGCCCTCTCGGTGGAATGTCATCTAATGTCTTGCAAGCATATGAATAAGTTCATAAGAGACCACATACCACGGTACGAGTAAAGAGTACTTGTCAGGAGACGAGGTTGAACAAGGTATAGAGTGATACCGATGATCAAACCTCGGACAAGTAAAATATCGCGTGACAAAGGGAATTGGTATCGTATGTGAATGGTTCATTCGATCACTGAAGTCATCGTTGAATATGTGGGAGCCATTATGGATCTCCAGATCCCGCTATTGGTTATTGGTCGGAGTGAGTACTCAACCATGTCCGCATAGTTCGCGAACCGTAGGGTGACACACTTAAGGTTTGATGTTGAAATGGTAGAACTTGAATATGGAATGGAGTTCGAACATTTGTTCGGAGTCCCGGATGAGATCCCGGACATCACGAGGAGTTCCGGAATGGTCCGGAGAATAAGATTCATATATAGGAAGTCATATTCCAAGTTTGGAAATGATCCGGTGCATTTATGGCAGGTTCTAGAAGGTTCTAGAAAAGTCCGGAAGAAATCACCATGGAAAGTGGAGTCCCGGAGGGACTCCACCTTGCATGACCAGCCAACCCTAAAAGGGAGGAGTCCAAGGTGGACTCCCCAAAGGGTGGCCGGCCAACCCCCCAAGGAAGGGGTGGGAGTCCCACCTTGAGTGGGATTTCCCCCCTTGAGTAGGTTTCCCACCTATGGGAGGTTTCATTGTTGGGGTCTTATTCGAAGACTTGGATACCAACACTTGGGGATTTCCACCAATATAATGAGGTGGAGAGGGAGGGGGCTGCCCACTCTTGGCCGCACCACCTAGGGCTGCCCTTGGCCGGCGCCCTAGCCTCCCCCTCTCCCTAAACCCTAGCCTCTCCTCCTCCACATAATTCTCCCGCAGCGCATAGGCGAAGCCCTGCCGGAGTTCTCCACCACCACCGCCACCACGCCGTCGTGCTGCCGGATTCAAGGAGGAGCTACTACTTCTGCTGCCCGCTGGAACGGGGAGAAGGACGTCGTCTTCATCAACACCGAACGTGTGACCGAGTACGGAGGTGCTGCCCGATCGTGGCACCGTGATCAAGATCTTCCACGCACTTTTGCAAGCGGCAAGTGATCGTCTACCGCAGCAATAAGAGCCTACTCTTATAGGCTTTGGAAATCTTCAAGGGTTAGTCTTGACCATCCCCTCGTTGCTCCAATCTTCTAGATTGCATCTTGGCTTGGATTGCGTTCTCGCGGTAGGAAATTTTTTGTTTTCTATGCAACGAATCCCTACAGTGGTATCAGAGCCGTGTCTATGCATAGATGGTTGCACGAGTAGAACACAATGGTTTTGTGGGCGTTGATGCTCTTGTTATCTTTAGTTTGAGTACTTTGCATCTTTGTGGCATAGTGGGATGAAGCGGCCCGGACTAACTTTACATGACCGCGTTCATGAGACTTGTTCCTCGTTCGACATGCAACTTGTATTGCATAAGAGGCTTTGCGGGTGTCTGTCTCTCCTACTATAGTGAAGATTCAACTTACTCTTCTATTGAAAACATTAGTATCAACGTTGTGGTTCATGTTCGTAGGTAGATTAGATCTCTCTCAAAAACCCTAAACCACGTAAAATATGCAAACCAAATTAGAGACGTCTAACTTGTTTTTGCAGGGTTTGGTGATGTGATATGGCCATAATGTGATGATGAATATGTATGAGATGATCATTATTGTATTGTGGCAACCGGCAGGAGCCTTATGGTTGTCTTTAATTTTCATGTTGAGTAGTATTTCAAAGTAGTTGTAATAGTTGCTACATGAGGTGAACAACCATGAAGATGGCGCCATGGACCTTGACGCTACGCCGACGATGATGGAGATCATGCCCGTTGATGATGGAGATCATGTCCGTGCTTTGGAGATGAAGATCAAAGGCGCAAAGACAAAAGGGCCATATCATATCACATATGAATTGCATGTGATGTTAATCCTTTATGTATCTTATTTTGCTTAGATCGCGACGGTAGCATTATAAGATGATCCCTCACATTAATATCAAGATAATAAAGTGTTCTCCCCTCGTATGCACCGTTGTATAGTTCATCGTTTCGAAGCATCTCGTGATGATCGGATGTGATAGACTCAACGTTCACATACAACGGGTGTAAGCCAAGTTGCACACGCGGAATACTTGGGTTTGCTTGACGAGCCTAGCATGTACAGACATGGCCTCGGGACAACGGAAACCGAAAGGTTGAACACGAGTCATATGGATGATATGATCAACATGTTGATGTTCACCATTGAAGCTACATCATCTCATGTGATGATCGGTTTTGGTGTAGTGGATGTGGATCGTGTACCACTTAACAACTATGAGAGATGTTGTATTAAGTGGGAGTTCATTAGTAATTAGATTAAAACATGAACTAATTATCATGAACTTAGTCCGAGTAGTATTTTGAATTAATTTTGTAGTATTGGCATCCGTTTACTACTATGCGCTAGTCTTGTAATTGAGATAGAAATACTGTTAAAATCTGACAAGAAACTTTACGGACTGGTACTGTATTGTTAAACAATCAAGAAGTGATTAAGTCCTATAGCAAATTTTTAGTAAACCTCACATTGTTGATTCAAAGAGCTATGGTTTCAATTAGTACCTAAAGTTATCTTGTCTCCGTGAAACTTGAAGTTCAAATCTGTTTGAAAAGTAAGGAGCTGAAAATTTAGTTTTCAGAAATAATCAAGGTATGAGATATATGTGATATCTAAGACCTTATTGCAAGATGATTGAATATAAATTTGGTGAGACTACATAAACTCATAAGTTTTATGGGAATGTATGAAGGTTGAAGATGCCAGGCGTCACAATCCTCCAACTATTGGGGCACTAATAATATTCGCATATCCATGAAGTTATCATCCTTAGTATGCACCGTTGCTAAGACTCGTCGTTTCGAAGCATCATGTGATGATCGGGTGTGATAGATTCTACGTGTGCATACAACGGGTGCAAGCCAGATTTGCACATGCGAATACCAAGGTTAAAACTTTACGAGCCTAGCATGTACAGACATGGTCTCGGAAAGTCGTCATGATATAATGGATAAAATTATGAGTGAAATTGTTCATCATATTACAAAGTTACTAATAGTGAAATCTGAAACACTTGTCATATGATGATCAACTTAAAGTAAGAACCTCAAGGTTATTGGTATTTGACCAACAAACCTAGAAGTTAATAATGTTAAAGAGTTTTTCTGAATAATGAGGAAAGCCAAAAGAGAAACCGCAAAAGATTTTTTGGCAAAAAGAAAAGAAAAGACTAGAAAGTCTAGCTCAGGTGTATATAAATGATATACATGTTATGGTTGTATTCCTAGTTAAGTCACACTATGAAATTCTTGGGTATTAGTGCTATATTGGTTGGTATGAAGTGTCATACAAAACAACGCAATACAAGAATACAATGGCCTAAGTGACTGACAAGGAATATGATAGGAATGCACGTCTGGAACAAAATAAAGTGTTATTATGTTCGTCGTTAGCATTCTATCTAGCCCTTAGAATTTATAATAAAGAACTTAATAATTGTTATTTTGCTCTGGTCAAATGAAAACAATGAGTTGTTTAAATTATGACATTAATCCATGTACGATGGATAAGTTATTATAAATCTTAATGGTGAAACACACATACATAACACTGACGCTAAAATGCCATAAGGCAAATGATTTGAATTCCACTTATTTGTGGAACCGCCATTTAGGTCATGTTAGAAAGGAACGCATGAAGGAACTCCATGCAAATGGATTTTTGGAGTCATTTGATTTTTGAATCATTTGGCGCTTGCAAATCTTTTCTAAAGAGAATGACTAAAATACCGTTTATAGGCCAAGAGTTGAACGGGCAACTAACTTAGTGAAAACATACATGATGATGTATGTGGTTCACTGGACATAGTTGTGTGCGGGAGATTCTTCTACTTCATGAAAACTTCAAACAATGAGTTGAATATATATATATGTGGATATATTCGATAAGGAAGAAGTTTGAAACATTTGAATAGATTCAAATAAATTTCAGCATGAAGTGGAAATCATCGTAATAGAAAAGTCAAATATCTATGATTGGATCATGGTGGAAATATTTGAATTACGAGTTTTAGCGAACATCTAAGAGAGTTATGAAGTTGTTCTACAACTCACGTTTCTTGGAGTATCATAGTGATGATGAAGTATCCAAAAGACGTATCCAAACCTTGTTGGATCAATGATGAGATAAAATATTGATGCCATTATATTTTTTGTGGATTATGCTTTAGTGACTACCGCTTTTACACTTAATAGAGCATCATCATGATCCGTTGAAATGACACCATACGAGTTATGGCATGGGTATGAATCCTAATAGTCTTTTCTTAAAATTTTGGTATGCATAGCATAAGTAAATAAGTTTACAACCAAAATCAGATGAATGTCTTTGTTGGTTATTCCAGAGAATTCATTGGGAATTCTAACCCACTATGTAGACAAAGACAAAAGTGTTTGTCAATGTTTCTTATTTCCAAGAAATTGTTTCTAGCGAAGTATTTGAGTGGGAGGACAATAGAACTTGATAAGGTTTATGAACCTGAGCATAATGATCAGAGTAGCGCAGCATCGGAATTGGTTCCGGAAGCGGCCACGACGATCATGGCTCCCATGACTACAAAGTGTTTTAGCCATGGAGATCGAAGTACATATTGAACCTTGTAGGTATGGTTTACTTTGTGATCAAATAAATGATTTGTGGACAAAGGATTGTTTTTGAACAATGATAAACCAACTACAAACAAAGAAGTTATGATGGGCCCTGACTCCATTGAAATGGCAGTACGCCATGAAATCCAAGATAGATGAATACTTTCTTGAAAGTAAATGGATCTATGGACTTGGATGAAATATCCTTGAAGAAGCTCAACTTGTCAAAAAGTTGTTTACGACAAAATTCAAAGAGTTGACTACGATAATATTAGATCTTCCGTAGCAATGCTTATAGTCTATGTGGATTATTCTAGTAATCACTATATATTTCTTTTATGAAATATGCTAGTAGGATGGCAAAATACACTACTTAACAGAAGTGTGTATTAAAGGTGTATACAAGATACAACAAATTGTTTTGCTAGTCCGTGGAATACTAGATAGATATACGAACTTCAATTGGATGAAGTGAGTATTACGGAGTTGGAATCTTCACCGGATGAAATAGTCAAAGAGTTTTTTGATTTCATTAGAGATGATGAAGAGGCTTGCATTTGCAAGAAATTAAGTGGGAGCGCTGAGACATATTTATAATACTTATGTAGATGACATATAGTTGGGTTATAAATGATGTAATTATATACTTGATTAAAAAGGTTTCATTGAGAAATTAACTTCAATGAAAGGATATGGACTGAAACATATCTAGTGTCAAGATCTATGAAGATAGATTGAAACACAAAATAAGTTTAAGTCAAAGTACATAGAATGGATATTGAAATAGTTCAATATAGAAATATTAAGAAAATGTTCTTGTCATGTGAAGTTTTAACAAGACTTGAGTGTATCTAACACTCAATGAGTAAAAACACATGAGTGATTATAGATCACGTAAAATATGTACACAATCAGATGTCCTGTGCTCTAAAAAGTGTTATGAGCATGTACCAGAATGATTCATGTGATGATCATTGAAAAACAGTAAGAATATTCTTGAGTACTTAAGAAGAACCAAGGATATATATATATATAGTTTTGTATGGAGAAATGACAAACAAATTGTTGTAAGGTGTTGCACTGATATTTGTTTTGTCACATATGAAAATAAAATTTCAATCTCAAATTAGACTAAGTGTTGTTTAAAAGGTAGCACAATGAGCTAGAAGTTGTCTATGCTAGATTTAGAAGAGTTCTAAATATTGTGACGGATTCTACAAAAGAAGGCAAAGTATGTCATTGTTTTGACAATGGCAAAGGATGTTAAGTCAAGAGGTTCTTTGAGAGCTTGGTGTAGTTAAAATGATCAGAACTTTGAAGCTATATTGTGTGTGACAATATTAGTGACATATTTCAGACCGCGGAATTAAGGTTCCACCAGAAGACCAAACATATTTAATGCCGACTCATTTGGAAATGAGTGATGCGTTGAGACGCAAATGAATTACAAAATACATACGGTTCTGAGCATGTCAGATCCGTTGACTAAAACCTCTCCCGTGAGCAAAACATGATAAAGCACCGGAAGGCCAAGGTGTTATATCTTTACAAATGTAAACTAGATTATTGACTCTAGTGCAAGTGGGAGACTATTGGAGATATGCCCAAGAGGCAATAATAAAATGGTTATTATAATATCTTTGAGTTTATGATAATGTTTACATACCATGCTATAATTGTATTAACCGAAACATTGATACATGTGTGTTATGTGAACAACAAGGAGTCCCTAGTAAGCCTCTTGTATAACTAGCTTGTTGATTAATAGATGATCATCGTTTCATGATCATGAACATTGGATGTTATTAATAACAAGGTTGTGTCATTATGTGAATGATAAAATGGACACACCCAATTAAGCGTAGCATAAGATCACGTCATTAAGTTATTTGCTATAAGCTTTCGATACATAGTTACCTAGTCCTTATGACCATGAGATCATATAAATCATTTATACCGGAAAGGTACTTTGATTACATCAAACGCCACTGCGTAAATGGGTGGTTATAAAGGTGGGATTAAGTATCCGGAAAGTACGAGTTGAGGCATATGGATCAACAGTGGGATTTGTCCATCCCGATGACGGATAGATATACTCTGGGCCCTCTCGGTGGAATGTCGTCTAATGTCTTGCAAGCATATGAATAAGTTCATAAGAGACCACATACCACGGTACGAGTAAAGAGTACTTGTCAGGAGACGAGGTTGAACAAGGTATAGAGTGATACCGATGATCAAACCTCGGACAAGTAAAATATCGCGTGACAAAGGGAATTGGTATCGTATGTGAATGGTTCATTCGATCTCTGAAGTCATCGTTGAATATGTGGGAGCCATTATGGATCTCCAGATCCCGCTATTGGTTATTGGTCGGAGTGAGTACTCAACCATGTCCACATAGTTCGCGAACCGTAGGGTGACACACTTAAGGTTTGATATTGAAATGGTAGAACTTGAATATGGAATGGAGTTCGAACATTTGTTCGGAGTCCCGGATGAGATCCCGGACATCACGAGGAGTTCCGGAATGGTCCGGAGAATAAGATTCATATATAGGAAGTCATATTCCAAGTTTGGAAATGATCCGGTGCATTTATGGCAGGTTCTAGAAGGTTCTAGAAAAGTCCGGAAGAAATCACCATGGAAAGTGGAGTCCCGGAGGGACTCCACCTTGCATGACCAGCCAACCCTAAAAGGGAGGAGTCCAAGGTGTACTCCCCAAAGGGTGGCCGACCAACCCCCCAAGGAAGGGGTGGGAGTCCCACCTTGAGTGGGATTTCCCCCCTTGAGTAGGTTTCCCACCTATGGGAGGTTTCATTGTTGGGGTCTTATTCGAAGACTTGGATACCAACACTTGGGGATTTCCACCTATATAATGAGGAGGAGAGGGAGGGGGCTGCCCACTCTTGGCCGCACCACCTAGGGCTGCCCTTGGCTGGCGCCCTAGCCTCCCCCTCTCCCCAAACCCTAGCCTCTCCTCCTCCACATAATACTCCCGCAGCGCATAGGCGAAGCCCTGCCGGAGTTCTCCACCACCACCGCCACCACGCCGTCGTGCTGCCGGATTCAAGGAGGAGCTACTACTTCCGCTGCCCGCTGGAACGGGGAGAAGGACGTCGTCTTCATCAACACCGAACGTGTGACCGAGTACGGAGGTGCTGCCCGATCATGGCACCGTGATCAAGATCTTCCACGCGCTTTTGCAAGCGGCAAGTGATCATCTACCGCAGCAATAAGAGCCTACTCTTATAGGCTTTGGAAATCTTCAAGGGTTAGTCTTGACCATCCCCTCGTTGCTCCCGTCTTCTAGATTGCATCTTGGCTTGGATTGCGTTCTCGCGGTAGGAAATTTTTTGTTTTCTATGCAACGAATCCCTACAGTGGTATCAGAGCCGTGTCTATGCATAGATGGTTGCACGAGTAGAACACAATGGTTTTGTGGGCGTTGATGCTCTTGTTATCTTTAGTTTGAGTACTTTGCATCTTTGTGGCATAGTGGGATGAAGCGGCCCGGACTAACTTTACATGACCGCGTTCATGAGACTTGTTCCTCGTTCGACATGCAACTTGTATTGCATAAGAGGCTTTGCGGGTGTCTGTCTCTCCTACTATAGTGAAGATTCAACTTACTCTTCTATTGAAAACATTAGTATCAACGTTCTGGTTCATGTTCGTAGGTAGATTAGATCTCTCTCGAAAACCCTAAACCACGTAAAATATGCAAACCAAATTAGAGACGTCTAACTTGTTTTTGCAGGGTTTGGTGATGTGATATGGCCATAATGTGATGATGAATATGTATGAGATGATCATTATTGTATTGTGGCAACCGGCAGGAGCCTTATGGTTGTCTTTAATTTTCATGTTGAGTAGTATTTCAAAGTAGTTGTAATAGTTGCTACATGAGGTGAACAACCATGAAGATGGCGCCATGGACCTTGACGCTACGCCGACGATGATGGAGATCATGCCCGTTGATGATGGAGATCATGTTCGTGCTTTGGAGATGAAGATCAAAGGCGCAAAGACAAAAGGGCCATATCATATCACATATGAATTGCATGTGATGTTAATCCTTTATGCATCTTATTTTGCTTAGATCGCGACGGTAGCATTATAAGATGATCCCTCACATTAATATCAAGATAATAAAGTGTTCTCCCCTCGTATGCACCGTTGTATAGTTCGTCGTTTCGAAGCATCTCGTGATGATCGGATGTGATAGACTCAACGTTCACATACAACGGGTGTAAGCCAT
Organism: Lolium perenne; assembly: GCF_019359855.2. NCBI lineage: Eukaryota > Viridiplantae > Streptophyta > Magnoliopsida > Poales > Poaceae > Lolium > Lolium perenne. The sequence continues at coordinate 73,205,707 of NC_067245.2, forward strand.
GTTGCACACGCGGAATACTTGGGTTTGCTTGACGAGCCTAGCATGTACAGACATGGCCTCGGGACAACGGAAACCGAAAGGTTGAACACGAGTCATATGGATGATATGATCAACATGTTGATGTTCACCATTGAAGCTACATCATCTCACGTGATGATCGGTTTTGGTGTAGTGGATGTGGATCGTGTACCACTTAACAACTATGAGGGATGTTGTATTAAGTGGGAGTTCATTAGTAATTAGATTAAAACATGAACTAATTATCATGAACTTAGTCCGAGTAGTATTTTGAATTAATTTTGTAGTATTGGCATCCGTTTACTACTATGCGCTAGTCTTGTAATTGAGATAGAAATACTGTTAAAATCTGACAAGAAACTTTACGGACTGGTACCGTATTGTTAAATAATCAAGAAGTGATTAAGTCCTATAGCAAATTTTTAGTAAACCTCACATTGTTGATTCAAAGAGCTATGGTTTCAATTAGTACCTAAAGTTATCTTGTCTCCGTGAAACTTGAAGTTCAAATCTGTTTGAAAAGTAAGGAGCTGAAAATTTAGTTTTCAGAAATAATCAAGGTATGAGATATATGTGATATCTAAGACCTTATTGCAAGATGATAGAATATAAATTTGGTGAGACTACATAAACTCATAAGTTTTATGGGAATGTATGAAGGTTGAAGATGCCAGGCGTCACAATCCTCCAACTATTGGGGCACTAATAATATTCGCATATCCATGAAGTTATCATCATTAGTTTGCACCGTTGCTAAGACTCGTCGTTTCGAAGCATCACGTGATGATCGGGTGTGATAGATTCTACGTGTGCATACAACGGGTGCAAGCCAGATTTGCACATGCAAATACCAAGGTTAAAACTTTACGAGCCTAGCATGTACAGACATGGTCTCGGAAAGTCATCATGATATAATGGATAAAATTATGAGTGAAATTGTTCATCATATTACAAAGTTACTAATAGTGAAATCTGAAACACTTGTCATATGATGATCAACTTAAAGTAAGAACATCAAGGTTATTGGTATTTGACCAACAAACCTAGAAGTTAATAATGTTAAAGAGTTTTTCTGAATAATGAGGAAAGCTAAAAGAGAAACTGCAAAAGATTTTTTGGCAAAAAGAAAAGAAAAGACTAGAAAGTCTAGCTCAGGTGTATATAAATGATATACATGTTATGGCTGTATTCCTAGTTAAGTCACACTATGAAATTCTTGGGTATTAGTACTATATTGGTTGGTATGAAGTGTCATACAAAACAACGCAATACAAGAATACAATGGCCTAAGTGACTGACAAGGAATATGATAGGAATGCACGTCTGGAACAAAATAAAGTGTTATTATGTTCATCGTTAGCATTCTATCTAGCCCTTAGAATTTATAATAAAGAACTTAATAATTGTTATTTTGCTCTGGTCAAATGAAAACAATGAGTTGTTTAAATTATGACATTAATCCATGTACGATGGATAAGTTATTATAAATCTTAATGGTGAAACACACATACATAACACTGACGCTAAAATGCCATAAGGCAAATGATTTGAATTCCACTTATTTGTGGAACCGCCATTTAGGTCATGTTAGAAAGGAACGCATGAAGGAACTCCATGCAAATGGATTTTTGGAGTCATTTGATTTTTGAATCATTTGGCGCTTGCAAATCTTTTCTAAAGAGAATGACTAAAATACCGTTTATAGGCCAAGAGTTGAACGGGCAACTAACTTAGTGAAAACATACATGATGATGTATGTGGTTCACTGGACATAGTTGTGTGCGGGAGATTCTTCTACTTCATGAAAACTTCAAACAATGAATTGAATATATATATGTGGATATATTCGATAAGGAAGAAGTTTGAAACATTTGAATAGATTCAAATAAATTTCAGCATGAAGTGGAAATCATCGTAATAGAAAAGTCAAATATCTATGATTGGATCATGGTGGAAATATTTGAATTACGAGTTTTAGCGAACATCTAAGAGAGTTATGAAGTTGTTCTACAACTCACGTTTCTTGGAGTATCATAGTGATGATGAAGTATCCAAAAGACGTATCCAAACCTTGTTGGATCAATGATGAGATAAAATATTGATGCCATTATATTTTTTGTGGATTATGCTTTAGTGACTACCGCTTTTACACTTAATAGAGCATCATCATGATCCGTTGAAATGACACCATACGAGTTATGGCATGGGTATGAATCCTAATAGTCTTTTCTTAAAATTTTGGTATGCATAGCATAAGTTAATAAGTTTACAACCAAAATCAGATGAATGTCTTTGTTGGTTATTCCAGAGAATTCATTGGGAATTCTTCCCACTATGTAGACAAAGACAAAAGTGTTTGTCAATGTTTCTTATTTCCAAGAAATTGTTTCTAGCGAAGTATTTGAGTGGGAGGACAATAGAACTTGATAAGGTTTATGAACCTGAGCATAATGATCAGAGTAGCGCAGCATCGGAATTGGTTCCAGAAGCGGCCACGACGATCATGGCTCCCATGACTACAAAGTGTTTTAGCCATGGAGATCGAAGTACATATTGAACCTTGTAGGTATGGTTTACTTTGTGATCAAATAAATGATTTGTGGACAAAGGATTGTTTTTGAACAATGATAAACCAACTACAAACAAAGAAGTTATGATGGGCCCTGACTCCATTGAAATGGCAGTACGCCATGAAATCCAAGATAGATGAATACTTTCTTGAAAGTAAATGGATCTATGGACTTGGATGAAATATCCTTGAAGAAGCTCAACTTGTCGAAAAGTTGTTTACGACAAAATTCAAAGAGTTGACTACGATAAGATTAGATCTTCCGTAGCAATGCTTATAGTCTATGTGGATTATTCTAGTAATCACTATATATTACTTTTATGAAATATGCTAGTAGGATGGCAAAATACACTACTTAACAGAAGTGTGTATTAAAGGTGTATACAAGATACAACAAATTGTTTTGCTAGTCCGTGGAATACTAGATAGATATACGAACTTCAATTGGATGAAGTGAGTATTACGGAGTTGGAATCTTCACCGGATGAAATAGTCAAAGAGTTTTTTGATTTCATTAGAGATGATGAAGAGGCTTGCATTTGCAAGAAATTAAGTGGGAGCGCTGAAACATATTTATAATACTTATGTAGATGACATATAGTTGGTTATACATGATGTAATTATATACTTGATTAAAAAGGTTTCATTGAGAAATTAACTTCAATGAAAGGATATGGACTGAAACATATCTAGTGTCAAGATCTATGAAGATAGATTGAAACACAAAATAAGTTTAAGTCAAAGTACATAGAATGGATATTGAAATAGTTCAATGTAGAAATATTAAGAAAATGTTCTTGTCATGTGAAGTTTTAACAAGACTTGAGTGTATCTGACACTCAATGAGTAAAAACACATGAGTGATTATAGATCACGGAAAATATGTACACAATCAGATGTCCTGTGCTCTAAAAAGTGTTATGAGCATGTACCAGAATGATTCATGTGATGATCATTGAAAAACAGTAAGAATATTCTTGAGTACTTAAGAAGAACCAAGGATATATATATATATAGTTTTGTATGGAGAAATGACAAACAAATTGCTGTAAGGTGTTGCACCGATATTTGTTTTGTCACATATGAAAATAAAATTTCAATCTCAAATTAGACTAAGTGTTGTTTAAAAGGTAGCACAATGAGCTAGAAGTTGTCTATGCTAGATTTAGAAGAGTTCTAAATATTGTGACGGATTCTACAAAAGAAGGCAAAGTATGTCATTGTTTTGACAATGGCAAAGGATGTTAAGTCAAGAGGTTCTTTGAGAGCTTGGTGTAGTTCCGACAGAGTCAGAACTTTGAAGCTATATTGTGTGTGACAATATTAGTGACATATTTCAGACCGCGGAATTAAGGTTCCACCAGAAGACCAAACAAATTTAATGCCGACTCATTTGGAAATGAGTGATGCATTGAGACGCAAATGAATTACAAAATACATACGGTTCTGAGCATGTCAGATCCGTTGAATAAAACCTCTCCCGTGAGCAAAACATGATAAAGCACCGGAAGGCCAAGGTGTTATATCTTTACAAATGTAAACTAGATTATTGACTCTAGTGCAAGTGGGAGACTGTTGGAGATATGCCCAAGAGGCAATAATAAAATGGTTATTATAATATCTTTGAGTTTATGATAATGTTTACATACCATGCTATAATTGTATTAACCGAAACATTGATACATGTGTGTTATGTGAACAACAAGGAGTCCCTAGTAAGCCTCTTGTATAACTAGCTTGTTGATTAATAGATGATCATCGTTTCATGATCATGAACATTGGATGTTATTAATAACAAGGTTGTGTCATTATGTGAATGATAAAATGGACACACCCAATTAAGCGTAGCATAAGATCACGTCATTAAGTTATTTGCTATAAGCTTTCGATACATAGTTACCTAGTCCTTATGACATTGAGATCATATAAATCATTTATACCGGAAAGGTACTTTGATTACATCAAACGCCACTGCGTAAATGGGTGGTTATAAAGGTGGGATTAAGTATCCGGAAAGTATGAGTTGAGGCATATGGATCAACAGTGGGATTTGTCCATCCCGATGACGGATAGATATACTCTGGGCCCTCTCGGTGGAATGTCGTCTAATGTCTTGCAAGCATATGAATAAGTTCATAAGAGACCACATACCACGGTACAAGTAAAGAGTACTTGTCAGGAGACGAGGTTGAACAAGGTATAGAGTGATACCGATGATCAAACCTCGGACAAGTAAAATATCGCGTGACAAAGGGAATTGGTATAGTATGTGAATGGTTCATTCGATCTCTGAAGTCATCGTTGAATATGTGGGAGCCATTATGGATCTCCAGATCCCGCTATTGGTTATTGGTCGGAGTGAGTACTCAACCATGTCCGCATAGTTCGCGAACCGTAGGGTGACACACTTAAGGTTTGATGTTGAAATGGTAGAACTTGAATATGGAATGGAGTTCGAACATTTGTTCGGAGTCCCGTATGAGATCCCGGACATCACGAGGAGTTCCGGAATGGTCCGGAGAATAAGATTCATATATAGGAAGTCATATTCCAAGTTTGGAAATGATCCGGTGCATTTATGGTAGGTTCTAGAAGGTTCTAGAAAAGTCTGGAAGAAATCACCATGGAAAGTGGAGTCCCGGAGGGACTCCACCTTGCATGACCAGCCAACCCTAAAAGGGAGGAGTCCAAGGTGGACTCCCCAAAGGGTGGCCGGCCAACCCCCCAAGGAAGGGGTGGGAGTCCCACCTTGAGTGGGATTTCCCCTCTTGAGTAGGTTTCCCACCTATGGGAGGTTTCATTGTTGGGGTCTTATTCGAAGACTTGGATACCAACACTTGGGGATTTCCACCTATATAATGAGGAGGAGAGGGAGGGGGGCTGCCCACTCTTGGCCGCACCACCTAGGGCTGCCCTTGGCCGGCGCCCTAGCCTCCCCCTCTCCCCAAACCCTAGCCTCTCCTCTTCCACATAATACTCCCGCAGCGCATAGGCGAAGACCTGCCGGAGTTCTCCACCACCACCGCCACCACGCCGTCGTGCTACCGGATTCAAGGAGGAGCTACTACTTCCGCTGCCCGCTGGAACGGGGAGAAGGACGTCGTCTTCATCAACACCGAACGTGTGACCGAGTACGGAGGTGCTGCCCGATCGTGGCACCGTGATCAAGATCTTCCACGCGCTTTTGCAAGCGGCAAGTGATCGTCTACCGCAGCAATAAGAGCCTACTCTTATAGGCTTTGGAAATCTTCAAGGGTTAGTCTTGACCATCCCCTCGTTGCTCCCGTCTTCTAGATTGCATCTTGGCTTGGATTGCGTTCTCGCGGTAGGAAATTTTTTGTTTTCTATGCAACGAATCCCTACAGCTTGCCCCTCCAAGCTGGATGCCTGGACGGTGGAGGCGAAAGGAGGGGATCGAGCTAGCGGCTTGCATCCGTCGGCTGTCGGCACTCGATCGGGAGAGACAAAGGGGGCTACATAAAGGGGAGGGGTAACATATTTTATTACACAGTGAACTTACTGATGTGACTAGTCATTACATGTCTCACTGAAACTGGGGCCCATAGTGTGGCACCCCAAATTCACTTGAACCTGCACGGTGGGACGCATTGGCGCGTCAAGAAAACCCCCGAATTGTAGCAGGGAAATGAAACATTTCACAAAAATTCGAAATTCAAGCACACTGCCACGCACCAAGCACGCGGGCTGTTCCTTCCTCTTCCTCGGTTCCTCCTCCCCTATCCGAAAAAACCCCAAATCCCAAGCTCAAACAACAACAACAAAAAAAAACCAAATCCCCTGGCCGCCATGCATGTCCTCGTTAACCCGCTGGAGATCGTTCCCAGACGAGGCAGACCCCCCACCCTGAGATCCCGAGTTCGTCCGTTCCGTCCACCTCGAGGCATTGCGTGTTGTCTCGCAGCGGCGGGTTGAGGGCGCTGCAGAGGAAGTTCCACCGGAAAGTGCTCATGGCAACCGTGCAAGCTCACCGGCGTGCTGTATCCCGAGAGGAACTGGTCAAAGCTTTGCTATTCGCAAAAAAAAAGCGGGCCAAGATCTGGTCAAAGCTTCGTCGATGGCTTGCCGCGAGAGGCTTGGAGTCCAGAGTCAATAAACTAGCTGATGGAGGACTTGGGCGGTTTACGCCGATTCATATTAACTGAGTCAAGTTTGTTAGTCTAGTTAACAAATGCATCTAGATACTTCCATATCTAGACAAAATTGAGTCAATTAATATGAATCAGAGGGGAGTGCCTAAAAGTGTTTCATGCTACCAATTAATGCGCTGGCAAGACTGGCTGTAGAAGTAATTGTGCTACTACTCATACGATGAACTGATTGTGTGGGTGTCAAATTTTGCAACACGATCATCCACTGAATGCTTAATTATAGTTCTAGCGCCAAAGGCGTACAAATCATAACAAAGATAGTACATACTACAGCACCAGAACATAAGAGTACGAATCATAAAGTAGCTCAACATTTTGCATCAGGGCTTGGTGGTCCTGAGACTACCGGGACGCCCCTGATGATCTCCGGGCGTGCATCCGCTTCAACGCAAAGCTGTGTACTCGGTCCATGGCCTCCTTCTGTAGGCTGGATAATCTCAGGTGCAGGACCTTCATCTATGAAAGGCTCGTCATCAGTACCATCCACAGGTGCATCAGGGCTGGGTGGTCTTGAGACTACCCGGATGCCACTGATGATCTCTGGGCGTGCATCCACTTCAACGCAAAGCTGTGTACTCGGTCCACGGCCTCCTTCTGTAGGACGGATAATCTCAGGTGCAGGACCTTCGTCTATGAAAGGCCCGTCATCAGTACCATCCACAGGTGCATCAAACTGAGATTCATCTTCAAATCTCCCCTCAAACTGAGAGACCTCTTCAACTCTATGCTTCTGCAATTAGTACATCAACAGATTAGACAAACATCTAAGGGATGCAACCTGAACAAATGCCATTTTACATATTTACCTTCTCATCTGGCACAGCACATGTCCCAGAGCTGAAACCCGGTTCCTGAAGCAAGCGCTTTTTCTCTCCTTCCCGTCCATCCATCTGCAACAAGTTAAATTTGAGTACAGAACTTGCAGAGCAATGCAAACTATTGATCGAAACAGCGGCAGCATCAATATAAATAATTAATTACATATGCCAGCACACATACAGTGTGAGCAAGATCTGCTTCTCCCGCTGAAGGATCATTATGTGGTTCACCATGATAAACCCACCTAACATATGTGCGGTCCATCCCAAAAATGTGTAAATGATCTTCCACTACATGGTGAGGCCTCTTCTCACCATTCATACATGTGCAGCGCGGGCAATACACGTCCAGGTCGTGACCTTCATGAGCTCTAATAAACCCCATAAAGGGTTGAACACCATTTATATATGAAGGGGAACATAAGTGTCCGTGCAGTATCCAAGTTCTGTCCATCTGTTTAATTATGAGATACAATGGTTGGTGATTAATTTAAGGCGAAGTAGGAAATGTATATCCATCGAGTACAAAACTATACTAGTACATGATTATGCATTTCAGCAATCATGTCGAGTACAAAACAAAAAATGCCCATCAACATTTTAGCAAACAGATCGTGTACAAATCTCTGCCATGGCATTTCAGCAAATTAACGGATCGAGTGCAGAACTGACTCTATATGCCCACGCAAATGAACAAATTGATCGAGGACAAATCGAGCGTAAAACTATAAAGTGCCAATTAGTTCGAGCATACTGACGATTTTTTTAGCAGCATCAAGAAAATATAAATCGTTAGGCCGTCTTGCCCGATGCATGATTGAGCTAGAGATAGCAACCCTACCGTGGATCAACTTGACCGCCGGTGCGTCTCGAGAAGAACAACGGGGAGGGGAAGCTTCTTCTTCGCACGGACGGGACGGGGAGGGGAAGCTCTTCGCACGGACGGGGATAAGTTGTGTAGCGGTGGGTGGGGGGTCATGCGGCCGGGCCGCCCAGTAGGTGGTGTTTAATGGAGTTGCGTGTGTAATTTGCCGTGCACAAGGTTGAGGAATAGGCGGTTCCCTTTGCCGCGCGCACAATTCAAACTATCCCGCCCATGTAGTTTAAATTCGCCCTATTTTCGTTAAATCGACATAAAGTCATGTTAGTGGGTGGAAATTAGCAAAGTTGCTTGAAAAATAGTAAAACTCTGGAATTATCCTTTAAATATGCTCTACTTCCTGTGAAAATCGGGGTGTGGAGGCATGTTGAGCTGTTTTATTTGTACCTTCTTCATTAAAACTCCCATTTTATGCACTTTGGATGGAAAGAAATCATTTGTACATAAATTTTGACAACGCCATTTGCAAACATTAATTGTTTTACATGCCAAGATGCACCCATCCACCAAATATGGGGCAAAAGTTTATCACAATCTAGATATATATGTATAATTAGTGAGGGACCCCTTTTGATTTTGTGCAATTTCCACTAATTAGCTAGAGAGAAGGGGTCAGTTAATTAGGCCATGTTAGGGGCTATGTGTTTTAGATTAGGGTTGTGTGGATTCAAATACAACTTCTATATTTGTGTGCTATGATTAATCAAAACTAGAACGATTGACTGCGTACACATTATTAGAGGCACATGCCTTTGCGCACAAAGTGCATGTGTGTGTTGTTGGCAACCAACAAGAGAGCGGCGAGAGAGCGATTGAAATCTACAAATTAAACACATATATAAGCATACATGGTTAGGCCATGCATGCATATTTATTATATATATTGTGAGGCAAATAAATTAAAGTACATGTGTATATATATAAGTGTGTTTCTTGGCCACCAACGATATATAGATCGAGAGAGAGAGATTGAAATATATATATCCCCAAGAATATCTTTAAACATGTATTCAAATATATGCACGAATGATATGCAAGGTATGCCATGTGCACATGCACACTAATTATATATATTATGAGACAACTTAATCAAATGTGTTTTCATTGGAGATCGAGAACTTGTCAAAAATCAAGTTAATTAATTTATCAGCGCTAATTAGTTAATTGGTCACCTACTTGATGAGCAATTAAGTGTCGTTGGCCTATATATATATATATGTAGGGTTTAATTAGGGTTTAGGGTTAGGTAGCTAGGGTTTTAGGGTTAGGGTTTACGGTCTAGGGTTTAGGGTCTAGGGTTTAGGGTTTAGTGTTTAGGGTGTTTAGGGTGTACATTTAGGGTTTATGGTCTAGGGTTTAGGGTCTAGTGTTTAGGGTGTTTAGGGTGTACGTTTAGGGTATAATTAGGGATTAGGGATTAGGGATTAGGGTTTTAGGGTTTAAGGTTTAGGGATCAACGATCGAGTGCACACACACATTATTAGAGGCACCCGCGCCTTTGCGCATAAAGTGCATGCGTATATATATAAGTGTGTTTCTTGGCCACCAACGATATATAGATCGAGATAACAGAGAGATTTAAATATATATATATATCCCCAAGAATATGTTCAAAAATATATTGAAATATATGCACGAATCAAGTTAATTAATTTATCAGCGCTAATTAGTTGGTCGCCTGCTTGATGCGCAATTAAGTGTCGTTGGCCTATATATGTAGGGTTTAGGGTTTAGGGTTAGCTAGGGGTTAGGGTTAGGGTTAGGGTTTAGGGTTTAGGGTTTAGTGTTTAGGGTTTAGGGTTTAGGGCTTTAGGGTTTAGGGTTTAGTGTTTAGGGTGTTTAGGGGGTGTATGTTTAGGGTATAATTAGGGATTAGGGATTAGGGTTTTAGGGTTTAAGATTTAGGGATCATCGATCGAGTGCACACACACATTATTAGAGAGGCACCCGCGCCTTTGCGCATAAAGTGCATGCGTATATATAAGTGTGTTTTTTGGCCACCAACGATATATATATAGATCGAGAGAGAAAGAGATTGAACTATATATATTTATCCCCAAGAATATGTTTAGATATATATTGAAATATATGCACGAATGATATGTGCAAGGTATGCCATGCGCTCATGCACACTAATTATATATATATTATGAGGCAACTTAATCAATTGTGTTTTCATTCGAGAGAACTTATCAAGATTCAAGTTAATTAATTTATCAGCGCTAATAAGTTGGTCGCTTGCTTGATGCGCAATTAAGTGTCGTTGGCCTATATATATATATATATATATGTAGGGTTTAATTAGGGTTTAGGGTTTACGATTAGCTAGCTAGGGTTTTAGGGTTAGGGTTAGGGTTAAGGTTAATTAATTAGGGTTTAGGGTCTAGGGTTTAGGGTTTAGGGTTTGGGGTTTGGGGTTTAGTGTTTAGGGTTTAGGGTCAAGGGTTAGGGTTTAGGGTTTAGGGTGTAGGGTTTAGGGTTTAGGGTTTAGAGTTTAGTGTTTAGGGTGTTAATTTAGGGTGTACGTTTAGGGTATAATTAGGGATTAGGGATTAGGGTTTTTGGGTTTAAGGTTTAGGGATCATCGATCGAGTGCACACACACATTATTAGAGGCACCCGCGCCTTTGCGCATAAAGTGCATGCGTATATATATAAGTGTGTTTTTTGGCCACCAACGATATATATATAGATCGAGAGAGAAAGATTGAAATATATATTTATCCCAAAGAAATATGTTCAGATATATATTGAAATATATGCACAAATGATATGTGCAAGGTACGTATGCTATGCGCGCATGCACACTAATTGTATATATATTATGAGGCAACTTAATCAAATGTGTTTTCATTCGAGAGAACTTGTCAAGATTCAAGTTAATTAATTTATCAGCGCGCTAGCTAATTAGTTGGTCGCCTGCTTGAGGCGCAATTAATTAAGTGTCGTTGGACTATATATATATATATATGTAGGGTTTAATTAGGGTTTAGGGTTTAGGGTTAGCTAGCTAGGGTTTTAGGGTTTGGGTTAAGGTTAATTAATTAGGGTTTAGGGCCTAGGGTTTAGGGTTTAGCAGGGTTTGGGGTTGGGGTTTAGGGTTAGCGTTTAGGGTTTAGGGTGTAGTGTTTAGGGTTTAGGATCTAGGGGTTTAGGGTTTAGTGTTTAGGGTGTTAATTTAGGGTGTACGTTTAGGGTATAATTAGGGATTAGGGATTAGGGTTTTAGGGTTTAAGGTTTAGGGATCATCAATCGAGTGCACACACGCATTATTAAAGGCACCCGCGCCTTTGAGCATAAAGTGCATGCGTATATATAAGTGTGTATTTTGGCCACCTACGATATATATATAGATCGAGAGAGAAAGATTAAAAAATATATATTTATCCCCAAGAATATGTTCAGATATATATTGAAATATATGCACGAATGATCATATGTGCAAGGTATGCCATGCGCGCATGCACACTAATTGTATATATATTATGAGGCAACTTAATCAAATGTGTTTTCATTCGAGAGAACTTGTCAAGATTCAACAAGTTAATTAATTTATTAGCGCTAATTAGTTGGTCGCCTGGTTGATGCGCAATTTAGTGTCGTTGGCTTATATATATATGTAGGGTTTAATTAGGGTTTAGGGTTTAGGATTAGATAGCTAGGGTTTTAGGGTTAGGGTTAGGGTTAAGGTTAATTAATTAGGGTTTAGGGTCTAGGGTTTAGGGTTTAGGGTTTGGGGTTTTGGGTTTAGTGTTTAATTAGGGTTTAGGGTCTAGGGTTAGGGTTTAGGGTTTAGGGTTTAGGGTGTAGTGTTTAGGGTTTAGGATCTAGTGTTTAGGGTGTTTAGGGTGTACGTTTAGGGTATAATTAGGGATTAGGGTTTTAGGGTTTAAGGTTTAGGGATCATCGATCGAGTGCACACACACATTATTAGAGGCACCCGCGCCTTTGCGCATAAAGTGCATGCGTATATATAATTGTGTTTTTTGGCCACCAACGATATATATATAGATCGAGAGAGAAAGATTGAAATATATATATTTATCCCCAAGAATATGTTCAGATATATATTGAAATATATGCACGAATGATATGTGCAAGGTATGCCATGCGCGCATGCACACTAATTGTATATATATTATGAGGCAACTTAATCAAATGTGTTTTCATTCGAGAGAACTTGTCAAGATTCAACAAGTTAATTAATTTATTAGCGCTAATTAGTTGGTCGCCTGCTTGATGCGCAATTTAGTTTCGTTGGCCTATATATATATATATATATAGGGTTTAATTAGGGTTTAGGGTTTAGGATTAGCTAGCTAGGGTTTTAGGGTTAGGGTTAGGGTTAGGGTTAAGGTTAATTAATTAGGGTTTAGGGTCTAGGGTTTAGGGTTTAGGGTTTAGGGTTTAGGGTTTGGGGTTTGGGGTTTAGTGTTTAATTAGGGTTTAGGGTCTAGGGTTAGGGTTTAGGGTTTAGGGTGTAGTGTTTAGGGTTTAGGGTCTAGGGTTTAGGGTTTAGTGTTTAGGGTGTTTAGGGTGTACGTTTAGGGTATAATTAGGGATTAGGGATTAGGGTTTTAGGGTTTAAGGTTTAGAGATCATCGATCGAGTGCACACACACATTATTAGAGGCACCCACGCCTTTGCGCATAAAGTGCATGCGTATATATAAGTGTGTTTTTTGGCCACCAACGATATATATATATAGATCGAGAGAGAAAGATTGAAATATATATATTTATCCCCAAGAATATGTTCAGATATATATTGAAATATATGCACGAATGATATGTGCAAGGTATGCCATGCGCGCATGCACACTAATTGTATATATATTACGAGGCAACTTAATCAAATGTGTTTTCATTCGAGAGAACTTGTCAAGATTCAACAAAGTTAATTAATTTATTAGCGCTAATTAGTTGGTCGCCTGCTTGATGCGCAATTTAGTGTCGTTGGCCTATATATATATGTAGGGTTTAATTAGGGTTTAGGGTTTAGGATTAGCTAGCTAGGGTTTTAGGGTTAGGGTTAGGGTTAAGGTTAATTAATTAGGGTTTAGGGTCAAGGGTTTAGGGTTTAGGGTTTGGGGTTTGGGGTTTAGTGTTTAATGAGGGTTTAGGGTCTAGGGTTAGGGTTTAGGGTTTAGGGTGTAGTGTTTAGGGTTTAGGGTCTAGGGTTTAGGGTTTAGTGTTTAGGGTGTTTAGGGTGTACGTTTAGGGTATAATTAGGGATTAGGGTTTTAGGGTTTAAGGTTTAGGGATCATCGATCGAGTGCACACACACATTATTAGAGACACCCGCGCCTTTGCGCATAAAGTGCATGCGTATATATAAGTGTGTTTTTGGCCACCAACGATATATATATAGATCGAGAGAGAAAGATTGAAATATATATATTTATCCCCAAGAATATGTTCAGATATATATTGAAATATATGCACAAATGATATGTGCAAGGTATGCCATGCGCGCATGCACACTAATTGTATATATATTATGAGGCAACTTAATCAAATGTGTTTTCATTCGAGAGAACTTGTCAAGATTAAAGTTAATTAATTTAGCAGCGCTAATTAGTTGGTCGCCTGCTTGATGCGCAATTTAGTGTCGTTGGCCTATATATATGTAGGGTTTAATTAGGGTTTAGGATTTAGGATTAGCTAGCTAGGGTTTTAGGGGTAGGGTTAGGGTTAAGGTTAATTAATTAGGGTTTAGGGTTTGGGGTTTGGGGTTTGGCGTTTAGGGTTTAGGGTCTAGGGTTTAGGGTTTAGTGTTTAGGGTGTTTAGGGTGTACGTTTAAGGTATAATTAGGGATCATGGATTAGGGTTTTAGGGTTTAAGGTTTAGGGATCATCGATCGAGCTAGTGCACAGACACATTATTAGAGGCACCCGCGCCTTTGCGCATAAAGTGCATGCGTATATATATAATAAGTGTGTTTCTTGGCCACCAACGATATATATAGATCGAGAGAGAGATTGAAATATATATATATATATATCCCCAAGAATATGTTCAGATATATATTGAGATATATATATGCACAAATGATATGTCCATGGTATGCCATGCGCGCATGCACACTAATTGTATATATATTATGAGGCAACTTAATCAAATGTGTTTTCATTCGAGAGAACTTGTCAAGATTCAAGTTAATTAATTTATCAGCGCTAATTATTTGGTCGCCTGCTTGATGCGCAATTAAGTGTCGTTGGCCTATATATATGTAGTGTTTAATTAGGGTTTAGGTTTTAGGGTTAGCTAGCTAGGGTTTTAGGGTTAGGGTTAATTAGGGTTTGGGGTCTAGGGTTTAGTACATGTTTAGGGTTTAGGGTCTAGGGTTAGGGTTTAGGGTTTAGTGTTTAGGGTTTAGGGTTTAAGGTTTAGGGTTTAGTGTTTAGGGTGTTTAGGGTGTACGGTTAGGGTATAATTAGGGATTAGGGTTTTAGGGTTTAAGGTTTAGGGATCATCGATCGAGTGCACACACACATTAATTATTAGAGGCACCCACGCCTTTGCGCATAAAGTGCATGCGTATATATATAAGTAAGTTTCTTGGCCACCAAAGATATATAGATCTAGAGAGAGATTGAAATATATTTAGGGTTTATGGTTTAGGGTTTAGGGTTCAGGGTCAAGGGTTGGGGTTTAGGGTTTAGGGTCTAGTGTTTAGGGTTTAGGGTATATGGAGTAGTGTTTAGGGTTTAGGGTCTAGGGTTTAGTGTTTAGGGTGTTTAGGGTGTATGTTCAGGGTATAATTAGGGATTAGGGTTTTAGGGTTTAAGGTTTAGGGATCATCGATCGAGTGCACACACACATTATGAGAGGCACCCGCGCCTTTGCGCATAAAGTGCATGCGTATATATATAAGTGTGTTTCTTGTCCACCAACGATATATAGATCGAGAGATAGAGATTGAAATCCCCAAGAATATGTTCAAATATACGCACACACATGAATTATTAGAGGCACCCGCGCCTTTGCGCATAAAGTGCATGCATATGTGTGTTGTTCTGGCCACCAACGATAGATCGAGAGAGATAGATAGATTGAAATCCCCAAGAATTAGAGGACCCCTTGCACAAGTGTTGGCCATCTATATATAATATGAATCCCAATAATGTTCATACATGATATGGCATATGTGTGAAGCAATTTTTTTCGAGAACTTGTAAAGATTCAAATTTATCAGTGCTAATGGAAACTAGTGCACATTAGAGGACCCCCTCTTACACGTGTTGGCCATCTATGTATAGTTTGAATCCAAATAATGTTCATACATGATAGGCTATATGTGAATCAATTTTTTCTTCCAAGAACTTGTCAAGATTCAAATTTATCGGTGCTAATGGAAACTAGTGCGCACTAGAAGAGCCCCTTGCGCAAGTGCTGGCCATTACATATAGTTTAAAACTCAAGAATGTTCATACATGATAGGTGATGGCGTGTAACTCACACGTTCGTTGGGAACCCCAAGAGGAAGGTATGATGCGCACAGCATCAAGTTTTCCCTCAGAAAGAAACCAAGGTTTATCGAACCAGGAGGAGCCAAGAAGCACGTTGAAGGTTGATGGCGGCGGGATGTAGTGCGGCGCAACACCAGGGATTCCGGCGCCAACGTGGAACCTGCACAACACAACCAAAGTACTTTGCCCCAACGAAACAGTGAGGTTGTCAATCTCACCGGCTTGCTGTAACAAAGGATTAACCGTATTGTGTGGAAGATGATTGTTTTCAGAAAACAGTAGAACAGTATTGCAGTAGATTGTATTTCAGTATAGAGAATTGGACCGGGGTCCACCGTTCACTAGAGGTGTCTCTCCCATAAGATAAACAGCATGTTGGGTGAACAAATTACAGTTGGGCAATTGACAAATAAAGAGGGCATGACCATGCACATACATATTATGATGAGTATAGTGAGATTTAATTGGGCATTACGACAAAGTACATAGACCGCCATCCAGCATGCATCTATGCCTAAAAAGTCCACCTTCAGGTTATCATCCGAACCCCCTCCAGTATTAAGTTGCTAACAACAGACAATTGCATTAAGTATTGCGCGTAATGTAATCAGTGACTACATCCTTGAACATAGCACCAATGTTTTATCCCTAGTGGCAACAGCACATCCACAACCTTAGAACTTTCTGTCACTGTCCCAGATATCAATGGAGGCATGAACCCACTATCGAGCATAAATACTCCCTCTTGGAGTTACAAGCATCTACTTGGCCAAAGCATCTACTAGTAACGGAGAGCATGCAAGATCATAAACAACACATAGACATAACTTTGATAATCAACATAACAAGTATTCTCTATTCATCAGATCCCAACAAACGCAACATATAGAATTACAGATAGATGATCTTGATCATGTTAGGCAGCTCACAAGATCCGACAATGAAGCACAATGGGGAGAAGACAACCATCTAGCTACTGCTATGGACCCATAGTCCAGGGGTAGACTACTCACACATCACTCCGGAGGCGACCATGGCGGCGTAGAGTCCTCCGGGAGATGAATCCCCTCTCCGGCAGGGTGCCGGAGGCGATCTCCTGAATCCCCCGAGATGGGATCGGCGGCGGCGGCGTCTCTGGAAGGTTTTCCGTATCGTGGCTCTCGGTACTGGGGGTTTCACGACGGAGGCTTAAAGTAGGCGGAAGGGCAGGTCAGGGGGCCACACGAGGGCCCCACACTATAGGTCGGCGCGGCCAAGGGGCAGGCCGCGCCGCCCTAGGGTGTGGGCGCCTCGTGGCCCCACTTCGTCTCCTCTTCGGTCTTCTGGAAGCTTCGTGGCAAAATAGGACCCTGGGCGTTGATTTCGTCCAATTCCGAGAATATTTCCTTACTAGGATTTCTGAAACCAAAAACAGCAGAAAACAGCAACTGGCACTTCGGCATCTTGTTAATAGGTTAGTTCCATAAAATGCACGAATATGACATAAAGTGTGCATAAAACATGTAGATAACATCAATAATGTGGCATGGAACATAAGAAATTATCGATACGTCGGAGACGTATCAGCATCCCCAAGCTTAGTTCTGCTCGTCCCGAGCAGGTAAAACGATAACACAGATAATTTCCGGAGTGACATGCCATCATAACCTTGATCATACTATTTGTAAAGCATATGTAGTGAATGCAGCGATCAAAACAATGTATATGACATGAGTAAACAAGTGAATCATAAAGCAAAGACTTTTCATGAATAGCACTTCAAGACAAGCATCAATAAGTCTTGCATAAGAGTTAACTCATAAAGCAATAATTCAAAGTAAAGGCATTGAAGCAACACAAAGGAAGATTAAGTTTCAGCGGTTGCTTTCAACTTGTAACATGTATATCTCATGGATATTGTCAACATAGAGTAATATAATAAGTGCAATAAGCAAGTATGTAGGAATCAATGCACAGTTCACACAAGTGTTTGCTTCTTGAGGTGGAGAGAAATAGGTGAACTGACTCAACATTGAAAGTAAAAGAATTGTCCTCCATAGAGGAAAAGCATCGATTGCTATATTTGTGCTAGAGCTTTGATTTTGAAAACATGAAACAATTTTGTCAACGGTAGTAATAAAGCATATGTATCATGTAAATTATATCTTACAAGTTGCAAGCCTCATGCATAGTATACTAATAGTGCCCGCACCTTGTCCTAATTAGCTTGGACTACCGGATCATCACAATGCACATGTTTTAACCAAGTGTCACAAAGGGGTACCTCTATGCCGCCTGTACAAAGGTCTAAGGAGAAAGCTCACATTGGATTTCTCGCTATTGATTATTCTCAACTTAGACATCCATACCGGGACAACATAGACAACAGATAATGGACTCCTCTTTTATGCATAAGCATGTAACAACAATTAATAATTTTCTCATATGAGATTGAGGATATATGTCCAAAACTGAAACTTCCACCATGGATCATGGCTTTAGTTAGCGGCCCAATGTTCTTCTCTAACAATATGCATGCTTAACCATAAGGTGGTAGATCGCTCTTACTTCAGACAAGACGAACATGCATAGCAACTCACATGAAATTCAACAAAGAGTAGTTGATGGCGTCCCCAGTGAACATGGTTATCGCACAACAAGCAACTTAATAAGAGATAAAGTGCATAATTACATATTCAATACCACAATAGTTTTTAAGCTATTTGTCCCATGAGCTATATATTGCAAAGGTGAATGATGGAATTTTAAAGGTAGCACTCAAGCAATTTACTTTGGAATGGCGGAAAATACCATGTAGTAGGTAGGTATGGTGGACACAAATGGCATAGTGGTTGGCTCAAGTATTTTGGATGCATGAGAGGTAATCCCTCTCGATACAAGGTTTAGGCTAGCAAGGCTTATTTGAAACAAACACAAGGATGAACCGGTGCAGCAAAACTCACATAAAAGACATATTGAAAACATTATAAGACTCTACACCGTCTTCCTTGTTGTTCAAACTCAATACTAGAAATTATCTAGACCTTAGAGAAACAAAATATGTAAACCAAATTTTAGCATGCTCTATGTATTTCTTCATTAATGGGTGCAAAGCATATGATGCAAGAGCTTAAACATGAGCACAACAATTGCCAAGTATCACATTACCCAAGACATTATAGCAGTTTACTACATGTATCATTTTCCAATTCCAACCATATAACAATTTAACGAAGAAGAAACTTCGCCATGAATACTATGAGTAGAAACTAAGGACATACTTGTCCATATGCTACAGCGGAGCGTGTCTCTCTCCCATAAAGTGAATTCTAGGATCCATTTTATTCAAACAAAACAAAAACAAAAAAACAAACTGACGCTCCAAGCAAAGCACATAAGATCGATGTGATGGAATAAAAATATAGTTTCAG
The DNA here is from genome assembly GCF_019359855.2 of Lolium perenne. NCBI lineage: Eukaryota > Viridiplantae > Streptophyta > Magnoliopsida > Poales > Poaceae > Lolium > Lolium perenne. The sequence continues at coordinate 73,225,042 of NC_067245.2, forward strand.
GGGAGGAACCTGATAATGTTGTCGATGAAGAAGGGGATGCCTTGGGCATCCCCAAGCTTAGACGCTTGAGTCTTCTTAGAATATGCAGGGGTGAACCACCGGGGCATCCCCAAGCTTAGAGCTTTCACTCTCCTTGATCATGTTGCATCATACTCCTCTCTTGATCCTTGAAAACTTCCTCCACACCAAACTTAGAACAACTCATTAGAGGGTTAGCGACAATAAAAATTAACATGTTCAGAGGTGACACAATCATTCTTAACACTTCTGGACATTCCATAAAGCTACTGGACATTAATGGATCAAAGAAATTCATCCAACATAGCAAAAGAGGCAATGCGAAATAAAAGGCAGAATCTGTCAAAACAGAACAGTTCGTATTGACGAATTTTATCGAGGCACCAGACTTGCTCAAATGAAAATTCTCAAATTGAATGAAAGTTGCGTACATATCTGTGGATCACTCACGTAAATTGGCATAATTTTCTGAGTTACCTACAGAGAAAACAGCCCAGATTCGTGACAGCAAAGAAATCTGTTTCTGCGCAGTAATCCAAATCTAGTATGAACTTTTCTATCAACGACTTTACTTGGCACAACAAAACACTAAACTAAGATAAGGAGAGGTTGCTACAGTAGTAAACAACTTCCAAGACACAAAATAAAAACAAAGTACTGTAGGTAAAAACCATGGGTTGTCTCCCATAAGCGCTTTTCTTTAACGCCTTTCAGCTAGGCGCAGAAAGTGTGTATCAAGTATTATCGAAGGGTAGTACTTCTACAGCGGGATGTGGAGTTTTCTCAACCAGGCATAGTATATTAGATACATAAGTTTTAGCATCTCCCTTTTCATTAGTCTTAGGCGTGCTACTCTCATCAAACAAATTTTCAGGAACAAGCCAAGCATAGTTATTTTCTAGTGCATCATTCATAGCTAAGAGTTTACATGGTATTGGTGCTTTGATCTCCCCACCATCATCAATATTATTAGTGTATCTTATTCTATCCATGTCCATCTTTTCAAGGAGACTAACAAAATTGGTATAAGAACCTAGCATATTATATTTAGTGAAGACTTTTCTAGCTTCTCTCGCTATTCCCCCAAATTCTTTAAGAAGGGTTTCTAATACAAAATCTTTCTTTTCTCCTTCTTCCATATCACTGAGTGTAAGAAACATATGTTGAATCACAGGATTAAGATTAACAAATCTAGCTTCTAACGCGTGTACTAAAGAAGCAACAGCAATTTCATAAGTGGGAGCAAGTTCTACCAAGTGTCTATCTTCAAAATCTTCGACCGTACTAATATGAGTGAAAAAATCTTCTATATTGTCTTTCCCAAGGATAGACCCTCGGCCTACCGGTACATCTTTAAGAACAAACTTAGGAGGAAACATGATGAAATAAGTAAAGTAAATGCAAGTAACTAATTTTTTTGTATTTTGATATAGCAAACAAGATAACAAATAAAGTAAAACTAGCAACTAATTTTTTTGTATTTTGATTTAGTGCAGCAAACAAAGTAGTAAATAAAACTAAGCAAGACAAAAACAAAGTAAAGAGATTGGGATGTGGAGACTCCCCTTGCAGCGTGTCTTGATCTCCCCGGCAACAGCGCCAGAAAAAGAGCTTGATGGCGTGTAACTCACACGTTCGTTGGGAACCCCAAGAGGAAGGTATGATGCGCACAGCAGCAAGTTTTCCTCGTAAAGAAACCAAGGTTTATCGAACCAGGAGGAGCCAAGAAGCACGTTGAAGGTTGATGGCGGCGGGATGTAGTGCGGCGCAACACCAGGGATTCCGGCGCCAACGTGGAACCTGCACAACACAACCAAAGTACTTTGCCCCAACGAAACAGTGAGGTTGTCAATCTCACCGGCTTGCTGTAACAAAGGATTAACCGTATTGTGTGGAAGATGATTGTTTGCAGAAAACTTAGAACGATGTTAGTAGATTGTATTTCAAGATAGAGAATTGGACCGGGGTCCACAGTTCACTAGAGGTGTCTCTCCCATAAGATAAATAGCATGTTGGGTGAACAAATTACAGTTGGGCAATTGACAAATAAAGAGGGCATGACCATGCACATACATATTATGATGAGTATAGTGAGATTTAATTGGGCATTACGACAAAGTACATAGACCGCCATCCAAAGATGCATCTATGCCTAAAAAGTCCACCTTCAGGTTATCATCCGAACCCCCTCCAGTATTAAGTTGCTAACAACAGACAATTGCATTAAGTATTGCGCGTAATGTAATCAGTGACTACATCCTTGAACATAGCACCAATGTTTTATCCCTAGTGGCAACAGCACATCCACAACCTTAGAACTTTCTGTCACTGTCCCAGATATCAATGGAGGCATGAACCCACTATCGAGCATAAATACTCCCTCTTGGAGTTACAAGCATCTACTTGGCCAAAGCATCTACTAGTAACGGAGAGCATGCAAGATCATAAACAACACATAGACATAACTTTGATAATCAACATAACAAGTATTCTCTATTCATCGGATCCCAACAAACGCAATATATAGAATTACAGATAGATGATCTTGATCATGTTAGGCAGCTCACAAGATCCGACAATGAAGCACAATGGGGAGAAGACAACCATCTAGCTACTGCTATGGACCCATAGTCCAGGGGTAGACTACTCACACATCACTCCGGAGGCGACCATGGCGGCGTAGAGTCCTCCAGGAGATGATTCCCCTCTCCGGCAGGGTGCCGGAGGCGATCTCCTGAATCCCCCGAGATGGGATCGGCGGCGGCGGCGTCTCTGGAAGGTTTTCCGTATCGTGGCTCTCGGTACTGGGGGTTTCGCGGCGGAGGCTTTAAGTAGGCGGAAGGGCAGGTCAGGGGGCCACACGAGGGCCCCACACTACAGGTCGGCGCGGCCAAGGGGCAGGCCGCGCCGCCCTAGGGTGTGGGCGCCTCGTGGCCCCACTTCGTCTCCTCTTCGGTCTTCTGGAAGCTTCGTGGCAAAATAGGACCCTGGGCGTTGATTTCGTCCAATTCCGAGAATATTTCCTTACTAGGATTTCTGAAACCAAAAACAGCAGAAAACAAAGAATCGGCACTTCGGCATCTTGTTAATAGGTTAGTTCCAGAAAATGCACGAATATGACATAAAGTGTGCATAAAACATGTAGATAACATCAATAATGTGGCATGGAACATAAGAAATTATCGATACATCGGAGATGTATCAATAGGCCATATGTGCAAAGGAAATTTTTTTCCCGTGAACTTGTCAAAATTCAAGTTTATCGGTGCGAATGGAAACTAGTCCAAAAAATTACATAGAGGTCCAAGAGAACTAGACAATAACTAGTAGGACCTGTAACTTTACAAAAAGGACCCCAAAACATATAGAAGAAAATCAATCGAGTCCTTCTGGACCGCACATCAGATCTCTGCTCCGCATCCTTTCCAGCAACTCCGTCGCCGGGGACGCACCACTTGGGATGGTGTCACCGGTAGTCGCCAGGACGAAGGAGAAGAAGGGCCTCAGCAACGGCACATTGGCTCTGAGAAGGGCCGCTGAAAGGCCAAGATGTTCACGGGCAAGACGGATGACGCCGTCGTATGCCCCGAGCTTGTGAACGTTAGCAGCTTGACTTCCCCATTGACCAGATCTGAAGCACTGACCAAAGCAAGCCTCACCGTTAGCGCCATCACCTTGATGGCACCAGATCGGGGTTTGGCCGGCAAGATCCGCCAGATTCACCGTAGGCCAGATCTGAAGCCGATGACGAGATCCGCGACTCCATTGCACCATTCTGCTCATGGGAAACACTGGATCTAAGCTTACAACAACATGAACTCCCTCGGATCCAAATTAACTGACTCAACTTTGCTTATCTAAATATGGATGTATCCACACATGTTTTTACTCGAGATACATACACGTCTAAGGAAAGTTGAATCAATAAATTTAGTTCGGAGGGTGTACGATATACAGAGAGAAGTCGGCCTCGTCTCCAGCCGGCGAGGCTGCCAGAGAGAAGGGGGAGAGGAGCCAGGGGAGTGGGAGAGACTCGAGAGAGAAAGAGAAGAGGAAGAAATGAGAGCTCCCTGGGGAAGAACATTATTTTTGTCGTTCTGCTCGTAGCTTGAAACTGAAAATTTTGGCCGCGCGCCAAATCATCCCGCCGCATCCATTCGAAAATCCCGTGACCAGTTTTAACCTTTTAACCCTGGTCCGGAAGCTCCAACCCACCGACCATGGAGGGCTCATTCGGTAACAATGAAATATCTTGCCTAGATCCCGAACCCTCCCCACAGGCCCACACCCACCCACCAACCATTCGCCCCATTAGCTCAAAAATACTCTCACACGCCAAAGCTCTGACTCTCTACAGTACTAGATCTGCTTCGCCGCCAGCATACTCCTCCACAGCGTAGCCTTGATCGTGTTGGCTGTCCACCCACCTGATCCGCTCCCCCGCCGCCCTCGCCACCGACGGATCTGCTTCACCGCCGACCTCGCCACCGACGGATCTGCTTCACCACTGACCTCATCCACAGCGTAGCAATCAACGCCTTTCCTGTCGACGCACCGGATCCTCTCCAACGGAACCGTGTCTACTTCACCGCGCCCCCCCCCCCCGCTCCACAGAAGCCGATCTATTCCACCGACTACCTCGGTGCAGCGGCTGTATCAACTTCACCGAATCCCTTGCCAGCCAACCAGATCTGCTTCACTAACGCCCGCTTCTACTGAAACAGGGTCGACTCATCGTCTCCCGTGTTCGCCGCCGCTGGAATGCAAGTTGCCGCCCCCGTCCACCCCGCCGCAGCTAGGTTAGTACGCTGGCCCGTTAGATCGCGGTGTTTCTTTAGCCATGTTTTGTGTAGTTATTTGCAGATCTCATATGCCATTAAATTTCTTGATGTGTTACTTCGCATGAAGTTCGTTTAATTATTGTACAGTACCAAAGCATTATCCGGTCGCTACCATCCTGTTCATTCTACTGACACCTGTGTGCATCCACATATTTATAGGGGGGCCATTCATTTGCTTCCAACTGTTTTTGTACTGCATGCTATTCCTTTTATAGTCATGCTATGGGCATTTCCAATCTGGTTGTTCTTATACCACGTCATTAGCTCACCGCTAGCCGCTAGCTGTTTTCTCGTGTCTGCTATTCTTTTACTGCTTTTATAATCATGCTATGTGCATTTCCAATCTGCTTGCTCTTATACCTCGTCTTTAGCTTATAGCTATTTTTTCCATGAATGCTCCTATCGCACAGCTTGTATAGTTATTGCTGCGTGCATGTCTGGTATTTGTATTTGTTATCACCAGAATTTGACCGAGTCAGAGGTGGGCCGCGATCAAGATGGATTTGAAGGATATACATGGAGGAAATACGTGAATCGGCCTGTTATGCAAAGTTTGGGCTAGTTGGCCCTTGTATCTGTAACATAGTAGATTACGTGTCGGTAGTTAGAGTTTGCCTCGTGCACGGTTGGGATTATTCCCACGTTAGAAAGTCCCCTGGACTATAAATATGTATCTAGGGTTTATGAAATAAACAACAACCAACGTTCAACCACAAATCAATCTCGGCGCATCGCCAACTCCTTCGTCTCGAGGGTTTCTACCGGTAAGCATCATGCTGCCTAGATCGCATCTTGCGATCTAGGCAGCACAAGCTTATTACGTTGTTCATGCGTTGCTCGTACTGAAGCCTTTTTGATGGCGAGCAACGTAGTTATCTTAGATAAGTTAGGGTTAGCATTGTTCTTCGTATCATATGCTATCGTAGTGCAACCCTTGCATATCTAGCCACCCTTACACCTATCTTAGGTGTAGGGGCGGCACCCCGCTTGATCATTATTTAGTAGATCCGATCCGTTACGATTGCTCCTTGTTTTTCAAGGATTAGTTTAATATCTGCAATAGTTAGGCCTTACAAAGGGTTGGAGGATCCAGCGGCACGTAGGGTGTCATTTGCTAGTCCTAGACAGGATGTTCCGGGGATCAACCTCGTGTTGGTTTTTAGGCCTTGTCTAGGATCGGCTTACGATCACCGTGCGTGGCCGCGAGGCCCAATCGTGAGTAGGATGATCCGATTATGCGGTGAAAACCCTAAATCGTCGTAGATCGTTTTAGCTTTATCTTGATCAAGCAGGACCACCATATATTCGTGCACCTCGTACGAATCATGGGTGGATCGGCTCCTTGAGCCGATTCACAGGATAACCTGAGAGCCGATCGAGGCTCGTATTTAATGTTTACGTGTATGCCATGCAGGAAACTAAGCGAGGCATCTCCATCACCTTCCTGACCAGGTATAGGTCAGGTGGCACGCCCTTGCACCAACATCGGACGTGTGTACCAGAGGCTTTGCGGGCCGTCGCTCGGAGGGACCAGGGCCAGCCGCAGCCCTAAGTTGTTCCCGGCTCTACTGTGTTGCCCGTCGCTGCCCGCCGGTGGGTTTTGACCGCAACACATTCTGGCACGCCCGGTGGGACAAGCTTCGTCATCAACCACATCGCCATCTACATCTGAGATGGCGGACGGCACTCCAGTCATGTACGAGGATCTGACCGACGAGCTCAAGAAGAAGTATGACGAGGTCAAAGCAATCCTCGAAGCCGACCTCATCGGCTCTTTCCACAGAACCCGTTCACATGGCATCAGGTGGAAGGGTTTCTCGCCTGATGGTGCACTCGACGGGATAGACCTCTCTGCCCTGTCAGAAGAACGCACCAGGTCCCTACGTCAGGAGATCAACTACATGGTGGCTCACTCGCTGCACCGCCACTCTGAGAACCTGGTGAACACTTTGGAGCGTGTCGCTCTCCGGGTGATCCAGGAGATCATGAGGCACCAGTACTCTCCGTCAGGACCAGCTCTCGGGACACACCAAGGAGAGATGCCACTCCAGTCCCGTCCACCGCTGCCATTTGCGTTGGCAGCACCAGAAGTGCCGAATTCACCGGCATTCGTTGTCTACAAGATCGGTGGTGACCCTAGTGACTGCCAGTTCTTGCATGAGGCGCCTAAGGAGATCCCTCACGGGTACATGTGCACATACGTGCCAGACTGCGGTAACTGGGCACTCACAAACCAGGCCGCAACATCAGGGACTTAGGAAAGCGGGGAGGAACGTCGACAACAGATCTTGAGAAGCGAGACGTGGCTAGCTAAATATGCCACCCCAACGAACCTCCGAGCACAGCTCCTGCGGTTGGCTCGTAGCTGGAAAAGCAAGCATGGCTGGCTAAGTACGCCACCCCGGCGAATCTTCAGAGTTCGACTCCTGCAGCCAGCACCGCGGATCAGATCAGCACGATCCTGAGGGACCAGTTCGGCATGGTGCCGAAAAGGAGGACAATCGGCTATTCCAAGCCGTACCCCGATGAATACGAGTTGGTCCCGCTACCACCCAAGTATCGGCTCCCTGACTTCTCCAAGTTCAGTGGATCAGATGGTTCCAGCTCCATCGAGCATGTGAGCCGATATTTGGCACAGCTAGGAACGGCCTCAGCGTCGGATCCACTACGCGTGAGGTTCTTCGCACAGTCCCTCACGGGATCGGCTTTCGGGTGGTACACTTCGTTGCCACCAGATTCGATCCGGACTTGGAAGCAGTTGGAAGAACAGTTCCACATGCAGTTTCACTCAGAAGCTTCCGAGTCTGGCCTTGCCGATCTAGCACAGATACGTCAGAAGCGTGGAGAAACTATGGCAGAATACATCCAGCGCTTCAGAAATCTAAGGAACCGATGTTATTCCGCTCGTGTGACTGAAAAAGAAGCAGTCGAGTTGGCAGTGGTGGGCCTTGCCTCACAAATCAAGGACATGGCCTCCCAAGCAGACTATCCTTCGCTGGCGCACATGGTTCAGAAACTGTCAGCATATGAACAGCGCCACCCGGACTTGTACCAGGACAAATTCAAGCATGCAGTAGTCCTGGTCGAAGCAGAGGAAGACGAAGTTTCTGCGGGAGATCAAGAGGTAGAAGTGGCTGAATGGACTCGGGGGGCAACCCCCGTGTCCTGCAAATGGGTAAAGCCACCAGGCCCGCCCAGGGGGTTTGATTTTGACGTGACCAAAACTGAGCAAATCTTCGACCTCCTGCTCAACGAGAAGCAGTTGAAGATACCCGAAGGTCTCAAATTCCCCACGGCACAGGAGCTGAACGGAAAGCCATACTGCAAATGGCATAACTCGCTCTCCCATGCCACCAACGACTGCAGGGTGTGGCGTCATCAGATCCAAATGGCGATAGAACAAGGACGGCTGATTTTCAACCAGTACGCCATGAAGGTCGACACTCACCCCTTCCCCGCCGTTAACATGGTGGAGTGCACTTACCCTGAAGGTTGCCAGCCAGGATCCTCGTTCAGCATCAACATGGTAGGACCTGGGCACCACTCTGGCAAGGATGGAGACGAGGGCAGCTGCTCTCGTAGCAAGGACACAGAGGAGGCCGCTCCACGCGATCGGCTCCGTCACGATGGCAAGCGCTTCGTCACAAAGGGAGAAGTGAAGAACATAAGATATCAGCGACCCCTCTCTGATCACCTCCTCAACAAGTATGTGAGTCAGTATGACCAACGCCGACGATCCAGCGATGATGATGAAAGAGATCGTCTGGCTAGAGAAGCCAGAAGACATCGTCGGCATGATCGCGATGAGGAGGAGTGCGAGCGCCGTGCCAAGGAAAAGTCAAGGGAGCGAGACGACGAGGATAGGCACTGGGACTGTCCCTTCTTCAGACACTGCTGGGATTCAGGAATGAGCCGATTGCCCACAATCGACAATTGCCCAGAATGCAACCAGAAGAAGAAGGAGGCAGCCAACGTGTCCGTGTTCAAACGTCTAGGGCCTCTCCCACCACAAAGCAAATGTGCTGAGTCCCCTCGGATGGAAGATCTCGAGGATTCAGAAGACGAGGGAGAAGAAGAAGAGGACAGGTACCACCGGCCAAGGTGGTGCCCTGATGGACTCAGCTGTTCCCAAAAGCGTAGGGTTCAGCGATTGCGCGGCTTGGAGGAAGCCGAAAGGTTATACCTGCACACGCTAAGAAAGGCGCGACCTGATCTGGCCGCGAAAATTCAGCGAACCCTGGATGAAGAGGGTCGACCACAAAAAATGGAGTGGCGCCCCAAACAAAGGAAAGCCGATGATGAAACATCGGCTAGCACAAACATGGTACTCATCCTTCCAATGGAGTTTAGTGCTCCAGGATTAAACGATGCACTCAAGGTGGACGACAGCGAGCGCATCGACATGACAAAGGATGAGGTTGGGCTGGTCTTATCCACCGGCCTGACCGTGTAGCGAGAACAAACCGATGAGCAAACTTGGCGAGGCCGATCCGTGGGATCGGCCCCCAAAGGTATATGAAGGAAAAGCACAACGCCTTCATTGAGTGCTTCGATCGATATGGAGGCCGATTCCAGCAATCGGCCAAAATTATCCTCACCACATGTTCTGCTTGTGTTCAGCATCAATCTACTTGGCAGCGGTTTTACGTCGGCCGATGAGTTAAGAAGAATCAACATTGGTCCTACCAGAGCTGACGTGCAAATACGGTGCCTTGGCTAAGCTACAGAGCCGATATCTGCAGTTACCTGACAGATTCGGCTCGGGGGGCACCTAAGCAGATGAACATGTGCAGATAAACATGTGTGCAGTGAAACATTGGGGGCCGATAGGAAAAATCGGCCAGTAAAAAAAAACATTTTTCAGCATCACAATATACAGCCGATGCAGGGACATCGACTTTAGAACTAAGAGACAAAGCCGATGCACAGCCATCGACTCTAGTACAATTACACAAGACCTACCGGCTATGTGCTCAAGGCCCAGATTTTCGCCAAGATGGTTCTCAGTTCGGCTTCAGGAGCTTCTGTTTCCTTGAAGGGAATGTACAATGAGAGCAGCCTCGGCTGCAATAAGCTGACAACCCTTTGCGCCATGCAAGGCAGCCTCTTTCTCATTAAGCTGGTGGTGTTTCATCTACAACATCGGTGTTCAGTAGAAGAAAGCTGGTCAATGGGGGCAAGTGTGGCTGACTCTTCATGGTGGCTATCTCGGATTACCAGATTACCTGAGAGCAGAGCCTTTTTGTTTGATCTGTGCATCCTCGCCGATATTCTCGCCTTGATTAAGGCTCGGGGGGCAACTAACTTGGTAGATGCTCTGTTTTTGGAGCCGATTGGAGTTGCATCGGCTGACCCTGCATCGTAATCTTCTCCGAAAGCGGTGAGGTGTTGCAGAAGAAGACTGCTAAAGCTACGGAGAGGAGCCGGAAAAGGGAGCCGTCGGCTTTTATGGGGTTTGGACCGTCCTGTTGCTGCAAGAAAAGGGAAGAGACTGGATGCTCAAAATAGCCGGTGAATAGTCATCGGCTATGGGATTGCGAAATATTATGGTCAGGTATCAAGTCGCAATCTGAATTTGAGAAGTGCTTGACTGATGGTCTAATCGATATCTGAGTCCGGCTTCATGGGCGTCTAAGGAAAAAGAGGCCGATACGTTGCTATCGGTCTTGGTGTGGCAAGCGGAAGGATTGAAATTGGATTAATTGGAAGATAAATTGGAAGAACAATTCTCATTAATTCAAAGGAGCGGCTTTACAAGAAAGAGCCGATGGCTCTCAAAAGGGGGATCTGGTGCCTAATGCACTGCTACTACTAGTCCTACTCTACTAGTTGTCGCTGTCCTCATCGTCGCCGTCGTCGATGCCGTCGGTGCTGCTCCCAGGAAGTTCCTCGTCGCTGCTGCCCCAGTCCTCGGCCGGAGCTTCTTCTTCCTCGTCATCATCATCATCCTCGCTGTCCGCCCAAGAGCGGAAGCGCTTTGTCGGCGGGTATCCGATGGAGGAGGAGGATTCCTCCTCCTCCTCTTCCTCCTCGTCATCATCATCGTCTTCGCTGTCCGCCCAAGCGCGGAATCGCTTGGCCGGCGGATGCTTAGCGGGGGAGGAGGAATCATCCTCCTTCTTCTCCTCTTCTTCCTTTACTTCTTCTTCTTCCTCCTTCCCGTTGGAGGAGGTGGGTTTCACCCAGGGATGGAGGTCGTCTTCGCTCTCGCTTATCAGCTCCCCTTCGATGAGGAACTTGAGGTCGTCTTCCCCATCGGTCAGAGGCAGGTCGCCATCTGACCCAACGAGTGCTTCGGGTGGACCGTCTGGCACATGGTCGAAGTTCCATTCCGGCTCGCTCGAGGAGAAGGACTGGAGGGAGAGGCCGGAGGAGACGGAGGAAGAGGAAGACATTGCTACAGGAAAAGAGGGTTTTTTGGTGCCGATAGCTAGAACAGAGGAAGGGGATGAAGAGGGCTAATCAATCGGCATGTTTAAATAATAAGGAGCCTAGTGGAGATTTAATGCCATTGCAGTTTCCGAGGAGGTGATGCTGAAGCTATCAAATTTTGCAGAGAAGCTGAGAAGACAGGGCATCATGATGAAGGATACTGCAACGGTTCTGCTCTGCCACGACATGACCCTTCGAAGGAAAAACAGAGTGGTTTTGAAATTATCATTACCAAAACCAGAGGGGCATGTGTTATCACCAGAATTTGACCGAGTCAGAGGTGGGCCGCGATCAAGATGGATTTGAAGGATATACATGGAGGAAATACGTGAATCGGCCTGTTATGCAAAGTTTGGGCTAGTTGGCCCTTGTATCTGTAACATAGTAGATTACGTGTCGGTAGTTAGAGTTTGCCTCGTGCACGGTTGGGATTATTCCCACGTTAGAAAGTCCCCTGGACTATAAATATGTATCTAGGGTTTATGAAATAAACAACAACCAACGTTCAACCACAAATCAATCTCGGCGCATCGCCAACTCCTTCGTCTCGAGGGTTTCTACCGGTAAGCATCATGCTGCCTAGATCGCATCTTGCGATCTAGGCAGCACAAGCTTATTACGTTGTTCATGCGTTGCTCGTACTGAAGCCTTTTTGATGGCGAGCAACGTAGTTATCTTAGATAAGTTAGGGTTAGCATTGTTCTTCGTATCATATGCTATCGTAGTGCAACCCTTGCATATCTAGCCGCCCTTACACCTATCTTAGGTGTAGGGGCGGCACCCCGCTTGATCATTATTTAGTAGATCCGATCCGTTACGGTTGCTCCTTGTTTTTCAAGGATTAGTTTAATATCTGCAATAGTTAGGCCTTACAAAGGGTTGGAGGATCCAGCGGCACGTAGGGTGTCGTTTGCTAGTCCTAGACAGGATGTTTCGGGGATCAACCTCTTGTTGGTTTTTAGGCCTTGTCTAGGATCGGCTTACGATCACCGTGCGTGGCCGCGAGGCCCAATCGTGAGTAGGATGATCCGATTATGCGGTGAAAACCCTAAATCGTCGTAGATCGTTTTAGCTTTATCTTGATCAAGCAGGACCACCATATATTCGTGCACCTCGTACGAATCATGGGTGGATCGGCTCCTTGAGCCGATTCACAGGATAACCTGAGAGCCGATCAAGGCTCGTATTTAATGTTTACGTGTATGCCATGTAGGAAACTAAGCGAGGCATCTCCATCACCTTCCTGACCAGGTATAGGTCAGGTGGCACGCCCTTGCACCAGCATTGGACGTGTGTACCAGAGGCTTTGCGGGCCGTCGCTCGGAGGGACCAGGGCCAGCCGCAGCCCTAAGTTGTTCCCGGCTCTACTGTGTTGCCCGTCGCTGCCCGCCGGTGGGTTTTGACCGCAACAGTATTATCGTAGACTAACTTGTCAATGTTATTTTTCCTAGGGATTGATCATGCGAACCACTTATTAGAATATCCAACACTAACAGCGGGGATGCTAGGGAAGGTTGGAATCTGAGTTCTTGGTTGGTAACTTTGGCAGTTTACTTCCGTTATTATCTATAACCTATATGCATTGTTCCTTATGCAAGAGATAAACACTTGGAACCCTGCCATAGCAAAGCCATCCATGCTTTACTATGTTTCTGCCTATTTGATATGCTTGTCTTGGAGCAACTGCGAAGGTGATTTGAACCTGACATTTGGTCATTCTTAATGCCAGTTTAATTTATGTGGAAAACCTTGGCATTACCCTACTCTAAATCTGAATGTCTGAAATTCGTATCTCATGCAAAGCAACATCTAGTTGGTTTTAATCTGATATCTGGTAAATATTGGCTTATTCATTTGGCAGCTCAAGTTTTTTGTTATTTGAAACCAGCTGACTTGGTCTTAAATGTGATATCTAAACACAGATTAAGGACAATGGAGCAGGAGGATTAGCATTTCACTTGATGGCTGAACCTAAAATGACAGGCATGTCGACCACGACTAGTGCACGCAAGAGAAGGACCTGCAGCGAGCCAGTATGTTCTACTACATGCTGTTATCTGATCTCTACATTGCGTAATACATGTTTGAATAGTTAATTGTTGTAACTATTTTTGCAATATTACCAGAATGCAGTTTTAGTGAAGCAGTCATCATTAGAAGATAGTCGCCAAAGCGACCCTGTGCAACATTATGATGTAAGTCTGCTTAGTACAAGTTCCATACATTGTCTTATTTATGCAACTTGTTATCATCTTATATCTACATTGCATAATAAATGTTTGAATAGTTCACTGTTGTAACTATGTTTGCAATATTACTAGAATGCAGTTGTAATGAAGAAGTCCTTAGTAGAAGATAGAGCGCAAAAAAGGTTCCGGCGTGAGCCTATGCAACGATATAATGTAAGTCTGCGCTTAGTACTTGTGACTATCTCATATCGACAATGCTTAATACATGTTTGCATAGTTCATCGTTTAACTCTTTTTGCATTATTATCAGAATGCAGTTCTGATGAAGCAATCTTCATTAGAAGAGAGGCCCACAAAAAGTTCTGATCTTTGTTCTGATGCATCCTCTCATAGCCGTCAACCTAGACCATTCTTTTCATCAAACAGTGAACATCTCAAGGCTGTACTTTATAAAAGACATGGTATTGCTGCTTTAAAGTCTGTAGCTGATATGTTGACCAAGAGTACACAAGATTCAATCAAGGCGATTGCCAAATGTCAACATGTTATTGATGATGCTAATAGAAGTCCTCAATGATTCTATGTAATTTTTTATTTGGGCACATTAATTGCCTTGTAATTTTCCTAGTTATTTTATTTGTGTATGTAATTGTGTGTATCATTGATATCAGATTTTAGGCTCATGAAATTTAATGCAAGTTGACTAGTCAAACAACCAGGGCCCTATAACAGATTGGGCCGGCCCATTAACAGTAGTGTGGGACCCACCTTCATTTTGGGCCGGCTCACTTACTTACTGGGCCGGCCCGTTAACAGAAAGTGGGACCCACTGTGCTTTTGGCCGACCTTTGTCTTGTTGGGCCGGCCCACTTGCTACATGATGGACCCCACATACTAAATGGGCCGGCCCTTTAAGAGGAAAGTGGGACCCACCTGCGTTTTTGGCCCGGCCCACTTGCTATATGGTGGACCCCACATACTAAATGGGCTGGCCCTTTAACTGGAAAGTGGGACCCACCTGTGTTTTTGGCCCGGCCCACTATCTTGTTGGGCCGGCCCACTTGCTATATGGTGGACCCCACATACTAAATGGGCTGGCCCATTAACAGGAAAGTGGGATCCACCTGTGCTTTTGGCCCGGCCCACTGGCTTGGTGGGCCGGCCCATTTGATCTAATGTGGACCCCACGCACTAAATGGGCCGGCCCGATTAGCAGGAAAGTGGGACCCACGTGCTAATTGGGTCGGCCCAATAACTTCTTGGGCCGGCCCACTTGCTTTAAGGTGGACCCCACTTGGTAAATGGGCCGACCCGATAACATGAAAGTGGGTCCCACATGTTTTGTGGGCCGGCCCTTTTGCCTGTTGACCGGTCAAACGAGTGCATTCGGCCCGGCCCACATGCTTAGTGGGGCGGCCCATTAATGTTTTGACCAGTCAACCTTAGAGGTTAGGCCTGGCCCACGTAACTAATGGACCAGCCCAGCTATATAGTTGACCGGTCAATCTAAGTCAGCTGGCCCGGCCCGCAAATAAATGGGCCGGCCCGCTTAAGACGTGGCAGGCCTCGTGTGGGCCTACCATCTACCACGGGGTTTCAGCGGTTAATGCCGTTAACTGCCAGTTAACGGCGTCTGCCACGTGTCAGTTTGCATGACGTCAGCAGTCAACGGGCTCCCGGAAACACTTCTGCAACGGTCCGATTTTCCGTGGCGGAAGGGCGCCCAAGCGCGATGGACCGAAAAAATCGTCGTAGGACTTTGCCTGACGCAGTTTCGACAACAGAACCCATATCGTCGGGTTAGGCCCATAGGCTACGAAAAATACCCCTTAGCGGACGATTTTGAGACGTTGTCTATCAGAACTTTTCTTGTAGTGACACCGTCTTCCTTGTTGTTCAAACACCTTTACCAGAAAATATCTAGACCTTAGAGAGACCAATCATGCAAACCAAATTTTAGCAAGCTCTATGTATTTCTTCACTAATAGGTGCAAAGTATATGATGCAAGAGATTAATCATGAGCACACAAATTGCCAAGTATCAAGTTATTCAAGACATCATACCAATTACTACATATAGCATTTCCCGTTTCCAACCATATAACAATTTAACGAAGCAGTTTCAACCGTCGCCATGAAAATTAAAAGCTAAGAACACATGTGTTCATATGAACCAGCGGAGCGTGTCTCTCTCCCACACAAGCATTTATTCAAACAAAAACAAAAACAAAAACAAACAGACGCTCCAAGTAAAGTACATAAGATGTGACCGAATAAAAATAGGGAGGAACCTGATAATTTGTCGATGAAGAAGGGGATGCCTTGGGCATCCCCAAGCTTAGACGCATGAGTCTTCTTGAAATATGCAGGGTTGAACCACCGGGGCATCCCCAAGCTTAGAGCTTTCACTCTTCTTGATCATATTGTATCATCCTCCTCTCTTGACCCTTGAAAACTTCCTCCACACCAAACTCGAAACAAACTCATTAGAGGATTAGTGCATAATCAAAAATTCACATGTTCAGAGGTGACACAATCATTCTTAACACTTCTGGACATTGCCCAAAGCTTCTGAAAGTTAATGGAAAAAATATATCCATTCAACATAGCAAAAGAGGCAATGCGAAATAAAAGGCAGAATCTGTTTCTGTAAAGACGAATTTGTACGAGGCACCAGACTTGCTCAAATGAAAATGCTCAAATTGAATGAAAGTTGCATACATATCTGAGGATCACTCACGTAAATTAGCATAATTTTCTGAGTTACCTACAGAGAATTAGGCCCAGATTCGTGACAGCAAGAAATCTGTTTCTGCGCAGTAATCCAAATCTAGTATGAACCTTACTATCAAAGACTTTACTTGGCACAACAATGCAACAAAACTAAGATAAGGAGAGGTTGCTACAGTAGTAAAAACTTCCAAGACTCAAATATAAAACAAAATTACTGTAGTAAAATAAACAAATGGGTTATCTCCCAAGAAGTGCTTTCTTTATAGCCATTAAGATGGGCTCAACAGTTTTAATGATGCACTCGCAAGAAATAGTAGTTGAAGCAAAATAGAGCATCAAGAGGCAAATTCAAAACACATTTAAGCCTAACATGCTTCCTATGCATAGGAATCTTGTAAATAAACAAGTTCATGAAGAGCAAAGTGACAAGTATAGGAAGATAAAACAAGTGTAGCTTCAAAAATTTCAGCACATAGAGAGGTGTTTTAGTAACATGAAAATTTCTACAACCATATTTTCCTCTCTCATAATAACTTTCAGTAGCATCATGAGGAAACTCAACAGTATAACTATCACATAAAGCATTCTTATCATGAGTCTCATGCATAAAATTATTACTCTCCACAATAGCATAATCAATTTTATTAGTTGTAGTGGGAGCAAATTCAACAAAGTAGCTATCATTATTATTCTCATCATCAAATATAGGAGGCATATTATAATCATAATCAAATTTATCCTCCATAACAGGTAGCACCAAAAGACCACTATCATTATAATCATCATAAATAGGAGGTAAAGTATCATCAAACTAAATTTTCTCCTCAATGCTTGGGGGACTAAAAATATCATGCTCATCAAATCCATCTTCCCCAAGCTTAGAATTTTCCATATCATTAGCAACAATGGTGTTCAAAGTGTTCATACTAATATGTTCCATGGGTTTTTTAATTTTCGAATCAAACCATCCATGTCTTAACTCAGGAAAAAGAATAAAAAGCTCCATGTTGCTTTCCATTATGCCAAACTAGTGTAAAAGAAGAAACAAAAAGATGCAATTGCAGGATCTAAAGGAAATAGCTTCGAGTACTTACAATGGCGCCGGAAAATAGCTTAGTAGCCGAGATCCGGAGTGTGAGTACCTTTTACCTTTCCTCCCCGGCAACGGCGCCAGAAAAGTGCTTGATGTCTACGGGTGCTTCTATTCTTGTAGACAGTGTTGGGCCTCCAAGAGCAGAGGTTTGTAGAACAGCAGCAAGTTTCCCTTAAGTGGATCACCCAAGGTTTATCGAACCCAGGGAGGAAGAGGTCAAAGATATCCCTCTCAAGCAACCTTGCAACCACAAAGCAAGAAGTCTCTTGTGTCACCAACACACCTAATACACTTGTCAGATGTACAGGTGCACTAGTTCGGCGAAGAGATAGTGAAATACAGGTGGTATGAATGTATATGAGCAGTAGTAACGGCACCAGAAAATAGCTTGATGCTACAACTAGCGTGTGGTTGATGGTGGTAATATTGCAGGCAGTACAGATGCAGTAGAACAGTAAACAAGCAGCGATAGCAGTATTTGGAAACAAGGCCTAGGGATCATACTTTCACTAGTGGACACTCTCAACATTGATCACATAACAGAACAGATAAATGCTATACTCTACACTCTCTTGTTTGATGATGAACACCACTAATTGTGTAGGATTACACGAACCCTCAATGCCGGAGTTAACAAGCTCCACAATATTCGATATTCATGTTTAAATAACCTGAGAGTGCATGATAGATCATTGCAATTACACCAAGTACTAACATAGCATGCACACTGTCACCATCACACTATGAAGGAGGCATAGATCACATCAATACTATCATAGCAATAATTAACTTCATAATCTACAAGAGATCATAATCATAACCTACGCCAAGTACTACACGATGCACACACTGTCACCTTTATACCGTGCAGGAGGAATAGACTACTTTAATAACATCACTAGAGTAGCACATAGATGAATAGTGATACAAAACTCATATGAATCTCAATCATGTAAGGAAGCTCATGAGATCATTGTATTGAAGTACATAGGAGAGAGATTAACCACATAGCTACCGGTACAGCCCTTAGCCTCGATGGAGAACTACTCCCTCCTCATGGGAGACAACAGCGGTGATGAAGATGGCGGTGGTGTCGATGGAGAAGCCTTCCGGTGGCACTTCCCCGTCCCGGCGGCGTGCCGGAACAGAGACTCCTGTCCCCCAGATCATGGCTTCGCGATGGCGGCGGCTCTGGAAGGTTTCTCGTACCGTGGCTTTTTCGTATCGAAGATTTAGGTCAGGGACCTTTAAATAGGCGAAGAGGCGGAGTCGGAGGGCTGACGAGGCGACGACACAGTAGGGGGGCGCGGCCCACCCCTGGCCGCGCCGGCCTATCATCTGGGGCCCACAGGGCCCTCCTCTGGTGGCTCTCGGGTGTTCTGGAAGCTTCATGAGATTTTAAGATCTTGGGCATTGATTTCGTCCAATTCCGAGAATATTTCCTTACTAGGATTTCTGAAACCAAAAACAGTGAAAACGAGGCGGCACTTCGGCATCTCGTCAATAGGTTAGTTCCGGAAAACGCATAAAATCATCATAAAGTGTGAACAAAACATGTAGGTATTGTCATAAAACAAGCATGGAACATAAGAAATTATCGATACGTCGGAGACGTATCATTCCCCCATCCATGTGTGAGTAATTCCCCCGCTGTAGGCTGAAGGGGATGGTAGGGATTGGATGAGATTGGTCATGTAATAGCATAAGATTGTTATGGCATAGTGTCTAGTGTCCGTAATTGGTACTTTGATGATATTGTTGCAACTTGTTATGCTTAATGCTTGTCACTAGGGCCCGAGTGCCATGATCTCAGATCTGAACATGTTATTATTTCATCATGGTATGCATTGTTTCATGATCTTACCTGCAAGTTGTATACACATGTCGCTGTCCGGAACCAAAGGCCCCGAAGTGACAGAAATCGGGACAACCGGAGGGGAAGGCGGTGATGTGAGGATCACATGTGTTCACGGAGTGTTAATGCTTTGCTCCGGTACTCTATTAAAAGGAGTACCTTAATATCCAGTAGATTCCCTAGAGGCCCGGCTGCCATCGGCTGGTAGGACAAAAGATGTTGTGCAAGTTTCTCATTGCGAGCACGTACGACTATATACTGAACACATGCCTATGGATTGCTTTGTACTTGGACACCGCTTTATTATTATCTGCAAATGCCCTGCTTTGATTCTTACATGAGTTTCTCTCATCCATGCAACGCCCGTCATCCATCCCTGTGCCTACAGTATTTTAATCCTGCTGTTTACTATAATCACTACTACTGTCTCTATCACACTACTGCTGTTATTTCACTACTGCTACTGCTATAAAACAGTTACTACTGATAAACTCTTGCGAGCAAGTCTGTTTCCAGGTGCAGCTGAATTGACAACTCCACTGTTAAGGCTTTCAAGTATTCTTTGTCTCCCCTTGTGTCGAATCAATAAATTGGGTTTTACTTCCCGCGAAGACTGTTGCGATCCCCTATACTTGTGGGTCATCAAGACTGTTTTCTGGCGCCGTTGCCGGGGAGCATAGCTTTATTTGGAAGTTCACTTGGATTTATATTGTTCGCTGCAAATTCTCCATCATGGGTAAATCTCGCGATCCTAAAGTCGTCATATTACCATCCACTACAAGAAAAGGTACAACTCTGAGTACCTCTGCTGCTCTTGATTCACCATCTGTGATAAGTCAACTTGTTTCACCACCGCAAGCTTCACTTGCTGGTACTTCTGCTGAATCTGAAAACTCTCATAATATTGATAATGTTTCTGCTGTGCTTGATGATAGTGGTTCATTGGGATCCTTTCTATATGCTACAATTGCTAGGTCTAGACAAATTGAAAATACTGAAACTCCTAATGCTGCTACACCTGTTAATTCACCTGTGTCTGTTGATTATTCTAGTGATGATCCTGATGAAGATTATGTGGAACTTAATGATGATTTTATTAATAGATGCAATGCTAATGCTGATGCAAGAAAAATTAAAAAGTTTCTCGCACAATATACTGTTAGACATAAGCTATCTCCTGATCCTAAATTTGCCACATCTCCTATATGCATTAAGGATAAAGATTATGATTTTTCTCTTGATCTATCTCATATAGCTATTGTTGAGAAAACACTCTTTTGTGGTACTGAAAAAGAAAGTGTTGTAGAACACATGAATGAACTTTCTTCTATGAGTAGCTTGTTTTCTGATGATGTCAAGATGCATACTTATTTCGTTGCTAAAAATTTTCCTTTCTCATTAAAGGATGATGCTAAAACTTGGTATAATAATTTGCCTCCTGGTTCTATTAAAAGTCCAGATGATTTGCTTAATGTTTTCTTTCGGAAATACTTTCCTGCTAGTGGTCAACATGCTGCTTTACATAAAATTTATAGCTTTGACCAGGAAGATGGAGAGAAATTGCCGGAAGCTTGGGCAAGATTTTGCTCTCTTATCAGAGCTCGACCCGGACATGATTTGGAAAAGCATGATTTACTTGATATATTTTATAGTGGACTAACCGTTGAGTCTAGAGCATATTTGGATAGTTGTGCTGGTTGTGTTTTCAGGAAAAGAACTCCAGACGAAGCTGAAGAATTATTGGCTAAAATAGGCCAGAATCATGATGATTGGACTACACCTGAACCAACTCCGATGCCAATATTGAAGAATAGGGGTCTAATTAAATTAAATGATGAAGATATGAGGGAAGCCAAGAAATCTCTTAAGGAGAAGGGTATTAAATCCGAAGATGTGAAGAACTTACCCCCCATAGAAGATATATGTGAGATAATTCCCCCTTCATCCATGATTGAGGTAAACTCCCTTCAATGCTTTACTAGGGAAGATATTCCGTATTCAAAACCTCCTGCTCAATGCTTAGATGAGTTTGATAATTATATTGTTAAGCAAGAAAATTTTAATATGAGAGTAGAGAATCATCTAATGGAAAATTCTCAAGCTATTAGTAATTTGCATGATATTGTGGAGAGAACCTCCAATGATGTTAAGATGCTTGTTAAACATTTTCAAATGGTTCAAACTTAAATTGATCAACTCACTAAAGTGCAAAATGACTTGTTAAAAAATAATTCTAAAGAGAAACATGCTTATGAAGTAACAACTAGAGGCGGTGTTTCTACCCAGGATCCTCTATATCCTGAAGGGCACCCCAAAAGAGTTGAACAAGATTCTCAACGAATTGAACCTAGTTCTCCTTCTAAGAAAAATAAGAAGAAACATAAAAATGTTGTAGAATCCTCTGAACCTGTTAACGATCCAAATAGTATTTCTATTTCTGATGCTGAAACTGAAAGTGGTAATGAACATGATAATGATAATGATAAGAATGATGCTTCTGATAAAGAAGAAGTTGAAGATGAACCTGAAAAGCATGCTAAAAATAAAAAGTATACTAAAGAAGATTTTATTGCTAAGAAACATGGTAATGAAAGGGAACCTTGGGTACAAAAGCAAATGCCTTTTCCTGCTAAGAAACTAAAATCAAAGGAAGAAGAACACTATAATAAATTTTGTGATTGGATGAAACCTTTATTCTTGCAAATCCCTTTGACTGATGCTATTAAATTGCCTCCTTATTCAAAGTATATGAAAGATATTGTCACTAACAAAAGGAAAATCCCCAATGAGGAGATTTCCACTATGCTTGCTAATTACTCTTTCGATGGCAAGGTTCCAAAGAAGTTGGGCGACCCAGGTATACCTACTATTCCTTGTTCTATCAAGAATAATTATGTTAGAACTGCTCTATGTGATTTGGGAGCGGGTGTTAGTGTTATGCCTTTTTCTCTTTACAAGAGACTTTATTTAGATAAGTTGATACCTACTGATATATCTTTGCAAATGGCTGATAAATCTACTGCTATTCCTGTTGGTATATGTGAGGATGTTCCTATTCAAGTTACTAATAACTTCTTGATATTAACTGATTTTGTTGTGTTGGAAATGCCTGAAGATGATAATATGTCTATTATTCTTGGGAGACCTTTTCTTAACACCGCAGGGGCTGTTATTGATTGCAATAAAGGAAAAGTTACTTTCAATGTTGATGACAAGGAGCATACCATCTATTTCCCCAAGAGGATTGATAAAGTATGTGGAGTTAATACCATTTCTAATGTGAGAACTATCAAAGTGGGAACTATTGATTGTCCTATATATGAGCCTAAAGAAGGATATCAAAATCTTATGATTGGATCCATATCAATACAATTCAAGGTAACATGATTGATTTGAGGTTTATTTCTTCTTATGCTATGTAAAATTTATTTGGTGGCAAGACTTGATCAACCTTGTTAACAAATACTTTTTATATGCATGGAGGAGGTAAACAACATTTCTTTCTTCCTCCACTTGTTCTACTTGCTGTAGCACTTTTGATTTGCAAAGTTCCTTAGTTGTATAGAAATTTTAAAATCTTTTTCTGCCAAGTAATAATAAACTTAATACCCAGAAATGTGCATTTTTCAAAGTTTTCAAAAATTCACAAAAATTATACTGTTGGTCCTATTTTTCGAAGACGCACCTGGGAGCACCTAGGGATGACCAGTGGGGCACCCCAGGGTGGCACCCCACAGGCCGGCGCGGCCTGGAAGGGGGGCGCGCCACCCTGGTGTGTGGGCTCCCCCTTGCCCCAGTTCTTTATCTCTTCCTCCCACTCTCTTCTCTCTCCCGAAAAAACTCGCACCAGCTTTCCCTCACTCGCGTTTCTGCTCAAGAGCTCAAGATTTCTCGATCTCTTTGCTCAGCCCAGATTTTTGCCTGAAATTTGGCACATTTGCTCTCAGGTATGTGACTCCTCCGATTATCCAAGTAGAATTTTGTTTGGTTGAGTATATCTTGAATATTTTGCTAATGTAGGTAACATGTTTAGTGAGCTTGCATGCTTGTTCTAAGTTGTAGAAACTAGTTTTGATGCATGATTAGTACTCTAGCAAGATCCTATGGTAGTTTCCCTCAATTATATGTCACCAAATCAAATTTTATAATGTTTGTTGAAAAATTTCAGAAAAGGAAGATGGATAATTTCAACTTTGGAGAAGTGTTTGAGAGAGAGACGACCAGCACGGGAAGGCCCTCTAGGACCGCCACTCGATTCAGGCGATCCTACAAATGAGGATGTCATCGCGCCAAGCTTCGAGCCCGAAGAAGACAATGGAGTCCCTAACGCTTCATCTTTCCCATGTTATGACTTTTTGAGTAATGCAGGGTTGCTGGATGATTTCTTAACCCTCGCTGATAAGGCAGGCTTAACCGCCTATATGGGAGATGAAAGGGAACAATACCTCATGCTCACCAAAATCTTTGTTGAGAGCTTCAAGTTCGACAACAAGCACTATCGCCCGATAGTTGCATTCAAGATCTATGATAATCCTATTACTATGAAATTGGGAGATTTTTGTGTTGAATTGGGAATTGCCCCTGTAGGTACAGCAAGGAGGATTGAGGACAACCCCAGGGCCTTGTTGGAGCTCTATCGAGAGATCACCAAAGATGATTGCCGCACCATTCAGCGTGGCAAGATAAGAAACATCCAACTCCCCGCCATAAAGTATTTTGCTTATTACATTGCTACTAGCATTCTTGGTAGGGAGAACACTAGCAATATTTCTAGCTATCATCTTGCTTTCTTAATTGCTGCACTCACTGGAGAGACACCTTATCATCTTGGTTCTCTTATTGCTCTCCGCTTGTCTAGCAAGGGGCCTATTTTTGGAGGAATTATTGCATCACGCATTTTAGCACATCTAGAACTTCCTCTTGATCCTACTGATGTGCAATTAACCCCTATAAGACTTGATACTGCTGCTATGAAGAGCCATCATTTTGTTACAGCTGACTCTAGTTCAGAAAATATGGTCTATAGAATGTTGTTTGCTGACGGGGATGAGAGGGAAATCCCTTTGCCCCAGCCAGATTTGTTCAGTATTGACAGAAAACCATGGTCGCGCTCTAAGGAGGAGGTGGATGAGAAAATGAAGATACAAGGCTTCCACCAGCAGCATGACTCCGAGGACGCCGGGCCCTCCTACGACTACACTGTCACGTATCCGGGTGCTTCTTCCAGCACATACCCGGAATATGATCCATCTTCGTCGTACTACGGAGGTGCTACTTCATGGGCACCATGGGATTGAACTCCACTTAGGCCAAAAGCCTAAGCTTGGGGGGAGGTATACCGGCATCACTCATTCTTTGCATATTATGGTTGCTGGATACTTGTATATACTTGTTTTGTTTCTTTAAGTGGTTTTCTAATGAGAGGGAGATGATATTTGGGGAAGTGCTGCCTGAAAACAGATTCTGAACTGTTACCGAAAAAATTCTCAAAAATAGCCAGAAAGATATTTTTCAAAGCCAATTTTTTTGCATGTTCCCCAGGTTGTTATCTAACTTTCATTAGTTGAACACTTTTCGATTTGAGCAGCAGAAGAATTTCTTAAAAATCGATTACTGTACTGTTATCAAGTTTGACGAATTCCTGCTGCTTTGTGTTTATGTGACTCTTCTAGTTTTCATTTTCTTTTTTTTGTTTTGTTTCCTTCCTAAAACACAAAAAGACCAAAAATATTTCTGTTGTTTCTCTTACCGTTTGCTTATTTTGGTTTCTTGCTCTTATTTTGCTTTATTTGCTATTGTTGGTTTGCTATAAGAAAATCCAAAAAGATTTTGCTTTGTTTGCTTGTTTTCTTTTGTTCTTGTTTCCAATTCGAAAACACCAAAAATATTTGCTGTTCTTCTTTGGTTTTGTAAAGTTCATTATGAGTTAAATGGTCTTCGGTGGCTGGAGCATGGTTTTCATTTCATATTATCCAAGCTACACAAGTGAAAGGCAATAATGACGATCTACGACAATTCGATTGTGGTGAGAGACTGGTATGAACTCTATTTGTTTTCATTTTTGTACATATACTCATCCATGTGAGCATGCTTAGTTGGTTCATGTGAGGTATATATCATTTAAGAAAGTTTAGTAGTTCATGATCTCTCATGTTTAGCTCCAATTTATTAATATGAGTAGCATGTCATGGATGTTTGCTTGCATTGTTTTATTCATAAATAGGTATGACATTGTGGTATCCTCCTCTGAATAATTCATTTGAATCGACTTGGCACATGCTCATGCATGCATATGACTGAACAAAAGTCAATTAAGCCTCTATGATTTACATTGCTTCAGAGTTCTTGTATCACTTTTATGCCTCCGTTAATTTATTTTGCCGCAAGCATGATTATGACAGTGACTGCTCTCTTGATTTGTCGCTCCCTAGTCTATTGCTAGCCTTCACTTGTACTGAGCGGGAACGCTGCTCGTGCTTCCAAACACCTGAAAACCAAGTTGTTCCAAAGTGTCCACCATAAATACCTATGCATGGCATTTCAAACCATTCCAAGTAAATTCTCATGCGCTACCTTTAAACCTTCAAAATGCTTCTCAATTTGTGTTAATATTTTATAGCTCATGAGGAAGTATGTGGTGTTTATCTTTCAACCTTGTCATTTACTTTTGACGGACTTTCATAATAAGAGCTGGCAACGGGGTGCCCAGCCCCAATTAATAACTTCATTAATAATTCTCTTCACATGTTTTGCTCTGATTCATCAGTAAGCAACTTAATTTTGCAAATAGACACTCGTCCATGGTATGAGATTGATGGAAGGCACCCGAGGATTCGGTTAGCCATGGCTTGTGTAAGCAAAGGTTGGGGGGAGTGTCACCCATAATAAAACTAAAGTACATGTGTAAACAAAAGAGAAGAGGGATGATCTACCTTGCTGGTTGAAATAACGTCCTTCATGGGAGTCGCTCTTGGAAGTCTGGTTGGCGAGGTAGTTGGTGTACCCATTACCATTCGTTGACAACAACAAACACCTCTCAAAATAATTTTACTACTGTTTTAAAAGTGAAAAGCTCTAGCGCATGTTAATCCCTGCTTCCCTTTGCGAAGGGTCAATCTTTTACTTTTATGTTGTGTCTCCATCCTTTCTTTGAGCACTTTCTTGAGAGCACAACTGTCATTCTTAGTATAATATGCTTGTCCCAAAATATGATTAACTGTGGTATAACTTTGATGCTTTTATCTTTGACAATCTCCATTTCTAGTCTTTCTATGAACCTCAGAGGTGCCTGGGCATTTATGTTTTGCTGTTCAAATTCGGGCAAGCGAGATACCACTTTATCATACCCTTTTATGAACATTGCAATCCTGCTTATAGACATGATTCATGATGCTTATTATTAACTAGCATGGTGACCCGTGCACTTGCGCGGCTAGATTTGTTATATGTTACATATTTAGATTTTTATTATCTTACTAATTCAATGTTATCATTTCTGTGGGTACTTATTTAAAAAGAATAAGAAAATATGTATGAAAAATTTAAAATTTAAAATTTATGATAGGTTGGAGGTAGTACTTTGTTCTTGATGTACTGTCCTTCTCGTGCTATATCCTTGGACCAATATGTATTTGCAGGTCTGCACGAAGAATTAGGTTTAAACATGTATGGCTAATTACATGTACTCTTGCTCATTCAAGTTAGCGTAACAATTGGTGTATATTTACATTATTTGCTTATAAACATTCAAACAGTCACTCTGACACCCTACATAGCTTATTTATTCTGATTATGCATGTGTCGTTTTGTATCAACTTGTATTTTATTTACTCTGATTTAGAAAATTATTCTTCCGTCCAATTATAATCTTTAATCACTATTATTGGTGCAGATATTTTGCTGTATGTGATGACTTATTTTCAAGTGTCTTAATAATAATAAAAATATATTTTCTGTAAAATGATGATTTCATCTTACAATCAACCCTGATTGCTTTTGTAGAAATATAGAATCTCACTGGTTATATCTTCTATGTGCTAGCATCGTATCCGGGACCAGTTAATCCAGTCTGCCATCGGTACATGCATCTACAACGCTTCTTGCATATATGCATGCATGTATGCATTCAGCCTTCAACCTTCATCGATTCATGAAGATTCAAATGTATGTGGAGCAGTGGAGGGAACATACCTTTTAGAATCGACTTCATGCATTGTGTGGCCGGTGTGCTTGAACAATTTATTTGATGGAACTGAATTATATAAACTTAAGTCGAGTACTGCTTTCGAGTCCACGCCGTGATCCGAAATTAATCAAGCACAGCTTATGCAAATTGCGATCGCACGATGGATCACCGAATCCACTACTGCCGTTGGGCGTTCCACTTCCACCTGTGTTTGCTTCGGCGGCATTGACCGGCTGAGCGGCGCAGGCCATGGGTTGGGCAGAGACGTTTGCCGGGTGCGCACCAGCTGGTCGTCTTTGATATCTTTGGTACCATATGTCAAGAACTCGTTCTGGTGTATCTGTCGTAGGAACCTACACGAGCTCTGTCACCTGTACGGCGGTAGCCGTAGTCGTCAGGGTGCTCCCGCAACGGTGACTCCGGGTCGGACCAGAAGCCATTATTCACGAACGCCTTGAAGCAGTGGAGATGTGCGCCACGTCGGAGTGGTTGCCGAGAGGCTTGACGCTGCGGAGGAAGTACACCGCCGTCTAAGAATGAGAGCTCCGTCGTTCGCGGGAGATATCTTCGTCGGAGCGAGATCAACATTGTATCCTTGATGTGACCCAGAGGCCGCCGGTGTAGGCGCTGATGCCAGAGATGGACCAGATGTCGTAGGACTGGTCGGGACTGCCCTCGTTCTCCACCATGCCGTCCCCGTCGAACTGGTCTATGTACGCCTTGGCCAGGCTGGCCATGCCGCGGCGGTGAAGCCGAGGTTGCCCCTGGCTGCGACTTCATTGTACAACTGGAGGACGATTTTTGGGCTGAGGTCCTTCTATCGCGCCGGGTTCTGCATCATGTACGCGTTGAGCTCAAACCAGGGCCGGGGTCGCCGAGACCGATATCGTGCCGCGCGCAGGGCTTCCATCGTTCCTAACCATCTCCAGGCCCGCCGACGTGTTGCTTCTCGCCTGATTTATATCAGAGTTGTAGTAGACCTTGCTACCCATAAACCTTTGTGTATTCGGCAGTTCGTCGGCGTTGAACTCTGAAAAAGGTCTCACCGTAATAAGCCATAATACTTGCTCGATTAAGTTAGTTCATCGCAAAGAATAACTTTATGATTGTTGTCCATGTGGTGCACAACCCAATTAATCTGAATGGCACCACGATAAACAATTCCCAAAGTTATCTGCATCTAGATACATCTAAATTCTAATATGCTTTAGATATTTTTTTTTGAGAAAGAGGGATTACCAAATTGTATCTGTAGTACATATGAAACCAACACACGGTCACCTGTTGACATATGCATGCAAAAAAACAGTCTCGGAACATGGACGGGGAGGATCTAGAACCGACCTTGAATTGTAGTGATTTGCTTACACCTCCCCGTTGTTCTTTCATATCCAGATCAACCAACTCGGTCGCGATTGTAGCCTTCAACATGTAATTATTCTGTTGTTAGGAAGGAAGAGGGAGAGCGGTCCGCCGTCGAGATCTACGACGTGCACACAACCTGCAAAAACGTTGGCTACCACTGCTGCCATGGGTTGATCATCTGGACAAAAGAACACAAATCAGTACAGCCGAGACAATCAGCCGTCTAGATCTACAACATGCACTACCTAAAAATCTGGAAAAAATAAGAACACGCAAATCGTGTCAAGAGAGAAAGCAATCTGCTATGTAGATCTACAAAATAAGATCAAAAATCGTGTCAAGAGAGAGCAATCAGCTATCAAGATCTACAATATGCACAACCTGCAGAACGTGTTGGTTGGCACTGCTGCCAAGATCGATCTGAACAAAAGAAGAAAAATCACTTTTGTGCAACCGCGAAAGAGAGAGAGAGTTGTTATCGTGATATAGGTGGAGGCGTGAAAGATTTTTTATGGTAGG
Organism: Lolium perenne; assembly: GCF_019359855.2. Taxonomy (NCBI): domain Eukaryota; kingdom Viridiplantae; phylum Streptophyta; class Magnoliopsida; order Poales; family Poaceae; genus Lolium; species Lolium perenne. Next base: position 73,254,272 of record NC_067245.2, read on the forward strand.
TAATATTCTTAGCGCTTATCAATCTAAACCGTTCGTATATCTAATATTTGGTACGTATATCTCCTTTTTTTTCTTGAACGGACTCTCCTTTTACTTTCCGTGCGTAATCTGATCCATTGGTTATATAATGTCTAATCTCCACCGCTGATTGTTTGTTGTTTTAATAATATAATAGAAGATTGTTGGTACCTTTCCATGATTGACATAGCTATTAGATGATCTTAGTTGCATGTACCTTATTATGAACTGCCTAAGTGTTAGCCATATCATGAGAATATTTACATCATATGAGCAAATGTGTTCGTGAAAGTTCTTTTATCGCACTCAGTTGTTAACTGAATTGCTTGAGGACAAGCAATAAGCTAACTTGGGGGGAGTTGATACGTCCAAAACGTATCTACTTTCCCGAACACTTTTGCTATTGTTTTTCCTCTAATTTGTGTATTTTGGATACAACTAACACGGACTAACGTTGTTTTCAGCAGAATTGCTCTGGTGTCTTGTTTTTGTGCAGAAATTCAACTTTTGGGAAAATCCTCGGAATTTATACCAAAGGGCCTATTTTACCAGAAGACTCAGGAAGCCAGAAGGGCAAGCCAGGTGGAGGCCCGAGGGCCCCACACACCAGGCCGGCGCGGCCCAGGGGGGCACCGCCCTAGTGTGTGGCCCCCTCGGCTAGCCTCCGACGCCCTCCTCTGGACTAAAAGGGAGGAGTCCAAGGTGGACTCCCCAAAGGGTGGCCGGCCAACCCCCCAAGGAAGGGGTGGGAGTCCCACCTTGAGTGGGATTTCCCCTCTTGAGTAGGTTTCCCACCTATGGGAGGTTTCATTGTTGGGGTCTTATTCGAAGACTTGGATACCAACACTTGGGGATTTCCACCTATATAATGAGGAGGAGAGGGAGGGGGGCTGCCCACTCTTGGCCGCACCACCTAGGGCTGCCCTTGGCCGGCGCCCTAGCCTCCCCCTCTCCCCAAACCCTAGCCTCTCCTCTTCCACATAATACTCCCGCAGCGCATAGGCGAAGACCTGCCGGAGTTCTCCACCACCACCGCCACCACGCCGTCGTGCTACCGGATTCAAGGAGGAGCTACTACTTCCGCTGCCCGCTGGAACGGGGAGAAGGACGTCGTCTTCATCAACACCGAACGTGTGACCGAGTACGGAGGTGCTGCCCGATCGTGGCACCGTGATCAAGATCTTCCACGCGCTTTTACAAGCGGCAAGTGATCGTCTACCGCAGCAATAAGAGCCTACTCTTATAGGCTTTGGAAATCTTCAAGGGTTAGTCTTGACCATCCCCTCGTTGCTCCCGTCTTTTAGATTGCATCTTGGCTTGGATTGCGTTCTCGCGGTAGGAAATTTTTTGTTTTCTATGCAACGAATCCCTACAGCTTGCCCCTCCAAGCTGGATGCCTGGACGGTGGAGGCGAAAGGAGGGGATCGAGCTAGCGGCTTGCATCCGTCGGCTGTCGGCACTCGATCGGGAGAGACAAAGGGGGCTACATAAAGGGGAGGGGTAACATATTTTATTACACAGTGAACTTACTGATGTGACTAGTCATTACATGTCTCACTGAAACTGGGGCCCATAGTGTGGCACCCCAAATTCACTTGAACCTGCACGGCGGGACGCATTGGCGCGTCAAGAAAACCCCCGAATTGTAGCGGGGAAATGAAACATTTCACAAAAATTCGAAATTCAAGCACACTGCCACGCACCAAGCACGCGGGCTGTTCCTTCCTCTTCCTCGGTTCCTCCTCCCCTATCCGAAAAAACCCCAAATCCCAAGCTCAAACAACAACAACAAAAAAAAACCAAATCCCCTGGCCGCCATGCATGTCCTCGTTAACCCGCTGGAGATCGTTCCCGGACGAGGCGGACCCCCCGCCCTGAGATCCCGAGTTCGTCTGTTCCGTCCACCTCGAGGCATTGCGTGCTGTCTCGCAGCGGCGGGTTGAGGGCGCTGCAGAGGAAGTTCCGCCGGAAAGTGCTCATAGCAACCGTGCAAGCTCACCGGCGTGCTGTATCCCGAGAGGAACTGGTCAAAGCTTTGCTATTCGCAAAAAAAAACCGGGCCAAGATCTGGTCAAAGCTTCGTCGATGGCTTGCCGCGAGAGGCTTGGAGTCCAGAGTCAATAAACTAGCTGATGGAGGACTTGGGCGGTTTACACCGATTCATATTAACTGAGTCAAGTTTGTTAGTCTAGTTAACAAATGCATCTAGATACATCCATATCTAGACAAAATTGAGTCAATTAATATGAATCAGAGGGGAGTGCCTGAAAGTGTTTCATGCTACCAATTAATGCGCTGGCAGGACTGGCTGTAGAAGTAATTGTGCTACTACTCATACGATGAACTGATTGTGTGGGTGTCAAATTTTGCAACGCGATCATCCACTGAATGCTTAATTATAGTTCTAGCGCCAAAGGCGTACAAATCATAACAAAGATAGTACATACTACAGCACCAGAACATAAGAGTACGAATCATAAAGTAGCTCAACATTTTGCATCAGGGCTTGGTGGTCCTGAGACTACCGGGACGCCCCTGATGATCTCCGGGCGTGCATCCGCTTCAACGCAAAGCGGTGTACTCGGTCCATGGCCTCCTTCTGTAGGCTGGATAATCTCAGGTGCAGGACCTTCGTCTATGAAAGGCTCGTCATCAGTACCATCCACAGGTGCATCAGGGCTGGGTGGTCTTGAGACTACCCGGACGCCACTGATGATCTCTGGGCGTGCATCCACTTCAACGCAAAGCTGTGTACTCGGTCCACGGCCTCCTTCTGTAGGATGGATAATCTCAGGTGCAGGACCTTCGTCTATGAAAGGCCCATCATCAGTACCATCCACAGGTGCATCAAACTGAGATTCATCTTCAAATCTCCCATCAAACTGAGAGACCTCTTCAACTCTATGCTTCTGCAATTAGTACATCAACAGATTAGACAAACATCTAAGGGATGCAACCTGAACAAATGCCATTTTACATATTTACCTTCTCATCTGGCACAGCACATGTCCCAGAGCTGAAACCCGGTTCCTGAAGCAAGCGCTTTTTCTCTCCTTCCCGTCCATCCATCTGCAACAAGTTAAATTTGAGTACAGAACTTGCACAGCAATGCAAACTATTGATCGAAACAGCGGCAGCATCAATATAAATAATTAACTACATATGCCAGCACACATACAGTGTGAGCAAGATCTGCTTCTCCCGCTGAAGGATCATTATGTGGTTCACCATGATAAACCCACCTAACATATGTGCGGTCCATCCCAAAAATGTGTAAATGATCTTCCACTACATGGTGAGGCCTCTTCTCACCATTCATACATGTGCAGCGCGGGCAATACACGTCCAGGTCGTGACCTTCATGAGCTCTAATAAACCCCATAAAGGGTTGAACACCATTTATATATGAAGGGGAACATAAGTGTCCGTGCAGTATCCAAGTTTTGTCCATCTGTTTAATTATGAGATACAATGGTTGGTGATTAATTTAAGGCGAAGTAGGAAATGTATATCCATCGAGTACAAAACTATACTATTACATGATTATGCATTTCAGCAATCATGTCGAGTACAAAACAAAAAATGCCCATCAACATTTTAGCAAACAGATCGTGTACAAATCTCTGCCATGGCATTTCAGAAAATTAACGGATCGAGTGCAGAACTGACTCTATATGCCCACGCAAATGAACAAATTGATCGAGGACAAATTGAGCGTAAAACTATAAAGTGCCAATTAGTTCGAGCATACTGACGATTTTTTTAGCAGCATCAAGAAAATATAAATCGTTAGGCCGTCTTGCCCGATGCATGATTGAGCTAGAGATAGCAACCCTACCGTGGATCAACTTGACCGCCGGTGCGTCTCGAGAAGAACGACGGGGAGGGGAAGCTTCTTCTTCGCACGGATGGGACGGGGAGGGGAAGCTCTTCGCACGGACGGGGATAAGTTGTGTAGCGGTGGGTGGGGGGTCATGCGGCCGGGCCGCCCGGTAGGTGGTGTTTAATGGAGTTGCGTGTGTAATTTGCCGTGCACAAGGTTGAGGAATAGGCGGTTCCCTTTGCCGCGCGCACAATTCAAACTATCCTGCCCATGTAGTTTAAATTCGTCCTATTTTCGTTAAATCGACATAAAGTCATGTTAGTGGGTGGAAATTAGCAAAGTTGCTTGAAAAATAGTAAAACTCTGGAATTATCCTTTAAATATGCTCTACTTCCTGTGAAAATCGGGGTGTGGAGGCATGTTGAGCTGTTTTATTTGTACCTTCTTCATTAAAACTCCCATTTTATGCACTTTGGATGGAAAGAAATCATTTGTACATAAATTTTGACAACGCCATTTGCAAACATTAATTGTTTTACATGCCAAGATGCACCCATCCACCAAATATGGGGCAAAAGTTTATCACAATCTAGATATATATATGTATAATTAGTGAGGGACCCCTTTTGATTTTGTGCAATTTCCACTAATTAGCTAGAGAGAAGGGGTTAGTTAATTAGGCCATGTTAGGGGCTATGTGTTTTAGATTAGGGTTGTGTGGATTCAAATACAACTTCTATATTTGTGTGCTATGATTAATCAAAACTAGACCGATCGACTGCGCACACATTATTAGAGGCACATGCCTTTGCGCACAAAGTGCATGTGTGTGTTGTTGGCCACCAACGAGAGAGCGGCGAGAGAGCGATTGAAATCTCCAAATTAAACACATATATAAGCATACATGGTTAGGCCATGCATGCATATTTATTATATATATTGTGAGGCAAATAAATTAAAGTACATGTGTATATATATAAGTGTGTTTCTTGGCCACCAACGATATATAGATCGAGAGAGAGAGATTGAAATATATATATCCCCAAGAATATCTTCAAACATGTATTGAAATATATGCACGAATGATATGCAAGGTATGCCATGCGCACATGCACACTAATTATATATATTATGAGACAACTTAATCAAATGTGTTTTCATTGGAGATCGAGAACTTGTCAAAAATCAAGTTAATTAATTTATCAGTGCTAATTAGTTAATTGGTCGCCTACTTGATGAGCAATTAAGTGTCGTTGGCCTATATATATATATATATGTAGGGTTTAATTAGGGTTTAGGGTTTAGGGTTAGGTAGCTAGGGTTTTAGGGTTAGGGTTTACGGTCTAGGGTTTAGGGTCTAGGGTTTAGGGTTTAGTGTTTAGGGTGTTTAGGGTGTACATTTAGAGTTTATGGTCTAGGGTTTAGGGTCTAGTGTTTAGGGTGTTTAGGGTGTACGTTTAGGGTATAATTAGGGATTAGGGATTAGGGATTAGGGTTTTAGGGTTTAAGGTTTAGGGATCAACGATCGAGTGCACACACACATTATTAGAGGCACCCGCGCCTTGCGCATAAAGTGCATGCGTATATATATAAGTGTGTTTCTTGGCCACCAACGATATATAGATCGAGATAACAGAGAGATTTAAATATATATATATATATCCCCAAGAATATGTTCAAAAATATATTGAAATATATGCACGAATCAAGTTAATTAATTTATCAGCACTAATTAGTTGGTCGCCTGCTTGATGCGCAATTAAGTGTCGTTGGCCTATATATGTAGGGTTTAGGGTTTAGGGTTAGCTAGGGGTTAGGGTTAGGGTTTAGGGTTTAGGGTTTAGTGTTTAGGGTTTAGGGTTTAGGGCTTTAGGGTTTAGGGTTTAGTGTTTAGGGTGTTTAGGGGGTGTATGTTTAGGGTATAATTAGGGATTAGGGATTAGGGTTTTAGGGTTTAAGATTTAGGGATCATCGATCGAGTGCACACACACATTATTAGAGAGGCACCCGCGCCTTTGCGCATAAAGTGCATGCGTATATATAAGTGTGTTTTTTGGCCACCAACGATATATATATAGATCGAGAGAGAAAGAGATTGAACTATATATATTTATCCCCAAGAATATGTTCAGATATATATTGAAATATATGCACGAATGATATGTGCAAGGTATGCCATGCGCTCATGCACACTAATTATATATATATTGTGAGGCAACTTAATCAATTGTGTTTTCATTCGAGAGAACTTATCAAGATTCAAGTTAATTAATTTATTAGCGCTAATAAGTTGGTCGCTTGCTTGATGCGCAATTAAGTGTCGTTGGCCTATATATATATATATATGTAGGGTTTAATTAGGGTTTAGGGTTTACGATTAGCTAGCTAGGGTTTTAGGGTTAGGGTTAGGGTTAAGGTTAATTAATTAGGGTTTAGGGTCTAGGGTTTAGGGTTTAGGGTTTGGGATTTGGGGTTTAGTGTTTAGGGTTTAGGGTCAAGGGTTAGGGTTTAGGGTTTAGGGTTTAGGGTTTAGAGTTTAGTGTTTAGGGTGTTAATTTAGGGTGTACGTTTAGGGTATAATTAGGGATTAGGGATTAGGGTTTTAGGGATCATCGATCGAGTGCACACACACATTATTAGAGGCACCCGCGCCTTTGCGCATAAAGTGCATGCGTATATATATAAGTGTGTTTTTTGGCCACCATCGATATATATATAGATCGAGAGAGAAAGATTGAAATATATATTTATCCCAAAGAAATATGTTCAGATATATATTGAAATATATGCACAAATGATATGTGCAAGGTACGTATGCCATGCGCGCATGCACACTAATTGTATATATATTATGAGGCAACTTAATCAAATGTGTTTTCATTCGAGAGAACTTGTCAAGATTCAAGTTAATTAATTTATCAGCGCGCTAGCTAATTAGTTGGTCGCCTGCTTGAGGCGCAATTAATTAAGTGTCGTTGGACTATATATATATATATATATATATATATATATATATATATATGTAGGGTTTAATTAGGGTTTAGGGTTTAGGGTTAGCTAGCTAGGGTTTTAGGGTTAGGGTTAAGGTTAATTAATTAGGGTTTAGGGCCTAGGGTTTAGGGTTTAGCAGGGTTTGGGGTTGGGGTTTAGGGTTAGCGTTTAGGGTTTAGGGTTTAGGGTGTAGTGTTTAGGGTTTAGGGTCTAGGGGTTTAGGGTTTAGTGTTTAGGGTGTTAATTTAGGGTGTACGTTTAGGGTATAATTAGGGATTAGGGTTTTAGGGTTTAAGGTTTAGGGATCATCAATCGAGTGCACACACACATTATTAGAGGCACCCGCGCCTTTGAGCATAAAGTGCATGCGTATATATAAGTGTGTATTTTGGCCACCTACGATATATATATAGATCGAGAGAGAAAGATTAAAAAATATATATTTATCCCCAAGAATATGTTCAGATATATATTGAAATATATGCAAGAATGATCATATGTGCAAGGTATGCCATGCGCGCATGCACACTAATTGTATATATATTATGAGGCAACTTAATCAAATGTGTTTTCATTCGAGAGAACTTGTCAAGATTCAACAAGTTAATTAATTTATTAGCGCTAATTAGTTGGTCGCCTGGTTGATGCGCAATTTAGTGTCGTTGGCTTATATATATATGTAGGGTTTAATTAGGGTTTAGGGTTTAGGATTAGATAGCTAGGGTTTTAGGGTTAGGGTTAGGGTTAAGGTTAATTAATTAGGGTTTAGGGTCTAGGGTTTAGGGTTTAGGGTTTGGGGTTTTGGGTTTAGTGTTTAATTAGGGTTTAGGGTCTAGGGTTAGGGTTTAGGGTTTAGGGTTTAGGGTGTAGTGTTTAGGGTTTAGGATCTAGTGTTTAGGGTGTTTAGGGTGTACGTTTAGGGTATAATTAGGGATTAGGGTTTTAGGGTTTAAGGTTTAGGGATCATCGATCGAGTGCACACACACATTATTAGAGGCACCCGCGCCTTTGCGCATAAAGTGCATGCGTATATATAAGTGTGTTTTTTGGCCACCAACGATATATATATAGATCGAGAGAGAAAGATTGAAATATATATATTTATCCCCAAGAATATGTTCAGATATATATTAAAATATATGCACGAATGATATGTGCAAGGTATGCCATGCGCGCATGCACACTAATTGTATATATATTATGAGGCAACTTAATCAAATGTGTTTTCATTCGAGAGAACTTGTCAAGATTCAACAAGTTAATTAATTTATTAGCGCTAATTAGTTGGTCGCCTGCTTGATGCGCAATTTAGTTTCGTTGGCCTATATATATAGGGTTTAATTAGGGTTTAGGGTTTAGGATTAGCTAGCTAGGGTTTTAGGGTTAGGGTTAGGGTTAGGGTTAAGGTTAATTAATTAGGGTTTAGGGTCTAGGGTTTAGGGTTTAGGGTTTAGGGTTTGGGGTTTGGGGTTTAGTGTTTAATTAGGGTTTAGGGTCTAGGGTTAGGGTTTAGGGTTTAGGGTGTAGTGATTAGGGTTTAGGGTCTAGGGTTTAGGGTTTAGTGTTTAGGGTGTTTAGGGTGTACGTTTAGGGTATAATTAGGGATTAGGGATTAGGGTTTTAGGGTTTAAGGTTTAGGGATCATCGATCGAGTGCACACACACATTATTAGAGGCACCCGCGCCTTTGCGCATAAAGTGCATGCGTATATATAAGTGTGTTTTTTGGCCACCAACGATATATATATATATAGATCGAGAGAGAAAGATTGAAATATATATATTTATCCCCAAGAATATGTTCAGATATATATTGAAATATATGCACGAATGATATGTGCAAGGTATGCCATGCGCGCATGCACACTAATTGTATATATATTACGAGGCAACTTAATCAAATGTGTTTTCAATCGAGAGAACTTGTCAAGATTCAACAAAGTTAATTAATTTATTAGCGCTAATTAGTTGGTCGCCTGCTTGATGCGCAATTTAGTGTCGTTGGCCTATATATATATGTAGGGTTTAATTAGGGTTTAGGGTTTAGGATTAGCTAGCTAGGGTTTTAGGGTTAGGGTTAGGGTTAAGGTTAATTAATTAGGGTTTAGGGTCAAGGGTTTAGGGTTTAGGGTTTGGGGTTTGGGGTTTAGTGTTTAATGAGGGTTTAGGGTCTAGGGTTAGGGTTTAGGGTTTAGGGTGTAGTGTTTAGGGTTTAGGGTCTAGGGTTTAGGGTTTAGTGTTTAGGGTGTTTAGGGTGTACGTTTAGGGTATAATTAGGGATTAGGGTTTTAGGGTTTAAGGTTTAGGGATCATCGATCGAGTGCACACACACATTATTAGAGACACCCGCGCCTTTGCGCATAAACTGCATGCGTATATATAAGTGTGTTTTTGGCCACCAACGATATATATATAGATCGAGAGAGAAAGATTGAAATATATATATTTATCCCCAAGAATATGTTCAGATATATATTGAAATATATGCACAAATGATATGTGCAAGGTATGCCATGCGCGCATGCACACTAATTGTATATATATTATGAGGCAACTTAATCAAATGTGTTTTCATTCGAGAGAACTTGTCAAGATTCAAGTTAATTAATTTAGCAGCGCTAATTAGTTGGTCGCCTGCTTGATGCGCAATTTAGTGTCGTTGGCCTATATATATGTAGGGTTTAATTAGGGTTTAGGATTTAGGATTAGCTAGCTAGGGTTTTAGGGGTAGGGTTAGGGTTAAGGTTAATTAATTAGGGTTTAGGGTTTAGGGTTTGGGGTTTGGGGTTTGGCGTTTAGGGTTTAGGGTCTAGGGTTTAGGGTTTAGTGTTTAGGGTGTTTAGGGTGTACGTTTAAGGTATAATTAGGGATCATGGATTAGGGTTTTAGGGTTTAAGGTTTAGGGATCATCGATCGAGCTAGTGCACAGACACATTATTAGAGGCACCCGCGCCTTTGCGCATAAAGTGCATGCGTATATATATAATAAGTGTGTTTCTTGGCCACCAACGATATATATAGATCGAGAGAGAGATTGAAATATATATATATATATATCTCCAAGAATATGTTCTGATATATATTGAGATATATATATGCACGAATGATATGTCCATGGTATGCCATGCGCGCATGCACACTAATTGTATATATATTATGAGGCAACTTAATCAAATGTGTTTTCATTCGAGAGAACTTGTCAAGATTCAAGTTAATTAATTTATCAGCGCTAATTATTTGGTCGCCTGCTTGATGCGCAATTAAGTGTCGTTGGCCTATATATATGTAGTGTTTAATTAGGGTTTAGGTTTTAGGGTTAGCTAGCTAGGGTTTTAGGGTTAGGGTTAATTAGGGTTTAGGGTCTAGGGTTTAGTACATGTTTAGGGTTTAGGGTCTAGGGTTAGGGTTTAGGGTTTAGTGTTTAGGGTTTAGGGTTTAAGGTCTAGGGTTTAGGGTTTAGTGTTTAGGGTGTTTAGGGTGTACGGTTAGGGTATAATTAGGGATTAGGGTTTTAGGGTTTAAGGTTTAGGGATCATCGATCGAGTGCACACACACATTAATTATTAGAGGCACCCACGCCTTTGCGCATAAAGTGCATGCGTATATATATAAGTAAGTTTCTTGGCCACCAAAGATATATAGATCTAGAGAGAGATTGAAATATATTTAGGGTTTATGGTTTAGGGTTTAGGGTTCAGGGTCAAGGGTTGGGGTTTAGGGTTTAGGGTCTAGTGTTTAGGGTTTAGGGTATATGGAGTAGTGTTTAGGGTTTAGGGTCTAGGGTTTAGTGTTTAGGGTGTTTAGGGTGTATGTTTAGGGTATAATTAGGGATTAGGGTTTTAGGGTTTAAGGTTTAGGGATCATCGATCGAGTGCACACACACATTATTAGAGGCACCCGCGCCTTTGCGCATAAAGTGCATGCATATATATATAAGTGTGTTTCTTGTCCACCAACGATATATAGATCGAGAGATAGAGATTGAAATCCCCAAGAATATGTTCAAATATACGCACACACATGAATTATTAGAGGCACCCGCGCCTTTGCGCATAAAGTGCATGCATATGTGTGTTGTTCTGGCCACCAACGATAGATCGAGAGAGATAGATAGATTGAAATCCCCAAGAATTAGAGGACCCCTTGCACAAGTGTTGGCCATCTATATATAATATGAATCCCAATAATGTTCATACATGATATGGCATATGTGTGAAGCAATTTTTTTCGAGAACTTGTAAAGATTCAAATTTATCAGTGCTAATGGAAACTAGTGCACATTAGAGGACCCCCTCTTACACGTGTTGGCCATCTATGTATAGTTTGAATCCAAATAATGTTCATACATGATAGGCTATATGTGAATCAATTTTTTCTTCCAAGAACTTGTCAAGATTCAAATTTATCGGTGCTAATGGAAACTAGTGCGCACTAGACGAGCCCCTTGCGCAAGTGCTGGCCATTACATATAGTTTAAAACTCAAGAATGTTCATACATGATAGGTGATGGCGTGTAACTCACACGTTCGTTGGGAACCCCAAGAGGAAGGTATGATGCGCACAGCATCAAGTTTTTCCTCAGAAAGAAACCAAGGTTTATCGAACCAGGAGGAGCCAAGAAGCACGTTGAAGGTTGATGGCGGCGGGATGTAGTGCGGCGCAACACCAGGGATTCCGGCGCCAACGTGGAACCTGCACAACACAACCAAAGTACTTTGCCCCAACGAAATAGTGAGGTTGTCAATCTCACCGGCTTGCTGTAACAAAGGATTAACCGTATTGTGTGGAAGATGATTGTTTGCAGAAAACAGTAGAACAAAGATTGCAAGATGATTGTATTTCAGTATAGAGAATTGGACCGGGGTCCACAGTTCACTAGAGGTGTCTCTCCCATAAGATAAACAGCATATTGGGTGAACAAATTACAGTTGGGCAATTGACAAATAAAGAGGGCATGACCATGCACATACATATTATGATGAGTATAGTGAGATTTAATTGAGCATTACGACAAAGTACATAGACCGCCATCCAGCATGCATCTATGCCTAAAAAGTCCACCGTCAGGTTATCATCCGAACCCCCTCCAGTATTAAGTTGCTAACAACAGACAATTGCATTAAGTATTGCGCGTAATGTAATCAGTGACTACATCCTTGAACATAGCACCAATGTTTTATCCCTAGTGGCAACAGCACATCCACAACCTTAGAACTTTCTGTCCTTGTCCCGAGATATCAATGGAGGCATGAACCCACTATCGAGCATAAATACTCCCTCTTGGAGTTACAAGCATCTACTTGGCCAAAGCATCTACTAGTAACGGAGAGCATGCAAGATCATAAACAACACATAGACATAACTTTGATAATCAACATAACAAGTATTCTCTATTCATCGGATCCCAACAAACGCAACATATAGAATTACAGATAGATGATCTTGATCATGTTAGGCAGCTCACAAGATCCGACAATGAAGCACAATGGGGAGAAGACAACCATCTAGCTACTGCTATGGACCCATAGTCCAGGGGTAGACTACTCACACATCACTCCGGAGGCGACCATGGCGGCGTAGAGTCCTCCGGGAGATGAATCCCCTCTCCGGTAGGGTGCCGGAGGCGATCTCCTGAATCCCCCGAGATGGGATCGGCGGCAGCGGCGTCTCTGGAAGGTTTTCCGTATCGTGGCTCTCGGTACTGGGGGTTTCACGACGGAGGCTTTAAGTAGGCGGAAGGGCAGGTCAGGGGGCCACACGAGGGCCCCACACTACAGGTCGGCGCGGCCAAGGGGCAGGCTGCGCCGCCCTAGGGTGTGGGCGCCTCGTGGCCCCACTTCGTCTCCTCTTCGGTCTTCTGGAAGCTTCGTGGCAAAATAGGACCCTGGGCGTTGATTTCGTCCAATTCCGAGAATATTTCCTTACTAGGATTTCTGAAACCAAAAACAGTAGAAAACAGCAACTGGCACTTCGGCATCTTGTTAATAGGTTAGTTCCAGAAAATGCACGAATATGACATAAAGTGTGCATAAAACATGTAGATAACATCAATAATGTGGCATGGAACATAAGAAATTATCGATACGTCGGAGACGTATCAGCATCCCCAAGCTTAGTTCTGCTCGTCCCGAGCAGGTAAATCGATAACACAGATAATTTCCGGAGTGACATGCCATCATAACCTTGATCATACTATTTGTAAAGCATATGTAGTGAATGCAGCGATCAAAACAATGTATATGACATGAGTAAACAAGTGAATCATAAAGCAAAGACTTTTCATGAATAGCACTTCAAGACAAGCATCAATAAGTCTTGCATAAGAGTTAACTCATAAAGCAATAATTCAAAGTAAAGGCATTGAAGCAACACAAAGGAAGATTAAGTTTCAGCGGTTGCTTTCAACTTGTAACATGTATATCTCATGGATATTGTCAACATAGAGTAATATAATAAGTGCAATAAGCAAGTATGTAGGAATCAATGCACAGTTCACACAAGTGTTTGCTTCTTGAGGTGGAGAGAAATAGGTGAACTGACTCAACATTGAAAGTAAAAGAATTGTCCTCCATAGAGGAAAAGCATCGATTGCTATATTTGTGCTAGAGCTTTGATTTTGAAAACATGAAACAATTTTGTCAACGGTAGTAATAAAGCATATGTATCATGTAAATTATATCTTACAAGTTGCAAGCCTCATGCATAGTATACTAATAGTGCCCGCACCTTGTCCTAATTAGCTTGGACTACCGGATCATCACAATGCACATGTTTTAACCAAGTGTCACAAAGGGGTACCTCTATGCCGCCTGTACAAAGGTCTAAGGAGAAAGCTCACATTGGATTTCTCGCTATTGATTATTCTCAACTTAGACATCCATACCGGGACAACATAGACAACAGATAATGGACTCCTCTTTTATGCATAAGCATGTAACAACAATTAATAATTTTCTCATATGAGATTGAGGATATATGTCCAAAACTGAAACTTCCACCATGGATCATGGCTTTAGTTAGCGGCCCAATGTTCTTCTCTAACAATATGCATGCTTAACCATAAGGTGGTAGATCGCTCTTACTTCAGACAAGACGAACATGCATAGCAAGTCACATGAAATTCAACAAAGAGTAGTTGATGGCGTCCCCAGTGAACATGGTTATCGCACAACAAGCAACTTAATAAGAGATAAAGTGCATAATTACATATTCAATACCACAATAGTTTTTAAGCCATTTGTCCCATGAGCAATATATTGCAAAGGTGAATGATGGAATTTTAAAGGTAGCACTCAAGCAATTTACTTTGGAATGGCGGAAAATACCATGTAGTAGGTAGGTATGGTGGACACAAATGGTATAGTGGTTGGCTCAAGTATTTTGGATGCATGAGAGGTAATCCCTCTCGATACAAGGTTTAGGCTAGCAAGGCTTATTTGAAACAAACACAAGGATGAACCGGTGCAGCAAAACTCACATAAAAGACATATTGAAAACATTATAAGACTCTACACCGTCTTCCTTGTTGTTCAAACTCAATACTAGAAATTATCTAGACCTTAGAGAAACAAAATATACAAACCAAATTTTAGCATGCTCTATGTATTTCTTCATTAATGGGTGCAAAGCATATGATGCAAGAGCTTAAACATGAGCACAACAATTGCCAAGTATCACATTACCCAAGACATTATAGCAGTTTACTACATGTATCATTTTCCAATTCCAACCATATAACAATTTAACGAAGAAGAAACTTCGCCATGAATACTATGAGTAGAAACTAAGGACATACTTGTCCATATGCTACAGCGGAGCGTGTCTCTCTCCCATAAAGTGAATGCTAGGATCCATTTTATTCAAACAAAACAAAAAAACAAAAACAAACCGACGCTCCAAGCAAAGCACATAAGATCGATGTGATGGAATAAAAATATAGTTTCAGGGGAGGAACCTGATAATGTTGTCGATGAAGAAGGGGATGCCTTGGGCATCCCCAAGCTTAGACGCTTGAGTCTTCTTAGAATATGCAGGGGTGAACCACCGGGGCATCCCCAAGCTTAGAGCTTTCACTCTCCTTGATCATGTTGCATCATACTCCTCTCTTGATCCTTGAAAACTTCCTCCACACCAAACTTAGAACAACTCATTAGAGGGTTAGCGACAATAAAAATTAACATGTTCAGAGGTGACACAATCATTCTTAACACTTCTGGACATTGCATAAAGCTACTGGACATTAATGGATCAAAGAAATTCATCCAACATAGCAAAAGAGGCAATGCGAAATAAAAGGCAGAATCTGTCAAAACAGAACAGTTCGTATTGACAAATTTTATCGAGGCACCAGACTTGCTCAAATGAAAATGCTCAAATTGAATGAAAGTTGCGTACATATCTGTGGATCACTCATGTAAATTGGCATAATTTTCTGAGTTACCTACAGAGAAAACAGCCCAGATTCGTGACAGCAAAGAAATCTGTTTCTGCGCAGTAATCCAAATCTAGTATGAACTTTTCTATCAACGACTTTACTTGGCACAACAAAACACTAAACTAAGATAAGGAGAGGTTGCTACAGTAGTAAACAACTTCCAAGACACAAAATAAAAACAAAGTACTGTAGGTAAAAACCATGGGTTGTCTCCCATAAGCGCTTTTCTTTAACGCCTTTCAGCTAGGCGCAGAAAGTGTGTATCAAGTATTATCGAAGGGTAGTACTTCTATAGCGGGATGTGGAGTTTTCTCAACCAGGCATAGTATATTAGATACATAAGTTTTAGCATCTCCATTTTCATTAGTCTTAGGCGTGCTACTCTCATCAAACAAATTTTCAGGAACAAGCCAAGCATAGTTATTTTCTAGTGCATCATTCATAGCTAAGAGTTTACATGGTATTGGTGCTTTGATCTCCCCACCATCATTAATATTATTAGTGTATCTTATTCTATCCATGTCCATCTTTTCAAGGAGACTAACAAAATTGGTATAAGAACCTAGCATATTATATTTAGTGAAGACTTTTCTAGCTTCTCTCGCTATTCCCCCAAATTCTTTAAGAAGGGTTTCTAATACAAAATCTTTCTTTTCTCCTTCTTCCATATCACTGAGTGTAAGAAACATATGTTGAATCACAGGATTAAGATTAACAAATCTAGCTTCTAACGCGTGTACTAAAGAAGCAACAGCAATTTCATAAGTGGGAGCAAGTTCTACCAAGTGTCTATCTTCAAAATCTTCGACCGTACTAATATGAGTGAAAAAATCTTCTATATTGTCTTTCCCAAGGATAGACCCTCGGCCTACAGGTACATCTTTAAGAACAAACTTAGGAGGAAACATGATGAAATAAGTAAAGTAAATGCAAGTAACTAATTTTTTTGTATTTTGATATAGCAAACAAGATAACAAATAAAGTAAAACTAGCAACTAATTTTTTTGTATTTTGATTTAGTGCAGCAAACAAAGTAGTAAATAAAACTAAGCAAGACAAAAACAAAGTAAAGAGATTGGGATGTGGAGACTCCCCTTGCAGCGTGTCTTGATCTCCCCGGCAACAGCGCCAGAAAAAGAGCTTGATGGCGTGTAACTCACACGTTCGTTGGGAACCCCAAGAGGAAGGTATGATGCGCACAGCAGCAAGTTTTCCCTCAGAAAGAAACCAAGGTTTATCGAACCAGGAGGAGCCAAGAAGCACGTTGAAGGTTGATGGCGGCGGGATGTAGTGCGGCGCAACACCAGGGATTCCGGCGCCAACGTGGAACCTGCACAACACAACCAAAGTACTTTGCCCCAACGAAACAGTGAGGTTGTCAATCTCACCGGCTTGCTGTAACAAAGGATTAACCGTATTGTGTGGAAGATGATTGTTTGCAGAAAACAGTAGAACAGTATTGCAGTAGATTGTATTTCAGTATAGAGAATTGGACCGGGGTCCACAGTTCACTAGAGGTGTCTCTCCCATAAGATAAATAGCATGTTGGGTGAACAAATTACAGTTGGGCAATTGACAAATAAAGAGGGCATGACCATGCACATACATATTATGATGAGTATAGTGAGATTTAATTGGGCATTACGACAAAGTACATAGACCGCCATCCAGCATGCATCTATGCCTAAAAAGTCCACCTTCAGGTTATCATCCGAACCCCCTCCAGTATTAAGTTGCTAACAACAGACAATTGCATTAAGTATTGCGCGTAATGTAATCAGTGACTACATCCTTGAACATAGCACCAATGTTTTATCCCTAGTGGCAACAGCACATCCACAACCTTAGAACTTTCTGTCACTGTCCCAGATATCAATGGAGGCATGAACCCACTATCGAGCATAAATACTCCCTCTTGGAGTTACAAGCATCTACTTGGCCAAAGCATCTACTAGTAACGGAGAGCATGCAAGATCATAAACAACACATAGACATAACTTTGATAATCAACATAACAAGTATTCTCTATTCATCGGATCCCAACAAACGCAATATATAGAATTACAGATAGATGATCTTGATCATGTTAGGCAGCTCACAAGATCCGACAATGAAGCACAATGGGGAGAAGACAACCATCTAGCTACTGCTATGGACCCATAGTCCAGGGGTAGACTACTCACACATCACTCCGGAGGCGACCATGGCGGCGTAGAGTCCTCCGGGAGATGAATCCCCTCTCCGGCAGGGTGCCGGAGGCGATCTCCTGAATCCCCCGAGATGGGATCGGCGGCGGCGGCGTCTCTGGAAGGTTTTCCGTATCGTGGCTCTCGGTACTGGGGGTTTCGCGGCGGAGGCTTTAAGTAGGCAGAAGGGCAGGTCAGGGGGCCACACGAGGGCCCCACACTACAGGTCGGCGCGGCCAAGGGGCAGGCCGCGCCGCCCTAGGGTGTGGGCGCCTCGTGGCCCCACTTCGTCTCCTCTTCGGTCTTCTGGAAGCTTCGTGGCAAAATAGGACCCTGGGCGTTGATTTCGTCCAATTCCGAGAATATTTCCTTACTAGGATTTCTGAAACCAAAAACAGCAGAAAACAGCAACTGGCACTTCGGCATCTTGTTAATAGGTTAGTTCCAGAAAATGCACGAATATGACATAAAGTGTGCATAAAACATGTAGATAACATCAATAATGTGGCATGGAACATAAGAAATTATCGATACATCGGAGATGTATCAATAGGCCATATGTGCAAAGGAAATTTTTTTCCCGTGAACTTGTCAAAATTCAAGTTTATCGGTGCGAATGGAAACTAGTCCAAAAAATTACATAGAGGTCCAAGAGAACTAGACAATAACTAGTAGGACCTGTAACTTTACAAAAAGGACCCCAAAACATATAGAAGAAAATCAATCGAGTCCTTCTGGACCGCACATCAGATCTCTGCTCCGCATCCTTTCCAGCAACTCCGTCGCCGGGGACGCACCACTTGGGATGGTGTCACCGGTAGTCGCCAGGACGAAGGAGAAGAAGGGCCTCAGCAACGGCACATTGGCTCTGAGAAGGGCCGCTGAAAGGCCAAGATGTTCACGGGCAAGACGGATGACGCCGTCGTATGCCCCGAGCTTGTGAACGTTAGCAGCTTGACTTCCCCATTGACCAGATCTGAAGCACTGACCAAAGCAAGCCTCACCGTTAGCGCCATCACCTTGATGGCACCAGATCGGGGTTTGGCCGGCAAGATCCGCCAGATTCACCGTAGGCCAGATCTGAAGCCGATGACGAGATCCGCGACTCCATTGCACCATTCTGCTCATGGGAAACACTGGATCTAAGCTTACAACAACATGAACTCCCTCGGATCCAAATTAACTGACTCAACTTTGCTTATCTAAATATGGATGTATCCACACATGTTTTTACTCGAGATACATACACGTCTAAGGAAAGTTGAATCAATAAATTTAGTTCGGAGGGTGTACGATATACAGAGAGAAGTCGGCCTCGTCTCCGGCCGGCGAGGCTGCCGGAGAGAAGGGGGAGAGGAGCCAGGGGAGTGGGAGAGACTCGAGAGAGAAAGAGAAGAGGAAGAAATGAGAGCTCCCTGGGGAAGAACATTATTTTTGTCGTTCTGCTCGTAGCTTGAAACTGAAAATTTTGGCCGCGCGCCAAATCATCCCGCCGCATCCATTCGAAAATCCCGTGACCAGTTTTAACCTTTTAACCCTGGTCCGGAAGCTACAACCCACCGACCATGGAGGGCTCATTCGGTAACAATGAAATATCTTGCCTAGATCCCGAACCCTCCCCACAGGCCCACACCCACCCACCAACCATTCGCCCCATTAGCTCAAAAATACTCTCACACGCCAAAGCTCTGACTCTCTACAGTACTAGATCTGCTTCGCCGCCAGCATACTCCTCCACAGCGTAGCCTTGATCGTGTTGGCTGTCCACCCACCTGATCCGCTCCCCCGCCGCCCTCGCCACCGACGGATCTGCTTCACCGCCGACCTCGCCACCGATGGATCTGCTTCACCGCCGACCTCGCCACCGACGGATCTGCTTCACCACTGACCTCATCCACAGCGTAGCAATCAATGCCTTTCCTGTCGACGCACCGGATCCTCTCCAACGGAACCGTGTCTACTTCACCGCGCTCCCCCCCCGCTCCACAGAAGCCGATCTATTCCACCGACTACCTCGTTGCAGCGGCTGTATCAACTTCACCGAATCCCTTACCAGCCAACCAGATCTGCTTCACTAACGCCCGCTTCTACTGAAACAGGGTCGACTCATCGTCTCCCGCGTTCGCCGCCACTGGAATGCAAGTTGCCGCCCCCGTCCTCCCCGCCGCAGCTTGGTTAGTACGCTGGCCCGTTAGATCGCGGTGTTTCTTTAGCCATGTTTTGTGTAGTTATTTGCAGATCTCATATGCCATTAAATTTCTTGATGTGTTACTTCGCATGAAGTTCATTTAATTATTGTACAGTACCAAAGCATTATCCGGTCGCTACCATCCTGTTCATTCTACTGACACCTGTGTGCATCCACATATTTATAGGGGGGCCATTCATTTGCTTCCAACTGTTTTTGTACTGCATGCTATTCCTTTTATAGTCATGCTATGGGCATTTCCAATCTGGTTGTTCTTATACCACGTCATTAGCTCACCGCTAGCCGCTAGCTGTTTTCTCGTGTCTGCTATTCTTTTACTGCTTTTATAATCATGCTATGTGCATTTCCAATCTGCTTGCTCTTATACCTCGTCTTTAGCTTGTAGCTATTTTTTCCATGAATGCTCCTGTCGCACAGCTTGTATAGTTATTGCTGCGTGCATGTCTGGTATTTGTATTTGTTATCACCAGAATTTGACCGAGTCAGAGGTGGGCCGCGATCAAGATGGATTTGAAGGATATACATGGAGGAAATACGTGAATCGGCCTGTTATGCAAAGTTTGGGCTAGTTGGCCCTTGTATCTGTAACATAGTAGATTACGTGTCGGTAGTTAGAGTTTGCCTCGTGCACGGTTGGGATTATTCCCACGTTAGAAAGTCCCCTGGACTATAAATATGTATCTAGGGTTTATGAAATAAACAACAACCAACGTTCAACCACAAATCAATCTCGGCGCATCGCCAACTCCTTCGTCTCGAGGGTTTCTACCGGTAAGCATCATGCTGCCTAGATCGCATCTTGCGATCTAGGCAGCACAAGCTTATTACGTTGTTCATGCGTTGCTCGTACTGAAGCCTTTTTGATGGCGAGCAACGTAGTTATCTTAGATAAGTTAGGGTTAGCATTGTTCTTCGTATCATATGCTATCGTAGTGCAACCCTTGCATATCTAGCCGCCCTTACACCTATCTTAGGTGTAGGGGCGGCACCCCGCTTGATCATTATTTAGTAGATCCGATCTGTTACGGTTGCTCCTTGTTTTTCAAGGATTAGTTTAATATCTGCAATAGTTAGGCCTTACAAAGGGTTGGAGGATCCAGCGGCACGTAGGGTGTCGTTTGCTAGTCCTAGACAGGATGTTCCGGGGATCAACCTCGTGTTGGTTTTTAGGCCTTGTCTAGGATCGGCTTACGATCACCGTGCGTGGCCGCGAGGCCCAATCGTGAGTAGGATGATCCAATTATGCGGTGAAAACCCTAAATCGTCGTAGATCGTTTTAGCTTTATCTTGATCAAGCAGGACCACCATATATTCGTGCACCTCGTACGAATCATGGGTGGATCGGCTCCTTGAGCCGATTCACAGGATAACCTGAGAGCCGATCGAGGCTCGTATTTAATGTTTACGTGTATGCCATGCAGGAAACTAAGCGAGGCATCTCCATCACCTTCCTGACCAGGTATAGGTCAGGTGGCACGCCCTTGCACCAACGTCGGACGTGTGTACCAGAGGCTTTGCGGGCCGTCGCTCGGAGGGACCAGGGCCAGCCGCAGCCCTAAGTTGTTCCCGGCTCTACTGTGTTGCCCGTCGCTGCCCGCCGGTGGGTTTTGACCGCAACACATTCTGGCACACCCGGTGGGACAAGCTTCGTCATCAACCACATCGCCATCTACATCTGAGATGGCGGACGGCACTCCAGTCACGTACGAGGATCTGACCGACGAGCTCAAGAAGAAGTATGACGAGGTCAAAGCAATCCTCGAAGCCGACCTCATCGGCTCTTTCCACAGAACCCGTTCACATGGCATCAGGTGGAAGGGTTTCTCGCCTGATGGTGCACTCGACGAGATAGACCTCTCTGCCCCGTCAGAAGAACGCACCAGGTCCCTACGTCAGGAGATCAACTACATGGTGGCTCACTCGCTGCACCGCCACTCTGAGAACCTGGTGAACACTTTGGAGCGTGTCGCTCTCCGGGTGATCCAGGAGATCATGAGGCACCAGTACTCTCCGTCAGGACCAGCTCTCGGGACACACCAAGGAGAGATGCCACTCCAGTCCCGTCCACCGCTGCCATTTGCGTTGGCAGCACCAGAAGTGCCGAATTCACCGGCATTCGTCGTCTACAAGATCGGTGGTGACCCTAGTGACTGCCAGTTCTTGCATGAGGCGCCTAAGGAGATCCCTCACGGGTACATGTGCACATACGTGCCAGACTGCGGTAACTGGGCACTCACAAACCAGGCCGCAACATCAGGGACTTCTGGGAAAGCAGGAGGAACGTCAGCAACAGATCTTGAGAAGCAGACGTGGCTAGCTAAATATGCCACCCCGACGAACCTCCAGAGCACAGCTCCTGCAGTTGGCTCAGAGCTGGAAAAGCAAGCATGGCTGGCTAAGTACGCCACCCCGGCGAATCTTCAGAGTTCGACTCCTGCAGCCAGCACCGCGGATCAGATCAGCACGATCCTGAGGGACCAGTTCGGCATGGTGCCGAAAAGGAGGACAATCGGCTATTCCAAGCCGTACCCCGATGAATACGAGTTGGTCCCGCTACCACCCAAGTATCGGCTCCCTGACTTCTCCAAGTTCAGTGGATCAGATGGTTCCAGCTCCATCGAGCATGTGAGCCGATATTTGGCACAGCTAGGAACGGCCTCAGCGTCGGATCCACTACACGTGAGGTTCTTCGCACAGTCCCTCACGGGATCGGCTTTCGGGTGGTACACTTCGTTGCCACCAGACTCGATCCGGACTTGGAAGCAGTTGGAAGAACAGTTCCACATGCAGTTTCACTCAGAAGCTTCCGAGTCTGGCCTTGCCGATCTAGCACAGATACGTCAGAAGCGTGGAGAAACTGTGGCAGAATACATCCAGCGCTTCAGAAATCTAAGGAACCGATGTTATTCGGCTCATGTGACTGAAAAAGAAGCAGTCGAGTTGGCAGTGGTGGGCCTTGCCTCACAAATCAAGGACATGCCCTCCCAAGCAGACTATCCTTCGCTGGCGCACATGGTTCAGAAACTGTTAGCATATGAACAGCGCCACCCGGACTTGTACCAGGACAAATTCAAGCGTGTAGTAGTCCTGGTTGAAGCAGAGGAAGACGAAGTTTCTGCGGGAGATCAAGAGGTAGCAGTGGCTGAATGGACTCGGGGGGCAACCCCCGTGTCCTGCAAATGGGTAAAGCCACCAGGCCCGCCCAGGGGGTTTGATTTTGACGTGACCAAAACTGAGCAAATCTTCGACCTCCTGCTCAAGGAGAAGCAGTTGAAGATACCCGAAGGTCTCAAATTCCCCACGGCACAGGAGCTGAATGGAAAGCCATACTGCAAATGGCATAACTCGCTCTCCCATGCCACCAACGACTGCAGGGTGTGGCGTCAGTAGATCCAAATGGCGATAGAACAAGGATGGCTGATTTTCAACCAGTACGCCATGAAGGTCGACACTCACCCCTTCCCCGCCGTTAACATGGTGGAGTGCACTTACCCTGAAGGTTGCCAGCCAGGATCCTCGTTCAGCATCAACATGGTAGGACCTGGGCACCACTCTGGCAAGGATGGAGACGAGGGCAGCTGCTCTCGTAGCAAGGACACAGAGGAGGCCGCTCCACGCGATCGGCTCCGTCACGATGGCAAGCGCTACGTCACAGAGGGAGAAGTGAAGAACATAAGATATCAGCGACCCCTCTCTGATCACCTCCTCAACAAGTATGTGAGTCAGTATGACCAACGCCGACGATCCAGCGATGATGATGAAAGAGATCTTCTGGCTAGAGAAGCCAGAAGACATCGTCGGCATGATCGCGATGAGGAGGAGTGCGAGCGCCGTGCCAAGGAAAAGTCAAGGGAGCGAGACGACGAGGATAGGCACTGGGACTGTCCCTTCTTCAGACACTGCTGGGATTCAGGAATGAGCCGATTGCCCACAATCGGCAATTGCCCAGAATGCAACCAGAAGAAGAAGGAGGCAGCCAACATGTCCGTGTTCAAACGTCTAGGGCCTCTCCCACCACAAAGCAAACGCGCTGAGTCCCCTCGGATGGAAGATCTCGAGGATTCGGAAGACGAGGGAGAAGAAGAAGAGGACAGGTACCACCGGCCAAGGTGGTGCCCTGATGGACTCAGCCGTTCCCAAAAGCGTAGGGTTCAGCGATTGCGCGGCTTGGAGGAAGCCGAAAGGTTATACCTGCACACGCTAAGAAAGGCGCGACCTGATCTGGCCGCGAAAATTCAGCGAACCCTGGATGAAGAAGGTCGACCACAAAAAATGGAGTGGCGCCCCAAACAAAGGAAAGCCGATGATGAAACATCGGCTAGCACAAACATGGTACTCATCCTTCCAATGGAGTTTAGTGCTCCAGGATTAAACGATGCACTCAAGGTGGACGACAGCGAGCGCATCGACATGACAAAGGATGAGGTTGGGCTGGTCTTATCCACCGGCCTGACCGTGTAGCGAGAACAAACCGATGAGCAAACTTGGCGAGGCCGATCCGTGGGATCGGCCCCCAAAGGTATATGAAGGAAAAGCACAACGCCTTCATTGAGCGCTTCGATCGATATGGAGGCCGATTCCAGCAATCGGCCAAAATTATCCTCACCACATGTTCTGCTTGTGTTCAGCATCAATCTACTTGGCAGCGGTTTTACATCGGCCGATGAGTTAAGAAGAATCAACATTGGTCCTACCAGAGCTGACGTGCAAATACGGTGCCTTGGCTAAGCTACAGAGCCGATATCTGCAGTTACCTGACAGATTCGGCTCGGGGGGCACCTAAGCAGATGAACATGTGCAGATAAACATGTGTGCAGTGAAACATTGGGGGCCGATAGGAAAAATCGGCCAGTAAAAAAAAACATTTTTCAGCATCACAATATACAGCCGATGCAAGGACATCGACTTTAGAACTAAGAGACAAAGCCGATGCACAGCCATCGACTCTAGTACAATTACACAAGACCTACCGGCTATGTGCTCAAGGCCCAGATTTTCGCCAAGATGGTTCTCAGTTCGGCTTCAGGAGCTTCTGTTTCCTTGAAGGGAATGTACAATGAGAGCAGCCTCGGCTGCAATAAGCTGACAACCCTTTGCGCCATGCAAGGCAGCCTCTATCTCATTAAGCTGGTGGTGTTTCATCTACAACATCGGTGTTCAGTAGAAGAAAGCTGGTCAATGGGGGCAAGTGTGGCTGACTCTTCATGGTGGCTATCTCGGATTACCAGATTACCTGAGAGCAGAGCCTTTTTGTTTGATCTGTGCATCCTCGCCGGTATTCTCGCCTTGATTAAGGCTCGGGGGGCAACTAACTTGGTAGATGCTCTGTTTTTGGAGCCGATTGGACTTGCATCGGCTGACCCTGCATCGTAATCTTCTCCGAAAGCGGTGAGGTGTTGCAGAAGAAGACTGCTAAAGCTACGGAGAGGAGCCGGAAAAGGGAGCCGTCGGCTTTTACGGGGTTTGGACCGTCCTGTTGCTGCAAGAAAAGGGAAGAGAATGGATGCTCAAAATAGCCGGTGAATAGTCATCGGCTATGGGATTGCGAAATATTATGGTCAGGTATCAAGTCGCAATCTGAATTTGAGAAGTGCTTGACTGACGGTCTAATCGATATCTGAGTCCAGCTTCATGGGCGTCTAAGGAAAAAGAGGCCGATACGTTGCTATCGGTCTTGGTGTGGCAAGCGGAAGGATTGAAATTGGATTAATTGGAAGATAAATTGGAAGAACAATTCTCATTAATTCAAAGGAGCGGCTTTACAAGAAAGAGCCGATGGCTCTCAAAAGGGGGATCTGGTGCCTAATGCACTGCTACTACTAGTCCTACTCTACTAGTTGTCGTTGTCCTCATCGTCGCCGTCGTCGATGCCATCGGAGCTGCTCCCAGGAAGTTCCTCGTCGCTGCTGCCCCAGCCCTCGGCCGGAGCTTCTTCTTCCTCGTCATCATCATCATCCTCGCTGTCCGCCCAAGAGCGGAAGCGCTTTGTCGGCGGGTATCCGATGGAGGAGGAGGATTCCTCCTCCTCCTCTTCCTCCTCGTCATCATCATCGTCTTCGCTATCTGCCCAAGCGCGGAATCGCTTGGCCGGCGGATGCTTAGCGGGGGAGGAGGAATCATCCTCCTTCTTCTCCTCTTCTTCCTTTACTTCTTCTTCTTCCTCCTTCCCGTTGGAGGAGGTGGGTTTCACCCAGGGATGGAGGTCGTCTTCGCTCTCGCTTATCAGCTCCCCTTCGATGAGGAACTTGAGGTCGTCTTCCCCATCGGTCAGAGGCAGGTCGCCATCTGACCCAATGAGTGCTTCGGGTGGACCGTCTGGCACATGGTCGAAGTTCCATTCCGGCTCGCTCAAGGAGAAGGACTGGAGGGAGAGGCCGGAGGAGACGGAGGAAGAGGAAGACATTGCTACAGGAAAAGAGGGTTTTTTGGTGCCGATAGCTAGAACAGAGGAAGGGGATGAAGAGGGCTAATCAATCGGCACGTTTAAATAATAAGGAGCCTAGTGGAGATTTAATGCCATTGCAGTTTCCGAGGAGGTGGTGCTGAAGCTATCAAATTTTGCAGAGAAGCTGAGAAGACAGGGCATCATGATGAAGGATACTGCAACGGTTCTGCTCTGCCACGACATGACCCTTCGAAGGAAAAATAGAGTGGTTTTGAAATTATCATTACCAAAACCAGGGGGGCATGTGTTATCACCAGAATTTGACCGAGTCAGAGGTGGGCCGCGATCAAGATGGATTTGAAGGATATACATGGAGGAAATACGTGAATCGGCCTGTTATGCAAAGTTTGGGCTAGTTGGCCCTTGTATCTGTAACATAGTAGATTACGTGTCGGTAGTTAGAGTTTGCCTCGTGCACGGTTGGGATTATTCCCACGTTAGAAAGTCCCCTGGACTATAAATATGTATCTAGGGTTTATGAAATAAACAACAACCAACGTTCAACCACAAATCAATCTCGGCGCATCGCCAACTCCTTCGTCTCGAGGGTTTCTACCGGTAAGCATCATGCTGCCTAGATCGCATCTTGCGATCTAGGCAGCACAAGCTTATTACGTTGTTCATGCGTTGCTCGTACTGAAGCCTTTTTGATGGCGAGCAACGTAGTTATCTTAGATAAGTTAGTGTTAGCATTGTTCTTCGTATCATATGCTATCGTAGTGCAACCCTTGCATATCTAGCCGCCCTTACACCTATCTTAGGTGTAGGGGCGGCACCCCGCTTGATCATTATTTAGTAGATCCGATCCGTTACGGTTGCTCCTTGTTTTTCAAGGATTAGTTTAATATCTGCAATAGTTAGGCCTTACAAAGGGTTGGAGGATCCAGCGGCACGTAGGGTATCGTTTGCTAGTCCTAGACAGGATGTTCCGGGGATCAACCTTGTGTTGGTTTTTAGGCCTTGTCTAGGATCGGCTTACGATCACCGTGCGTGGCCGCGAGGCCCAATCGTGAGTAGGATGATCCGATTATGCGGTGAAAACCCTAAATCGTCGTAGATCGTTTTAGCTTTATCTTGATCAAGCAGGACCACCATATATTCGTGCACCTCGTACGAATCATGGGTGGATCGGCTCCTTGAGCCGATTCACAGGATAACCTGAGAGCCGATCGAGGCTCGTATTTAATGTTTACGTGTATGCCATGCAGGAAACTAAGCGAGGCATCTCCATCACCTTCCTGACCAGGTATAGGTCAGGTGGCACGCCCTTGCACCAGCATCGGACGTGTGTACCAGAGGCTTTGCGGGCTGTCGCTCGGAGGGACCAGGGCCAGCCGCAGCCCTAAGTTGTTCCCGGCTCTACTGTGTTGCCCGTCGCTGCCCGCCGGTGGGTTTTGACCGCAACAGTATTATCGTAGACTAACTTGTCAATGTTATTTTTCCTAGGGATTGATCATGCGAACCACTTATTAGAATATCCAACACTAACAGCGGGGACGCTAGGGAAGGTTGGAATCTGAGTTCTTGGTTGGTAACTTTGGCAGTTTACTTCCGTTATTATCTATAACCTATATGCATTGTTCCTTATGCAAGAGATAAACACTTGGAACCCTGCCATAGCAATGCCATCCATGCTTTACTATGTTTCTGCCTATTTGATATGCTTGTCTTGGAGCAACTGCGAAGGTGATTTGAACCTGACATTTGGTCATTCTTAATGCCAGTTTAATTTATGTGGAAAACCTTGGCATTACCCTACTCTAAATCTGAATGTCTGAAATTCGTATCTCATGCAAAGCAACATCTAGTTGGTTTTAATCAGATATCTGGTAAATATTGGCTTATTCATTTGGCAGCTCAAGTTTTTTGTTATTTGAAACCAGCTGACTTGGTCTTAAATGTGATATCTAAACACAGATTAAGGACAATGGAGCAGGAGGATTAGCATTTCACTTGATGGCTGAACCTAAAATGACAGGCATGTCGACCACGACTAGTGCACTCAAGAGAAGGACCTGCAGCGAGCCAGTATGTTCTACTACATGCTGTTATCTGATCTCTACATTGCGTAATACATGTTTGAATAGTTAATTGTTGTAACTATTTTTGCAATATTACCAGAATGCAGTTTTAGTGAAGCATTCATCATTAGAAGATAGTCGCCAAAGCGACCCTGTGCAACATTATGATGTAAGTCTGCTTAGTACAAGTTCCATACATTGTCTTATTTATGCAACTTGCTATCATCTTATATCTACATTGCATAATAAATGTTTGAATAGTTCACTGTTGTAACTATGTTTGCAATATTACTAGAATGCAGTTGTAATGAAGAAGTCCTTAGTAGAAGATAGAGCGCAAAAAAGGTTCCGGCGTGAGCCTATGCAACGATATAATGTAAGTCTGCGCTTAGTACTTGTGACTATCTCATATCGACAATGCTTAATACATGTTTGCATAGTTCATCGTTTAACTCTTTTTGCATTATTATCAGAATGCAGTTCTGATGAAGCAATCTTCATTAGAAGAGAGGCCCACAAAAAGTTCTGATCTTTGTTCTGATGCATCCTCTCATAGCCGTCAACCTAGACCATTCTTTTCATCAAACAGTGAACATCTCAAGGCTGTACTTTATAAAAGACATGGTATTGCTGCTTTAAGGTCTGTAGCTGATATGTTGACCAAGAGTACACAAGATTCAATCAAGGCGATTGCCAAATGTCAACATGTTATTGATGATGCTAATAGAAGTCCTCAATGATTCTATGTAATTTTTTTTATTTGGGCACATTAATTGCCTTGTAATTTTCCTAGTTATTTTATTTGTGTATGTAATTGTGTGTATCATTGATATCGGATTTTAGGCTCATGAAATTTAATGCAAGTTGACTAGTCAAACAACCAGGGCCCTATAACAGATTGGGCCGGCCCATTAACAGTAGTGTGGGACCCACTTTCATTTTGGGCCGTCACTTACTTATTGGGGCCCGTTAACAGGAAAGTGGGACCCACCTGTGCTTTTGGCCCGGCCCACTGTCTTGTTGGGCCGGCCCACTTGCTACATGATGGACCCCACATACTAAATGGGCCGGCCCTTTAAGAGGAAAGTGGGACCCACCTGCGTTTTTGGCCCGGCCCACTAGCGTGTTGGGCCGGCCCACTTGCTATATGGTGGACCCCACATACTAAATGGGCTGGCCCTTTAACTGGAAAGTGGGACCCACCTGTGTTTTTGGCCCGTCCCACTATCTTGTTGGGCCGGCCCACTTGCTATATGGTGGACCCCACATACTAAATGGGCTGGCCCATTAACAGGAAAGTGGGATCCACCTGTGCTTTTGGCCCGGCCCACTGGCTTGGTGGGCCGGCCCATTTGATCTAATGTGGACCCCACGCACTAAATGGGCCGGCCCGATTAGCAGGAAAGTGGGACCCACGTGCTAATTGGGCCGGCCCAATAACTTCTTGGGCCGGCCCACTTGCTTTAAGGTGGACCCCACTTGGTAAATGGGCCGACCCGATAACATGAAAGTGGGTCCCACATGTTTTGTGGGCCGGCCCTTTTGCCTGTTGACCGGTCAAACGAGTGCATTCGGCCCGGCCCACATGCTTAGTGGGGCGGCCCATTAATGTTTTGACCAGTCAACCTTAGAGGTTAGGCCCGGCCCACGTAACTAATGGACCAGCCCAGCTATATAGTTGACCGGTCAAACTAAGTCAGCTGGCCCGGCCCGCAAATAAATGGGCCGGCCCGCTTAAGACGTGGCAGGCCTCGTGTGGGCCTACCATCTACCACGGGGTTTCAGCGGTTAATGCGGGTGCTTGCGATTAACGGCGTCTGCCACGTGTCAGTTTGCATGACGTCAGCAGTCAACGGGCTCCCGGAAACACTTCTGCAACGGTCCGATTTTCCGTGGCGGAAGGGCGCCCAAGCGCGATGGACCGAAAAAATCGTCGTAGGACTTTGCCTGACGCAGTTTCGACAACAGAACCCATATCGTCGGGTTAGGCCCATAGGCGACGAAAAATACCCCTTAGCGGACGATTTTGAGACGTTGTCTATCAGAACTTTTCTTGTAGTGACACCGTCTTCCTTGTTGTTCAAACACCTTTACCAGAAAATATCTAGACCTTAGAGAGACCAATCATGCAAACCAAATTTTAGCAAGCTCTATGTATTTCTTCACTAATAGGTGCAAAGTATATGATGCAAGAGATTAATCATGAGCACACAAATTGCCAAGTATCAAGTTATTCAAGACATCATACCAATTACTACATATAGCATTTCCCGTTTCCAACCATATAACAATTTAACGAAGAAGTTTCAACCGTCGCCATGAAAATTAAAAGCTAAGAACACATGTGTTCATATGAACCAGCGGAGCGTGTCTCTCTCCCACACAAGCATTTATTCAAACAAAAACAAAAACAAAAACAAACAGACACTCCAAGTAAAGTACATAAGATGTGACCGAATAAAAATAGGGAGGAACCTGATAATTTGTCGATGAAGAAGGGGATGCCTTGGGCATCCCCAAGCTTAGACGCATGAGTCTTCTTGAAATATGCAGGGTTGAACCACCGGGGCATCCCCAAGCTTAGAGCTTTCACTCTTCTTGATCATATTGTATCATCCTCCTCTCTTGACCCTTGAAAACTTCCTCCACACCAAACTCGAAACAAACTCATTAGAGGATTAGTGCATAATCAAAAATTCACATGTTCAGAGGTGACACAATCATTCTTAACACTTCTGGACATTGCCCAAAGCTTCTGAAAGTTAATGGAAAAAATATATCCATTCAACATAGCAAAAGAGGCAATGCGAAATAAAAGGCAGAATCTGTTTCTGTAAAGACAAATTTGTACGAGGCACCAGACTTGCTCAAATGAAAATGCTCAAATTGAATGAAAGTTGCATACATATCTGAGGATCACTCACGTAAATTGGCATAATTTTCTGAGTTACCTACAGAGAATTAGTCCCAGATTCGTGACAGCAAGAAATCTGTTTCTACGCAGTAATCCAAATCTAGTATGAACCTTACTATCAAAGACTTTACTTGGCACAACAATGCAACAAAACTAAGATAAGGAGAGGTTGCTACAGTAGTAAAAACTTCCAAGACTCAAATATAAAACAAAATTACTGTAGTAAAATAAACACATGGGTTATCTCCCAAGAAGTGCTTTCTTTATAGCCATTAAGATGGGCTCAACAGTTTTAATGATGCACTCGCAAGAAATAGTAGTTGAAGCAAAATAGAGCATCAAGAGGCAAATTTAAAACACATTTAAGCCTAACATGCTTCCTATGCATAGGAATCTTGTAAATAAACAAGTTCATGAAGAGCAAAGTGACAAGTATAGGAAGATAAAACAAGTGTAGCTTCAAAAATTTCAGCACATAGAGAGGTGTTTTAGTAACATGAAAATTTCTACAACCATATTTTCCTCTCTCATAATAACTTTCAGTAGCATCATGAGCAAACTCAACAGTATAACTATCACATAAAGCATTCTTATCATGAGTCTCATGCATAAAATTATTACTCTCCACAATAGCATAATCAATTTTATTAGTTGTAGTGGGAGCAAATTCAACAAAGTAGCTATCATTATTATTCTCATCATCAAATATAGGAGGCATATTATAATCATAATCAAATTTATCCTCCATAACAGGCGGCACCAAAAGACCACTATCATTATAATCATCATAAATAGGAGGTAAAGTATCATCAAACTAAATTTTCTTCTCAATGCTTGGGGGACTAAAAATATCATGCTCATCAAAGCCATCTTCCCCAAGCTTAGAATTTTCCATATCATTAGCAACAATGGTGTTCAAAGTGTTCATACTAATATGTTCCATGGGTTTTTTAATTTTCGAATCAAACCATCCATGTCTTAACTCAGGAAAAAGAATAAAAAGCTCCATGTTGCTTTCCATTATGCCAAACTAGTGTAAAAGAAGAAACAAAAAGATGCAATTGCAGGATCTAAAGGAAATAGCTTCGAGTACTTACAACGGCGCC
This sequence comes from Lolium perenne, assembly GCF_019359855.2. NCBI lineage: Eukaryota > Viridiplantae > Streptophyta > Magnoliopsida > Poales > Poaceae > Lolium > Lolium perenne. Next base: position 73,286,418 of record NC_067245.2, read on the forward strand.
GGAAAATAGCTTAGTAGCCGAGATCCGGAGTGTGAGTACCTTTTACCTTTCCTCCCCGGCAACGGTGCCAGAAAAGTGCTTGATGTCTACGGGTGCTTCTATTCTTGTAGACAGTGTTGGGCCTCCAAGAGCAGAGGTTTGTAGAACAGCAGCAAGTTTCCCTTAAGTGGATCACCCAAGGTTTATCGAACCCAGGGAGGAAGAGGTCAAAGATATCCCTCTCAAGCAACCCTGCAACCACAAAGCAAGAAGTCTCTTGTGTCCCCAACACACCTAATACACTTGTCAGATGTATAGGTGCACTAGTTCGGCGAAGAGATAGTGAAATACAGGTGGTATGAATGTATATGAGCAGTAGTAACGGCACCAGAAAATAGCTTGATGCTACAACTAGTGTGTGGTTGATGGTGGTAATATTGCAGGCAGTACAGATGCAGTAGAACAGTAAACAAGCAGCGATAGCAGTATTTGGAAACAAGGCCTAGGGATCATACTTTCACTAGTGGACACTCTCAACATTGATCACATAACAGAACAGATAAATGCTATACTCTACACTCTCTTGTTTGATGATGAACACCACTAATTGTGTAGGATTACACGAACCCTCAATGCCAGAGTTAACAAGCTCCACAATATTCGATATTCATGTTTAAATAACCTGAGAGTGCATGATAGATCATTGCAATTACACCAAGTACTAACATAGCATGCACACTGTCACCATCACACTATGAAGGAGGCATAGATCACATCAATACTATCATAGCAATAATTAAGTTCATAATCTACAAGAGATCATAATCATAACCTATGCCAAGTACTACACGATGCACACACTGTCACCTTTACACCGTGCAGGAGGAATAGACTACTTTAATAACATCACTAGAGTAGCACATAGATGAATAGTGATACAAAAATCATATGAATCTCAATCATGTAAGGAAGCTCATGAGATCATTGTATTGAAGTACATAGGAGAGAGATTAACCACATAGCTACCGGTACAGCCCTTAGCCTCGATGGAGAACTACTCCCTCCTCATGGGAGACAGCAGCGGTGATGAAGATGGCGGTGGTGTCGATGGAGAAGCCTTCCGGGGGCACTTCCCCGTCCCGGCGGCGTGCCGGAACAGAGACTCCTGTCCCCCAGATCATGGCTTCGCGATGGCGGCGGCTCTGGAAGGTTTCTCGTACCGTGGCTTTTTCGTATCGAAGATTTAGGTCAGGGACCTTTAAATAGGCGAAGAGGCGGAGTCGGAGGGCTGGCGAGGAGACGACACAGTAGGGGGGCGCGGCCCACCCCTGGCCGCGCCGGCCTATCATCTGGGGCCCACATGGCCCTCCTCTGGTGGCTCTCGGGTGTTCTGGAAGCTTCGTGAGATTTTAAGATCTTGGGCGTTGATTTCGTCCAATTCCGAGAATATTTCCTTACTAGGATTTCTGAAACCAAAAACAGTAGAAAACAGGAACTGGCACTTCGGCATCTCGTCAATAGGTTAGTTCCGGAAAACGCATAAAATCATCATAAAGTGTGAACAAAACATGTAGGTATTGTCATAAAACAAGCATGGAACATAAGAAATTATCGATACGTCGGAGACGTATCATTCCCCCATCCATGTGTGAGTAATTCCCCCGCTGTAGGCTGAAGGGGATGGTAGGGATTGGATGAGATTGGTCATGTAATAGCATAAGATTGTTATGGCATAGTGTCTAGTGTCCGTAATTGGTACTTTGATGATATTGTTGCAACTTGTTATGCTTAATGCTTGTCACTAGGGCCCGAGTGCCATGATCTCAGATCTGAACATGTTATTATTTCATCATGGTATGCATTGTTTCATGATCTTACCTGCAAGTTGTATACACATGTCGCTGTCCGGAACCAAAGGCCCCGAAGTGACAGAAATCGGGACAACCGGAGGGGAAGGCGGTGATGTGAGGATCACATGTGTTCACGGAGTGTTAATGCTTTGCTCCGGTACTCTATTAAAAGGAGTACCTTAATATCCAGTAGATTCCCTAGAGGCCCGGCTGCCACCGGCTGGTAGGACAAAAGATGTTGTGCAAGTTTCTCATTGCGAGCACGTACGACTATATACTGAACACATGCCTATGGATTGCTTTGTACTTGGACACCGCTTTATTATTATCTGCAAATGCCCTGCTTTGATTCTTACATGAGTTTCTCTCATCCATGCAACGCCCGTCATCCATCCCTGTGCCTACAGTATTTTAATCCTGCTGTTTACTATAATCACTACTATTTGTCTCTATCACACTCTGCTGTTATTTCACTACTGCTATCGCTATAAAACGTTACTACGATAAACTCTTGCGAGCAAGTCTGTTTCCAGGTGCAGCTGAATTGACAACTCCGCTGTTAAGGCTTTCAAGTATTCTTTGTCTCCCCTTGTGTCGAATCAATAAATTGGGTTTTACTTCCCGCGAAGACTGTTGCGATCCCCTATACTTGTGGGTCATCAAGACTGTTTTCTGGCGCCGTTGCTGGGGAGCATAGCTTTATTTGGAAGTTCACTTGGATTTATATTGTTCGCTGCAAATTCTCCATCATGGGTAAATCTCGCAATCCTAAGTCGTCATATTACCATCCACTACAAGAAAAGGTACAACTCTGAGTACCTCTGCTGCTCTTGATTCACCATCTGTGATAAGTCAACTTGTTTCACCACCGCAAGCTTCACTTGCTGGTACTTCTGCTGAATCTGAAAACTCTCATAATATTGATAATGTTTCTGCTGTGCTTGATGATAGTGGTTCATTGGGATCCTTTCTATATGCTACAATTGCTAGGTCTAGACAAATTGAAAATACTGAAACTCTTAATGCTGCTACACCTGTTAATTCACCTGTGTCTGTTGATTATTCTAGTGATGATCCTGATGAAGATTATGTGGAACTTAATGATGATTTTATTAATAGATGCAATGCTAATGCTGATGCAAGAAAAATTAAAAAGTTTCTCGCACAATATACTGTTAGACATAAGCTATCTCCTGATCCTAAATTTGCCACATCTCCTATATGCATTAAGGAAAAAGATTATGATTTTTCTCTTGATCTATCTCATATAGCTATTGTTGAGAAAACACCCTTTTGTGGTACTGAAAAAGAAAGTGTTGTAGAACACATGGATGAATTTTCTTCTATGAGTAGCTTGTTTTCTGATGATGTCAAGATGCATACTTATTTCGTTGCTAAAAATTTTCCTTTCTCATTAAAGGATGATGCTAAAACTTGGTATAATAATTTGCCTCCTGGTTCTATTAAAAGTCCAGATGATTTGCTTAATGTTTTCTTTCGGAAATACTTTCCTGCTAGTGGTCAACATGCTGCTTTACATAAAATTTATAGCTTTGACCAGGAAGATGGAGAGAAATTGCCGGAAGCTTGGGCAAGATTTTGCTCTCTTATCAGAGCTCGACCCGGACATGATTTGGAAAAGCATGATTTACTTGATATATTTTATAGTGGACTAACCGTTGAGTCTAGAGCATATTTGGATAGTTGTGCTGGTTGTGTTTTCAGGAAAAGAACTCCAGACGAAGCTGAAGAATTATTGGCTAAAATAGGCCGGAATCATGATGATTGGACTACACCTGAACCAACTCCGATGCCAATATTGAAGAAGAGGGGTCTAATTAAATTAAATGATGAAGATATGAGGGAAGCCAAGAAATCTCTTAAGGAGAAGGGTATTAAATCCGAAGATGTGAAGAACTTACCCCCCATAGAAGATATATGTGAGATAATTCCCCCTTCATCCATGATTGAGGTAAACTCCCTTCAATGCTTTACTAGGGAAGATATTCCGTATTCAAAACCTCCTGCTCAATGCTTAGATGAGTTTGATAATTATATTGTTAAGCAAGAAAATTTTAATATGAGAGTAGAGAATCATCTAATGGAAAATTCTCAAGCTATTAGTAATTTGCATGATATTGTGGAGAGAACCTCCAATGATGTTAAGATGCTTGTTAAACATTTTCAAATGGTTCAAACTCAAATTGATCAACTCACTAAAGTGCAAAATGACTTGTTAAAAAATAATTCTAAAGAGAAACATGCTTATGAAGTAACAACTAGAGGCGGTGTTTCTACCCAGGATCCTCTATATCCTGAAGGGCACCCCAAAAGAGTTGAACAAGATTCTCAACGAATTGAACCTAGTTCTCCTTCTAAGAAAAATAAGAAGAAACATAAAAATGTTGTAGAATCCTCTGAACCTGTTAACGATCCAAATAGTATTTCTATTTCTGATGCTGAAACTGAAAGTGGTAATGAACATGATAATGATAATGATAAGAATGATGCTTCTGATAAAGAAGAAGTTGAAGATGAACCTGAAAAGCATGCTAAAAATAAAAAGTATACTAAAGAAGATGTTATTGCTAAGAAACATGGTAATGAAAGGGAACCTTGGGTACAAAAGCAAATGCCTTTTCCTGCTAAGAAACTAAAATCAAAGGAAGAAGAACACTATAATAAATTTTGTGATTGGATGAAACCTTTATTCTTGCAAATCCCTTTGACTGATGCTATTAAATTGCCTCCTTATTCAAAGTATATGAAAGATATTGTCACTAACAAAAGGAAAATCCCCAATGAGGAGATTTCCACTATGCTTGCTAATTACTCTTTCGATGGCAAGGTTCCAAAGAAGTTGGGCGACCCAAGTATACCTACTATTCCTTGTTCTATCAAGAATAATTATGTTAGAACTGCTCTATGTGATTTGGGAGCGGGTGTTAGTGTTATGCCTTTTTCTCTTTACAAGAGACTTTATTTAGATAAGTTGATACCTACTGATATATCTTTGCAAATGGCTGATAAATCTACTGCTATTCCTGTTGGTATATGTGAGGATGTTCCTATTCAAGTTACTAATAACTTCTTGATATTAACTGATTTTGTTGTGTTGGAAATGCCTGAAGATGATAATATGTCTATTATTCTTGGGAGACCTTTTCTTAACACCGCAGGGGCTGTTATTGATTGCAATAAAGGAAAAGTTACTTTCAATGTTGATGACAAGGAGCATACCATCTATTTCCCCAAGAGGATTGATAAAGTATGTGGAGTTAATACCATTTCTAATGTGAGAACTATCAAAGTGGGAACTATTGATTGTCCTATATATGAGCCTAAAGAAGGATATCAAAATCTTATGATTGGATCCATATCAATACAATTCAAGGTAACATGATTGATTTGAGGTTTATTTCTTCTTATGCTATGTAAAATTTATTTGGTGGCAAGACTTGATCAACCTTGTTAACAAATACTTTTTATATGCATGGAGGAGGTAAACAACATTTCTTTCTTCCTCCACTTGTTCTACTTGCTGTAGCACTTTTGATTTGCAAAGTTCCTTAGTTGTATAGAAATTTCAAAATCTTTTTCTGCCAAGTAATAATAAACTTAATACCCAGAAATGTGCATTTTTCAAAGTTTTCAAAAATTCACAAAAATTATACTGTTGGTCCTATTTTTCGAAGACGCACCTGGGAGCACCTAGGGATGACCAGTGGGGCACCCCAGGGTGGCACCCCATAGGCCGGCGCGGCCTGGAAGGGGGGCGCGCCACCCTGGTGTGTGGGCTCCCCCTTGCCCCATTTCTTTATCTCTTCCTCCCACTCTCTTCTCTCTCCCGAAAAAACTCGCACCAGCTTTTCCTCACTCGCGTTTCTGCTCAAGAGCTCAAGATTTCTCGATCTCTTTGCTCAGCCCAGATTTTTGTCTAAAATTTGGCACATTTGCTCTCAGGTATGTGACTCCTCCGATTATCCAAGTAGAATTTTGTTTGGTTGAGTATATCTTGAATATTTTGCTAATGTAGGTAACATGTTTAGTGAGCTTGCATGCTTGTTCTAAGTTGTAGAAACTAGTTTTGATGCATGATTAGTACTCTAGCAAGATCCTATGGTAGTTTCCCTCAATTATATGTCACCAAATCAAATTTTATAATGTTTGTTGAAAAATTTCAGAAAAGGAAGATGGATAATTTCAACTTTGGAGAAGTGTTTGAGAGAGAGACGACCAGCACGGGAAGGCCCTCTAGGACCGCCACTCGATTCAGGCGATCCTACAAATGAGGATGTCATCGCGCCAAGCTTCGAGCCCGAAGAAGACAATGGAGTCCCTAACGCTTCATCTTTCCCATGTTATGACTTTTTGAGTAATGCAGGGTTGCTGGATGATTTCTTAACCCTCGCTGATAAGGCAGGCTTAACCGCCTATATGGGAGATGAAAGGGAACAATACCTCATGCTCACCAAAATCTTTGTTGAGAGCTTCAAGTTCGACAACAAGCACTATCGCTCGATAGTTGCATTCAAGATCTATGGTAATCCTATTACTATGAAATTGGGAGATTTTTGTGTTGAATTGGGAATTGCCCCTGTAGGTACAGCAAGGAGGATTGAGGACAACCCCAGGGCCTTGTTGGAGCTCTATCGAGAGATCACCAAAGATGATTGCCGCACCATTCAGCGTGGCAAGATAAGAAACATCCAACTCCCCGCCATAAAGTATTTTGCTTATTACATTGCTACTAGCATTCTTGGTAGGGAGAACACTAGCAATATTTCTAGCTATCATCTTGCTTTCTTAATTGCTGCACTCACTGGAGAGACACCTTATCATCTTGGTTCTCTTATTGCTCTCCGCTTGTCTAGCAAGGGGCCTATTTTTGGAGGAATTATTGCATCACGCATTTTAGCACATCTAGAACTTCCTCTTGATCCTACTGATGTGCAATTAACCCCTATAAGACTTGATACTGCTGCTATGAAGAGCCATCATTTTGTTACAGCTGACTCTAGTTCAGAAAATATGGTCTATAGAATGTTGTTTGCTGACGGGGATGAGAGGGAAATCCCTTTGCCCCAGCCAGATTTGTTCAGTATTGACAGAAAACCATGATCGCGCTCTAAGGAGGAGGTGGATGAGAAAATGAAGATACAAGGCTTCCACCAGCAGCATGACTCCGAGGACGCCGGGCCCTCCTACGACTACACCGTCACGTATCCGGGTGCTTCTTCCAGCACATACCCGGAATATGATCCATCTTCGTCGTACTACGGAGGTGCTACTTCATGGGCACCATGGGATTGAACTCCACTTAGGCCAAAAGCCTAAGCTTGGGGGGAGGTATACCGGCATCACTCATTCTTTGCATATTATGGTTGCTGGATACTTGTATATACTTGTTTTGTTTCTTTAAGTGGTTTTCTAATGAGAGGGAGATGATATTTGGGGAAGTGCTGCCTGAAAACAGATTCTGAACTGTTACCGAAAAAATTCTCAAAAATAGCCAGAACGATATTTTTCAAAGCCAATTTTTTTGCATGTTCCCCAGGTTGTTATCTAACTTTCATTAGTTGAACACTTTTCGATTTGAGCAGCAGAAGAATTTCTTAAAAATCGATTACTGTACTGTTGTCAAGTTTGACGAATTCCTGCTGCTTTGTGTTTATGTGACTCTTCTAGTTTTCATTTTCTTTTTTTTGTTTTGTTTCCTTCCTAAAACACAAAAAGACCAAAAATATTTCTGTTGTTTCTCTTACCGTTTGCTTATTTTGGTTTGTTGCTCTTATTTTGCTTTATTTGCTATTGTTGGTTTGCTATAAGAAAATCCAAAAAGATTTTGCTTTGTTTGCTTGTTTCCTTTTGTTCTTGTTTCCAATTCGAAAACACCAAAAATATTTGCTGTTCTTCTTTGGTTTTGTAAAGTTCATTATGAGTTAAATGGTCTTCGGTGGCTGGAGCGTGGTTTTCATTTCATATTATCCAAGCTACACAAGTGAAAGGCAATAATGACGATCTACGACAATTCGATTGTGGTGAGAGGCTGGTATGAACTCTATTTGTTTTCATTTTTGTACATATACTCATCCATGTGAGCATGCTTAGTTGGTTCATGTGAGGTATATGTCATTTAAGAAAGTTTAGTAGTTCATGATCTCTCATGTTTAGCTCCAATTTATTAATATGAGTAGCATGTCATGGATGTTTGCTTGCATTGTTTTATTCATAAATAGGTATGACATTGTGGTATCCTCCTCTGAATAATTCATTTGAATCGACTTGGCACATGCTCACGCATGCATATGACTGAACAAAAGTCAATTAAGCCTCTATGATTTACATTGCTTCAGAGTTCTTGTATCACTTTTATGCCTCCGTTAATTTATTTTGCCGCAAGCATGATTATGACAGTGACTGCTCTCTTGATTTGTCGCTCCCTAGTCTATTGCTAGCCTTCACTTGTACTGAGCGGGAACGCTGCTCGTGCTTCCAAACACCTGAAAACCAAGTTGTTCCAAAGTGTCCACCATAAATACCTATGCATGGCATTTCAAACCATTCCAAGTAAATTCTCATGCGCTACCTTTAAACCTTCAAAATGCTTCTCAATTTGTGTTAATGTTTTATAGCTCATGAGGAAGTATGTGGTGTTTATCTTTCAACCTTGTCATTTACTTTTGACGGACTTTCATAATAAGAGCTGGCAACGGGGTGCCCAGCCCCAATTAATAACTTCATTAATAATTCTCTTCACATGTTTTGCTCTGATTCATCAGTAAGCAACTTAATTTTGCAAATAGACACTCATCCATGGTATGAGATTGATGGAAGGCACCCGAGGATTCGGTTAGCCATGGCTTGTGTAAGCAAAGGTTGGGGGGAGTGTCACCCATAATAAAACTAAAGTACATGTGTAAACAAAAGAGAAGATGGATGATCTACCTTGCTGGTTGAAATAACGTCCTTCATGGGAGTCGCTCTTGGAAGTCTAGTTGGCGAGGTAGTTGGTGTACCCATTACCATTCGTTGACAACAACAAACACCTCTCAAAATAATTTTACTACTGTTTTAAAAGTGAAAAGCTCTAGCGCATGTTAATCACTGCTTCCCTTTGCGAAGGGTCAATCTTTTACTTTTATGTTGTGTCTCCATCCTTTCTTTGAGCACTTTCTTGAGAGCACAACTGTCATTCTTAGTATAATATGCTTGTCCCAAAATATGATTGACTGTGGTATAACTTTGATGCTTTTATCTTTGACAATCTCTATTTCTAGTCTTTCTATGAACCTCAGAGGTGTCTGGGCATTTATGTTTTGCTGTTCAAATTCGGGCAAGCGAGATACCACTTTATCATACCCTTTTATGAACATTGCAATCCTGCTTATAGACATGATTCATGATGCTTATTATTAACTAGCATGGTGACCCGTGCACTTGCGCGGCTAGATTTGTTATATGTTACATATTTAGATTTTTATTATCTTACTAATTCAATGTTATCATTTCTGTGGGTACTTATTTAAAAAGAATAAGAAAATATGTATGAAAAAATTTAAAATTTAAAATTTATGATAGGTTGGAGGTAGTACTTTGTTCTTGATGTACTGTCCTTCTCGTGCTATATCCTTGGACCAATATGTATTTGCAGGTCTGCACGAAGAATTAGGTTTAAACATGTATGGCTAATTACATGTACTCTTGCTCATTCAAGTTAGCGTAAGAATTGGTGTATATTTACATTATTTGCTTATAAACATTCAAACAGTCACTCTGACACCCTACATAGCTTATTTATTCTGATTATGCATGTGTCGTTTTGTATCAACTTGTATTTTATTTACTCTGATTTAGAAAATTATTCTTCCGTCCAATTATAATCTTTAATCACTATTATTGGTGCAGATATTTTGCTGTATGTGATGACTTATTTTCAAGTGTCTTAATAATAATAAAAATATATTTTCTGTAAAATGATGATTTTATCTTACAATCAACCCTGATTGCTTTTGTAGAAATATAGAATCTCACTGGTTATATCTTCTATGTGCTAGCATCGTATCCGGGACCAGTTAATCCAGTCTGCCATCGGTACATGCATCTACAACGCTTCTTGCATATATGCATGCATGTATGCATTCAGCCTTCAACCTTCATCGATTCATGAAGATTCAAATGTATGTGGAGCAGTGGAGGGAACATACCTTTTAGAATCGACTTCATGCATTGTGTGGCCGGTGTGCTTGAACAATTTATTTGATGGAACTGAATTATATAAACTTAAGTCGAGTACTGCTTTCGAGTCCACGCCGTGATCCGAAATTAATCAAGCACAGCTTATGCAAATTGCGATCGCACGATGGATCACCGAATCCACTACTGCCGTTGGGCGTTCCACTTCCACCTGTGTTTGCTTCGGCGGCATTGACCGGCTGAGCGGCGCAGGCCATGGGTTGGGCAGAGACGTTTGCCGGGTGCGCACCAGCTGGTCGTCTTTGATATCTTTGGTACCATATGTCAAGAACTCGTTCTGGTGTATCTGTCGTAGGAACCTACACGAGCTCTGTCACCTGTACGGCGGTAGCCGTAGTCGTCAGGGTGCTCCCGCAACGGTGACTCCGGGTCGGACCAGAAGCCATTATTCACGAACGCCTTGAAGCAGTGGAGATGTGCGCCACGTCGGAGTGGTTGCCGAGAGGCTTGACGCTGCGGAGGAAGTACACCGCCGTCTAAGAATGAGAGCTCCGTCGTTCGCGGGAGATATCTTCGTCGGAGCGAGATCAACATTGTATCCTTGATGTGACCCAGAGGCCGCCGGTGTAGGCGCTGATGCCAGAGATGGATCAGATGTCGTAGGACTGGTCGGGACTGCCCTCGTTCTCCACCATGCCGTCCCCGTCGAACTGGTCTATGTACGCCTTGGCCAGGCTGGCCATGCCGCGGCTGTGAAGCCGAGGTTGCCCCTGGCTGCGACTTCATTGTACAACTGGAGGACGATTTTTGGGCTGAGGTCCTTCTATCGCGCCGGGTTCTGCATCATGTACGCGTTGAGCTCAAACCAGGGCCGGGGTCGCCGAGACCGATATCGTGCCGCGCGCAGGGCTTCCATCGTTCCTAACCATCTCCAGGCCCGCCGACGTGTTGCTTCTCGCCTGATTTATATCAGAGTTGTAGTAGACCTTGCTACCCATAAACCTTTGTGTATTCGGCAGTTCGTCGGCGTTGAACTCTGAAAAAGGTCTCACCGTAATAAGCCATAATACTTGCTCGATTAAGTTAGTTCATCGCAAAGAATAACTTTATGATTGTTGTCCATGTGGTGCACAACCCAATTAATCTGAATGGCACCACGATAAACAATTCCCAAAGTTATCTGCATCTAGATACATCTAAATTCTAATATGCTTTAGATATTTTTTTTTGAGAAAGAGGGATTACCAAATTGTATCTGTAGTACATATGAAACCAACACACGGTCACCTGTTGACATATGCATGCAAAAAAACAGTCTCGGAACATGGACGGGGAGGATCTAGAACCGACCTTGAATTGTAGTGATTTGCTTACACCTCCCCGTTGTTCTTTCATATCCAGATCAACCAACTCGGTCGCGATTGTAGCCTTCGACATGTAATTATTCTGTTGTTAGGAAGGAAGAGAGAGAGAGCGGTCCGCCGTCGAGATCTACGACGTGCACACAACCTGCAAAAACGTTGGCTACCACTGCTGCCATGGGTTGATCATCTGGACAAAAGAACACAAATCAGTACAGCCGAGACAATCAGCCGTCTAGATCTACAACATGCACTACCTAAAAATCTGGAAAAAATAAGAACACGCAAATCGTGTCAAGAGAGAAAGCAATCTGCTATGGAGATCTACAAAATAAGATCAAAAATCGTGTCAAGAGAGAGCAATCAGCTATCAAGATCTACAATATGCACAACCTGCAGAACGTGTTGGTTGGCACTGCTGCCAAGATCGATCTGAACAAAAGAAGAAAAATCACTTTTGTGCAACCGCGAAAGAGAGAGAGAGTTGTTATCGTGATATAGGTGGAGGCGTGAAAGATTTTTTATGGTAGGTAATATTCTTAGCGCTTATCAATCTAAACCGTTCGTATATCTAATATTTGGTACGTATATCTCCTTTTTTTTCTTGAACGGACTCTTCTTTTACTTTCCGTGCGTAATCTGATCCATTGGTTATATAATGTCTAATCTCCACCGCTGATTGTTTGTTGTTTTAATAATATAATAGAAGATTGTTGGTACCTTTCCATGATTGACATAGCTATTAGATGTGTACCTTATCATGAACTGCCTAAGTGTTAGCCATATCATGAGAATATTTACATCATATGACCAAATGTGTTCGTGAAAGTTCTTTTATCGCACTCAGTTGTTAACTGAATTGCTTGAGGACAAGCAATAAGCTAACTTGGGGGGAGTTGATACGTCCAAAACGTATCTACTTTCCCGAACACTTTTGCTATTGTTTTTCCTCTAATTTGTGTATTTTGGATACAACTAACACGGACTAACGTTGTTTTCAGCAGAATTGCTCTGGTGTCTTGTTTTTGTGCAGAAATTCAACTTTTGGGAAAATCCTCGGAATTTATACCAAAGGGCCTATTTTACCAGAAGACTCAGGAAGCCAGAAGGGCAAGCCAGGTGGAGGCCCGAGGGCCCCACACACCAGGCCGGCGCGGCCCAGGGGGGCACCGCCCTAGTGTGTGGCCCCCTCGGCTAGCCTCCGACGCCCTCCTCTGGACTACTTAAAGGGTTCGATCTAAAAAACGCGAGGAAGAAGTCGAAGTCGCCAGAAACCCTCCAGAACGCCGCCACATCGCGAAACTCCGTCTCGGGGACCAGAAACTCCGTTCTGGCACTCCGCCGGGACGGGGAATTGGAGGAGATCTTCGCCATCATCACCACCGACGCCTCTCCATCGACCAGCAATGCTTCCCCCATCCATGTGTGAGTAATTCCCCCGCTGTAGGGTGAAGGGGATGGTAGGGATTGGATGAGATTGGTCATGTAATAGCATAAGATTCTTAGGGCATAGTGCCTAGTGTCTGTAATTGGTACTTTGATGATATTGTTGCAACTTGTTATGCTTATTGCTTGTCACTAGGGCCCGAGTGCCATGATCTCAGATCTGAATATGTTATTATTTCATCATGATATGCATTGTTTCATGATCTTACCTGCAAGTTGTATACACATGTCGCTGTCCGGAACCAAAGGCCCCGAAGTGACAGAAATCGGGACAACCGGAGGGGAAGGCGGTGATGTGAGGATCACATGTGTTCACGGAGTGTTAATTCTTTGCTCCGGTACTCTATTAAAAGGAGTACCTTAATATCCAGTAGATTCCCTAGAGGCCCGGCTGCCACCGGCTGGTAGGACAAAAGATGTTGTGCAAGTTTCTCATTGCCAGCACGTACGACTATATACGGAACACATGCCTATGGATTGCTTTGTACTTGGACACCGCTTTATTATTATCTGCAAATGCCCTGCTTTGATTGTTACATGAGTTTCTCTCATCCATGCAACGCCCGTCATCCATCCCTGTGCCTACAGTATTTTAATCCTGCTGTTTACTATAATCACTACTGCTGTCTCTGTCACACTGCTGCTGTTATTTCACTACTGCTACTGCTATAAAACTGTTACTACTGATAAACTCTTGCGAGCAAGTCTGTTTCCAGGTGCAGCTTAATTGACAACTCCACTGTTAAGGCTTTCAAGTATTCTTTGTCTCCCCTTGTGTCGAATCAATAAATTGGGTTTTACTTCCCGCGAAGACTATTGCGATCCCCTATACTTGTGGGTCATCAGTCTCCCATGATGAGGAGGGAGTAGTTCTCCCCCGAGGCTGAGGGCTCTACCGGTAGCTATGTGGTTCATCTCTCTCTCCCATGATGTGATCTTTATGTGATCATGAGCTTCGTATCACTATTAATCTATGTGCTACTCTAGTGATGTTATTAAAGTAGTCTATTCCTCCTCCATGATGTAAAGTTGACAGTGTGTGCATCATGTAATACTTGGCGTAGGTTATGATTGTAATCTCTTGTAGTATTGATGCGATCTATTCCCCCTTTCATAGCTATTGTCGACATTGTGTATGCTATGTTAGTACTCGGTCTAAATTGCAACGGTCTATTATGCACTCTAGAGATTACTTTAATATGAACTCCGGATGTTGTGGAGCTTGTTTACTCCGGCTTGAGGTGTGCTTTTATAGCCCTACACAATGAATGGTGTTTGTTATCCAACAAGAGAGTGTTTAAGAGTAGCATTTATTTATTCAGTTATGTGATCAATGTTGAGAGTGTCCACTAGTGAAAGCATGATCCCTAGGCCTTGTTTCTAAGCATTGAAACACCGTTTCCGACAAGTTCTGTTACATGTTTGCTTGCTGCCATCTTTATTTCAGATTGCAATTACTACTTACAATCATCCATATTACTTGTATTTCACTATCTCTTCGCCGAACTAGTGCACCTATACATCTGAAAAGTGTATTAGGTGTGTTGGGGACACAAGAGACTTCTTGTATCGTAATTGCAGGGTTGCTTGAGAGGGATATCTTTGACCTCTACCTCCCTGAGTTCGATAAACCTTGGGTGATTCACTTAAGGGAAACTTGCTGCTGTTCTACAAACCTCTGCTCTTGGAGGCCCAACACTATCTACAGGAATAGAAGCGTGCGTAGACATCAATGAAATCTTTGAATCTGCTTCCTCTTGCCTAAGGTGTTGCTACACCAAATGGCATTCCTATAGCAGACATAGTGATGTGGGCATTACCCTTCGGGTAACCAACATTATGCTACCTCTTACGGCCCAACCAGGGGCCCATGAAGATTGCCCAACAACCAAGGTGGGCTAATACATGAGTTCCAGAGAGGGAGACTCACTCGAAGAAGGATTCTTGACGAACAAGGCAAGAAGACGTCAAACAGGGAAAGATTAGAATAGATCTCTTTGTAACCTAGCTGAACCCGGAAAGAACTCTCGAGACCTGGCCTGCAATATAAGGGCCAGGAGGGGGTCTGCTGAGAGACACAACTACAAAAGATAGATTCGCCACGAGCCTAGATCATAACCATAGCCTTCGGCTACCCCATTGTAACCCGATATATTCGATAATAAAGATCAGACAAGCAGGAAGTAAGGGTTTACCTCATCGAGGGCCCCAAACCTGGGTTAATATCTCTCCCTGTCTGTTTGGTATCCGATGTCTCGTGTCAGCCTGCAGGATTCTGTCAACCCTAAGCCCCTAAAGTTGGGCATTGTTGGGAGCACCCTCGTCAATTGGCGCCGTCTGTGGGAACTTCTAGCACAGCCTTCTTCATCGCATCAGCGGTTGCCTTGGCCATGGTGCTACTCGATGCAACGTCGGGAGCGGCGGCAGAGCCCTTCTTCTTCACCATCTTGGAAGATGAATGGGAGCGAGGCGGAGGATTGAAGAACAGCGATGGCGGCGGCGTAGAAGTTGCAAGAAGGAAGAACAAAGGAGGAAGAAAGCGGTGAAGGGAGAATGAAGGGAGTAAAATCTATATTTTCCTTTATAAAAGGGGAGTTACCAAGGGATTGAGCCGGAGGACCTGCGATTAGGTCACCACGTGTCATCAAATCCGTCATTCCAAAGGACATTTACCCCCACTATGCGCGGAAATCGAGGAGGCGCCTCGGTCAGCACGGAAGGATCAGTCATTGCCTAACTGACCACGCAGAAGTAAAGTGGGCCCGTTAAGTCACGGCCTGTCAATCGAGCCGATGCAGAGGCCACGTCACTGATGATGTCACCAAAAGTATCGACTCCTCATAGAGCATCTGAAGGAATCTGTAATATCGAGTTTCTTGACTTGAGTCTATGCATGGTTGCAAGCATATGTCCCTAGACTCCGGGGCTACTCCCATCGGGAGCGCTGGACACACAACCGATAAAAACTATTGAAGACAAAGGAACACGGACCCGAAGATTTCAGGAGATCCAGGATCAACCCCGGGGACTTGATTCTGAGTAGGGTAACATTGTTTTGCCATCGGCAGTTAACCAACATCGATTTATCGAGTAAAGATGGGTGTGTTACTTCAATCCCTTACGTACTATCATCTTACACGACTTCACTCAAAGTTTTGAAGGACCCGGTATAGAAAAAGATATCGAATGATTATGACAACTTGAAGAAAACATCGGCAGCAGATTCTTTGAGTAGTGCAACTTGAGTCTACACACGGTTGCAAGAATTCGTGCCTAGACTCGGGGGCTACTCCCATCGGGAGTGCTAGACGCGCACCCGATAAAAATGTGTTTTCAACTTCTAAATGGTAAAAAAGGATCAAGTATTTTCGGCAGCTATGTACATTCGATAGAAGACAAATTTAGTCTGTGCCCGAAGCTTTACTTCGGCCAGCCACTCGGGGGCTACTGATGTGGGCATTACCCTTTGGGTAACCAACATTATGGTACCTCTTACGGACCAACCAGGGGCTCATGAAGATTGCCCAACAACCAAGGTGGGCTAATACGTCAGTTCCAAAGAAGGAGACTCACCCTAAAAAGGATTCTTGATGAACAAGGAAAGAAGACGTTAAACAACGAAAGATTAGAATATATCTCTTTGTAACCAAGCCGAACCCGGACAGAACTCTCGAGACATAGCATGCAATATAAGGTCCTGAGAACAGATAGATTTGCCACGAGCCTAGAGTTAGGTCCTGAGAAACTTAGCCTCTCGACGAGATCATAACCATAGCCTTGGTCTATCCCATTGTAACCCGATATATTCGATAATCAAGATCAGACAAGCAAGAAATAAGGGTTTTACCTCATCGAGGGCCCCGAACCTAGGTAAATCTCTCTCCATGTCTATTTGGTATCCGATGTCTCGTGTCAGCCTGCAGAATTCCGTCAACCCTAAGCCCCTAAAGGTGGGCATTTTTGGGAAGCACTCTCGTCACATAGGGTGATGGGGCAGCGACCGATGATGAATAGGGTGATGAGGCATTGGCTGCTGCTAAATTGGCTGATGAGGCATAGCTTGATCAAGCATAGCCTGAAGAGCCATGTCCTGATCAACGAACAAATTTTGGAACTCCTCTTGTGCCTCCTCCAGAGTATCATACCGTCTATAGCTATTGTTGGTGAAGCCATTCACATGCGCTCGGATGATCCTCCATGAATTGTAGATCCCTGGATGCCTCCCTTTTAACACCACATACCACTAAACAGCAAAACAAAGAACAAGTAAGTTCATGATCAGAAGCATGAAACAAGTAATTTGGAAAGCATCAATGTTCACATACGATAAGAAACTAACAGGAGCATGCATGATCACTACCAAAAGTGGATCACAAGTTCATCCTGCACTAGTATTGTGTCAACCTACCACCACAATAAAAATAGGTGTCATCCTAACACCGTCGGCTCACCATCACATGAGGGGTTAATATATATCACCTCATCATAGTACATGCCATTACAAGTTTTTTAACCACTAGGTACCACCAAAATATACATAAATTCATGATCAACATATGATCATCATCATCATCACATCAGCATCACCTCCATGCATGCCTCTAGAACCCCATGGCCAAAGCCAGCGTAGTTGTGGTACTTGCCGATGAAGGTGCTCAGCCACATGATCATGTGATCCTGCCTCATGCCTACAAAGCTTATGCCCTGAGCCTTGTGGACGGTGATGTGGATTAGCTCTGCCCTCAGGTTCTCCTCCGTGAAACCAAAAATTTCCATCACAGCCTAGTACATGTCAGGGTGCATGTCTGTGGGCTTGTTCTGCCTAATGGCTTGATCGATGTCCTTGACAGTGTTGGTCATTATGGTGAAGGCCTAGATCTCGTCGTCTGCTAGGGTGCCCCTATTTTGTCATTAAGCTGCGGTTAAGAACAAGCTTGTGAGCAAAATCACTTTTGCCGTCATGGGTCACGAGGAAAGAGCTACAGATCTGCATCTTGCTCCGGCGGTGAGCTTCGGTTGCATGGTGTCACCATCTCCAGGTACTTGGGGGCATAGGCTGGTATGACATATGCATGAGTGGATGGATCGGGATTTGTTGTTGATTTCCCTAAGGGCAACTCCAACGGAGCGACGTAAACGGACGCTGAGCGGCCGTTTGCATCCGTGTAGATGAAAAATGCGTTTGGGACCAAGCCCAGTAGCCCGACGCATAGTGTCCGGGCTGTCCGCGGAGAAGCAAACCTGGCCCAAATATGCGTCTCGACGGACGCTGCACGGACACGCCGAGTGACATAGGCATCCCCAATGGGCCTGCCGAAGATAGTACCCGGGTTTTACTAAAGGCCCACGACCCGAAGGATAAGAAGAATCAGGAGCCCAAGTTGCTAGTTAAGGAAAGCTAGAGTTGTATTAGGAGAGAACACTTGTAATATTGCGGGATGAGTTGGAAACCCTCCCGGACTCTGTAACTTGTGTATCACGAATCCCTCGGTTCCACCTCCTATATAAGGGGGAGCCGAGGGACAAAGAAAGAATCGATTCATTGTCTCACAAACCCTAGTTTCCATATCGTCGAGTACTTTTCAGCTGAAACCTTCGAGATCTACTTGCCCTCTACTTCTAGCTAAAACCCTAGTCTACAACCCGTAGGCATTGACAATTTAATCCCTTGTCAATTGGCGCCATCTGTGGGGATTAGAGGCGTCAAGGATCTGATCTCGATGGCACGTTCAAGATCGTCAACTTCGTCAACAGCAAGCAACGCGATGGATCGAGGTAAACAGATCGAAACTGGTCCTATCGATTTTGTTCCTCACCCGCCCTCCTGTTTGGATGCATATGCGTATCTGGAGGAGCCCATGGAGATGACGTTCGGAAGGTTCCACTTTCGCGTCGAGAAAGAGGGAGCGTATCGTCTCGAAATTCCGATCTCGTCGGGATATTCGGCGGTCGATTCCGATTTTCCGAACTCAACATCGTCAATCGAGTCAGGCGAAGAGGAGACTTCATCGCCATGCTTCATCAGCACCAGGGCAAGCGAAAGGCTCGCAAAGATCTTCAGCGACATGTCCTTCGAGTCATCTGCGGACTCAGATATAAGCGATGACTCGAATAGCTTCGACAGCTTCAACTTCATTGACAGATCTACTACCGTTGGCAAGGTCTTCACCAATCTTTATGATGGTGTCACCAAACCCTGCGTGGTTCAGTATCCAAAATATCATCAAATCTACGCAATCGGAGATCCGAGTCGCCCACAAGAGGAGACATCAGAGGATTTCGACGAGGCGGGAAATCCATATGTCGATCCTGAAGATCTCACGAGAGGTCTAGGAACAAAATATATTGGACCAGGAACACGAGAGATGGTGCGATTTCCGCAGGAAGTATGGGATCGAGTCGCAAGAGCTATTAATGGTACAGAGCCAATGACTATAACGGCGACACCTGAGGAGTTACAAGCATATCAATATAGGCTTGCACGTACCAGGCGGGAGCTCGAGAACCAGAAAATCGAGTTGGATAGAAGGCAGGAAGCAGCCTCTGCATCAAGCAGGCGAAGGGCGGAGTTAAGTCGACATTCAGGAACTTCGGGAGATAGCCACAGAGAAGCTCGGAACAGAGCAAGATCTAGGCTGCAAAACATACCTGAGGCTGATAGGGAGAACTTGGTTCAAAACCTCGACATGTCCTTTATGTCGATAGACACGAGAGGGAATATTATCCCTAAGACACCGGAAGCTGGGTATATGGCGACGCAAGCCTTTATCCTCGCATCCAAGCCACCTCCCGGAGATCCAAGAGAAGCATTGTACAATATGGCTATGGCAGGAGTTGGGGCCATGGGAACAGCGTTTGTAACAACGCCTCCCGAAGGTTCAGCAAGGCAAAACAGTCCAAGACCTGCGGCAGCAGCACCAGCTCCCGAGAGAAAAGGTGGAGCAAGAGACACAACAGCATAAGCAAGGGTAGACAGAGCACGACAACATAGAAGGGAACATCGACACTCCCCAGAGATAGATGATGAGGATATGTGTGAGCTTCCATGCTTCACAAGGAGGGTCCGAAAAACTCGAGTTCCTTCAGGGTTCAAACTACCCGATAACTTCAAAAAATTCGATGGCCTGCAAGATCCAGAGGATTGGTTAGTCGATTATCTCGAGACAGTGAAACTGATAGGAGGAACCAGAGCAACAGCCATGCAGAGCATCCAAGTACACCTGAGTGGAGCTGCGCGATCTTGGATAAAAAAGCTTCCTCCAGGTTCTATCGACAGCTGGGATAGCTTCGAGGATGTGTTCGTCAAAAATTTCCGATCTACCTGCAAAAAACCCGCGTCGTTAGAAGAGTTGAGGGCGTGTCGACAAAAGCAGGATGAATCAATGAGAAAGTATATCCAAAGGTGGAATATCATCAAAAACTCGGCAGAGAATATATCGGACGAGAGAGCGATAGATGCGTTTGTCGCAGGAATCCGACGAGGAGATTTTGTCGAGGACTTGGGGAGAACCAACCCAAAGACAGTATCCGCATTGATGGAGATAGCAAATAGATGGGCAGATGGGGAAGATGTTGTTCACAACAAACGGCATAGGTCACCAGAGGAGGACCGTGGTCGAAATTATCAAAATAGACGTCGGTTTTCTCGGCAATACTCAAACTACGACGCTCCCGGCCAAATCTCGGCTGGGTTTCGAGCAAGCGCTGGAGGAAACAATAGAGATGATTATCAAAGGAGCAACGAGCAGCGAGGCGACAATAGAGATGACTCCCGAAATAACAGGCCAAATAATGGGCCAAGGTTCCAGAGACCTTTCGTGTCTCCCGAGGAGATGATGAACGGGCCGTGTCAGATGCATTTCTATCTCGACAACAATGGAAAGAGACAGTCAGGACACCTGCAAAAGGATTGCCAAAATTTTCAAGCAATGCTAAGGTGGGCAGGGCACGCCAATGCCCAGACGACAAATAGAAACCCTCAAGGGCCTAGGAGTGAAATCCACTTGCCATCTCCTCCCGCAATTACGGACGAAAATCGACATCAGCTCAGAATAGCGGCAGCACCAGCGCCACCACCTTACGTTGATCCCAACTCCAACGGAGCGGTCTCGATGATTCAGAAAGGCAGGCCATCCAATAGAGCTCAGAAAGTAATCTCGCGATAGGTGTTCATGGCAGAGAAGATACCTCCACCAACGATTAAGTACCTCAATTGGTCAGGGCAAGACATTGGCTTTACAATAGCAGATCATCCGCAGCAAGTTCCTCAACCAGGGCAGTCAGCACTTATCTTACCAGCAGTAATTACAGGATTCGACGTATCTCGAGTATTCATAGATGGAGGCAGCAGTCTAAACCTTATGTACGCTGATACACTCAGGAAGATGAACATATCTCTCGCAAATCTGAAACCAACCGACACACGTTTCCATGGAATCACGCCATAGAAGTCGAGCTATCCGTTGGGAAAGATTAATCTCGATGTTCAGTTTGGGACCCGAGAAAACTACAGGATAGAGAGGCTGGAGTTCGAAGTTGTGGATTTCCCGTCGTAGTATCACGCCTTGTTGGGACGGCCAGCATATGTCAGGTTTATGGCGGTACCACATTACACATACTTGTTATGGAGAATGCCTGGACCTAAGGGACCAATCACAGTCAAAGGAAGCTTCGCGTTAGCCGATAAATGTGACAAGGATTTTCATCGACTGTCAGAAACCTTCGGGATGCAAGCAGAGTACATGGCGTCAAGGTTCACGACTGATTACGATGTGTTGCCAGATGTCGGAAGGCCTAACAAGGAATCAACTTTTAATACTGCGAAAAACTCTAAGGAGGTGCAGATTCACCCGACAGATCCAAAGAAGACGACATACATCACGACAGACATGGACCTCGCATAGGAAAGCGTGCTCGTCGAGCTCCTCCGTGAGCACTGGAAAATATTTGCATGGTGTCCAGCTGACATGCCAGGAGTACCCAGGGAACTTGCCGAGCACCACCTAAACTTGGATGCATTAGCGAGACCAATAAAACAACCTTTGCGGCATTTTTCGGAGCCAAACCGCAAAGCTATGCTGTCAGAGATTGATCGACTGAGAGAAGCTGGTTTCATCAAGGAGCTGCATACAGAGGCCACGTGGGTCACAAACCTAGTGTTGGTTCCGAAGAAAAACACTAAAGTCCTTCGCATGTGTGTTGACTTTACGTGTCTCAAAAAACATTGTCCAAAGGATCACTTTCCCCTCCCGAGGATCGATCAAATTATCGACTCCACGGCAGGATGTGAACGTCTTTCCTTCCTGGATGCATACTCTGGTTATAACCAGATCAGATTGAAAGAAGAAGATGAGGTCAAAACAGCGTTCATCACACCTTACGGCGTGTTTTGCTATAGAACAATGCCCTTTGGTCTGAAAAACGCGGGAGCAACATATCAGATGATGATGCAGAAGTGCTTAGCAACACAGATTGGAAAAAACGTACAAGTGTATATCGATGATGTCATCATAACGTCAAAAAAGGGGGCAACATTAATCGAGGACCTGAAGGAAACTTTCGACAACCTCGACAAATTTTGCCTCAGGCTAAATCCGACGAAGTGTTCTTTCGGCGTCCCTGCAGGAGAACTTCTCGGGTTCTTAGTTTCAGCAAGAGGGATTGAAGCTAATCCCGAAAAAATCCAAGCTATCGCAACAATGAGGAAGCCAACAAAGTTGAAAGAAATACAGCAGTTAACCGGGCGAGTCGCAGCTTTAAGAAGATTCATCGCCAGGCTGGGTGAAAAGGCGTTACCGTTCTACGCTTTAATCAAGCAAGGAGAGAAGTTCCAGTGGAACGAAGAAGCAGATAGAGCCTTCGAGGATCTTAAACGCACAATTTCGACACCACCAATTTTAGTGGCGCCGAAAGAGAAGGAACCCCTCCTGTTATACATTGCAGCCACACCTCAGGTGGTCAGCACGGCGCTATTTGTCGAAAGAGAGGAAGAAGGAAAACTCCATGTAGTACAGAGGCCGGTATATTTCATCAGTGAAGTTTTATCGCCTTCAAAACAGCGGTACCCGCAGTACCAGAAGCTAGCATATGGAGTGTTCACAACCGCAAGGAAATTGCGGCACTATTTTTTGGCACACCCGATAATAGTGGTCAATGAAGCACCTCTATCAAATATACTAAACAATCCAGAAGCTACAGGTCGTGTCTCCCTTTGGGGAATAGAACTTTCTCCTCGGGACATCACGTATGAAAAAAGAAAAGCAATAAAATCGCAAATTCTGCCAGATTTCATCGCAGAGTGGATGGAGCTGCAAAACACAGGACCCCCGGATTTATCGAGAACTTGGACTATGAACTTTGACGGGTCCAAGAGGGTAGAAGGAGTTGGAGCAGGCGTGATACTTGTATCACCTGAAGGCGACAAACTGAAGTATGTCCTACGGATGACGTTCCTAAACGCATCTAACAATGAGGCAGAATACGAAGCTCTTATACACGGGATGAAGATGGCGAAAGCTTGTGGTGCAACTCGATTAAAAATCTTTGGCGACTCACAATTGGTGGCTCAGCAGGTCATGAACTAGTGTGACGCAGTCAATGATAGCATGGTGGCATACAATGAAGTGTACAATGAGCTCGAGAAGTTATTTGATGGATGCGAAATAAATCACATCAGCAGGCTGAGCAATGATGAAGCCGATGTTCTTGCAAACATCGGGTCGCAGTGCCTCGCAATTCCACCAGGTGTGTTTTGGGAAGAGATATCCGAGAGATCCACAAAGCCAAATAAGGCGCAGAAGAAGCAGAAGGAGGAGAAAACATCGACGACTCCCAAGAAAGCACCAGAAGAAGAAGACGACCAGGAGCTAGTGATGATGGTGCAGGTCCCATGGATGCAAGCATATATGTCATACATCTTAAGGAAAGAAATACCCGATGACCCAGTTGAAGCAAGGCGAGTTATTCGACGATCCAAAGCCTTTACAGTGGTCAAAGGGGAGTTGTACAAGCGCAGTATTTCGGGTGTGTTACAAAGGTGCGTCACACCCGAAGAAGGAAGGATAATCTTGAAGGATGTACACGAGGGAATATGTGGTCATCACGCGAGCAGTCGAGCTATTGCGGCCAAGGTTTTTCGGGCTAGATTTTACTGGTTAACAGCAATCGAGGACGCGAAGGAGATAGTACGAACTTGTGACGCGTGCCAGAGATTTTCCGCAAGGCCTCACTCGCCAGCAGCAGAGCTGATGCCAATACCATTGTCTTGGCCCTTTGCTCAATGGGTCTCGATATGGTGGGAAAGTTACACAAGGCCTCGCCAGGAGGATACATGTATATGCTCGTCGTTGTCGACAAATTCACCAAGTGGATAGAAGCGAAGCCGATAAATTCACCAGATGCAGCGTCAGCAATAAAGTTCGTGAAAAGCATTGTTTTTCGGTTTGGAGTACCTCATAGCATTGTCACGGACAACGGCAGTAACTTCACATCCAAAGAATTCAAGGCATACTGCGCAGAAGTAGGCATTAAATTGAACTTCGCGTCAGTCGGGCACCCGCAAACCAATGGTCAAGTCGAGAAAGCCAATGGTATCATCTGCAATGGTATCAAGAAGCGCCTCCTAGGACCGCTGGAAAAGGCTCGACATACTTGGCCAGAAGAGTTGCCAAGTGTATTATGGAGTATTCGAACAACGCTAAATACAGCGACACAAGAAACTCCGTTCTTTCTAGTCCATGGAGCTGAGGCAGTAATACCGATAGAAATAGAGCATGACTCCCCAAGAGTAACAGAGTATGATGAAGAAACTTCCAGAAGAGAATTAGAGGACGATGTCGATGCACTTGACGAAGCTCGAGACGAAGTACTATCACGGGTCACCAAGTACCAGAAAGACTTGAAAAACTACCACAGTCGACGCTTGCGGCCAAGGTTTTTTCAGGTCGGAGATTTAGTTCTACGACTCAATCAACAGAGCACTGAAAAACTCGAGTCGCCATGGCTTGGCCCTTACATCGTCACAGAAGTAATCGAAGGAGAAGCGTACAGGATCAAGGACAAGAAGACAGGGGTTCCCGAGAAAAACCCCTCGAACGTGGCACAACTCAGGCGGTTCTACGCTTAGATTCGAAATATAGTCCTCCTTTGTAAACATACAATGTACTGAAACGCCCGCGAGTTTTCGGACGCACTCTTTTCCTTTTCAGGGCACCGAGTGGGGCTGGAAAGGTTTTTAATGAGGCGGGCTCGCGGTGCTGCAATATAGTAAAAGATATTGGTGATATACATCTTTTTTCGTCGACAGGCTCGGGGGCTCATAACCCACGGCAGCAAAATATATATAATCTCGCAAAATAGTAAATTCATCGAGACGCAAAAATAGTATGAGCTCCGGCCAAAGGCTCGGGGGCTTCGCAATATAGATTACACTTCACAATATAGACAACTTCATTATCACGAAGAATTCGACAAAAAATACAGACATGATTTCTTGCAATATAGTACAACTCAGTTAATGCCTAGTATACTATCTATGGATAGACCTTTGTTATTTGCAGCAGTTGTCGTATATTCAGCATAGCTCTCTTTGACAAAGAATTCAGAGTCCATCCGAAGAAGTTCGTCCATCATTTCTTCGGCTACAGGAGTCACAACATCATTGATTTTATCGATGTTCCTTTTTCGCTTCAACTGCTTGGCCAGGCACTTGGAGACAATCTTCGTGAGGTCTAATTTTCGGTAGCATATTTGTATCATGATCATGGCGAACCTTGCTCCCGCAGATAGTTGAGCTTGCACAAAGTTATGGATACGAGGGGCATCCCGAAATATTTCCATCAGACCAAGAAGAGTGTCTGGTGTCTCGTTCCGAGGAAACATTGTGCTATAAACCAAGGAAAAGGTTCTGGTACAGAAATCAAGGAACTCACGAACCTGACAGGCGCGGTCTTGAAAGCTGACAATCTGTCGGGTACGTTCTGGAGTGGCCCAGAACAAAGAACCATGGTCAAGGGAGAGGTTAACCAGGAGATTTGTTCTTGCATCTACCCTTTGGTCTTCAGAAGCAGCGTCGAGAAAGGAACCTATTTGACGACAGCACAAGAACCTTAAAGGAAGAAACAACGGGAAAATAGAAGAAGTTTTGGTTTGCAAAGGCAAACCTGACATATCCAAACTAGCTTCATTCATCAACTCGAGCATAAAATTCTCTCGAGTGGTAGCTTTTGCAGCTTCAGAAACGGCGGCTTCCTTGGCAGCTATGGCTTCTTGAGCTTGCTGCAGTGCGATTTTCTCTTTTTCGGATGACTTTCGAGATTGCTCCATCATCACAAGTGTTTGTTTCTTCGCATACTGAAGCTGTTGACGAAGTTCTTCCAAGTCTTGCGCTAAACCCTTACTCGAGGAATCTTCACCAAGCTCACTATTAATAGGTGTTTTCTTTGAGCGAGAGGAAGAAGGAAAAACATCGGAAGGACGAGGATTTGGAGTGTAGTTATCACATGTCAACTGAAACAAAAGGTTCGCCATCAATCATCAAGCAAAATAGAATTCCATTGATTTTCAGAATATTTACAAGACATTACAATGGAGGTCGCCCTAACAAACTAGTTGGTAAGTGTCGCCAAAGCTACTTTGGCGACAGCATCAAAAGGAAAAAGAAAAAATAAGGAAGACAGGGTGATCTACTTGACCTCCGGCTTGGATGTGCTTGGAGCAGAAGTTGGTTTGACACCAAGGAAGGCAAGGATTGGTTTTGAGAGAGGCTTGGCAGCTCAAATTAGAGATTGCCACTTCTTTGTTTCCATTTCCTTTATGTAGCCAACTTTAGCCCAGTCGACGTTTTGCTGGCTATCAGCAATCAGAGCGATGGTGCCTTCAACGCCAATCTTCAGGCCTTCTTGCCGAAGTTTGAGCCCCAGATCTTCTGGCACATTGAAGCTTTTGGCGAGAGCAGTAAAAGTGTTGGGCTCTTCTTTCTTCGGGAAGAAATAGGGGAAAAGCCTCGACAGACCTATTTCGGCGTCATCAAGGCCTTCACGTGCTTCATCTCCATGGATTTCAAGAAGAGAAAGTGCATCGATCAGCTCATCGCCTTCAGGACATTCTAGTTCATACTCCTGATGCGTTCTCCCTGAGAACAAGCAAAAGGAAGCTCGTCAATAAGTACGCTCGAAACACATGAAGTAACCCGAAGAAAATGCACAAGGATTCGAGCACTTACTAACAAAACGTCGACTCTGCGACTGCAAGCGACTGAGGATCACTTTTTCTCGAGCAGCTTGCTCGGTCACTTTGTCGCTTAAAGCAGTTTCTGCGTCGTGAAGTCTCTTCCGAAGATCTTCGACAGCAGCATCATCTGCCTTGGCCTTCTTAGCATATGCTTCAGCCTTCTTACGAGCCTTTTCACTTTGCTCAAGTTTTTGAGCAAGTGCGTCAGCACGCTTGTTGGCTTCCGCAAGATTTTCTACCAAAAAAGTCGAAATCAATCAAAATCACGACAAGAAAGGAGTGAGGCTATCTACCACAAGAAGTAGCAAAGTATTAGCTTCGGCTTTGTTAGCATGATCACGGTACCCGGCGAACTGGGTACCGAAGTGGATGAATTCCTTAATCAAAGGCTGACAAAGAAAGATAGAGAAAGAAAGCGTCAATATAGTAAAAAGCTCGACAGCAAAAAGCAACAAAGAAGCAAACAACAAAGAGTCGATAGTATCGGAAAGTACTTTGCACAAAAGAGAAGAAGGGACTTACATCATCTAGAAGAGGAGTCGTGGAGCTACCAAGTTGTAGGGCAGGCTCCATGATTAACTCAACCCTTGCCCTTTTTGGCGAAGGGGCACGGGGGCTTGCAGGTGGAGTTGGGTGCTCGGTGTTTTGCTGAGGAGGCGAAGATTCATCCCCATCAGCTTGAGCTTCAGAAACAACCAAAGTACGCGACGTACTCGTTCGAGCAGTCCCGTCAATAGGTTGCGCTTCTTCCTCATCACCACTGCTGTAAAATTACGACAATATAAGAAGCAAGATAGACAAAAAACATCGAGAGCAAAACAACAAGAAGCAATAGAGAACTTACGAGCTGACAAGGGCATCATCGTATGGATTGAAAGCCGCCTTCCTATCTGAAGGACCAGCTTCTTCGGCTTTGGAGGTGCCGGAATCTTCGACTTCATCCCTTTTCCTCTTGTTCCTTGGCGAAACAGCGGAAGGAAGGGAGTGTGTCGAGGCAGTGGCCTCAGACTCAGCTTCTTTTTCGGAGGAAGCCGCGGATTTATGAGAACCCGCGACTTCACTCTCAGGGCGGGAGGTACCTTGGTTGTCATCATCGACAACAGTACGATCTTCAACTTCTCCACCCTCAGGAAGAGGAGGAAGAGAAGCAAGAACGGGGTGGTTCTGAGAAAAAGAAAGAGTGTCGATAAAAAAGGAAGATGTGCAAAAAAGCTAGCAAAATAGTAGTCGACAAAGAATAAAACTCGACAAGACAATATAGCGACTAAGAGGAAAAATTACCTCGGGGAGGGGATTGGCACCACTATATGGCGTAATGCGGCAAGAAGATGGAATGGTATCCTTCTTGCTAAGTGATGAGATTCTTCGGATAAGCTTTACAAAGTCCTTCAAAGGAAGGTCTTTCGAGAGCCTGTCGACGTCTTCTTCACCAGCATACCGCCAGAGGGGATTTTTGTGAGCCTGGAGAGGCTGCACTCTAATCCTAAGGAAATACGCGGTGATCTCAATACCCGACAGTTCTGTGCCGCAGGTATTTTGTAGCTCGTGGATGCGAGTCATTAGCGCTTCTGTCGCCAACTTCTCAGCTTCAATAGCTTCAGCATCCCAGGAACGGCGGCGAAGGATTTTGGCTCCTCCGTCAAAAGGGGCGATGTTGTCCTCCACTGAATTGGAGCTTTCTTCATGAACATACAGCCATCTCTTCCGCCAACCTTGGACGGAGTCGGGGAATTTGACATCGAAGTATTCGACGTCAGATTGAACGCAGATAACAACGCCGCCAATGTTGTAGGCGACGTTGTGGGAGCCATTACGGCGGAGGCAGAAGATACGCTTCCACAGAGCCCAATTAGGTTGGACCCCGAGGAAGCACTCACACAGTGTGATAAAAATCGACACGTGGAGGATAGAGTTGGGCGTCAGTTGGTGTAGCTTAAGCCCATAGACAAAAAGAAGACCCCGAAGAAATTCGTGGATGGGGGGAGAAAGACCTCGGATGAGATGGTCAACAAAACTGACCCGATACTCGATTGGAGGTGTTGGATAGCTCTCCTCCTTGGGGAAGCGGAGCGCCTTCTCCTTCTTGGTGAACCCCAGTTTCTTCAGCAGGTTCATGTCCTGGTTTGAGATCTTGGATCTCTCCCACTCCAGATCCTCGGCGGCCATCCTGGACTCCGGAGTGCTATGCCTGGTCAAACGGGCGCGAGGTGGCATCAATGAGTACGGCGGAGAAGGATGAGAGTGTGGTTGAGCGCTTGAAGCACTGGGAGTAATGGAGGATTTTGCAGAGGAGAAGCAGAGGTGTGGCGCGAGCGAAAGGACTGAAGGAGGAAGACGATGACTTTATATAGAGGTGCGGGGAATCGACGCGCCGTTGGATGAAGAGATTGCGGGACAGATGGTGTACACGTGGACAAGGGGTAAAAAGTAATTTCATTCAGATGAGAAAGAACAGGAGATACAGTATGTGCGCCAGAAAAAGCGGAGGACGTGTGTCCCCCACTTGCACGACGTGTCAACCTGATGAGTAATTTGGGCCCGCAAGGCAGAGAGAGAACAGTTCTCGCGTTTTCCCGGTACAGCGGTGATACGCATACAGCACGCGTCCGTTGGGAACCCCAAGAGGAAGGTGTGATGCGTACAGCGGCAAGTTTTCCCTCAGTAAGAAACCAAGGTTTATCGAAC
This sequence comes from Lolium perenne, assembly GCF_019359855.2. Taxonomy (NCBI): domain Eukaryota; kingdom Viridiplantae; phylum Streptophyta; class Magnoliopsida; order Poales; family Poaceae; genus Lolium; species Lolium perenne. The sequence goes on from NC_067245.2 coordinate 73,316,164, forward strand.
CAGTAGGATCCAAGAAGCACGTTGAAGGTTGATGGCGGCGGAGTGTAGTGCGGCGCAACACCAGGGATTCCGGTGCCAACGTGGAACATGCACAACACAACCAAATTACTTTGCCCCAACATGACAGTGAGGTTGTCAATCTCACCGGCTTGCTGTAACAAAGGATTAGATGTATAGTGTGGATGATGATGTTTGCAGAAAACTATAGAACAAGTATTGCAGTAGATTGTATTCGATGTAAAAGAATGGACCGGGGTCCACAGTTCACTAGTGGTGTCTCTCCCATAAGATAAATAGCATGTTGGGTGAATAAATTACATTTGGGCAATTGACAAATAAAGAGGGCATGACCATGCACATACATGTTATGATGAGTAGTGTGAAATTCAATTGGGCATTACGACAAAGTACATAGACCGCTATCCAGCATGCATCTATGCCTAAAAAATCCACCTTCAGGTTATCATCCGAACCCCTTCCAGTATTAAGTTGCAAACAACAGACAATTGCATTAAGTATGGTGCGTAATGTAAGCAACAAATACATCCTTAGACATAGCATTGATGTTTTATCCCTAGTGGCAACAACACATCCACAACCTTAGAACTTTCTCACATCGTCCCTGCATTTAATGGAGGCATGAACCCACTATCGAGCATAAATACTCCCTCTTGGAGTTACAAGTAACGACTTGGCCAGAGCCTCTACTAATAACGGAGAGCATGCAAGATCATAAACAACACATAGATGATAGATTGATAATCAACATAACATAGCATTCATTATTCATCGGATCCCAACAAACGCAACATGTAGCATTACAGATAGATGATCTTGATCATGTTAGGCAGCTTACAAGATCCAACAATGATAGCACAATTAGGAGAAGACGACCATCTAGCTACTGCTATGGACCCATAGTCCAGGGGTGAACTACTCACACATCACTCCGGAGGCGACCATGGCGGTGAAGAGTCCTCTGGGAGATGATTCCCCTCTCCGGCAGGGTGCCGGAGGAGATCTCCTGAATCCCTCGAGATGGGATTGGCGGCGGTGGCATCTCTGGAAGGTTTTCCGTATCGTGGCTCTCGGTACTGGAACTATTATCGACGAAGGCTTAAGTAGGCGGAAGGGTAGGTCAGGGGGCGCCATGAGGGCAGCACACACCAGGGCCGCGCGGCCAGCACCTGGGCCGCGCCGCCCTGCTGTGTGGGCGCCTGATAAGCGCACAGTACGCGACCGTTGGGAACCCCAAGAGGAAGGTGTGATGCGTACAGCGGCAAGTTTTCCCTCAGTAAGAAACCAAGGTTTATCGAACCAGTAGGAGCTAAGAAGCACGTTGAAGGTTGATGACGGCGAGATGTAGTGCGGCGCAACACCAGGGATTCCGGCGCCAACGTGGAACCTGCACAACACAACCAATGTACTTTGTCCCAACGTAACAGTGAGGTTGTCAATCTCACCGGCTTGCTGTAACAAAGGATTAGATGTATAGTGTGGATGATTATTGTTTGCAGAAAACAGTAGAACAAGTATTGCAGTAGATTGTATTCGATTAAAAGAATGGACCGGGGTCCACAGTGTACTAGAGGCGTCTCTCCCATAAGATAAATAGCATGTTGGGTGAACAAATTACAGTTGGGCAATTGACAAATAAAGAGGGCATGACGATGCACATACATGATATGATGAGTATAGTGAGATTTAATTGGGCATTACGACAAAGTACATAGACCGCTATCCAGCATGCATCTATGCCTAAAAAGTCCACCTTCAGGTTATCATCCGAACCCCTTCCAGTATTAAGTTGCAAACAACAGAAAATTGCATTAAGTATGGTGTGTAATGTAATCAACAACTACATCCTTAGACATAGCATCGATGTTTTAACCCTAGTGGCAACAGCACATCCACAACCTTAGAACTTTCTGTCACTGTCCCAGATTTAATGGAGGCATGAACCCACTATCGAGCATAAATACTCCCTCTTGAAGTTACTAGCAAAAACTTGGCCAGAGCCTCTACTAATAACGGAGAGCATGCAAGATCATAAACAACACATAGGTAATAGATTGATAATCAACATAGCATAGTATTCTCTATCCATCGGATCCCAACAAACACAACATATGGCATTACAGATAGATGATCTTGATCATGTTAGGCAGCTCACAAGACCCGACAATGAAGCACAATTAGGAGAAGACGACCATCTAGTTACTGCTATGGACCCATAGTCCAGGGGTGAACTACTCACTCATCACTCCGGAGGCGACCATGGCGGTGAAGAGTCCTCCGGGAGATGATTCCCCTCTCCGGCAGGGTGCCGGAGGCGATCTCCTGAATCCCCCGAGATGGGATTGGCGGCGGCGGCATCTCTGGAAGGTATTCCGTATCGTGGCTCTCGGTACTGGGGGTTTCGCGACGAAGGCTTTAAGTAGGCGGAGGAGATAGGTCAGGGGGGCACACGAGGGCCCCACACGACAGGCCGGCGCGGCCAAGGGCCAGGCCGCGCCGCCCTGGTGTCTGGCCACCTCGTGGCCCCACTTCGTGACTCCTTCGGTCTTCTGGAAGCTTCGTGTGAAAATAGGCCCCTGGGCGTTGATTTCGTCCAATTCCGAGAATATTTCCTTACTAGGATTTCTGAAACCAAAAACAGCAGAAAACAGCAACTGGCTCTTCGGCATCTCGTTAATAGGTTAGTGCCGGAAAATGCATAAATATGACATAAAGTATGCATAAAACATGTAGATATCATCAATAATGTGGCATGGAACATAAGAAATTATCGATACGTCGGAGACGTATCAGCATCCCCAAGCTTAGTTCCTGCTCGTCCCGAGTAGGTAAACGATAACAAAGATAATTTCTGGAGTGACATGCCATCATAACCTTGATCATACTATTGTAAGCACATGTAATGAATGCAGCGATCAAAACAATGGTAAATGACATGAGTAAACAACTTAATCATAAAGCAAAGACTTTTCGTGAATAGTACTTTCAAGACAAGCATCAATAAGTCTTGCATAAGAGTTAACTCATAAAGCAATAATTCAAAGTAAAGGTATTGAAGCAACACAAAGGAAGATTAAGTTTCAGCGGTTCCTTTCAACTTGTAACATGTATATCTCATGGATATTGTCAATGTAAAGTAATATAACAAGTGCAATATGCAGGTATGTAGGAATCAATGCACAGTTCACACAAGTGTTTGCTTCTTGAGGTGGAGAGAAATAGGTGAACTGACTCAACATAAAAGTAAAAGAAAGGCCCTTCGCAGAGGGAAGCATTGATTGCTATATTTGTGCTAGAGCTTTGGTTTTGAAAACAAGAAACAATTTTGTCAACGGTAGTAATAAAGCATATCTATCATGTAAATTACATCCTACAAGTTGCAAGCCTCATGCATAGTATACTAATAGTGCCCGCACCTTGTCCTAATTAGCTCGGATTACCTGGATTATCACCGCAATACATATGTTTTAACCAAGTGTCACAAAGGGGTACCTCTATGCCGCTTGTACAAAGGTCTAAGGAGAAAGCTCGCATTGGATTTCTCGCTTTTGATTATTCTCAACTTAGACATCCATACCGGGACAACATAGACAACAGATAATGGACTCCTCTTTAATGCTTAAGCATTCAACAACTATTAATTTTCTCATATGAGATTGAGGATATTTGTCCAAAACTGAAACTTCCACCATGGATCATGGTTTTAGTTAGCGGCCCAATGTTCTTCTCTAACAGTATGCATGCTCAAACCATTCAACTCATGGTAAATCTCCCTTACTTCAGACAAGACGGACATGCATAGCAACTCACATGATATTCAACAAAGAGTAGTTGATGGCGTCCCCAGGAACATGGTTATCGCACAACAAGCAACTTAATAAGAGATAAAGTGCATAAGTACATATTCAATACCACAATAGTTTTTTTGGCTATTTGTCCCATGAGCTATATATTGCAAAGGTAGATGATAGAAATTTTAAAGGTAGCACTCAAGCAATTTACTTTGGAATGGCGGAGAAATACCATGTAGTAGGTAGGTATGGTGGACACAAATGACATAGTGGTTGGCTCAAGGAATTTGGATGCATGAGAAGTATTCCCTCTCGATACAAGGTTTAGGCTAGCAAGGTTATTTGAAACAAACACAAGTATGAAGCGGTGCAGCAAAACTCACATAAAAGACATATTGTAAACATTATAAGACTCTACACCGTCTTCCTTGTTGTTCAAACTCTTACTAGAAATTATCTAGACCTTAGAGAAACCAATTATGCAAACCAAATTTTAGCACGCTCTATGTATCTCTTCATTAATAGGTGCAAAGTATATGATGCAAGAGCTTAAACATGAGCACAACAATTTCCAAGTATCAAATTATCCAAGACATTTTACAAATTACTACATGTAGCATTTCCCGTTTCCAACCATATAACAATTTAACGAAGAAGATTCAACCTTCGCCATGAATATTATGAGTAAAGCCTAAGGACATATTTGTCCATATGCAACAGCGAAGCGTGTCTCTCTCCCACACAATGAATGCTAGGATCCAACTTATTCAAACAAAACAAAAACAAAAACAAACCGACGCTCCAAGCAAAGTACATAAGATGTGATGGAATAAAAATATAGTTTCACTAGAGGAACCTGATAATGTTGTCGATGAAGAAGGGGATGCCTTGGGCATCCCCAACCTTAGACGCTTGAGTCTTCTTGAAATATGCAGGGGTGAACCACCGGGGCATCCCCAAGCTTAGAGCTTTCACCCTCCTTGATCATATTGTATCATCCTCCTCTCTTGATCCTTGAAAACTTCCTCCACACCAAACTCAAAACAACTCATTAGAGGGTTAGTGCACAATTAAAATTCCCATGTTCAGAGGTGACATAATCATTCTTAACACTTCTGGACATTGCACAAAGCTACTGAAAGTTAACGGAATAGAAAAATCCAACAAGCATAGCAAAACAGGCAATGCGAAATAAAAGGCAGAATCTGTCAAAACAGAAAAGTCCGTAAATACGAATTTAATTGAGGCAACAGACTTGCTCAAATGAAAATGCTCAAATTGAATGAAAGTTGCGTACATATCTGAAGATCACTCACGTAAATTGGCATAATTTTCTGAGTTACCTACAGAGAATTAGGCCCAGATTCGTGACAGCAAAGAAATCTGTTTCTGCGCAGTAATCCAAATCTAGTATGAATCTTACTATCAACGACTTTACTTGGCACAACAATGCACAAAACTAAGATAAGGAGAGGTTGCTACAGTAGTAACAACTTCCAAGACTCAAATATAAAATAAAAGTGCAGAAGTAAAATCATGGGTTGTCTCCCATAAGCGCTTTTCTTTAACGCCTTTCAGCTAGGCGCACAAAGTGTGTATCAAATATTATCAAGAGATGGTGCATCTACAGCGGGGTTTGGAGTTTTCTCAACCATGCATTGTATTTTGGATACATAAGTTTCAGAGGCTCCCTTTTCATTAGTCTTGGGCTTGCTACTCTCATCAAACAAATTTTCAGGAACAAGCCAAGCATAATTATCATCTAGAGCTTCATGCATTGCTAGGAGCTTACAAGGTATTGGTGCTTTAATCTCCCCACCATCATTAACATTATTAGTGTACTTAATTCTATCCATATCCATCTTTTCAAGTGTTCTTTTAAAATCAGTGATCATACCAAGCTTCTCATGCTTACTAAAAACTTTTCTAGCTTCTTTGGCTATATCCTCAAATTCTCGCACTAGGACTTTTAGAACAAAATCTCTCTTCTCTCCCCTCTCCATATCAGAAAGTGTAAGAAACATGTGTTGTATCATGGGGTTGAGACTAATAAATCTAGCTTCCATCATGCGTACTAAACAAACAGAGGCATCTTCATAAGTAGGGACAGATTTTGCCAGAGGTATATCTTTAAGATCTTCGTGCATACTAACATGGGTGAAAAAAAATTCTATATTATCTCTTCCTATTATAGACCCTTGTCCTACCGGTATATTTTTTACAGTAAAATTAAAAGGAAACATGATGAAATAAGTAAATGCAAGTAAATAAATTTTTTGTGTTTTTGATATAGAGTGCAAACAAGACAGTAAATAAAGTAAAGCTAGCAACTAATTTTTTTGTATTTTGATATAATGCAGCAAACAAGAAAGTAAATAAAATAAAGGCAAGACAAAAACAAAGTAAAGAGATTGGAGGTGGAGACTCCCCTTGCAGCGTGTCTTGATCTCCCCGGCAATGGCGCCAGAAAACAGTCTTGATACGCGTACAGCACGCGACCGTTGGGAACCCCAAGAGGAAGGTGTGATGCGTACAGCGGCAAGTTTTCCCTCAGTAAGAAACCAAGGTTTATCGAACCAGTAGGAGCCAAGAAGCACGTTGAAGGTTGATGGCGGCGAGATGTAGTGCGGCGCAACACCAGGGATTCCGGCGCCAACGTGGAACCTGCACAACACAACCAAAGTACTTTGTCCCAACGTAACAGTGAGGTTGTCAATCTCACCGGCTTGCTGTAACAAAGGATTAACCGTATTGTGTGGAAGATGATTGTTTGCAGAAAACAGTAGAACAGTATTGCAGTAGATTGTATTTCAGTATAGAGAATTGGACCGGGGTCCACAGTTCACTAGAGGTGTCTCTCCCATAAGATAAACAGCATGTTGGGTGAACAAATTACAGTTAGGCAATTGACAAATAAAGAGGGCATGACCATGCACATACATGATATGATGAGTATAGTGAGATTTAATTGGGCATTATGACAAAGTACATAGACCGCTATCCAGCATGCATCTATGCCTAAAAAGTCCACCTTCAGGTTATCATCCGAACCACTTCCAGTATTAAGTTGCAAACAACAGACAATTGCATTAAGTATGGTGCGTAATGTAATCAACAACTACATCCTTAGACATAGCATCGATGTTTTATCCCTAGTGGCAACAACACATCCACAACCTTAGAACTTTCTGTCACTGTCCCAGATTTAATGGAGGCATGAACCCACTATCGAGCATAAATACTCCCTCTTGGAGTTACTAGCAAAAACTTGGCCAGAGCCTCCACTAATAACGGAGAGCATGCAAGATCATAAACAACACATAGGTAATAGATTGATAATCAACATAGCATAGTATTCTCTATCCATCGGATCCCAACAAACACAACATATAGCATTACAGATAGATGATCTTGATCATGTTAGGCAGCTCACAAGACCCGACAATGAAGCACAATTAGGAGAAGACGACCATCTAGCTAATGCTATGGACCCATAGTCTAGGGGTGAACTACTCACTCATCACTCCGGAGGCGACCATGGCGGTGAAGAGTCCTCCGGGAGATGATTCCCGTCTCCGGCAGGGTGCCGGAGGCGATCTCCTGAATCCCCCGAGATGGGATTGGCGGCGGCGGCGTCTACGGAAGGTTTTCCGTATCGTGGCTCTCGGTACTGGGGGTTTCGCGACGAAGGCTTTAAGTAGGCGGAGGAGATAGGTCAGGGGGCCACACGAGGGCCCCACACGACAGGCCGGCGCGGCCAAGGGCCAGGCCGCGCCGCCCTGGTGTCTGGCCACCTCGTGGCCCCACTTCGTGACTCCTTCGGTCTTCTGGAAGCTTCGTGTGAAAATAGGCCCCTGGGCGTTGATTTCGTCCAATTCCGAGAATATTTCCTTACTAGGATTTCTGAAACCAAAAACAGCAGAAAACAGCAACTGGCTCTTCGGCATCTCGTTAATAGGTTAGTGCCGGAAAATGCATAAGTATGACATAAAGTATGCATAAAACATGTAGATATCATCAATAATGTGGCATGGAACATAAGAAATTATCGATACGTCAGAGACGTATCAGCGCCTCGTCGCCCCACTTCGTATCTCCTCCGGACTTCTAGAAGCTTCGTGGAAAAATAGGATCCTGGGCGTTGATTTCGTCCAATTCCGAGAATATTTCCTTACTAGGATTTCTGAAACCAAAAACAGCAGAAAACAGCAACTGGCTCTTCGGCATCTTGTTAATAGGTTAGTGCCGGAAAATGCATAAATATGATATAAAGTATGTATAAAACATGTAGGTATTGTCATAAAACAAGCATGGAACATAAGAAATTGTCGATACGTTGGAGACGTATCAGCATCCCCAAGCTTAGTTCCTACTCGTCCCGAGTAGGTAAACGATAACAAAGATAATTTCTGAAGTGACATGCCATCATAATCTTGATCAATACTATTGTAAAGCACATGTAATGAATGCAGCGATCCGAAGCAATAGTAAAGACAATGAGTAAACAACTGAATCATATAGCAAAGACTTTTCATGAATAGTACTTTCAAGACAAGCATCAATAAGTCTTGCCTAAGAGTTAACTCATAAAGCAATAAATTCATAGTAAAGGCATTGAAGCAACACAAAGGAAGATTAAGTTTCAGCGGTTGCTTTCAACTTGTAACATGTATATCTCATGGATATTGTCAACATAAAGTAATATAATAAGTGCAATATGAAAGTATGTAGAAATCAATGCACAGTTAACACAAGTGTTTGCTTCTAAGACAGAAGGAAATGGGTGAACTGACTCAACATAAAAGTAGAAGAAGGGCCCTTCGCAGAGGGAAGCATGGATTGCTATATTTGTGCTAGAGCTTTTATTTTGAAAACATAAAGAGAGCATAAAAGTAGAGTTTTGAGAGGTGTTTGTTGTTGTCAACGAATGGTAGTGGGCACTCTAACCCCCTTGCCAGACAAACCTTCAAAGAGCGGCTCCCATGAAACATTTTTATTTTTGGGTGGCACTCCTTCCAACCTTTGCTTTCACAAACCATGGCTAACCGAATCCTCGGGTGCCTGCCAACAATCTCATACCATGAAGGAGTGCCTTTTTATTTTAGTTTTGTTTAGATGACACTCCTCCCCACCGTTGCTTTCTCAAGCCATGGCTAACCGAATCCTCGGGCGCCGTACAACAATCACATACCATGGAGGAGTGTCTATTTTTGTAAAATTATGAAGGTTAATTAATTTGGGACTGGGAATCCCATTGCCAGCTCTTTTTGCAAAATTATTGGATAAGTGGATGAAGCCACTAGTCCATTGGTGAAAGTTGCCCAACAAGATTGAAAGATAAACACCACATACTTCCTCATGAGCTATAAAATATTGACACAAATCATAGATGATAAATTTTGAAGTGTTTAAAGATAGCACTCAAGCAGTTTACTTTGGAATGGCGGAGAAATACCATGTAGTAGGTAGGTATGGTGGACACAAATGGCATAGTTATTGGCTCAAGGATTTGGATGCACGAGAAGTATTCCCTCTCAATACAAGGCTTAGGCTAGCAAGGTTATTTGAAACAAACACAAGTATGAACCGGTACAGCAAAACTCACATAAAAAACATATTGCAAGCATTATAAGACTCTACACCGTCTTCCTTGTTGTTCGACCCTTACTAGAAAATATCTAGACCTTAGAGAGACCAATCATGCAAACCAAATTTTAGCAAGCTCTATGTATTTCTTCACTAATAGGTGCAAAGTATATGATGAAAGAGCTTAAACATGATCCTTATGAGCACAACAATTGCCAATTATCAAATTATTCAAGACATTCTACCAATTACCACATGTAGCATTTCCCGTTTCCAACCATATAACAATTAACGAAGCAGTTTTAACCTTCGCCATGAACATTATGAGTAAAGCCAAGGACATATTTGTCCATATGCAACAGCGGAGCGTGTCTCTCTCCCACACAATGAATGCTAGGATCCATCTTATTTAAACAAAGCAAAACAAAAACAAACAGACGCTCCAAGCAAAGTACATAAGATGTGACGGAATAAAAATATAGTTTCACTAGAGGAACCTGATAATGTTGTCGATGAAGAAGGGGATGCCTTGGGCATCCCCAAGCTTAGATGCTTGAGTCTTCTTGAAATATGCAGGGATGAACCACCGGGGCATCCCCAAGCTTAGAGCTTTCACTCTCCTTGATCATATTGTATCATCCTCCTCTCTTGATCCTTGAAAACTTCCTCCACACCAAACTCAAAACAACTCATTAGAGGGTTAGTGCATAATCAAAATTCACATGTTCAGAGGTAACATAATCATTCTTAAGACTTCTGGACATTGCACAAAGCTACTGAAAGTTAATGGAATAAAGAAATCCATCAAACATAGCAAAACAGCCAATGCGAAATAAAAGGCAAAATCTGTCAAAACAGAACAGTCCGTAAAGACGAATTTTTTATGTGAACCAGACTTGCTCAAATGAAAATGCTCAAATTTAATGAAAGTTGCGTACATATCTGAGGATCACTCACGTAAATTGGAAGAATTTTCTGAGTTACCTACAGAGCCTACTGCTCAAATTCGTGACAGCAAGAAATCTGTTTCTGCGCAGCAATCCAAATCTAGTATGAACCTTACTATCAAAGACTTTACTTGGCACAACAATGCAACAAAATTAAGATAAGGAGAGGTTTCTACAGTAGTAACAAGTTCCAAGACTCAAATATAAAACAAAAGTGATGTAGTAAAATCATGGGTTGTCTCCCATAAGCGCTTTTCTTTAACGCCTTTCAGCTAGGCGCAGAAAGTGTGAATCAAGTATTATCAAGAGATGATGCATCAACTACGGGGTTTGGAGTTTTCTCAACCATGCACTGTATCTTGTATATGTAAGTTTCAGAGGCTCCCTTTTCATTAGTCTTAGGCTTGCTATTCTCATCAAATAAATTTTCAGGGACAATCCAAGCATAATTATCTTCTAGAGCACTACAAAGGAAAATATATTTTTTGACAAATCACTTTCGTCATGTATAAGCCAAAATTTGTCAACGGTTACATTGGGGTGACGAATTTTGATCGTCAAGGGGTTCGTCACAGAAGCTCAGTCATAAAATATCGGGGGTGACGGTATGCTCATTTTCGTCAACGTCAAACGTTTGATTGTGACGACTTAGAAATCCGTCAACATTTAGTGTTAATCGTTGACATGCAGATTTGTCACTAAAAATTGGGAATTTCGTCAATATCAAAATGCTAGGAAGAATCTGATTGGTCCAAAAAATCTGACATGGCCTTACATGTGGGTCCCATCATGCTGATGTGGCTGCTGACAACGTGGGTCCGACATCACTTAAGTGGATGCTGGCATGTGGGTCCAAATGGTAGTGACGTGGCATTATGTCATGTTGGAGACCCACACGGTGCGAGATTGCATTTTATTCATGACGTTATTTTGGTATTTTTGGATTTGTTTTCAACCAACTAGATGTTTTGACGCAATGAAAATCTAGAAATATATGAAGTCAAATATGCAACATATAACCGACAGATATTCACAAAAAAAATTTACAAACACATAGAGTTACAGCCTAAGACTACATCAGGTCCCCAAAACTTATGAACGCTTGACATCATACTAGTATTTCAAGCATCTAAGCATCTAACAACAAAATATCAGCTTGCTTGCATGCAGCCATGATCCTCTCAACAAATTCCTCTTGACAGCAACCTTACATTCAGCTAGTACCTGCACACGTATTCATTACCAGATTAGATAATGCACAAGAATAAACAGATTATATCTCTCTTCTTTTATTTCCAGAAAGAAAGAAAATAATGAGTCTTGCTGGCATTTGCTATGTTGACAAGAATAAACTGAACATATGTGGCGGAGATACTGCAATTTAGTACCTGGTGAGATTTTGAAACGAATACCCATAGTCTTCTCCAATGTGCAGCCAATCCGGCGAAATCTTATAAACTCACCCCAATCATGATGGGCTATTCTGCAACTAAAAAATTATCGTCATTAGACTGTCACACAATTGTATTAGACCAGAGGAAATAGAAGTGTACTGTAATTAAAGGGGCTACAAAACACAAGTGGGTCGGTGGCACTTACTTTTACTTCCATGACAGACCAAGCATAGACAAAGGAAAGGGAAGTGTGAGTGTTTCCAAGTCTGCCTTTCAAACTGTTGTCGAGCTATGACAATTGGATTCAGAAGGACCTGATCAACATATGCAGAGGATCAGTTCTTTTTGCTTTTTTCATAAAATCATAGCACAACAGATGGATTGATACAAAAATGAAAAAACAAAAGAAATAGATGTCTGTTGGTAACCTCACTTACAAATAAGCACGACCATGTAGTTTTGGGGTTTCGCAATAGTAAACCTGAAAAAAATATGTGTAACATGAGTTCCACATATATCTCATCTTAAGACTGTAACTCATCCAACATGAGTTGCACAAACCTGTACGTGCTACTGCATTTCAGCATGTCTGGATCAACTGAGTCATAACAACAGTACATGATTAAGGGTAACAGCTAATAGTACTTACATTTTGCAATCTTCGCTAACCAGCGGATGAGTTAACTACCAAGATGCGCTTGCGGATGGCCCAAGGACCTGAAAAAAGAGGTTAAGGACGTGAGGCTGCTGCTGCCACAGCTGAGTATCTCCTGATGACATAACTAAGCCCACCGTCCATGGCAGCGACCGAATCAATGGGAAATTTGTGAACACAAACCGGAGAGGGAGGAAGACAGCACGTACCAGGTCGACGGTGGTCGGGGCAGAGGAAGCCGCCGTGCTTGTGGCTGGGAACAGCGAGTTTGGGCGGCCTGCAGGATTGAGGGGACGCGGAAGGAGGCCACCCTGTGCGGCTTCCGTCCGACATGATCGCCGACGAGGCCGGCGCTGGCTGCCCCTCGAGCTCCACACGCCTAAAAAAGTAGATCAAACGGTGAGGAATTTTCTCCTTTAAAAACCCCAAATATTTGTTGTACAGAAAGACTAGAGCAGGTCTGAATGAAGCTTTACAGCTCATCAAGTATTTAGAAGTAACAGGAAAATACCAAGTATTTAAATAAATCAGTGTGAGCCAATCATAACTACCATGGAATATAACATATGTTAACATTTTTAGTAATCTTTCGGCCTTGAACATATGTTAGCCTTTTTAGTAATCTTTCGGCCACCTTTCTCATCATCAAGAAGCTCAGGAGAGATCTCTTCAAGGACAAGAACGGCTCTATTTACTCGCGGAAGTCAACTCACCAACTAGTGGGGAGGCAGTGATAAGCAGGGATGGCGATTTTTGCGCCACAGCAATGAACTCTTGAGTCGCCGGGAACAAGAATCCTAATAACCAAACAATTAGATAATGTAAATTAGGCTCTACTTATTTTACGAAATTCGGGCCAAACAACGATATCTTGTAATCAACGACCAGCAATAGACTGCTCGCTGCTAGTATATTAGGAAGATGAGAAACTACCTAAGCATGTGAATGTAGCAGTTTATAAATTACTGCCAATCTTGGGCGAACATGGTGCCTACTTCTGATTACACAAGTTCTCTCCTAAAATGAAATACACACAATTTTGTGCTGGATCTATTACATTTCATTTGATTTTTCCTATCAAATCATCTAAACTTGGAAATGGCACCAAATCTGCAATAAATTAGGTTTATGCATTGCAGTGCACAACATTGTGAAGCAAAAGATGCAGAAACCGTTAAACAACAGTCAACTAAGTGTATGAAAGTACTATAAACAAAAGATTGCATTAGCCTATTGATGCACTATATATTAATACTAATCAGGACCAAATAAAGATACCTGAAAACAGTGACAACCAGGGAGGGGGTGTCGTTGTCTCATCCCTGGGAGTGAGTCGCTGGGAGCAAGAAACCTAATACCAAACAAATTGGAGATTATAAATCTAGGCTCCACATATTGAAGAAATCAGAGGCCTCCACTCTGTGACACACAGAGAGCAGCAGCTATTGTAGCGCATGCACTAAAAGGAGGGAAAGAGGAGAGCGAGAAAACTGACCTCACTGGGTTTGGCGTAGATGAAAATCACCACGAGCTGCAGCTGGATGTGAGCAGCGATAGCGGCAACTTCCGAACGGCAGGGCTCTCAGTTCGCTACCGGATGCGAGCGCTGGCGCCAGCCGGCGAGGTCGAGCGCATGGTGGCGCCAGGAAGGCGTTGCAGCGCGGGCGAGCCGAGCGAGTCGGGGCAGGTCGTGCTTGCCGGACCGGTAGCGCCGCCGCCGACCGAAGTCGGGCGGGGGAGAGAGCTCGAGCGCTTGGGGGCCGGCAGGACGGTGTTGCGGCGGTGCCCAATTCGAGCGGCGCAGGCGTGGTCGAGAGGCGGCCGGGAGAGCTCGGAGCGGCGGGTGCTTGGTGGATTTGGGGATTTAGGGTTCAGTTTTGGCGGCGGTGGAGACTTATTATTACTGGTTTGGGAGGAAAATGAAAACTGCGCGCCAGTTGGGCCAAATGTTGGCGCTAACATTTTTCGTGCCGCGCCCTCGGCTTGATCTGGATCGTGGCGGCGTGGTCTGCATCGCGCAAGGAGAGAGAGGAGGAGGGAGGTGGGTGGAGCGTGGACGGCGGCGCAGAAGGATCGTGGGTGCGGTTGGCTTTAGGGTTTAGGTGCGGCGCTGCGTCTATGTGTACGGACGGATGGGACGCAGTACTGTTAGGCGGACGTTCAGATGGCGTATTTGGGGGGCAATCCGTGGGAGGCAAATCATTGTGTTCTGATTGGCCTGACACAATGACGCTGGATCAAGGATTTAACAAATAATTTGAAAATTCAGTTTGGCAAAATTGTTTTCCATGCCAAGACACACATATGTGTCAAATATGAGCACTTTATTACAAACTATGACACAGGCATGACCATACGTTAATCATTTGGTTTGAAACCTATAGATGATTATAGGTGATAGTCATTTTTGTGAATGATATTTTTGAAACATTGTCAAAATTTAAGTTTATCATTTATACTAGCAACTAGTACACATAAAAGGATCACATGCCAAGGGATTTCTTTTTTGAGTTAGTTTTCACTTTATTTGATTTTTTTAAACATGGTCAAAATGGTTACGATGGCTATTCATTGGAAAGGGACGATTTTTTCAAAACTATCAATGGTTCTGTGATATAATCAATACTTATGTACCTTAAAGTGATTTTTGGAAAAAATTTAAAGCAAACCATCACACACTTGTAGTTCAAATTTGAATTACTTTCATAAAATCGACATAAAGTCATTTATATAGGCGAAATTAGATAGAAAGAGAGAAAAATCCTAGGAACGATCCTTAAAATATGGACTACTTTGCTTGAAAATTGTACTGGTGCCATTTTGCACCATTTTTTGTACTTGCTTCACAAAAGAGTCATTTTTGGCACTTAGAAAATGAAAAAAATAATGAAATTTCTATAAATAATATGAAAATTCACTTTGGCAACATTGTTTCTCATGTCAAGATACACCTATGTGCCAAATATGGGCACTTTATCACAAACTATGCCATAAGAATGGCCATACCTTGGTCATTTGGATTAAAACCTATAGATGTTTATACATGATATTCCTTCTTGTGAATAATATTTTTGAAAGGTTTGTCAAAACTGATGTTTATCATTTATCCTAGCTTCTACTACACATAAAGGGACCCCATGCCAAAGGATTTATTTTTTTGAGTTTGTTTTCACATTTTTTTTTTTGAAAGCATGGTCAAAATGGTTAGGATAACTATTCATTGAAAAGGGTCGATTTTTACAAAACTATCAATGGTTCTGTGATATAATCACTACTTGTGTATCTTAAAATTATTTTTTCAAAAAATTAAGAGAAACCATCACACGCTTGTAGTTCAAATTTGAATTAATTTTGAAAAATTGACATAAAGTCATTTAAATAAGCGAAATTAGGTAGAAAGAGAGAAAAATCCTAATAATTCGGGATGATCCTTCAAATATGGACTAATTTCCGTGAAAATTGTACTGGTGCCATTTTGCGCCATGTTTTTCGTACTTGCTTCACAAAAAAGTCATTTTTGGCACTTAGAAAATGCAAAAAATGAATTTTCTATAAATAATATAAAAATTCACTTTGGCAACATTGTTTCTCATGTCAAGATACACCTATGTGTCAAATATGGGAACTTTATCGTAAACTATGCCAAAAGAATGGGATTTATCTATTGTTTTTTATTTATTGCCATGCTGCATAGATATTACTTATATGTCCCGCTTTTTATTGAATCATGAAGTGTGCAGTGGTCTAGCGGTTAACTGTAATGCTTTCTTTGCCGAGGTCCTGGGTTCGAGTAAACGCTATATATTTGGCAGGCTGGTCCTACATGTAATTGTGGGTTTCTAATAACTGAGATCAAGTGGGAAATATTTTTATTGAGCCTAATACGGAAATAAATCTTGGGTTCGAGTCCCCAATTCTCTAACTTTTATTCCATTTTCTAGTAATTGCCTCGCTGCATACAAACTAGAAAATTATTCCGTATCCAACTAAATCAAATTGTGTCAATTGGTGCACTGGTTTCTTAACACCCTTACTTGGTGGAGGTCTTGTGTTCGATTCCTCCTTGCTGCACTTGATTTTTAATATGCAAAATGAATGCTATCTATATGGCAGGCTGGTCCTAC
Source organism: Lolium perenne (assembly GCF_019359855.2). Classification (NCBI taxonomy): domain Eukaryota; kingdom Viridiplantae; phylum Streptophyta; class Magnoliopsida; order Poales; family Poaceae; genus Lolium; species Lolium perenne. Next base: position 73,332,679 of record NC_067245.2, read on the forward strand.
ATGTAATTATGGGTTTCTAATATTTTTATTGAGCCTAGTTACGAAAATAAATAATCAGTTTAGAAACATCTCAGCGGTAACAGTCCACGTCATTCAATCCAAACACATGGGTTCGATTCTTTGTAACCACGATTTTTATTGAATTAATTCTGTGCATGTCAAGTGGGTCACGCATGATATTGAAAACTTATAAAATTTAATATTTTCTGGACTAGTGGGTCCCACAAGAAATAATTAAATAAAATTATAATAAATTATTTATAACCTGACATGTGGATCCGTATTATATTCAATGATGGTTTACATACACCACGATCTTCATTTCGTCACCTATTAACAGAGACGATGGCAGCCCTTCTGGGTTTGGTAATGGGTGACGATTTTTCGTTGACGAAAAAGCAAACCGTCAAGCATTAACTTAAGTGCTTGACGCTAGATGAATTCGTCACCTATTAAGACATATCCATGACGGTATGCAACTTCGTCACCAGGCTTTTAGTCAACAAATATCACATCTCTTGTAGTGGAGCTTCATGCATTCCTAGGAGCTTGCAAGGTATTGGTGCTTTAATCTCCCCACCATCATTAACATTATTAGTGTACCTTATTCTATCCATGTCCATCTTTTCAACTGTTCTTTTAAAATCAGTGAACAAACCAAGCCTCGTATGCATAATAAAAACTTTTCTAGCTTCTTTAGCTATATCTTTAAATTCTCTATCAAGGACTTTTAAAACAAAATCTCTCTTTTCTCCCCTCTCCATATCAGAAAGTGTAAGAAACATGTGTTGTATCATGGGATTGAGACTAATAAATCTAGTTTCCAACATGTGTACTAAACAGGCAGAGGCACTTTCATAAGTAGGAGCAGCTTTTAATAATGGTATATCTTCAAAATCTTCATCCATGCTAACATGGGTGAAAAATGCTTCTATATTATCCCTTCCAATGATAGACCCTTCTCCTACATGTATATCTTTTAAAGTAAACTTAGGAGGAAACATGATGAAATAAACAAAAAGCAAATAAAGTAAATGCAAGTAACTAATTTTTTTTTGTGTTTTTAATATGGAGATTGCAAACAAGACAGTAAATAAAGTAAAGCTAGCAACTAATTTTTTTGTATTTTGTTTTAGTGCAGCAAACAAATAAGTAAATAAAATAAAGCAAGACAAAAACAAAGTAAAGAGATTGGAAGTGGAGACTCCCCTTGCAGCGTGTCTTGATCTCCCCGGCAACGGCGCCAGAAAAAGAGATGTTGACGTGGGAGTTGAAAATCTTTGTGGTGTAACTTTCCTTTGTTCCCCGGCAACGGCGCCAGAAAAAGGGCTTGATACGCGTACAACACGCGTCCGTTGGGAACCCCAAGAGGAAGGTGTGATGCGTACAGCGGCAAGTTTTACCTCAGTAAGAAACCAAGGTTTATCGAACCAGTAGGAGCCAAGAAGCACGTTGAAGGTTGATGGCGGCGGAGTGTAGTGCGGCGCAACACCAGGGATTCCGGTGCCAACGTGGAACCTGCAAAACACAACCAAATTACTTTGCCCCAACGTGACAGTGAGTTTCTCAATCTCACCGGCTTGCTGTAACAAAGGATTAGATGTATAGTGTGGATGATGATGTTTGCAGAAAACAGTAGAACAAGTATTGCAGTAGATTGTATTCGATGTAAAAGAATGGACCGAGGTCCACAGTTCACTAGTGGTGTCTCTCCCATAAGATAAATAGCATGTTGGGTGAACAAATTACAGTTGGGCAATTGACAAATAAAGAGGGCATGACCATGCACATACATGTTATGATGAGTAGTGTGAAATTCAATTGGGCATTACGACAAAGTACATAGACCGCTATCCAGCATGCATCTATGCCTAAAAAGTCCACCTTCAGGTTATTATCCGAACCCCTTCCTGTATTAAGTTGCAAACAACAAACAATTGCATTAAGTATGGTGCGTAATGTAATCAACAAATACATCCTTAGACATAGCATTGATGTTTTATCCCTAGTGGCAACAACACATCCACAACCTTAGAACTTTATGTCACTGTCCCAGATTTAATGGAGGCATCAACCCACTATCGAGCATAAATACTCCCTCTTGGAGTTACAAGTAACGACTTGGCCAGAGCCTCTACTAATAACGGAGAGCATGCAAGATCATAAACAACACATAGATGATAGATTGATAATCAACATAACATAGCATTCATTATTCATCGGATCCCAACAAATGCAACATGTAGCATTACAGATAGATGATCTTGATCATGTTAGGCAGCTCACAAGATCCAACAATGATAGCACAATTAGGAGAAGACAACCATCTAGCTAATGCTATGGACCCATAGTCCAGGGGTGAACTACTCACACATCATCCGGAGGTGACCATGGCGGTGAAGAGTCCTCCGGGAGATGATTCCCCTCTCCGGCAGGGTGCCGGAGGCGATCTCCTGAATCCCCCGAGATGGGATTGGCGGCGGCGGCGTCTCTGGAAGGTTTTCCGTATCGTGGCTCACGGTACTGGAACTTTTATCGACGAAGGCTTAAGTAGGCGGAAGGGTAGGTCAGGGGGCGCCACGAGGGCCCCACACGCCAGGTCCGCGCGGCCAGCACCTGGGCCGCGCCGCCCTGCTGTGTGGGCGCCTCGTCGCCCCACTTCGTATCTCCTCCGGACTTCTGAAAGCTTCGTGGAAAAATTAGATCCTGGGTGTTGATTTCGTCCAATTCCAAGAATATTTCCTTACTAGGATTTCTAAAACCAAAAACAGGAGAAAACAGCAACTGGCTCTTCGGCATCTTGTTAATAGGTTAGTGCCGGAAAATGCATAAAGTATGTATAAAACATGTAGGTATTGTCATAAAACAAGCATGGAACATAAGAAATTATCGATACGTTGGAGACGTATCAAGCGGTCGTGGCTATCATCAGCAATGATGTCACCTCAGCAAGAGAAAAATTCGGCACAGCAGCTTCATAAGAACGGCGACAGCAGAAGATCGTGGATTACTTCGAGAGCCTTTGATCAAATATACAAGTTTTTGATCAAATGCTCGGGGGCTACTTCGGAAAAAATGAAAAACTCAATGACAAAATAGAAATGGCGAGAGCCTATGATCAAATACAAGTATTTGCTCATAGCCTCGGGGGCTACTCCCATCGGGAGCGCTGTTCGCGCACCCGAGAGATTTGAAAACTTCGAAAGAGAAGAAAAATATAGCAACATAAGGCGTGGAGCCTACACCCAAGCACAAGTCCTTGGCTGTAGCCTCGGGGGCTACTCCCATCGGGAACGCTGTTCGCGTGCCCGATGAAATTATAAAAAAAAGAAAGAGAAAGAAAGAAGAAGGAAAAGTGAGCATTTTTCGAGTTATATAAATAACTCTACATATACTCCCATCGGGAGAGCAATATAAGTCATCCGTTGACTCGATAAAATGTGCTATTCCAACAGCCGAATAAGCACTCGACAATATATTCTCAGAACGCCAAAGTTGCGAACAATTTCTGAATGCCGCAAACTTTGCGAAGGTAAGACCCCATATCCGTTCTGTGTGGCGTGGCGCCGTCTCTGACGTCGGTTTGCTACTTTTTTCCGTATCAACAGATACGAAGAAAAATCCTAACGGACACGTTAGGTACCAAATAAAATATGACTGAGACTCGACAGAATGGTAAGACCTTAAGCGGCACCTGTCGAAGTTTACACCAGTATCCCGAGATCATGTCCAGGGACGTGATCTTGAAGTAGGTTTTTGCGGATTGCCACTAGAGCAGTTAAATAGTACCTGATCCGTCAGATGAACTAGCCCCAACTACCATTATCCCTGTACAATATATAATTTCATATCCAAAGATATGTGTTAAAGATCAGAATTATGGAGTAAATATAAAGGTGGAGATTTTCCCTGACTCTGCGATTCAAGCAAAATCTCGGGGGCTACTGACATAGGCATCCCCAATGGGCCTGCCGAAGATAGTACCCGGGTTTTACTAAAGGCCCACGACCCGAAGGATAAGAAGAATCAGGAGCCCAAGTTGCTAGTTAAGGAAAGCTAGAGTTGTATTAGGAGAGAACACTTGTAATATTGCGGGATGAGTTGGAAACCCTCCCGGACTCTGTAACTTGTGTATCACGAATCCCTCGGTTCCACCTCCTATATAAGAGGGAGCCGAGGGACAAAGAAAGAATCAATTCATTGTCTCACAAACCCTAGTTTCCATATCGTCGAGTACTTTTCGGCTGAAACCTTCGAGATCTACTTGCCCTCTACTTCTAGCTAAAACCCTAGTCTACAACCCGTAGGCATTGACAAGTTAATCCCTTGTCAAAGCCGAGTGACCGCCAAAACTCACGTAGGACCCGTGCATCAGTGGGAGGGACGCCGCCAGTGGCCACTCCCATCGCGAAAAATCAAAGTAGACCGGCGCCAACAGTCTAGGCCATAGCGATGGACGTCCTCGTCTCCGCAACCACCATGGATTTTGAGGGAACCCTCGCAGCCGCCGCCACGGACTCCCCCATAGCCACCACCATATAAACAATGGAGGCTGCATCTCCTGCCGAATCAAAGCGTACCACCACCGGTGGCCGGGAAGCTAAGCCAAAGGCGGCAAAGAAGGTGGTGTCCAAGGGGGAAACGGCGTTGAGGCCGCGAAGCGTCGCGGCCGAAGCAAAATTTTGAAGGAGAGCAATGCAGCGGCCGTCGCCGTCCAACATGTGGAGGCCGCTGTCCACATCGCGTGGCAGATGCCGCTGAAAGTCGGCGCGGAAGTAGGCCTCCGTCCGAGCCTAGCGGAAGCCATGCTCCTTGTCAAGCAAGAGAGGATCGTCGGCGTCGCTCCCCCGGCCTTATCGGTGAGCTTGATAAGTTCCCAGCTCGGTCCTGGAACGCATGCACCCTCGCAGGACCACATGGCGTCGCGGTTCGCCTTTGGCGTCGCGCCGGTGCACTTCAGCTGGGTGCCGGTTCCTAACCTAAACCGGACGAAAAGGAGAGGTGACTCATGCCCGGGCGCGACATAGAAGACGCATCAGGTCCCGCAGGAGAGCATGTCGGTGCCCTGCACCCTGTTTGAGGAAATACCTCCTTCTGCCCCGACGATGGATGACCCAGTACGTTTGCTCTCTCGGTGTCTCGGTCTGCCGTGTGTCATTCGCTTGACGTCCGGTGATTCGTAGGCCTATTGTAGGGGTGATGCGTGCAGTTGACACGTCCGTTGGGAACCCCAAGAGGAAGGTGTGATGCGCACAGCGGCAAGTTTCCCTCAGTAAGAAACCAAGGTTTAATCGAACCAGTAGGAGTCAAGAAGCACGTTGAAGGTTGATGGCGGCGGGATGTAGTGCGGCGCAACACCAGAGATTCCGGCGCCAACGTGGAACCTGCACAACACAACCAAAGTACTTTGCCCCAACGAAACAGTGAGGTTGTCAATCTCACCGGCTTGCTGTAACAAAGGATTAACCGTATTGTGTGGAAGATGATTGTTTGCAGAAAACAGTAGAACAGTATTGCAGTAGATTGTATTTCAGTATAGAGAATTGGATCGGGGTCCACAGTTCACTAGAGGTGTCTCTCCCATAAGATAAACAGCATGTTGGGTGAACAAATTACAGTTGGGCAATTGACAAATAAAGAGGGCATGACCATGCACATACATATTATGATGAGTATTGTGAGATTTAATTGGGCATTACGACAAAGTACATAGACCGCTATCCAGCATGCATCTATGCCTAAAAAGTCCACCTTCAGGTTATCATCCGAACCCCCTCCAGTATTAAGTTGCTAACAACAGACAATTGTATTAAGTATTGCGCGTAATGTAATCAGTGACTACATCCTTGAACATAGCACCAATGTTTTATCCCTAGTGGCAACAGCACATCCATAACCTTAGAGGTTCTTGTCACCCCTCCAGATTCACGGAGACATGAACCCACTATCGAGCATAAATACTCCCTCTTGGAGTTACTAGCATCAACTTGGCCAGAGCATCTACTAATAATGGAGAGCATGCAAGATCATAAATAACACATAGTCATAACTTTGATAATCAACATAACAAGTATTATCTATTCATCGGATCCCAACAAACGCAACATATAGAATTACAGATAGATGATCTTGATCATGTTAGGCAGCTCACAAGATCTGACAATGAAGCACAATGGGGAGAAGACAACCATCTAGCTACTACTATGGACCCATAGTCCAGGGGTAGACTACTCACACATCACTTCGGAGGCGACCATGGCGGCGTAGAGTCCTCCGGGAGATGATTCCCCTCTCCGGCAGGGTGCCGGAGGCGATCTCCTGAATCCCCCGAGATGGGATTGGCGGCGGCGGCATCTCTGGAAGGTTTTCCGTATCGTGGCTCTCGGTACTGGGGGTTTCGCGACGGAGGCTTTAAGTAGGCGGAAGGGCAGGTCAGGAGGCGGCACGAGGGGCCCACACCATAGGGCCGCGCGGCCAAGGGCCAGGCCGCGCCGCCCTAGGGTGTCGCCCCCTCGTGGCCCCACTTCGTCTCCTCTTCGGTCTTCTGGAAGCTTCGTGGCAAAATAGGACCCTGGGCGTTGATTTCGTCCAATTCCGAGAATATTTCGTTACTAGGATTTCTGAAACCAAAAACAGCAGAAAACAAAGAATCGGCACTTCGGCATCTTGTTAATAGGTTAGTTCCAGAAAATGCACGAATATGACATAAAGTGTGCATAAAACATGTAGATAACATCAATAATGTGGCATGGAACATAAGAAATTATCGATACGTTGGAGACGTATCAGCATCCCCAAGCTTAGTTCTGCTCGTCCCGAGCAGGTAAAACGATAACAAAGATAATTTCTGGAGTGACATGCCATCATAACCTTGATCATACTATTTGTAAAGCATATGTAGTGAATGCAGCGATCAAAACAATGTAAATGACATGAGTAAACAAGTGAATCATATAGCAAAGACTTTTCATGAATAGTACTTAAGACAAGCATCAATAAGTCTTGCATAAGAGTTAACTCATAAAGCAATAATTCATAGTAAAAGCATTGAAGCAACACAAAGGAAGATTAAGTTTCAGCGGTTGCTTTCAACTTATAACATGTATATCTCATGGATATTGTCAACATAGAGTAATATAATAAGTGCAATATGCAAGTATGTAGGAATCAATGCACAGTTCACACAAGTGTTTGCTTCTTGAGGTGGAGAGAAATAGGTGAACTGACTCAACATAAAAGTAAAAGAATGGTCCTCCATAGACGAAAAGCATCGATTGCTATATTTGTGCTAGAGCTTTGATTTTGAAAACATGAAACAATTTTGTCAACGGTAGTAATAAAGCATATGTATCATGTAAATTATATCTTACAAGTTGCAAGCCTCATGCATAGTATACTAATAGTGCCCGCACCTTGTCCTAATTAGCTTGGACCACCGGATCATCACAATGCACATGTTTTAACCAAGTGTCACAAAGGGGTACCTCTATGCCGCCTGTACAAAGGTCTAAGGAGAAAGCTCGCATTGGATTTCTCGCTATTGATTATTCTCAACTTAGACATCCATACCGGGACAACATAGACAACAGATAATGGACTCCTCTTTTATGCATAAGCATGTAACAACAATTAATAATTTTCTCATATGAGATTGAGGATATTGTCCAAAACTGAAACTTCCACCATGGATCATGGCTTTAGTTAGCGGCCCAATGTTCTTCTCTAACAATATGCATGCTTAACCATAAGGTGGTAGATCGCTCTTACTTCAGACAAGACGAACATGCATAGCAACTCACATGAAATTCAACAAAGAGTAGTTGATGGCATCCCCAGTGAACATGGTTATCGCACAACAAGCAACTTAATAAGAGATAAAGTGCATAATTACATATTCAATACCACAATAGTTTTTAAGCTATTTGTCCCATGAGCTATATATTGCAAAGGTGAATGATGGAATTTTAAAGGTAGCACTCAAGCAATTTACTTTGGAATGGCGGAAAATACCATGTAGTAGGTAGGTATGGTGGACACAAATGGCATAGTGGTTGGCTCAAGTATTTTGGATGCATGAGAGGTATTCCCTCTCGATACAAGGTTTAGGCTTAGCAAGGCTTATTTGAAACAAACACAAGGATGAACCGGTGCAGCAAAACTCACATAAAAGACATATTGTAAACATTATAAGACTCTACACCGTCTTCCTTGTTGTTCAAACTCAATACTAGAAATTATCTAGACCTTAGAGAGACCAAATATGCAAACCAAATTTTAGCATGCTCTATGTATTTCTTCATTAATGGGTGCAAAGCATATGATGCAAGAGCTTAAACATGAGCACAACAATTGCCAAGTATCACATTATCCAAGACATTATAGCAAATTACTACATGTATCATTTTCCAATTCCAACCATATAACAATTTAACGAAGAAGAAACTTCGCAATGAATATTATGAGTAGAAACTAAGGACATACTTGTCCATATGCTACAGCGGAGCGTGTCTCTCTCCCACAAAGTGAATGCTAGGATCCATTTTATTCAAACAAAACAAAAAACAAAAACAAACCGACGCTCCAAGAAAAGCACATAAGATGTGATGGAATAAAAATATAGTTTCAGGGGAGGAACCTGATAATGTTGTCGATGAAGAAGGGGATGCCTTGGGCATCCCCAAGCTTAGACGCTTAAGTCTTCTTAGAATATGCAGGGGTGAACCACCGGGGCATCCCCAAGCTTAGAGCTTTCACTCTCCTTGATCATGTTGCATCATACTCCTCTCTTGATCCTTGAAAACTTCCTCCACACCAAACTTAGAACAACTCATTAGAGGGTTAGCGACAATAAAAATTAACATGTTCAGAGGTGACACAATCATTCTTAACACTTCTGGACATTGCATAAAGCTACTGGACATTAATGGATCAAAGAAATTCATCCAACATAGCAAAAGAGGCAATGCGAAATAAAAGGCAGAATCTGTCAAAACAGAACAGTTCGTATTGACGAATTTTATCGAGGCACCAGACTTGCTCAAATGAAAATACTCAAATTGAATGAAAGTTGCGTACAGATCTGAGGATCACTCACGTAAATTGGCATAATTTTCTGAGTTACCTACAGAGAAAACAGCCCAGATTCGTGACAGCAAAGAAATCTGTTTCTGCGCAGTAATCCAAATCTAGTATGAACTTTTCTATCAACGAATTTACTTGGCACAACAAAACACTAAACTAAGATAAGGAGAGGTTGCTACAGTAGTAAACAACTTCCATGACACAAAATAAAAACAAAGTACTGTAGGTAAAAACCATGGGTTGTCTCCCATAAGCGCTTTTCTTTAACGCCTTTCAGCTAGGCGCAGAAAGTGTGTATCAAGTATTATCGAAGGGTGGTGCATTCTCAGCGGGGTGTGGAGTTTTCTTGACCAGGCATAGTATGTTAGATACATAAGTTTTAGCGTCCCCCTTTTCATTAGTCTTGGGCTTGCTACTCTCATCAAACAAATTTTCAGGGACAAGCCAAGCATAATTATTTTCTAGTGCATCATTCATCGCTAGGAGCTTACATGGTATTGGTGCTTTGATCTCCCCACCATCATTAATATTATTAGTGTACTTTATTCTATCCATATCCATCTTTTCAAGGAGACCAACAAAATTGGTATAAGAACCAAGCATATTATATTTAGCAAAGACCTTTCTAGCCTCTCTTGCTATACCACCAAATTCTCTAAGAAGGGTTTCTAAAACAAAGTCTTTGTTTTCCCCTTCTTCCATATCACCGAGTGTAAGAAACATGTGTTGGATTATAGGATTGAGGTTAACAAATTTAGTTTCCATCATACGAACTAAAGCAGCAGCGGCAATTTCATAGGTGGGAGCAAGTTCTACCAAGTGTCTATCTTCAAAATCCTCAACGGTACTGACATGATTGAAAAATTCTTCTATATTATTTCTTCCAATTATAGACCCACGTCCTACCGGTATGTTTTTCGTGGTAAAATTAAAAGGAAACATGATGAATCAAGTAAAGTAAATGCAAGTAACTAATTTTTTTGTGTTTTTGATATAGCAAACAAGATAGCAAATAAAGTAAAACTAGCAACTAATTTTTTTGTATTTTGATTTAGTGCAGCAAAAAAAGTAGTAAATAAAACTAAGCAAGACAAAAACAAAGTAAAGAGATTGGGAAGTGGAGACTCCCCTTGCAGCGTGTCTTGATCTCCCCGGCAACGGCGCCAGATATTTGCTTGATGCGTGCAGTTGACACGTCCGTTGGGAACCCCAAGAGGAAGGTGTGATGCGCACAGCGGCAAGTTTCCCTCAGTAAGAAACAAAGGTTTAATCGAACCAGTAGGAGTCAAGAAGCACGTTGAAGGTTGATGGCGGCGGGATGTAGTGCGGTGCAACACCAGAGATTCCGGCGCCAACGTGGAACCTGCACAACACAACCAAAGTACTTTGCCCCAATGAAACAGTGAGGTTGTCAATCTCACCGGCTTGCTGTAACAAAGGATTAACCGTATTGTGTGGAAGATGATTGTTTGCAGAAAACAGTAGAACAAGTATTGCAGTAGATTGTATTTCAGTATAGAGAATTGGACCGGGGTCCACAGTTCACTAGAGGTGTCTCTCCCATAAGATAAACAGCATGTTGGGTGAACAAATTACAGTTGGGCAATTGACAAATAAAGAGGGCATGACCATGCACATACATATTATGATGAGTATTGTGAGATTTAATTGGGCATTACGACAAAGTACATAGACCGCTATCCAGCATGCATCTATGCCTAAAAAGTCCACCTTCAGGTTATCATCCGAACCCCCTCCAGTATTAAGTTGCTAACAACAGACAATTGCATTAAGTATTGCGCGTAATGTAATCAGTGACTACATCCTTGAACATAGCACCAATGTTTTATCCCTAGTGGCAACAGCACATCCATAACCTTAGAGGTTCTTGTCACCCCTCCAGATTCACGGAGACATGAACCCACTATCGAGCATAAATACTCCCTCTTGGAGTTACTAGCATCAACTTGGCCAGAGCATCTACTAATAACGGAGAGCATGCAAGATCATAAACAACACATAGACATAACTTTGATAATCAACATAACAAGTATTCTCTATTCATCGGATCCCAACAAACGCAACATATAGAATTACAGATAGATGATCTTGATCATGTTAGGCAGCTCACAAGATCCGACAATGAAGCACAATGGGGAGAAGACAACCATCTAGCTACTGCTATGGACCCATAGTCCAGGGGTAGACTACTCACACATCACTCCGGAGGTGACCATGGCGGCATAGAGTCCTCCGGGAGATGATTCCCCTCTCCGGCAGGGTGCCGGAGGCGATCTCCTGAATGCCCCGAGATGGGATTGGCGGCGGCGGCGTCTCTGGAAAGTTTTCCGTATCGTGGCTCTCGGTACTGGGGGTTTCTCGACGGAGGCTTTAAGTAGGCGGAAGGGCAGGTCAGGAGGCAGCACGAGGGGCCCACACCATAGGGCCGCGCGGCCAAGGGCCAGGCCACGCCGCCCTAGGGTGTCGCCACCTCGTGGCCCCACTTCGTCTCCTCTTCGGTCTTCTGGAAGCTTCGTGGCAAAATAGGACCCTGGGCGTTGATTTCGTCCAATTCCGAGAATATTTCATTACTAGGATTTCTGAAACCAAAAACAGCAGAAAACAGCAACTGGCACTTCGGCATCTTGTTAATAGGTTAGTTCCAGAAAATGCACGAATATGACATAAAGTGTGCATAAAACATGTAGATAACATCAATAATGTGGCATGGAACATAAGAAATTATCGATACGTTGGAGACGTATCAAGGGGATGCAATGAGGGTGACATTCATGCCATGATCTTCGGCGGTGGCTTCGTTGGCGAAGTCGGCGCCGGGACAGGGACACCTGATCAGTGGCCACAGACGGAGGATGGGGTGGACATTGATGGTGCCCAGCCCATGCAGGCAACAACCGTCTGCGTCGATGACTATGAGGAGGCGCCAACAGGGCATGTCCTCACCAGGGATGATGCTACCAAGAAGAAGGGGGAGAGCCACAAGACCTGCGGCTTCAACGACGAGGAGGACAAGTGTTTGTGCGAGGCGTGGCTAGCGACCAGCCATGACTGCATTAATGGCGCCCCAAAAAAGGGCAAGGTGTACTGGACCAAGGTGGTCCAGGATTACCTTGAAAGAAAGCGTCACGCGCCCTACGAGATGAAAAGCCCTCGCACGGAAGAGTCCATCAAAAAAAGATGGAACTACATCAAACAAGAGACCAGCAAGTTCTGCGTCACTGTCAATCATGTTGTTGCCCACACCCATAGCATCATTGGAGTTGTTGGAGTGGTAAGAAACGAGCATTATCATGTCATTCCATCTATGTACAACATTAGCAAACCATTATCCGGTCTTTAACCAATTGCAGGTACCCGGGGACTTGGAGAGGTTCAAGGCAACACATAAGAAGGGTTTCTATATGGTCCATTGCTGGGACTTGCTGAAGGACGCACCAAAGTTGAGGGTAGGCTATGCGGCCTACCATGAAGGTGCCAAGAATGGGACAGCAACGGTTGTCGTCGATGGCGAAGAGGACGATCTTGGGCAGAAAGACCTTCCACCTCGTCCCCTGGGCCATAAGGCTACAAAGGCCGATTTAGCCCGGGAGGTATAATCCCTTGCATTGAACCATACCTTGGAGAAGATCATGGCCGAGAATCAAGGCACCCTCGACAAAAGGGACGAGAAGAAGTGTCTGGAAAAAGAGGCCACAACGGCCATCTACTTCAACCTCACCAAAGAGGTCATTGAGCTCGAAAGGATGGACGTCGAGGCCAAAATGGCAGACGCCGAGGCTAAATTGCATGACGCAGAGGCCATAAGGATGGACGCCGAGGCCAAGACCCGTGCGGAGGACTCAAGGATCATGGTGGCTGACTTAAAGACCATGAACAACAACACCAGGGCCTAATTCATGAAGAAGCTTGGCGAAATCCGCGCGTGAGAAGCCCGATCTGCGGCGCCATTGTCAAGCACCATGGCCTCCTTTTGGACTATATTAGTTGTTCTGGGCATGTTGTCCCCCTTTTGTGCTCCATTTTGTGCCGTAACATGTGCAACATGTGATGAATTTATTTGAGACCTCAATTTGAGCCAATATGATGGCCATATCTTCGTGCAATTTGATTGTTTTAGCTATTTTCTAATATTTCTGAAAAATAAATGACCCGCGCCCAAAATGCGTCGGGCAGCTGGAGCCACCCCCGACGCAAACGGACGCATGACCATTTTCGCGTCCGCGGGATGACGCAAACGAACGCGTGCGGATATTCTGGAAGTGCGAAATACGTCGGCCTGCTGGAAATGCCCTAATAAGGCCATCTACAACGGGGCAACCCAAACCACGCCCGCGCGTCCGAATGGGTAGAACCGGACAAAAATGCGGCCCAGCGCGCGGACCCATCCCTAAAATGGATGGTCGCGGCGTCCTGGACGACCCAAAGCCGGCCCAAATCTGGGCATCGTTTGCATGGCTGCCCTCTCGCGTCCTCCCCTTGTCCTCCCTTGTCCCGCCTGTCTACCTGATACGTCTCCAACGTATCTATAATTTCTTATGTTCCATGCTAGTTTTATGACAATACCTACATGTTTTATTCACACTTTATAATGTTTTTATGCATTTTCTGGGACTAACCTATTAACAAGATACCACAGTGCCTGTTCCTGTTTTCTGCTATTTTTGATTTTAGAAAAGTTAGTTCATAAATATTCTCGGAATTGGACGAAACAAAAGCCCACGGCCCTATTTTCCACGGAGTTTTCCAGAAGTCCAAAGAAGAGTCGAGGAAGGTCAGCAGGGGGCCCACACCATAAGGAGGCGCGGTAGTGGGGCCTCCCGTGCCGACCTATGGGGAGGGAGCCCCCTGGCTCCCCCGACGCTGCCTCTCCGCCTATTTATTCCTTGGTCCGCGAAAACTCTAGCACCGAGAGCCAAAATACGAGAATAGTTCCAGAGACGCCGCCGCCGTCAACCCCAACTCGGGGGGTTCAGAAGATCTCCTCCGGAACCCTGCCGGAGAGGGGAATCATCACCGGAGGGCTCTACATCACCATGCCCGCCTCCGGACTGATGCGTGAGTAGTTCATCCTTGGACTATGGGTCCATAGCAGTAGCTAGATGGTTGTCTTCTCCTATTGTGCCATCATGTTTAGATCTTGTGAGCTGCCTATCATGATCAAGATCATCTATTTGTAATGCTACATGTTGTGTTTGTTGGGATCCGATGAATATGGAATACTATGTCAAGTTGATTATTGATCTATCATATATGTTATTTATGATCTTGCATGCTCTCCGTTGCTAGTAGAGACTCTGGCCAAGTTGATACTTGTAACTCCAAGAGGGGGTATTTATGCTAGATAGTGGGTTCATGCCTCCATTGAATGCAGGACAAAGGATGAGAAAGTTCTAAGGTTGTGGATGTGCTGTTGCCACTAGGGATAAAACATCAATGCTTTGTCTAAGGATATTTGTATTGTTTACATTACGCACAGTACTTAATGCAATTGTCTGTTGTTTGCAACTTAATACTGGAAGGGGTGCGGATGCTAACCCGAAGGTGGACTTTTTAGGCATAGATGCATGCTGGATGGCGGTCTATGTTCTTTGTCGTAATGCCCTAAGTAAATCTCATAGTAGTCATCATGATATGTATGTGCATTGTTATGCCCTCTCTATTTGTCAATTGCCCAACTATAATTTGTTCACCCAACATGTTATTTATCTTATTGGAGAGACACCACTAGTGAACTATGGACCCCGGTCCATTCTTTTACATCTGAAATACAACCTACTGCAATCATTCTTCTCTTTTGTTTTCTGCAAGCAAACATTACTTTCCACACCATATGTTTAATCCTTTATTTTCAGCAAGTCGGTGAGATTGACAACCTCACTGTTAAGTTGGGGCAAAGTAGTTTGATTGTATTGTGCAGGTTCCACGTTGGCACCGGAATCCCTGGTGTTGCGCCGCACGACACTCCTTCACCAACAACCTTCACGTGATCTTCATCTCCTACTGGTTCGATAACCTTGGTTTCTTACTGAGGGAAAACTCGCTGTTGTACTCATCATACCTTCCTCTTGGGGTTCCCAACAGATGTGTGCTTTACTGTCACAAGCACTACCTCCGAAAACACACCCACTCCACTCCACTCCCAAAACCGAGAGATGGCCGACGAAACTCCTGCCGCCACCACCACCATCGGAGACGAGGCCAAGCTCGAGGCCGTTGTCGCTCCTGCCATGGAGGAGGATCCTGTCGTGGACGCTCTAGTGGCCCCGCAGCCCGCGGCAGCGACGAAGAAGGCGAAGCCCGAGCTCACTGCGAAGCAGAGGGCGATCGAGAGCAAGAAGTAGGCCAACCAGCGCAGGGCGATCGAACAATGGAAGAGGGAGGCCGCTGCCGCAGAGGAGCGACAGAGGATGGCCGAGCAGTTCCAGCTCCTCCAAATGGAGGCGAAGGCCATGCAAAAGCATATCATGCTCTTTTACGGCCACACCGCGCTCTCGCTCCTGACCGTCCTGGGCGCCGGCTCAGCCTCGGCGAGAAGCTCCGCCTGATCCGTGACATGGCCCCTTCCTCCCTGGTCAACAGCCTCACCGACTACCCTGTTTGGGTACACACCCGGCGCGCACGAAATGATGGCGACGTCGGGGCGGTACTTGTCCCCGCCACGGGATGGGTCACCGGAGATGGGCGAGTCCATGATGGGGCCGTCGCCTTCATCCATTGACATCAACCGTGCGCCGGTGGTGCACTCCAAGGCCCCCAAGCAGCTGGGAGCAGTAGCGATGACCGGTGCCCGCAACTTGTTTGACGATTTGTCGGGCAAGCGCACGCCGCCATCTATGTAGGCATCGGCTACGATATAGGCCCTCCGTCTTACCCGCAAATGATGCCGACCACCATGCAATATCCATCAACCGAGCAGGCTCCCCCGCCACCTCCCATTGACATAGAGGAGGACACCACTGGCCATCCCGGCACCATGAACATCGATGAGGAGTCGTTGTTCGGTGACGAGCTCACACAAGCAGCAGCTGCACAAGCTTGAGGTCGCCGGCTTAGCAAAAGAACCGGCAACTACACGCAGCTGGAGGACAAAATGATCATCTTGGGATGGTTGGCCATTAGGCAAGATCCACTGATAGGTGCCTGATACGTCTCCAACGTATCTATAATTTCTGATGTTCCATGCTTGTTTTATGATAATAACTACATGTTTTGTTCACACTTTATATCATTTTTATGCGTTTTCCGGAACTAACCTATTGACGAGATGCCGAAGAGCCAGTTGCTGTTTTCTGCTGTTTTTGGTTTCAGAAATCCTACAAAGGAAATATTCTCGGAATCGGACGAAATCAACACCCAACATCTTATTTTCCCGGAAGCTTCCAGAGCACCGAAGAGGGGCCTGAGGGGAGCCAGGGGGCCCCACCCCACAGGGCGGCGCGGCCAAGGGGGGGCGCGCCCCCTAGTGTGTGGGACCCCCGTGGCCCCTCCGACTCCGTCTCTTCGCATATAAGATGCCTCGTGACCTAAATCTTCGACACGGATTGATGAAACTCCGAAAACCTTCCAGAGCCGCCACCATCACGAAACTCCAATTCGGGGGGACAGAAGTCTCTGTTCCAGCACCCTGCCGGGACGGGGAATTGCCCCCGGAGTCATCTCCATCGACATCACCGCCATCTTCATTGCCATCGCTGTCTCCCATGATGAGGAGGGATTAGTTCTCCCCCGAGGCCGAGGGCTCTACCGTAGCTATGTGGTTCATCTCTCTCTCTTTGTGATCTAGTTGAGTATCATCTATGTGCTACTCTAGTGATGTTATTAAAGTAGTCTATTCCTCCTCCATGATGTAATGTTGACAGTGTGTGCATCATGTAGTACTTGGCATAGGTTATGATTGTAATCTCTTGTAGATATGGAGTTAACTATTACTATGATAGTATTGATGCGATCTATTCCTCCTTTCATAGCTATTGTTGACTGTGTGTATGCTATGTTAGTACTCAGTATAATTGCGTTGGTCTATCATGCACTCTAAGGTTACATAAATATGAACATCGAATGTTGTGGAGCTTGTTAACTCTGGCATTGAGGTGCTCTTGTAGCCCTACACAATGAATGGTGTTCGTTATTGATACGTCTCCGACGTATCGATAATTTCTTATGTTCCATGCCACATTATTGATGATATCTACATGTTTTATGCACACTTTATGTCATATTCGTGCATTTTCTGGAACTAACCTATTAACAAGATGCCGAAGTGCCAGTTGCTGTTTTCTGCTGTTTTTGGTTTCAGAAATCCTAGTAAAGAAATATTCTCGGAATTGGACGAAATCAACGCCCAGGGTCCTATTTTGCCACGAAGCTTCCAGAAGACCGAAGAGGAGACGAAGTGGGGCCACGAGGTGGCCAAACCACAGGGCGGCGCGGCCCAAGCCCTGGCCGCGCCGACCTATAGTGTGGGCCCCTCGTGTGGCCCCCTGACCTGCCCTTCCGCCTACAAATAGCCTCCATCGCGAAACCCCCAGTACGGAGAGCCACGATACGGAAAACCTTACTGACACGCCGCCGCTGCCAATCCCATCTCGGGGGATTCAAGAGATCGCCTCCGGCACCCTGCCGGAGAGGGGAATCATCTCCCGGAGGACTCTACGCCGCCATGGTCGCCTCCGGAGTGATGTGTGAGTAGTCTACCCTTGGACTATGGGTCCATAGCAGTAGCTAGATGGTTGTCTTCTCCCCATTGTGCTTAATTGTCGGGTCTTGTGAGCTGCCAAACATGATCAAGATCATCTATCTGTAATTCTATATGTTGCGTTTGTTGGGATCCGATGAATAGAGAATACTTGTTATGTTGATTATCAATTTATGTCTATGTGTTGTTTATGATCTTGCATGCTCTCCGTTACTAGTAGATGCTCTGGCCAAGTAGATGCTTGTAACTCCAAGCGGGAGTATTTATGCTCGATAGTGGGTTCATGTCTCCGTGAATCTGGGGAAGTGACAGAAATCTCTAAGATTATGGATGTGCTGTTGCCACTAGGGATAAAACATTGGTGCTATGTTCGAGGATGTAGTTATTGATTACATTACGCGCAATACTTAATGCAATTGTCTGTTGTTAGCAACTTAATACTGGAGGGGGTTCGGATGATAACCTGAAGGTGGACTTTTTAGGCATAGATGCATGCTGGATAGCGGTCTATGTACTTTGTCGTAATGCCCAATTAAATCTCACAATACTCATCATAATATGTATGTGCATGGTCATGCCCTCTTTATTTGTCAATTGCCCAACTGTAATTTGTTCACCCAACATGCTGTTTATCTTATGGGAGAGACACCTCTAGTGAACTGTGGACCCCGGTCCAATTCTCTTTACTGAAATACAATCTACTGCAATACTCGTTCTACTGTTTTCTGCAAACAATCATCATCCACACTATACATCTAATCCTTTGTTACAGCAAGCCGGTGAGATTGACAACCTCGCTGTTTCGTTGGGGCAAAGTACTTGGTTTGTGTTGTGCAGGTTCCACGTTGGCGCCGGAATCCCTGGTGTTGCGCCGCACTACATCTCGCCGCCATCAACCTTCAACGTGCTTCTTGACTCCTACTGGTTCGATAAACCTTGGTTTCTAACTGATGGAAACTTACTGCTGTACGCATCACACCTTCCACTTGGGGTTCCCAACGGTCGCGTGCTGTACGCGTGTCAAGCTAAATTTCTGGCGCCGTTGCCGGGGAGATCAAGACACGCTGCAAGGGGAGTCTCCACATCCCAATCTCTTTACTTTGTTTTTGTCTTGCTTAGTTTTATTTACTACTTTGTTTGCTGCACTAAATCAAAATACAAAAAAATTAGTTGCTAGTTTTACTTTACTTGCTATCTTGTTTGCTATATCAAAAACAAAAAAAATAGTTACTTGCATTTACTTTATCTAGTTTGCTTTATTTACTCTTGCTAAAATGGGTACTTGATACGTCTCCGACGTATCGATAATTTCCTATGTTCCATGCCACATTATTGATGTTATCTACATGTTTTATGCACACTTTATGTCATATTCGTGCATTTTCTGGAACTAACCTATTAACAAGATGCCGAAGTGCCAGTTGCTATTTTCTGCTGTTTTTGGTTTCAGAAATCCTAGTAAGGAAATATTCTCGGAATTGGACGAAATCAAAGCCCAGGGGCCTATTTTCTCACGAAGCTTCCAGAAGTCCGAAGGAGAGACGAAGAGGGGCCACGGAGGGGCCACACCCTAGGCGGCGCGGCCCCCCTTGGCCGCGCGGCCCTGTGGTGTGGGGCCCCCGTGCCGCATCTTGACCTGCCCTTTCGCCTATAAAAGTCTCCGTGACGAAAACCCCGATCGAGAACCACGATACGGAAAACCTTCCAGAGACGCCGCCGCCGCCGATCCCATCTCGGGGGATCCAGGAGATCGCCTCCGGCACCCTGCCGGAGAGGGGAATCATCTCCCGGAGGACTCTACGCCGCCATGGTCGCCTCCGGTGTGATGTGTGAGTAGTCTACCCCTGGACTATGGGTCCATAGCAGTAGCTAGATGGTTGTCTTCTCCCCATTGTGCTATCATTGTCGGATCTTGTGAGCTGCCTAACATGATCAAGATCATCTATCTGTAATTCTATATGTTGCGTTTGTTGGGATCCGATGAATAGAGAATACTTGTTATGTTGATTATCAAAGTTATGCTATGTGTTGTTTATGATCTTGCATGCTCTCCGTTACTAGTAGATGCTCTGGCCAAGTAGATGCTTGTAACTCCAAGAGGGAGTACTTATGCTCGATAGTGGGTTCATGCCTGCATTAACACAGGACAAGGATGAAAGTTCTAAGGTTGTGTTGTGCTGTTGCCACTAGGGATAAAACATTAGTGCTATGTTCAAGGATGTAGTCACTAGTTACATTACGCACCATACTTAATGCAATTGTCTCTGTTGTTAGCAACTTAATACCGGAAGGGGTTCGGATGATAACTTCGAAGGTGGACTTTTTAGGCATAGATGCGCTTGGATGGCGGTCTATGTACTTTGTCGTAATGCCCAATTAAATCTCACTATACTCATCATGATATGTATGTGCATGGTCATGCTCTCTTTATTTGTCAATTGCCCAACTGTAATTTGTTCACCCAACATGCTGTTCGTCTTATGGGAGAGACACCTCTAGTGAACTATGGACCCCGGTCCAATTCTCTTTACTGAAATACAATCTACTGCAATACTGTTCTACTGTTTTCTGCAAACAATCATCTTCCACACAATACAGTTAACTCTTTGTTACAGCAAGCCGGTGAGATTGACAACCTCACTGTTTCGTTGGGGCAAAGTATCTTGGTTGTGTTGTGCAGGTTCCACGTTGGCGCCGGAATCACTGGTGTTGCGCCGCACTACATCTCGCCGCCATCAACCTTCAACGTGCTTCTTGACTCCTACTGGTCCGATTAAACCTTGGTTTCTTACTGAGGGAAACTTGCCGCTGTGCGCATCACACCTTCCTCTTGGGGTTCCCAATGGACGTGCCAACCACACGCATCAAGCAAATTTCTCGGCGCCGTTGCGGGAGATCAAGACACGCTGCAAGGGGAGTCTCCACTTCTCAATCTCTTTACTTTGTTTTTGTCTTGCTTAGTTTTATTTACTACTTTGTTTGCTGCACTAAATCAAAATACAAAAAAATTAGTTGCTAGTTTTACTTTATTTGCTATCTTGTTTGCTATATCGAAAACACAAAAAAAAATTAGTTTACTTGCATTTACTTTATCTAGTTTGCTTTATTTACTATTGCTAAAATGGCCAACGCTGAAAATACAAAGTTGTGTGACTTCACAACCACAAATAATAATGATTTCTTATGCACACCTATTGCTCCACCTGCTACTACAGCAGAATTCTTTGAAATTAAACCTGCTTTACTGAATCTTGTTATGCGAGAGCAATTTTCTGGTGTTAGTTCTGATGATGCTGCTGCCCATCTTAATAATTTTGTTGAATTATGTGAAATGCAAAAATATAAAGATGTAGATGGTGATATTATTAAACTAAAATTGTTCCCTTTCTCATTAAGAGGAAGAGCTAAAGATTGGTTGCTATCTCTGCCTAAGAATAGTATTGATTCATGGACTAAATGCAAGGATGCTTTTATTGGTAGATATTATCCCCCTGCTAAAATTATATCTTTGAGGAGTAGCATAATGAATTTTAAACAATTAGATACTGAACATGTTGCTCAAGCTTGGGAAAGAATGAAATCTCTGGTTAAAAATTGCCCAACCCATGGACTGACTACTTGGATGATCATCCAAACCTTCTATGCAGGACTAAATTTTTCTTCACGGAATTTATTGGATTCAGCTGCTGGAGGTACCTTTATGTCCATCACTCTTGGTGAAGCAACAAAGCTTCTTGATAATATGATGATCAACTACTCTGAATGGCACACGGAAAGAGCTCCACAAGGTAAGAAGGTAAATTCTGTCGAAGAAACTTCTTCCTTGAGTGATAAGATTGATGCTATTATGTCTATGCTTGTGAATGATAGGACTAATATTGATCCTAATAATGTTCCATTAGCTTCATTGGTTGCACAAGAAGAACATGTTGATGTAAACTTCATTAAAAATAGTAATTTCAACAACAATGCTTACCGGAACAATTCTAGTAACAACTATAGGCCATATCCTTATAATAATGGCAACGGCTATGGTAATTCTTATGGGAATTCTTACAACAATAATAGGAGTTCACCCCCTGGACTTGAAGCCATGCTTAAAGAATTTATTAGTACACAAACTGCTTTTAACAAATCTGTTGAAGAAAAGCTTGGGAAAATTGATATACTTGCTTCTAAAGTCGATAGTCTTGCTGCTGATGTTGATCTTTTGAAATCAAAAGTTTTGCCTAATGAGAATCATCATAATAAAATTACTACTACAGCAAATGCCATTCAAGTTAGAATTAATGAGAATATAAGATTAATGGCTGAATTGCGTGCTAGGTGGGATAGAGAAGAAAATGAAAAACTAGCTAAAGAAAAGAATATAGCTAAAGTTTGGACTATTACCACCACTAGTAATGCTAATGCTACACATGTTGCTGCACTTCCTACTCATACTAATAAAAGAATTGGTGTTAGCAATGTTTCCACTTCGAATGCAAAGCGCGAAAAACTGCCTGAAACTGCTAAAACTGCTGAAACTGCCTGTGATAAAGCTGCTGAAATTTTTTCCAACATTGGGGATGATGATACCATTGCTTTAGATTATAATGGTTTGAATTTTGATGATTGCCACATCTCTGAAGTTATAAAGTTCTTGCAAAAACTTGCTAAAAGTCCTAATGCTAGTGCTATAAATTTGGCTTTCACGCATCATATTACAAATGCTCTCATAAAAGCTAGAGAAGAGAAACTAGAGCGTGAAGCCTCTATTCCTAAAAAGTTAGAGGATGGTTGGGAGCCCATCATTAAGATGAAGGTTAAAGATTTTGATTGTAATGCTTTATGTCATCTTGGTGCAAGTATCTCTGTTATGCCTAAGAAAATTTATAATATGCTTGACTTGCCACCACTGAAAAATTGTTATTTGGATGTTAATCTTGCTGATCATTCTACAAAGAAACCTTTGGGGAAAGTTGATAATGTTCGCATTACCGTTAACAATAACCTGGTTCCCGTTGATTTTGTTGTCTTGGATATTGAATGCAATGCATCTTGTCCCATTATATTGGGAAGACCTTTTCTTCGAACTGTTGGTGCTATCATTGATATGAAGGAAGGTAATATAAAATATCAATTTCCTCTCAAGAAAGGTATGGAACACTTCCCTAGAAAGAGAATGAAGGTACCTTTTGATTCTATTATGAGAACAAATTATGATGTTGACACTTCATCTCTTGATAATACTTGATACACACTTTCTGCGCCTAGCTGAAAGGCGTTAAAGAAAAGCGCTTATGGGAGACAACCCATGTTTTTACCTACAGTACTTTGTTTTTATTTTGTGTCTTGGAAGTTGTTTACTACTGTAGCAACCTCTCCTTATCTTAGTTTTGTGTTTTGTTGTGCCAAGTTAAGCCGTTGATAGAAAATTAAGTACTAGATTTGGATTACTGCACAGTTCCAGATTTCTTTGCTGTCACGAATCTGGGTCCACCTCCCTGTAGGTAACTCAGAAAATTATGCCAATTTACGTGCATGATCCTCAGATATGTACGCAACTTTCATTCAATTTGAGCATTTTCATCTGAGCAAGTCTGGTGCCATTTTAAAATTCGTCAATACGAACTGTTCTGTTTTGACAGATTCTGCCTTTTATTTCGCATTGCCTCTTTCGCTATGTTGGATGAATTTCTTTGATCCACTAATGTCCAGTAGCATTATGCAATGTCCAGAAGTGTTAAGAATGATTGTGTCACCTCTGAATATGTCAATTTATAATGTGCACTAACCCTCTAATGAGTTGTTTCGAGTTTGGCGTGGAGGAAGTTTTCAAGGATCAAGAGAGGAGTATGATGCAACATGATCAAGGAGAGTGAAAGCTCTAAGCTTGGGGATGCCCCGGTGGTTCACCCCTGCATATATCAAGAAGACTCAAGCGTCTAAGCTTGGGGATGCCCAAGGCATCCCCTTCTTCATCGACAACATTATCAGGTTCCTCCCCGAAACTATATTTTTATTCCATCACATCTTATGTGCTTTTTCTTGGAGCGTCGGTTTGTTTTTGTTTTTGTTTTGTTTGAATAAAATGGATCCTAGCATTCACTTTATGGGAGAGAGACACGCTCCGCTGTAGCATATGGACAAGTATGTCCTTGGTTTCTACTCATAGTATTCATGGCGAAGTTTCTCCTTCGTTAAATTGTTATATGGTTGGAATTGGAAAATGATACATGTAGTAATTGCTATAAATGTTTTGGGTAATGTGATACTTGGCAATTGTTGTGCTCATGATTAAGCTCTTGCATCATATGCTTTGCACCCATTAATGAAGAAATACATAGAGCATGCTAAAATTTGGTTTGCATATTTGGTTTCTCTAAGGTCTAGATAATTTCTAGTATTGAGTTTGAACAACAAGGAAGACGGTGTAGAGTCTTATAATGTTTTCAATATGTCTTTTATGTGAGTTTTGCTGCACCGGTTCATCCTTGTGTTTATTTCAAATAAGCCTTGCTAGCCTAAACCTTGTATCGAGAGGGAATACTTCTCATGCATCCAAAATACTTGAGCCAACCACTATGCCATTTGTGTCCACCATACCTACCTATACTACATGGTATTTTCCCGCCATTCCAAAGTAAATTGCTTGAGTGCTACCTTTAAAATTCCATCATTCACCTTTGCAATATATAGCTCATGGGACAAATAGCTTAAAAAACTATTGTGGTATTGAATATGTAATTATGCACTTTATCTCTTATTAAGTTGCTTGTTGTGCGATAACCATGTTTACTGGGGACACCATCAACTATTCATTGGTTGAATTTCATGTGAGTTGCTATGCATGTTCGTCTTGTCTGAAGTAAGGGCGATCTACACTGAGTTGAATGGTTTGAGCATGCATATTGTGAGAGAAGAACATTGGGCCGCTAACTAAAGCCATGATCCATGGTGGAAGTTTCAGTTTTGGACAAACATCCTCAAATCTCTAATGAGAAAAGAATTAATTGTTGTTGAATGCTTAAAGCATTAAAAGAGGAGTCCATTATCTGTTGTCTATGTTGTCCCGGTATGGATGTCTAAGTTGAGAATAATCAAAAGCGAGAAATCCAAATGCGAGCTTTCTCCTTAGACCTTTGTACAGGCGGCATAGAGGTACCCCTTTGTGATACTTTGTTAAAGCATATGTATTGCGGTGATAATCCAGGTAGTCCAAGCTAATTAGGACAAGGTGCGGGCACTATTGGTACACTATGCATGAGGCTTGCAACTTATAAGATATAATTTACATGATGCATATGCTTTATTACTACCGTTGACAAAATTGTTTCATGTTTTCAAAATCAAAGCTCTAGCACAAATATAGCAATCGATGCTTTTTCCTCTATGAGGACCATTCTTTTACTTTTAATGTTGAGTCAGTTCACCTATTTCTCTCCACCTCAAGAAGCAAACACTTGTGTGAACTGTGCATTGATTCCTACATACTTGCTTATTGCACTCATTATATTACTCTATGTTGACAATATCCATGAGATATACATGTTACAAGTTGAAAGCAACCGCTGAAACTTAATCTTCTTTTGTGTTGCTTCAATACCTTTACTTTGAATTATTGCTTTATGAGTTAACTCTTATGCAAGACTTATTGATGCTTGTCTTGAAGTGCTATTCATGAAAAGTCTTTGCTATATGATTCACTTGTTTACTCATGTCATATACATTGTTTTGATCGCTGCATTCACT
This sequence comes from Lolium perenne, assembly GCF_019359855.2. Lineage (NCBI taxonomy): Eukaryota > Viridiplantae > Streptophyta > Magnoliopsida > Poales > Poaceae > Lolium > Lolium perenne. The sequence goes on from NC_067245.2 coordinate 73,358,210, forward strand.
ACATATGTTTTACAAATAGTATGATCAAGATTATGATGGCATGTCACTCCAGAAATTATCTGTGTTATCGTTTTACCTGCTCGGGACGAGCAGAACTAAGCTTGGGGATGCTGATACGTCTCCGACGTATCGATAATTTCCTATGTTCCATGCCACATTATTGATGTTATCTACATGTTTTATGCACACTTTATGTCATATTCGTTCATTTTCTGGAACTAACCTATTAACAAGATGCCGAAGTGCCAGTTGCTGTTTTCTGCTGTTTTTGGTTTCAGAAATCCTAGTAAGGAAATATTCTCGGAATTGGACAAAATCAAAGCCCAGGGGCCTATTTTCTCACGAAGCTTCCAGAAGTCCGAAGGAGAGACGAAGAGGGGCCACGGAGGGGCCACACCCTAGGGCGGCGCGGCCCCCCCCTTGGCCGCGCGGCCCTGTGGTGTGGGGCCCCCGTGCCGCCTCTTGACCTGCCCTTTCGCCTATAAAAAGTCTCCGTGACGAAAACCCCAGTACCGAGAACCACGATACGGAAAACCTTCCATAGACGCAGCCGCCGCCGATCCCATCTCTGGGGATTCAGGAGATCGCCTCCGGCACCCTGCCGTAGAGGGGAATCATCTCCCCGGAGGACTCTACGCCGCCATGGTCGCCTCCGGTGTGATGTGTGAGTAGTCTACCCCTGGACTATGGGTCCATAGCAGTAGCTAGATGGTTGTCTTCTCCCCATTGTGCTATCATTGTCGGATCTTGTGAGCTGCCTAACATGATCAAGATCATCTATCTGTAATTCTATATGTTGCGTTTGTTGGGATCCGATGAATAGAGAATACTTGTTATGTTGATTATCAAAGTTATGCTATGTGTTGTTTATGATCTTGCATGCTCTCCTTTACTAGTAGATGCTCTGGCCAAGTAGATGCTTGTAACTCCAAGAGGGAGTACTTATGCTCGATAGTGGGTTCATGCCTGCATTAACACAGGACGATGTGAGAAAGTTCTAAGGTTGTGTTGTGCTGTTGCCACTAGGGATAAAACATTAGTGCTATGTTCAAGGATGTAGTCACTAGTTACATTACGCACCATACTTAATGCAATTGTCTGTTGTTAGCAACTTAATACTGGAAGGGGTTCGGATGATAACCTGAAGGTGGACTTTTTAGGCATAGATGCAGTTGGATGGCGGTCTATGTACTTTGTCGTAATGCCCAATTAAATCTCACTATACTCATCATGATATGTATGTGCATGGTCATGCTCTCTTTATTTGTCAATTGCCCAACTGTAATTTGTTCACCCAACATGATGTTCGTCTTATGGGAGAGACACCTCTAGTGAACTGTGGACCCCGGTCCAATTCTCTTTACTGAAATACAATCTACTGCAATACTGTTCTACTGTTTTCTGCAAACAATCATCTTCCACACAATACGGTTAACTCTTTGTTACAGCAAGCCGGTGAGATTGACAACCTCACTGTTTCGTTGGGGCAAAGTATCTTGGTTGTGTTGTGCAGGTTCCACGTTGGCGCCGGAATCACTGGTGTTGCGCCGCACTACATCTCGCCGCCATCAACCTTCAACGTGCTTCTTGACTCCTACTGGTCCGATTAAACCTTGGTTTCTTACCGAGGGAAACTTGCCGCTGTGCGCATCACACCTTCCTCTTGGGGTTCCCAACGGACGTGCCAACCACACGCATCAGTACTCCTGAAAATACTAAGTTGTGTGACTTCACAACCACAAATAATAATGATTTCTTATGCACACCTATTGCTCCACCTGCTACTACAGCAGAATTCTTTGAAATTAAACCTGCTTTACTGAATCTTGTTATGCGAGTGCAATTTTCTGGTGTTAGTTCTGATGATGCTGCTGCCCATCTTAATAATTTTGTTGAATTGTGTGAAATGCAAAAATATAAAGATGTAGATGGTGACATTATAAAATTAAAATTGTTCCCTTTCTCATTAAGAGTAAGAGCTAAAGATTGGTTGCTATCTCTGCCTAAGAATAGTATTGATTCATGGACTAAATGCAAGGATGCTTTTATTGGTAGATATTATCCCCCTGCTAAAATTATATCTTTGAGGAGTAGCATAATAAATTTTAAACAATTGGATACTGAGCATGTTGCACAAGCATGGGAAAGAATGAAATCTTTGGTTAAAAATTGCCCAACCCATGGACTGACTACTTGGATGATCATCCAAACCTTTTATGCAGGACTGAATTTTCCTTCGCGGAACCTATTGGATTCAGCTACTGGAGGTACCTTTATGTCCATCACTCTTGGTGACGCAACAAAACTTCTTGATAATATGATGATCAACTACTCTGAATGGCACACGGAAAGAGCTCCACAAGGTAAGAAGGTAAATTCTGTCGAAGAAACCTCTTCCTTGAGTGATAAGATTGATGCTATTATGTCTATGCTTGTGAATGATAGGACAAATGTTGATCCTAATAATGTTCCGTTAGCTTCATTGGTTGCACAAGAAGAACATGTTGATGTAAACTTCATTAAAAATAATAATTTCAACAACAATGCTTACCGGAACAATTCTAGTAACAACTATAGGCCATATCCTTATAATAATGGCAACGGCTATGGTAATTCTTATGGGAATTCTTACAACAATAATAGGAACACACCCCCTGGACTTGAAGCCATGCTTAAAGAATTTATTAGTACACAAACTGCTTTTAACAAATATGTTGAAGAAAAGCTTGGGAAAATTGATATACTTGCTTCTAAAGTCGATAGTCTTGCTGCTGATGTTGATCTCTTGAAATCAAAAGTTATGCCTAATGAAAATCTTAGTAATAAAATTGTTACTACAGCAAATGCCATCCAAGTTAGAATTAATGAGAATATAAGATTGATGGCTGAATTGCGTGCTAGGTGGGAAAGAGAAGAAAATGAAAAAGAAGATAATATAGCTAAAGTTTGGACTATTACCAGCACTAGTAATGCTAATGCTACACAAGTTGCTGCACCTCCTACTATTACTAATAAAAGAATTGGTGTTAGCAATGTTTCCACTTCTAATGCAAAGCGCGAGAAACTGCCTGAAACTGCTAAAACTGCTGAAACTGCCTGTGATAAAACTGCTGAAATTTTTTCCAACATTGGGGATGATGATCCCATTGCTTTAGATTATAATGGTTTGAATTTTGATGATTGCCACATCTCTGAAGTTATAAAGTTCTTACAAAAACTTGCTAAAAGTCCTAATGCTAGTGCTATAAATTTGGCTTTCACGCAACATATTACAAATGCTCTCATAAAAGCTAGAGAAGAGAAACTAGAGCGCGAAGCCTCTATTCCTAGAAAGCTAGAGGATGGTTGGGAGCCCATCATTAAGATGAAGATTAAAGATTTTGATTGTAATGCTTTATGTGATCTTGGTGCAAGTATTTCCGTTATGCCTAAGAAAATCTATAATATGCTTGACTTGCCACCGCTGAAAAATTGTTATTTGAGTGTTAATCTTGCTGATCATTCTACAAAGAAACATTTGGGGAAAGTTGATAATGTTCGCATTACCGTTAAAAATAACCTTGTCCCTGTTGATTTTGTTGTCTTGGATATTGAATGCAATGCATCTTGTCCCATCATATTGGGAAGACCTTTTCTTCGAACTGTTGGTGCTATCATTGATATGAAGGAAGGTAATATTAAATATCAATTTCCTCTCAAGAAAGGTATGGAACACTTCCCTAGAAAGAGAATGAAGTTACCTTTTGATTCTATTATTATAACAAACTATGATGTTGACACTTCGTCTCTTGATAACACTTGATACACACTTTCTGCGCCTAGCTGAAAGGCGTTAAAGAAAAAGCGCTTATGGGAGACAACCCATGTTTTTTACTACAGTACTTTGTTTTTATTTTGTGTCTTGGAAGTTGTTTACTACTGTAGCAACCTCTCCTTATCTTAGTTTAGTGTTTTATTGTGCCAAGTAAAGTCGTTGATAGTAAAGTTCATACTAGATTTGGATTACTGCGCAGAAACAGATTTCTTTGCTGTCACGAATCTGGACAAAATTCTCTGTAGGTAACTCAGAAAATTATGCCAATTTACGTGAGTGATCCTCAGATATGTACGCAACTTTCATTCAATTTGAGCATTTTCATTTGAGCAAGTCTGGTGCCTCGATAAAATTCGTCAATACGAACTGTTCTGTTTTTGACAGATTCTGCCTTTTATTTCGCATTGCCAGTTTTGTTATGTTCGATGGATATTTCGATTCCGTTGACTTTCAGTAGCTTTGTGCAATGTCCAGAAGTGTTAAGAATGATTATGTCACCTCTGAACATGTATATTTTGATTGTGCACTAACCCTCTAATGAGTTGTTCTAAGTTTGGTGTGGAGGAAGTTTTCAAGGATCAAGAGAGGGAGATGATACAACATGATCAAAGAGAGTGAAAGCTCTAAGCTTGGGGATGCCCCAGTGGTTCATCCCTGCATATATCAAGAAGACTCAAGCGTCTAAGCTTGGGGATGCCCAAGGCATCCCCTTCTTCATCGACAACATTATCAGGTTCCTCCCCTGAAACTATATTTTTATTCCATCACAGCTTATGTGCTTTGCTTGGAGCGTCGGTTTGTTTTTGTTTTTTGTTTTGTTTGAATAAAATGGATCCTAGCATTCACTGTGTGGAAGAGAGACACGCTCCGCTGTAGCATATGGACAAATATGTCCTTAGGCTTTACTCATAATATTCATGGCAAAGTTTCTTCTTCGTTAAATTGTTGTATGGTTGGAATTGGAAAATGATACATGTAGTAATTGCTAAAATGTCTTGGATAATGTGATACTTGGCAATTGTTGTGCTCATGTTTAAGCTCTTGCATCATATACTTTGCACCCATTAATGAGGAAATACATAGAGCATGCTAAAATTTGGTTTGCATATTTGGTTTCTCTAAGGTCTAGATAATTTCTAGTATTAAGTTTGAACAACAAGGAAGACGGTGTATAGTCTTATAATGCTTTCAATATGTCTTTTATGTGAGTTTTGCTGCACCGGTTCATTCTTGTGTTTGTTTCAAATAGCCTTGCTAGCCTAAACCTTGTATCGAGAGGGAATACTTCTCATGCATCCAGATACTTGAGCCAACTACTATGCCATTTGTGTCCACCATACCTACCTACTACATGGTATTTCTCCGCCATTCCAAAGTAAATTGCTTGAGTGCTACCTTTAAACAATTCAAAATTTATTACCTCTGATTTGTGTCAATGTTTTATAGCTCATGAGGAAGTATGTGGTGTTTATCTTTCAATCTTGTTGGGCAACTTTCACCAATGGACTAGTGGCTTCATCCGCTTATCCAATAATTTTGCAAAAAGAGCTGGCAATGGGATTCCCAGTCCCAAATTAATTAATAAAAATAGACACTCCTCCATGGTATGTGATTGATTGGACGGCACCCGAAGGATTCGGTTAGCCATGGCTTGAGAAAGCAAAGGTGGGGAGGAGTGTCATCATAATAAAACTAAAATAAAAAGGCACTCCTTCATGGTATGAGATTGTTGGCAGGCACCCGAAGGATTCGGTTAGCCATGGTTTGTGAAAGAAAGGTTGGAAGGAGTGCCACACAAAAATAAAATAAAATGGGAGCCACTCTTTGAAGGTTTGTCTGGCAAGGGGGTTAGAGTGCCCACTACCATTCGTTGACAACAACAAACACCTCTCAAAATTTTACTTTTATTGCTCTCTATATGTTTTCAAAATCAAAGCTCTAGCACAAATATAGCAATCGATGCTTTTCCTCTTTGAAGGACCTTTCTTTTACTTTTATGTTGAGTCAGTTCACCTATTTCTCTCCACCTCAAGAAGCAAACACTTGTGTGAACTGTGCATTGATTCCTACATACTTGCATATTGCACTTGTTATATTACTCTATGTTGACAATATCCATGAGATATACATGTTATAAGTTGAAAGCAACCGCAGAAACTTAATCTTCCTATGTGTTGCTTCAATGCCTTTACTATGAATTATTGCTTTATGAGTTAACTCTTATGCAAGACTTATTGATGCTTGTCTTGAAGTACTATTCATGAAAAGTCTTTGCTATATGATTCATTTGTTTACTCATGTCATATACATTGTTTTGATCGCTGCATTCACTACATATGCTTTACAAATAGTATGATAAAGGTTATGATGGCATGTCACTCCAGAAATTATCTTTGTTTATCGTTTACCTGCTCGGGACGAGCAGGAACTAAGCTTGGGGATGCTGATACGTCTCCGACGTATCGATAATTTCTTATGTTCCATGCCACATTATTGATGATATCTACATTTTTTATGCACACTTTATGTCATATTTGTGCATTTTCTGGAACTAACCTATTAACAAGATGCCGAAGTGCCAGTTGCTGTTTTCTGCTGTTTTTGGTTTCAGAAATCCTAGTAAAGAAATATTCTCGGAATTGGACGAAATCAACGCCCAGGGTCCTATTTTGCCACGAAGCTTCCAGAAGACCGAAGAGGAGACGAAGTGGGGCCACGAGGTGGCCAAACCACAGGGCGGCGCGGCCCAAGTCCTGGCCACGCCGACCTATAGTGTGGGCCCCTCGTGGGCCCCCTGACCTGCCCTTCCGCCTACAAATAGCCTCCGTCGCGAAACCCCCAGTACGGAGAGCCACGATACGGAAAACCTTACTGAGACGCCGCCGCCGCCAATCCCATCTCGGGGGATTCAGGAGATCGCCTCCAGCACCCTGCCGGAGAGGGGAATCATCTCCCGGAGGACTCTACGCCGCCATGGTCGCCTCCGGAGTGATGTGTGAGTAGTCTACCCTTGGACTATGGGTCCATAGCAGTAGCTAGATGGTTGTCTTCTCCCCATTGTGCTGAATTGTCGGGTCTTGTGAGCTGCCGAACATGATCAAGATCATCTATCTGTAATTCTATATGTTGCGTTTGTTGGGATCCGATGAATAGAGAATACTTGTTATGTTGATTATCAATTTATGTCTATGTGTTGTTTATGATCTTGCATGCTCTCCGTTACTAGTAGATGCTCTGGCCAAGTAGATGCTTGTAACTCCAAGAGGGAGTATTTATGCTCGATAGTGGGTTCATGTCTCCGTGAATCTGGGGAAGTGACAGAAATCTCTAAGATTATGGATGTGCTGTTGCCACTAGGGATAAAACATTGTAGCTATGTTCGAGGATGTAGTTACTGATTACATTACACGCAATACTTAATGCAATTGTCTGTTGTTAGCAACTTAATACTGGAGGGGGTTCGGATGATAACCTGAAGGTGGACTTTTTAGGCATAGATGCATGTTGGATAGCGGTCTATGTACTTTGTCGTAATGCCCAATTAAATCTCACAATACTCATCATAATATGTATGTGCATGGTCATGCCCTCTTTATTTGTCAATTGCCCAACTGTAATTTGTTCACCCAACATGCTGTTTATCTTATGGGAGAGACACCTCTAGTGTACTGTGGACCCCGGTCCAATTCTCTTTACTGAAATACAATCTACTGCAATACTCGTTCTACTGTTTTCTGCAAACAATCATCATCCACACTATACATCTAATCCTTTGTTACAGCAAGCCGGTGAGATTGACAACCTCGCTGTTTCGTTGGGGCAAAGTACTTGGTTTGTGTTGTGCAGGTTCCACGTTGGCGCCGGAATCCCTGGTGTTGCCGCACTACATCTCGCCGCCATCAACCTTCAACGTGCTTCTTGACTCCTACTGGTTCGATAAACCTTGGTTTCTAACTGAGGGAAACTTACTGCTGTATGCATCACACCTTCCACTTGGGGTTCCCAACGGTCGCGTGCTGTACGCGTGTCAGTTATCCAACAAGAGAGTGCAGAGTAGTTTCAGTTATGTGATCAATGTTGAGAGTGTCCACTAGTGAAAGTAGGATCCCTAGACCTTACTTCTAAGCATCGAATCTCCATTTATTTACTGTTTGATATGTCTCCGACGTATCGATAATTTCTTATGTTCCATGCCACATTATTGATGTTATCTACATGTTTTATGCACACTTTATGTCATATTCGTGCATTTTCTGGAACTAACCTATTAACAAGATGCCGAAGTGCCAGTTGCTGTTTTCTGCTGTTTTTGGTTTCAGAAATCCTAGTAAGGAAATATTCTCGGAATTGGACGAAATCAAAGCCCAGGGGCCTATTTTCTCACGAAGCTTCCAGAAGTCCGAAGGAGAGACGAAGAGGGGCCACGGAGGGGCCACACCATAGGGCGGCGCGGCCCCCCCCTTGGCCGCGCCGGCCTGTAGTGTGGGCCCTCGTGCCGCCTCTTGACCTGCCCTTCCGCCTATAAAAAGTCTCCGTGACGAAAACCCCAGTACCGAGAACCACGATACGGAAAACCTTCCAGAGACGCCGCCGCCGCCGATCCCATCTCGGGGGATCCAGGAGATCGCCTCCGGCACCCTGCCGGAGAGGGGAATCATCTCCCGGAGGACTCTACGCCACCATGGTCGCCTCCGGTGTGATGTGTGAGTAGTCTACCCCTGGACTATGGGTCCATAGCAGTAGCTAGATGGTTGTCTTCTCCCCATTGTGCTATCATTGTCGGATCTTGTGAGCTGCCTAACATGATCAAGATCATCTATCTGTAATTCTATATGTTGCGTTTGTTGGGATCCGATGAATAGAGAATACTTGTTATGTTGATTATCAAAGTTATATCTATGTGTTGTTTATGATCTTGCATGCTTTCCGTTACTAGTAGATGCTCTGGCCAAGTAGATGCTTGTAACTCCAAGAGGGAGTACTTATGCTCGATAGTGGGTTCATGCCTGCATTAACACCGGGACAAAGGATGTAAAGTTCTAAGGTTGTGTTGTGCTGTTGCCACTAGGGATAAAACATTGATGCTATGTCTAAGGATGTAGTTGTTGATTACATTACGCACCATACTTAATGCAATTGTCTGTTGCTTTGCAACTTAATACTGGAGGGGGTTCGGATGATAACCCGAAGGTGGACTTTTTAGGCATAGATGCAGTTGGATGGCGGTCTATGTACTTTGTCGTAATGCCCAATTAAATCTCACTATACTCATCATGATATGTATGTGCATGGTCATGCTCTCTTTATTTGTCAATTGCCCAACTGTAATTTGTTCACCCAACATGCTGTTCGTCTTATGGGAGAGACACCTCTAGTGAACTGTGGACCCCGGTCCAATTCTCTTTACTGAAATACAATCTATTGCAATACTTGTTCTACTGTTTTCTGCAAACAATCATCTTCCACACAATACGGTTAATCCTTTGTTACAGCTAGCCGGTGAGATTGACAACCTCACTGTTTCGTTGGGGCAAAGTACTTTGGTTGTGTTGTGCAGGTTCCACGTTGGCGCCGGAATCCCTGGTGTTGCGCCGCACTACATCCCGCCGCCATCAACCTTCAACGTGCTTCTTGGCTCCTCCTGGTTCGATAAACCTTGGTTTCTTTCTGAGGGAAAACTTGCTGCTGTGCGCATCATACCTTCCTCTTGGGGTTCCCAACGAACGTGTGAGTTACACGCCATCAAGCTCTTTTTCTCGGGCGCCGTTGTCGGGAGATCAAGACACGCTGCAAGGGGAGTCTCCACTTCTCAATCTCTTTACTTTGTTTTTGTCTTGCTTTATTTTATTTACTACTTTGTTTGCTGCACTAAATCAAAATACAAAAAAATTAGTTGCTAGTTTTACTTTATTTACTGTCTTGCACTCTATATCAAAAAACACAAAAAAATTAGTTACTTGTTTTACTTTACTTAATATCATGCATGTTTTTATTTCACTAGTTAAGCATAATGGAAAACAACAAAAATATGAGAGATCTTTATGAACTTTATCTTGAATTAGGACATGATGTGTTTGAAGAGAGAATTAAAAAACCCATGGAACTTTATATGCATGCTAATGGGAATGCTATTACTATGAATGCTTTGAACACCATTGTTGCTAATGCTATGGAAAATTCTAAGCTTGGGGAAGCTGGCTCTGATGAGCATGATCTTTTTAGTCCCCCAAGCATTGAGGAGAAAATTTTCTTTTATGATTACAATATGCCTCCTATATATGATGATAGCCACTTTGTTGAATTTGCTCCCACTACAACTAATAAAATTGATTATGCTTATGTGGAGAGTAATAATTTTATGCATGAGACTCATGATAAGAATGCTTTATGTGATAGTTATATTGTTGAGTTTGCTCATGATGCTACTGAAAGTTATTATGAGAGAGGAAAATATGGTTGTAGAAATTTTCATGTTACTAAAACACCTCTCTATGTGCTGAAATTTTTGAAGTTACACTTGTTTTATCTTTCTACGCTTGTTGCATTATACTTCTTGAACTTGTTTATTTACAAGATTCCTCTTCATAGGAAGCATGTTAGACTTAAATGTGTTTTGAATTTTCCTCTTGAAGCTCTCTTTTGCTTCAAATACTATTTCTTGCGAGTACATCATCAAAACTGCTGAGCCCATCTTGATGGCTATAAAGAAAGAACTTCTTGGGAGATAACCCATGTGTTATTTTACTACAGTACTTGGTTTTTATTTTGCTTCTTGGAAGTTGTTTACTACTGTAGCAACCTCTTCTTATCTTAGTTTAGTGTTTTGTTGTGCCAAGTTAAGCCGTTGATAGAAAAGTAAGTACTAGATTTGGATTACTGCACAGTTCCAGATTTCTTTGCTGTCACGAATCTGGGTCCACCTCCCTGTAGGTAACTCAGAAAATTAAGCCAATTTACGTGTGTGATCCTCAGATATGTACGCAACTTTCATTCAATTTGAGCATTTTCATTTGAGCAAGTCTGGTGCCATTTTAAAATTCGTCAATACGAACTGTTCTGTTTTGACAGATTCTGCCTTTTATTTCGCATTGCCTCTTTCGCTATGTTGGATGAATTTCTTTGATCCACTAATGTCCAGTAGCATTATGCAATGTCCAGAAGTGTTAAGAATGATTGTGTCACCTCTGAATATGTCAATTTATATTGTGCACTAACCCTCTAATGAGTTGTTTCGAGTTTGGTGTGGAGGAAGTTTTCAAGGATCAAGAGAGGAGTATGATGCAACATGATCAAGGAGAGTGAAAGCTCTAAGCTTGGGGATGCACCCGGTGGTTCACCCCTGCATATATCAAGAAGACTCAAGCGTCTAAGCTTGGGGATGCCCAAGGCATCCCCTTCTTCATCGACAACATTATCAGGTTCCTCCCCTGAAACTATATTTTTATTCCATCACATCTTATGTGCTTTTTCTTGGAGCGTCGGTTTGTTTTTGTTTTTGTTTTGTTTGAATAAAATGGATCCTAGCATTCACTTTATGGGAGAGAGACACGCTCCGCTGTAGCATATGGACAAGTATGTCCTTGGTTTCTACTCATAGTATTCATGGCGAAGTTTCTTCTTCGTTAAATTGTTATATGGTTGGAATTGGAAAATGATACATGTAGTAATTGCTATAAATGTTTTGGGTAATGTGATACTTGGCAATTGTTGTGCTCATGATTAAGCTCTTGCATCATATGCTTTGCACCCATTAATGAAGAAATACATAGAGCATGCTAAAATTTGGTTTGCATATTTGGTTTCTCTAAGGTCTAGATAATTTCTAGTATTGAGTTTGAACAACAAGGAAGACGGTGTAGAGTCTTATAATGTTTTCAATATGTCTTTTATGTGAGTTTTGCTGCACCGGTTCATCCTTGTGTTTGTTTCAAATAAGCCTTGCTAGCCTAAACCTTGTATCGAGAGGGAATACTTCTCATGCATCCAAAATACTTGAGCCAACCACTATGCCATTTGTGTCCACCATACCTACCTACTACATGGTATTTTCCGCCATTCCAAAGTAAATTGCTTGAGTGCTACCTTTAAAATTCCATCATTCACCTATGCAATATATAGCTCATGGGACAAATAGCTTAAAAACTATTGTGGTATTGAATATGTAATTATGCACTTTATCTCTTATTAAGTTGCTTGTTGTGCGATAACCATGTTTACTGGGGACGCCATCAACTGTTCATTGTTGAATTTCATGTGAGTTGCTATGCATGTTCGTCTTGTCTGAAGTAAGGGCGATCTACACTGAGTTGAATGGTTTGAGCATGCATATTGTGAGAGAAGAACATTGGGCCGCTAACTAAAGCCATGAATCCATGGTGGAAGTTTCAGTTTTGGACAAACATCCTCAAATCTCTAATGAGAAAAGAATTAATTGTTGTTGAATGCTTAAAGCATTAAAAGAGGAGTCCATTATCTGTTGTCTATGTTGTCCCGGTATGGATGTCTAAGTTGAGAATAATCAATAGCGAGAAATCCAATGCGAGCTTTCTCCTTAGACCTTTGTACAGGCGGCATAGAGGTACCCCTTTGTGATACTTGGTTAAAGCATATGTATTGCGGTGATAATCCAGGTAGTCCAAGCTAATTAGGACAAGGTGCGGGCACTATTGGTACACTATGCATGAGGCTTGCAACTTATAAGATATAATTTACATGATGCATATGCTTTATTACTACCGTTGACAAAATTGTTTCATGTTTTCAAAATCAAAGCTCTAGCACAAATATAGCAATCGATGCTTTTTCCTCTATGAGGACCATTCTTTTACTTTCAATGTTGAGTCAGTTCACCTATTTCTCTCCACCTCAAGAAGCAAACACTTGTGTGAACTGTGCATTGATTCCTACATACTTGCTTATTGCACTTATTATATTACTCTATGTTGACAATATCCATGAGATATACATGTTATAAGTTGAAAGCAACCGCTGAAACTTAATCTTCTTTTGTGTTGCTTCAATGTCTCTACTTTGAATTATTGCTTTATGAGTTAACTCTTATGCAAGACTTATTGATGCTTGTTTTGAAGTGCTATTCATGAAAAGTCTTTGCTTTATGATTCACTTGTTTACTCATGTCATATACATTGTTTTGATCGCTGCATTCACTACATATGCTTTACAAATAGTATGATCAAGATTATGATGGCATGTCACTCCAGAAATTATCTGTGTTATCGTTTTACCTGCTCGGGACGAGCGTAACTAAGCTTGGGGATGCTGATACGTCTCCGACGTATCGATAATTTCTTATGTTCCATGCCACATTATTGATGTTATCTACATGTTTTATGCACACTTTATGTCATATTCGTGCATTTTCTGGAACTAACCTATTAACAAGATGCCGAAGTGCCAGTTGCTGTTTTCTGCTGTTTTTGGTTTCAGAAATCCTAGTAAGGAAATATTCTCGGAATTGGACGAAATCAAAGCCCAGGGGCCTATTTTCTCACGAAGCTTCCAGAAGTCCGAAGGAGAGACGAAGAGGGGCCACGGAGGGGCCACACCATAGGGCGGCGCGGCCCCCCTTGGCCGCGCCGGCCTGTAGTGTGGGGCCCCGTGCCGCCTCTTGACCTGCCCTTCCGCCTATAAAAAGTCTCCGTGACGAAACCCCGCACCGAGAACCACGATACGGAAAACCTTCCAGACGCCGCCGCCGTCGATCCCATCTCGGGGATCCAGAGATCGCCTCCGGCACCCTGCCGGAGAGGGGAATCATCTCCCGGAGGACTCTACGCCACCATGGTCGCCTCCGGTGTGATGTGTGAGTAGTCTACCCCTGGACTATGGGTCCATAGCAGTAGCTAGATGGTTGTCTTCTCCCCATTGTGCTATCATTGTCGGATCTTGTGAGCTGCCTAACATGATCAAGATCATCTATCTGTAATTCTATATGTTGCGTTTGTTGGGATCCGATGAATAGAGAATACTTGTTATGTTGATTATCAAAGTTATATCTATGTGTTGTTTATGATCTTGCATGCTTTCCGTTACTAGTAGATGCTCTGGCCAAGTAGATGCTTGTAACTCCAAGAGGGAGTACTTATGCTCGATAGTGGGTTCATGCCTGCATTAACACCTGGGACAAGGAGAAAGTTCTAAGGTTGTGTTGTGCTGTTGCCACTAGGGATAAAACATTGATGCTATGTCTAAGGATGTAGTTGTTGATTACATTACGCACCATACTTAATGCAATTGTCTGCTGCTTTGCAACTTAATACTGGAGGGGGTTCGGATGATAACCTGAAGGTGGACTTTTTAGGCATAGATGCAGTTGGATGGCGGTCTATGTACTTTGTCGTAATGCCCAATTAAATCTCACTATACTCATCATGATATGTATGTGCATGGTCATGCTCTCTTTATTTGTCAATTGCCCAACTGTAATTTGTTCACCCAACATGCTGTTCGTCTTATGGGAGAGACACCTCTAGTGAACTGTGGACCCCGGTCCAATTCTCTTTACTGAAATACAATCTATTGCAATACTTGTTCTACTGTTTTCTGCAAACAATCATCTTCCACACAATACGGTTAATCCTTTGTTACAGCAAGCCGGTGAGATTGACAACCTCACTGTTTCATTGGGGCAAAGTACTTTGGTTGTGTTGTGCAGGTTCCACGTTGGCGCCGGAATCCCTGGTGTTGCGCCGCACTACATCCCGCCGCCATCAACCTTCAACGTGCTTCTTGGCTCCTCCTGGTTTGATAAACCTTGGTTTCTTTCTGAGGGAAAACTTGCTGCTGTGCGCATCATACCTTCCTCTTGGGGTTCCCAACGAACGTGTGAGTTACACGCCATCACTGTTCTACTGCATGTTTACTCGCTGCCATATTTATTTCAGATTGCTATTACCACTCATATCCATCCATATTACTTGTATTTCACTATCTCTTCGCCGAACTAGTGCACCTATACATCTGACAAGTGTATTAGGTGTGTTGGGGACACAAGAGACTTCTTGTATCGTGATTGCAGGGTTGCTTGAGAGGGATATCTTTGACCTCTTCCTCCCTGAGTTCGATAAACCTTGGGTGATTCACTTAAGGGAAACTTGCTGCTGTTCTACAAACCTCTGCTCTTGGAGGCCCAACACTGTCTACAGGAAAAGAAGCGTGCGTAGGCATCAAGCTATTTTCTGGCGCCGTTGACGGGGAGGTAAGGTAAAAGGTATTCAGATCCTCCGACTACTAAGCTATTTCCTAGCACTGTTGCCGGTGTGTGAGTGCTCGGAGCTATTTCCTTTAGATCCTACAATTGCATCTTTTTGTTTCTTGTTTATCACTAGTTAGGCATAATGGAAAACAACAAAAAAATTAGTGATCTTTTTAATTTATTCCCTGAGTTAAGACATGAATTATTTGATGCGAAAATTAAAAAACCTATGGAACCTTATTTGCATGCTAGTAGCAATGTTGTTAGTATGAACGCAATTACTGCTAATGCTATGGAGAAGTCTAAGCTTGGGGAAGCTAGTTTTTATGATCTTTTTAGCTTCCCATCTTTAGGGGAGAAAATTTGCTCTGATAATACTTTATCTCCCATATGCGATAACTCTAATGATGCATGTGATATTTTAAATCTACCTACTGCAAGTACTGCTTTCAAGATACCAATGAAAATTATTGAACGTGTTATGGATAACCGCTATGAAGGGGATGGAACTGTCCATCCTGGAGATCATTTACTGTTTTTGCATGAATTATGCGGGTTATTCAAGTGTGCAGGAATCTCTATGGATGAAGTGAGGAAGAAACTATTCTCTATTTCGATGGCTGGTAAAGCGGCGCATTGGTATAAATTGCTGAAGAATAGTCATTCTCTTGGTTGGGAGGAAATTGTACCTCTCTTTTATTCTAAATTTTATCCTCCTCATGAAGTGCATACTGATAGAAATTACATTTATAACTTTTATCCTCGTGATGGAGAGAGTATATCCCAAGCATGGGGGAGATTGAAGTCACTAATGCTTAAATGTCCCATTCATGAGCTCCCCCGTAATGTTATTATTAATAATTTTTATGCAAGGCTTTCATGACACCACAAGGACTATCTAGATGCCTGTTTGGAGGGATCTTTCACAAGCAAGGAGGTTGAAGCTAGATGGGATCTTCTTGATCGAATTGAGGAGAACGCTGAAGATTGGGAGAACGACAAAGGTAAAGAGTCAGGTATAAATTATGATTATGAATGCATTGAAACTTTTATGGATACCGATAAAATTCGAAATATGAGTGCTACTTATGGTCTTGACTCTCAAGTTGTTACAAATATTTATAAAGCTTTTGCCTCTCATTTTGAATTGCCTAAGAAGAATTTTGGTAAGTATCATGAACCTTTTAAAGATGCTTGCATGAAGGATGAAATTGTTGTTAATGATTGCAATAAACATGCTCAAACTCCTAAGAATGCTATTTCCTATAAGCATGTTAATTTTTGCGGAATGCATACACCTTGTGGAATTAATCAAATCGAAGATGAATATTGTATCCATCATATTAATGAAAAAACTAGAAAGTGGTCTAGGGCTCTAGATGATCTTGGTAAAAAAGTTTGTGCCATCTATCCTTTTATTTGTGAACTTTGCCATAGAGTGGGTCATTTTAATTTTCAATGCTCCTCCAATGATAATTCGAACCCCATGAGTTCTGCAAATTTGTTTTGTGATGATGAAATTACTCCTAATCAGCATGATGAACTTACTTTATTTTTGTGGTGTGAAGAGTTATCAAGAAAAATCTCTTTGTTACATATGAGTGATCTTGATATTGATGATGTCCTGCATGGGTGTCTTTCTTATTGCATTAAAAATTTCCATACAAATGCTTACATAAAAAATATTTTAGAAGATGACACTTTGCCAAAATATGATAGGACCGCTCTGTGTTTTGAACTTATTAATGAAAAGGAGGAATCCTCCCAAGTTTCTTCTATTGTTTCTGAAAATAAATCAGGTTATGCGGAGGAGCCTCCCATCAAGCCTCTCCCTCCTAAAGAAGGGAACGAGGAGAATGAGAAGAAGACGAAGGGAACGAAGAAGAAGAAGAAGAAGAAGAAGAAGAAGAAGAAGAAGAAGGGGAATAAAAAGAAAGAGGTAACAATATATCCCCGCGTGTATGAGATAACGATAGGTAACCGTAAGTATGTTGCTCCTGATGATTATTATGATAATGAATCTGAGTACAATGATCTTCCTATGCCCTTTACCTACATTAGTGATCATGATTTGAAAGAGCACACTACTTTTGATATTGAAAATCTCTGGGAAACTAATTCTGAAAATGATGATTGATGACCCACAAGTATAGGGGATCGCAACAGTCTTCGAGGGAAGTAAAACCCAATTTATTGATTCGACACAAGGGAAGACAAAGAACACTTGGAAGCCTTAACAGCGGAGTTGTCAATTCAGCTGCACCTGGAAACAGACTTGCTCGCAAGAGTTTATCAGTAGTAACAGTTTTATAGCAGTAGCAGTAGTGAAATAACAGCAGAGTAACAAAGACAGCAGTAGTGATTTTAGTAAACAGCAGGATTAAAATACTGTAGGCACGGGGACGGATGACGGGCGTTGCATGGATGAGAGAAACTCATGTAACAATCATAGCAGGGCATTTGCAGATAATAATAAAACGGTGTCCAAGTACAAAGCAATCAATAGGCATGTGTTCCATATATAGTCGTGCGTGCTCGCAATGAGAAACTTGCACAACATCTTTTGTCCTACCAGCCGGTGGCAGCCGGGCCTCAAGGGAAACTACTGGATATTAAGGTACTCCTTTTAATAGAGTACCGGAGCAAAGCATTAACACTCCGTGAACACATGTGATCCTCACATCACTACCATTCCCTCCGGTTGTCCCGATTTCTGTCACTTCGGGGCCATCGGTTCCGGACAGCGACATGTGTATACAACTTATAGGTAAGACCATAAACAATGATTATCTTCATGAAACAATAACATGTTCAGATCTGAGATCATGGCACTCGGGCCCTAGTGACAAGCATTAAGCATAACAAGTTGCAACAATATCATCAAAGTACCAATTACGGACACTAGGCACTATGCCCTAACAATCTTATGCTATTACATGACCAATCTCATCCAATCCCTACCATCCCCTTCGGCCTACAGCGGGGGAATTACTCACACATGGATGGGGGAAACATGGCTGGTTGATGTAGAGGCGTTGGCGGTGATGGCGGTGATGATCTCCTCCAATTCCCCGTCCCGTGAGTGCCGTAACGGAGACTTCTGGCTCCCGCGACGGAGTTTCGCGATGTGGCGGCGTTCTGGAGGGTTTCTGGCGACTTCGACTTCTCTCCTGGTGTTTTTAGGTCGAGGCGAATAAGTAGTCCGAAGGAGGGCGTCGGAGGCCGGCCGAGGGGGCCACACCACAGGGCCGCGGGCCCCCCCTGGGCCGCGCCGCCCTATGGTGTGGGGCCCTCGGGCCTCCACTTCAATTGTCCTTCTGGCTCCGTTAGTTTCCTGGGAAAATAGGGCCTTCTGCATAAATTCCGAGGTTTTTCCCGAAAGTTGGATTTCTGCACAAAAACGAGACACCAGAGCAGTTCTGCTGAAAACAGCGTTAGTCCGTGTTAGTTGCATCCAAAATACACAAATTAGAGGCAAAACAATAGCAAAAGTGTTCGGGAAAGTAGATACGTTTTGGACGTATCAACTCCCCCCAAGCTTAGCTTATTGCTTGTCCTCAAGCAATTCAGTTAACAACTGAGCGATAAAAGAACTTTCACGAACACATTTGCTCATATGATGTATATATTCTCATGCAATGGCTAATACTCAAGCAGTTCATAATGAGATACATGCAAATAAGGTCATCTAGCAGCTATATCAATCATGGAGAGGTACCAACAATTAATAAGAAGCATCATGAATCATGTATATAAGCAAGATTGCAATGTTCATAAGAGAGTATGATAAAGTGGTATCTCGCTTGCCTGTATTTGATTGGCAAAACATAAATGCCCGGGCACCTCTGGAGTTCATAGAAAGACTAGAAGTAGTGATTGTCAAAAGATAAATGCATCAAGGTTATACCACAATCAATCATATTTTGAGACAAGCATATTATACTAAGAATGACAGTTGTGCTCTCAAGATAGTGCTCAAAGAAATAATGGAGACACAACATAAAAGTAAAAGATTGACCCTTCGCAGAGGGAAGCAGGGATTAACATGCGCTAGAGCTTTTCATTTTTATAAAGACAGGAGTAAAATTATTTTGAGAGGTGTTTGTTGTTGTCAACGAATGGTAATGGGTACACTAACTACCTCACCAACCGGACTTTCAAGAGCGGCTCCCATGAATTATTGCATATTTATTTGGTACTCCTTCCAACCTTTCTTGCACAAACCATGGCTAACCGAATCCTCGGGTGCCTGCCAACAATCTCATACCATGAAGGAGTGCCTTTTTATTTTAGTTTTATTATGATGATGACACTCCCCCCAACCTTTGCTTACACAAGCCATGGCTAACCGAATCCTTCGGGTGCCGTCCAACAATCACAAACCATGGAGGAGTGTCTATTTAAGTTAATTAATTTGGGACTGGGAATCCCATTGCCAGCTCTTTTTGCAAAATTATTGGATAAGCGGATGTGCCACTAGTCCATATGAGAGTCCGTCAAAAGTAAATGACAAGGTTGAAAGCTAAACACCACATACTTCCTCATGAGCTATGAAACATAAACACAAATTGAGAAGCATTTTGAAGGTTTTAAAGGTAGCGCATGAGAATTTACTTGGAATGGTTTGAAATGCCATGCATAGGTATTTATGGTGGACACTTTGGAATAACTTGGTTTTCATGTGTTTGGAAGCACGAGCAGCGTTCCCGCTCAGTACAAGTGAAGGCTAGCAATAGACTAGGGAGCGACAAATCAAGAGAGCAAGAATCGTCATAATCATGCTTGCGGCAAAATAAATTAACGGAGGCATAAAAGTGATACAAGAACTCTGAAGCAATATAAATCATCGAGGCTTAATTGACTTTTTGTTCAGTCATATGCATGCGTGAGCATGTGCCAAGTCGATATAAATGAATTATTCAGAGGAGGATACCACAATGCCATACTTACTTATGAATAAAACAATGCAAGCAAACATCCATGACATGCTACTCATATTAATAAATTGGAGCTAATCATGAGAGATCATGAACTACTAGACTTTCTCAAATAACATATACCTCACATGAACCAACTAAGCATGCTCACATGGATGAGTATATGTACAAGAATGAAAACAAATAGAGTTCATACCAGCCTCTCACCACAATCAGATTGTCGTAGATCGTCATTATTGCCTTTTCACTTGTGCAGCTTGGATAATATGAAATGAAAACCACGCTCCAGCCACCGAAGACCATTGAACTCATAAAGAACTTTACAAACCAGAGAAGAACAGCAAATATTTTTGGTGTTTTCAAATTAGAAACAAGAACAAAATGAAACAAACAAACAAAGCAAAATCTTTTTGGGTTTTCTTATAGTAAACTAGCAATAGCAAATAAAGTGAAACAAATGCAAGAAACCAAAGCAAACAAATGGTGAAGAGAAACAACAGAATTATTTTGGTCTTTTTGTGTTTTGGGAAAGAAACAAAACGAAAACAAGAAATAGCAAATTAAAAGAAACACAGAAAAGCGAGATGACAGAAATCTGCCAAAACCTGACAGCAGTACAGAAATCGATTTTTACAAAAATCTTACGTTGCTCAGATCGAAAAGTGTTCAACTAATGAAAGTTATATAACAACCTGGGGAACCTGCACAAAAATTGGCAGCTTAAAATGATGCTCTGGCTATTTTTAAGAATTTTTACGATAACGCTCCAGAATCTGTTTTCAGGCAGCACTTCCCCAAATATCATCTTTCTCTCATTAGAAAACCACTCAAACGAACAAAGCAAGTATGTGCAAGTATCCAGCAACCATAATATGCAAAGAATGAGTGATGCTGGTATACCTCCCCCCAAGCTTAGGCTTTTGACTCTTCTTGATCATATATCATCCTCCTCTCTTGACCCTTGAAAACTTCCTTTACAACAAACTTCTCATAAACTTTATTAGAGGGGTTAGTACTCAAAAAATTTGAATCCACCTTGGTCCTGTAGTGGCACATTGCAAAAACTCAATAAAACATTAGCTACAGCTCTCTATGTCTAGAAAAGCTCGCTTAAAGTCCACAAGAGACAATGCAAAAAATAGAGATAGAATCTGCCAAAACAGAACAGCCAGTAAAGACGAATTTTAAATAAATACTTCCGTTGCTCAAATCAGAAAACTCAAAACTAATGAAAGTTGCGTACATATCTGAGGAACACGCACGTAAATTGGCATAATTTTCTGAGTTACCTACAGAGAAAACAGCCCAGATTCGTGACAGATAGAAATCTGTTTCTGCGCAGAAATCCAAATCTAGTATCAACCTTCGATTAGAGGCTTCACTTGGCACAACATTGCAATAAAATAAGAATAAGGAGAGGTTGCTACAGTAAGTAAAACAAGTGGAGGAAGAAAGAGATGTTGTTTACCTCTTCTATGCATATAAAAAGTATTTGTTAACAAGGTTGATCAAGTCTTGTCACCGAATAGTTTTTACATAACATAAGAAGAAATAAACCTCAAATCAATCATGTTACCTTGAATTGTATTGATATGGATCCAATCACGAGAGTTTGATATTCTTCTTTAGGCTCATATATAGGACAATCAATAGTTCCCACTTTGATAGTTCTCACATTAGAAATAGTATTAACTCCACACGCTTTCTCAATCCTCTTGGGAAAATAAACGGTATGCTCCCTATCATCAACATTGAAAGTAACCTTTCCTTTATTGCAATCAATAACAGCCCCTGCGGTGTTAAGAAAAGGTCTCCCAAGAATAATAGACATATTATCATCTTCAGGCATTTCCAACACAACAAAATCAGTTAATATCAAGCAGTTAGTAGTAACTTGAACAGGAACATTCTCACATATACCAACAGGAATAGCAGTAGATTTATCAGCCATTTGCAAAGATATATCAGTAGGTATCAACTTATCTAAGTAAAGTCTCTTATAAAGAGAAAAAGGCATAACACTAACACCGGCTCCCAAGTCACATAGAGCAGTTTTAACATAATTATTCTTAATAGAACAAGGAATAGTAGGTATACCTGGGTCGTCCAACTTCTTTGGAATTTTGCCATTGAAAGAGTAATTAGCTAGCATAGTGGAAATTTCCTCATTGGGGATTTTTCTTTTGTTAGTAACAATATCTTTCATATACTTTGAATAAGGAGGCAATTTAATAGCATCAGTCAAAGGGATTTGCAAGAATAAAGGTTTCATCCAATCGCAAAATTTATTATAGTGTTCTTCTTCCTTTGATTTTAGTTTCTTAGCAGGAAAGGGCATTTTCTTTTGCACCCAAGGTTCTCTTTCATTACCATGTTTCTCAGCAATAAAGTCTTCTTTAGTGTACTTTTTATTTTTAGCATGCTTTTCAGGTTCTTTTTCAACCTCTTCTTTATCAGGAGTATCATTCTTATCATTATCATTATCATTATCATGTTCATTACCACTTTCAGTTTCAGCATCAGAAATAGAAATACTATTAGGATCATTAACAGGTTCAGAGGATTCTACAACATTTTTGTGTTTCTTCTTCTTTTTCTTCCTAGAATGAGCACTAGGTTCAATGCGTTGAGAATCTTGTTCAATTCTTTTGGGATGCCCTTCAGGATATAGAGGATCCTGGGTAGAGACACCACCTCTAGTTGTTACTTCATAAGCATGTTTCTCTTTAGAATTATTCCCTAACAAGTCATTTTGCACTTTAGTGAGTTGATCAATTTGAGTTTGAATCATTTGAAAATGTTTAACAAGCATCTTAACATCATTGGAGGTTCTCTCCACAATATCATGCAATTCACTAATAGCTTGAGAATTTTCCATTAAATGATTCTCTACTCTCATATTAAAATTTTCTTGCTTAACAATATAATTATCAAACTCATCTAAGCATTGTGCAGGAGGTTTCGAATACGGAATATCTTCCCTAGTAAAGCGTTGAAGGGAGTTTACCTCAATCATGGATGAAGGGGGAATTATCTCACATATATCTTCTATAGGAGGTAGATTCTTCACATCTTCAGATTTAATACCTTTCTCCTTAAGAGACTTCTTGGCTTCCCTCATATCTTCATCATTCAATTTAATTAAACCCCGCTTCTTCAATATTGGAGTTGGAGTCGGTTCAGGCGTAGTCCAATCATCATGATTCCGGCTTATTTTAGCCAATAATTCTTCAGCGTCGTCTGGAGTTCTTTTCCTGAAAACACAACCAGCACAACTATCCAGGTATGCCCTAGACTCAATGGTTAGTCCACTATAAAATATATCAAGTAAATCATGCTTTTCCAAATCATGCTCAGGTCGAGCTCTAATAAGAGAGCAGAATCTCGACCAAGCCTCAGGCAATTTCTCTTCATCTTCCTGATTAAAATTATAAATTCTCTGCAAAGCAACATGTTGAGCACTAGCAGGAAAGTATTTGCGGAAGAAAACATCAAGCAATTCTTTCGGACTTTTAATAGAATTTGGTGGCAAATTATTATACCAAGTTTTAGCGTCATCCTTTAATGAGAATGGAAATATTTTAGCAACAAAGTAAGTACGCATCTTGACATCATCAGAAAACAAGCTACTAAGAGTAGATAATTCAGTCATGTGTTCAACAGCACTTTCTTTTTCAGTACCACAAAAGGGTGTTTTCTCAACAATAGCTATATGAGATAGATCAAGAGAAAAATCATAATCTTTATCCCTAATGTTTATAGGAGATGTGGCAAACTTAGGATCAGGAGACAGTTTATATCTAACAGCATGTTCTGCAAGCAACTTTTTAATTTTTCTTGCATCAGTAGTAGCATTGCATTTTTCAATAAAATCATCATTAAGCTCCACATAATCTTCCTCAGGATCATCACTAAAATAACCAAGTTCAAGTGAACTAACAGGTGTAGTAGCATTAGGAGTTTCAGTATTTTCAATTTGTCTAGACCTAGCAATTGTAGCATCTAGAAAGGATCCCAAAGAACCACTATTGTCAAGCACAGCAGAAACATTATCAATATTATGAGAGTGTTCAGATTCAGCAGATGTACCCGCATGCGAAGCATGTGGCGGTGAAACAAGTTTATCAATCACAGATGGTGAATCAAGTGCAGCAGAGGTATTCAGAATTGTACCTTTTCTTGTAGTGGATGGTAATATGGCGATCTTAGTATCGCGAGGTTTACCCATGATGGAGAATTTGCAGCGAACAATATTAATCCAAGTGAACTTCCAAATAAAGCTATGCTCCCCGGCAACGGCGCCAGAAAATAGTCTTGATGACCCACAAGTATAGGGGATCGCAACAGTCTTCGAGGGAAGTAAAACCCAATTTATTGATTCGACACAAGGGGAGACAAAGAACACTTGGAAGCCTTAACAGCGGAGTTGTCAATTCAGCTGCACCTGGAAACAGACTTGCTCGCAAGAGTTTATCAAGAGGTAACAGTTTTATAGCAGTAGCAGTAGTGAAATAACAGCAGCAGAGTAACAAAGACAGCAGTAGTGATTTTAGTAAACAGCAGGATTAAAATACTGTAGGCACGGGGACGGATGACGGGCGTTGCATGGATGAGAGAAACTCATGTAACAATCATAGCAGGGCATTTGCAGATAATAATAAAACGGTGTCCAAGTACAAAGCAATCAATAGGCATGTGTTCCATATATAGTCGTGCGTGCTCGCAATGAGAAACTTGCACAACATCTTTTGTCCTACCAGCCGGTGGCAGCCGGGCCTCAAGGGAAACTACTGGATATTAAGGTACTCCTTTTAATAGAGTACCGGAGCAAAGCATTAACACTCCGTGAACACATGTGATCCTCACATCACTACCATTCCCTCCGGTTGTCCCGATTTCTGTCACTTCGGGGCCATCGGTTCCGGACAGCGACATGTGTATACAACTTATAGGTAAGACCATAAACAATGATTATCTTCATGAAACAATAACATGTTCAGATCTGAGATCATGGCACTCGGGCCCTAGTGACAAGCATTAAGCATAACAAGTTGCAACAATATCATCAAAGTACCAATTACGGACACTAGGCACTATGCCCTAACAATCTTATGCTATTACATGACCAATCTCATCCAATTCCTACCATCCCCTTCGGCCTACAGCGGGGGAATTACTCACACATAGATGGGGGAAACATGGCTGGTTGATGTAGAGGCGTTGGTGGTGATGGCGGTGATGATCTCCTCCAATTCCCCGTCCCGGCGGAGTGCCAGAACGGAGACTTCTGGCTCCCGCGACGGAGTTTCGCGATGTGGCGGCGTTCTGGAGGGTTTCTGGCGACTTCGACTTCTCTCCTGGTGTTTTTAGGTCGAGGCGAATAAGTAGTCCGAAGGAGGGCGTCGGAGGCCGGCCGAGGGGGCCACACCACAGGGCCGCGCGGGCCCCCCCTGGGCCGCGCCGCCCTATGGTGTGGGGCCCTCGGGCCTCCACTTCAATTGTCCTTCTGGCTCCGTTAGTTTCCTGGGAAAATAGGGCCTTCTGCATAAATTCCGAGGTTTTTCCCGAAAGTTGGATTTCTGCACAAAAACGAGACACCAGAGCAGTTCTGCTGAAAACAGCGTTAGTCCGTGTTAGTTGCATCCAAAATACACAAATTAGAGGCAAAACAATAGCAAAAGTGTTCGGGAAAGTAGATACGTTTTGGACGTATCAATGATGTTAATAATTGCCATAGTATCAGTACTATCCATGCTTCCTCCCATAATGATATAGAAAGCTCTAAGCTTGGGGATGAGGTGTTTGAAAATCCTTTTGCTACTGATCATTATATGTTTGATACATCTCCTTCTAGTAACAATGATGGTATGGTCACAGATGAACATACTGTGAAAGATAACTATTCTATTTCTTATGACGACACTATGCCTCCAATCTTTGATGATTGTTATAAAGAATGCTACGATATAGGTTATAACTATCCTTATGAAACTTGTCATAGTTGTGATTGGATTTCCAAAAACAATTCCCTTAGTATGCAACTTGTTTACCATGTTCAAATTCTTGATACTAATCTTGCTCCAATTACTATTAATGAGAAGAACTCTTCTTATGCCAAAATTAATGATACTTTTATGCAGATGAACCATGATAAGAATGTTTTAAGTGATGGTTATATTGTTGATTTCATCAATGATGCTACTGAAAGTTATTATGAGAGAGGGAAACATGGTTATATGCATCTTAATAATATTAAGTTTCCCCTCTTTATGTTGAGAATCTTGAAGTTGAGCTTGTGTTGCCTTCCTATGCTTGTCACTTTGTTCTTCATGAATTTGTTTATTCACAAGATTCCTTTTCATAGGAAGTGGGTTAAGCTTAAATTTGTTTTGAATTTTCTTTTTGATGCTCTCTTTTGCTTCAACTCTTATTTCTTGCGAGTGCATCATTAAATTTACTGAGCCCATCTTAATGGCTATCAAGAAAGCACTTCTTGGGAGATAACCCATATTTTTATTTTACTACTGTTTTGTTGTGTCTTGGAAGTTGTTACTACTGTAGCAACCTCTCCTTATCTTTATTTTATTGCATTGTTGTGCCAAGTGAAGTCTCTAATAGAAGGTTGATACTAGATTTGGATTACTGCGCAGAAACAGATTTCTATCTGTCACGAATTTGGGCAGGGTTCTCTGTAGGTAATTTAGAAAAATTTGCCAATTTACGTGCGTGATCCTCAGATATGTACGCAACTTTCATTAGTTTGGAGTTTTCTCATCTGAGCAAGTTTAGTGCCCCAGAAAAATTCGTCTTTACGGACTGTTCTGTTTTGACAGATTCTGCCTTTTATTTCGCATTGCCTCTTTTGCTATGTTTGATGGATTTCTTTGTTCCATTAACTTTCAGTAGCTTTGTGCAATGTCCAGAAGTGTTAAGAATGATTGTGTCACCTCTGAACATGTGAATTTTTGATTATGCACTAACCCTCTAATGAGTTTGTTTCGAGTTTGGTGTGGAGGAAGTTTTCAAGGGTCAAGAGAGGAGGATGATATATGATCAAGAAGAGTGAAAAGTCTAAGCTTGGGGATGCCCCCGTGGTTCATCCCTGCATATTTCAAGAAGACTCGAGCGTCTAAGCTTGGGGATGCCCAAGGCATCCCCTTCTTCATCAACAATTTATCAGGTTCTTCTATTGAAACTATATTTTTATTCGGTCACATCTTATGTGCTTTACTTGGAGCGTCTGTGTGTTTATTTTCGTTTTGTTTATGTTTGAATAAATTCGGATCCTAGAAATCCTTGTGTGGGAGAGACACGCTCCACTTTTTCATATGAACACTTGTGTTTTTCGTTTTACTTTTAATGTTCAATGGTAAAAGTTGGAAGCCATTGCATTTATGGTTATTTGGTTGGAAACAGAAAATGCCTCATATTGTCTTGAATAATTTAATACTTGGCAATTGTTTTGAGCTCTCAAGTAGATCATGATTAAGCTCATGCACCATGTAGTTTAAACCTATTAGTGGAGAACTACCGTAGAGCTTGTTGAAATTGGTTTGCATGATTGGTCTCTCTAAGGTCTAGATATTTTCTGGTAAAAGTGTTTGAGCAATAAGGAAGATAGTGTAGAGTCTTATAATGCTTGCAATATGTTCTTATGTAAGTTTTGCTGTACCGGTTCATACTTGTGTTTGTTTCAAACAACCTTGCTAGCCTAAGCCTTGTATTGAGAGGGAATACTTCTCGTGCATCCAAATCCTTGAGCCAAAACCTATGCCATGTGTGTCCACCATACCTACCTACTATGTGGTATTTTCTGCCATTCCAAGTAAATACTTCGTGTGCTACCTTTAAACAATTCAAAAGTTATTACCTCTTATTTGTGTCAATGTTTTATAGCTCATGAGGAAGTATGTGGTGTTTATCTTTCAATCTTGTGGGCAACTTTCACCAATGGACTCGTGGCTTCATCCGCTTATCCAATAATTTTGCAAAAAGAGCTGGCAATGGGGTTCCCAGCCCCAACTAATTAACTTTCATAATTTTACAAAAAGACACTCCTCCATGGTATGTGATTGTTGGAAAGCACCCGAGGATTCGGTTAGCCATGGCTTGAGAAAGCAAAGGTGGGGAGGAGTGTCATCTCTAAATAAAACTAAAACAAATAGACACTCCTTCATGGTATGAGATTGATGGAAGGCACCCGAGGATTCGGTTAGCCATGGTTTGTGAAAGCAAAGGTTGGAAGGAGTGTCACCCAAAAATAAAAATTTCATGGGAGCCGCTCTTTGAAAGTCTGTCTGGCAAGGGAGTTAGAGTGCCCACTACCATTCGTTGACAACAACAAAACCTCTCAAAACTCTACTTTTATGCTCTCTATGATTTCAAAACTTAAAAAGCTCTAGCACATGATTTATCCCTGCTTCCCTCTGCGAATAGCCTTTCTTCTACTTTATGTTGAGTCAGTTTACCTACTTCCTTCCATCTTAGAAGCAAACACTTGTGTCAACCGTGCATTGATTCTTACATACTTGCTTATTTGCATTCATCATATTACTTTGCGTTGACAATTATCCATGAGATATACATGTTGAAAGTTGAAAGCAACTGCTGAAACTTGTATCTTCCTTTGTGTTGCTTCAATACCTTTACTTTGAATTTATTGCTTTATGAGTTAACTCTTATGCAAGACTTTTGATGCTTGTCTTGAAAGTACTATTCATGAAAAGTTTTGCTATATGTTATCTATTTGTTAGCAACTATAGATCATTGCCTTGAGTCACTTCATTCATCTCATATGCTTTACAATAGTATGATCAAGATTATGTAAGTAGCATGTCACTACAGAAATTATTCTTTTAATCGTTTACCTACTCGAGGGCGAGTAGGAACTAAGCTTGGGGATGCTGATACGTCTCCAACGTATCTATAATTTCTGATGTTCCATGCTTGTTTTATGACAATACCTACATGTTTTGTTCACACTTTATTTCGTTTTTACGCGTTTTCCGGAACTAACCTATTGACGAGATGCCGAAGAGCCAGTTGTTGTTTTCTGCTGTTTTTGGTTTCAGAAATCCTACAAAGAAAATATTCTCGGAATCGGACGAAATCAACGCCCAACATCTTATTTTTCCCGGAAGCTTCCAGAGCACCGAAGAGGGGCCAGAGGGGAGCCAGGGGGCCCCACCCCACAGGGCGGCGCGGCCAAGGGGGGCGCGCCCCCCTAGTGTGTGGGACCCCCGTGGCCCCTCCGACTCCGTCTCTTCACCTATAAGATGCCTCGTGACCTAAATCTTTGACACGGATTGACGAAACTCCAGAAAACCTTCCATAGCCGCTGCCATCACGAAACTCCAATTCGGGGGGACAGAAGTCTCTGTTCCGGCACCCTGCCGGGACGGGGAATTGCCCCCGGAGTCATCTCCATCGACATCACCACCATGTTCATCGCCATCGCTGTCTCCCATGATGAGGAGGGAGTAGTTCTCCCCCGAGGCCGAGGGCTCTACCGTAGCTATGTGGTTCATCTCTCTCTCTTTGTGATCTAGTTGAGTATCATCTATGTGCTACTCTAGTGATGTTATTAAAGTAGTCTATTCCTCCTCCATGATGTAATGTTGACAGTGTGTGCATCATGTAGTACTTGGCATAGGTTATGATTGTAATCTCTTGTAGATTATGGAGTTAACTATTACTATGATAGTATTGATGCGATATATTCCTCCTTTCATAGCTATTGTTGACAGTGTGTATGCTATGTTAGTACTCGGTATAATTGCGTTGGTCTATCATGCACTCTATGGTTACTTAAATATGAACATCGAATGTTGTGGAGCTTGTTAACTCCGGCATTGAGGTGCTCTTGTAGCCCTACACAATGAATGGTGTTTGTTATCCAACAAGAGAGTGCAGAGTAGTTTCAGTTATGTGATCAATGTTGAGAGTGTCCACTAGTGAAAGTAGGATCCCTAGGCCTTATTTCTAAGCATCGAATCTCCGTTTATTTACTGTTCTACTGCATGTTTACTCGCTGCCATATTTATTTCAGATTGCTATTACCACTCATATCCATCCATATTACTTGTATTTCACTATCTCTTCGCCGAACTAGTGCACCTATACATCTGACAAGTGTATTAGGTGTGTTGGGACACAAGAGACTTCGTGTATCGTGATTGCAGGGTTGCTTGAGAGGGATATCTTTGACCTCTTCCTCCCTGAGTTCGATAAACCTTGGGTGATTCACTTATGGGAAACTTGCTGCTGTTCTACAAACCTCTGCTCTTGGAGGCCCAACACTGTCTACAGGAAAAGAAGCGTGCGTAGACATTAGTGCCGAGCAGAAGGGGACCGCATTCTGGCGCCGGATCCATGACTACTTCCATGAGCATTGCCGGTACGGGGAGGAGCGATTTGACAGCGACTGCCATGAGTGCTCCCTCCAAAAGATGTGGGGAACAATTCGAATGGAATGCAAAAAAGTTCCAGGCGGCGTATGATCACGTGAAGCAGATTCGCGTTAGTGGCATCGGTATGAAGGACTTGGCATAGTTCTTAAGCTCAACTTGTTATTTCGTTGTTTGCACATATGTTTGTCATTGTTGTCTCGCTTTGCTCTAGGTGTGTCAAGCTTTGGATTACTTCAAAAACGGCGAATGAAGGAAGGACCTTTGGCTTCTCACATTGTTGGAAGGAACTCGAGGGCACCCCAAGTTCCAGGAGGGGTACGAGGGGTACATGGCGAGCTTGATTGGCAGCAAGACTTCCAAAGATGCCACGGTCATTGACCTTGATGGTGGCCAGCCTTGCGGTAGCTCCGCTTCTCATGCAAGCCGTCCACGAGGCCACAAGGCGCCAACCAAGGCCGACATGAAGTGTGATGCTTCGGTCATGCATTTGGTCGGCACCTTGAAGGATATGTATGCTGGCAAAGAGGTGTCCACGGACAAGAGTGATGAGAGGAGGCGCCGGGAGAAGGAAGAGCACATAAAGACCTACTTCGATGTCCAAAAGAGGAAGCTTGAGATTGAAGAGGTCAAGACCAAAACGAGGGCTAAGGAAGTTGACCTCAAAGAGAAAGAATTGGATCTCATTGCAGCGACAAGGACCAAAGAGGTGGAGCTGAAGGTGAGGGAAGTTGAGATGAAACGGCAAGCCGAGGACCACATGAATATGACCGCCGACTTGACCGCCATGAACAAGGTGAAGAGAACTTGGTTCGAGAAGAGGCAGAAGGAGATCCTAGGGTGTGTTTGGATTGCTACCAAATTATACCCTACCAATTTTTTGGTCATGACCAAAATATTGGTTGTTGTTTGGATAGTTGCCAATTTTTTGGCTTGCCAATGCTCCACTACCAACTTTAGTTCAATTTTTTAGCCAATGTTGGTCAACTTGTGGGCACGGAATAGCTCAACCAAAATATTGGCTAGCCAAAATTTTGGTGGGGCAATCTTTCGCACAAACCAAACACACCCCTAGAGCGCACAAATTGAGTTGACAATCTCAATTTGTAATTTTTATATTTGTTCAACCTATGACACATTTCATTTCTTGGTCATGCTACATTTTATTTCATATTATTCTATATTTTTTAGGTATCTTCTCTTTCTTAATAGATGGCCCCATTTTGCTGGTCTCACAGCGAGCCACGTCGCCTCTATTTCCAACCTACTGTAATTTAGCCTATCGCTCCCAGGCAGAATCGTGCCGATCATTCTCACACTCCCAGGCAATTGAGAGTCGCTGGTAGACGTTGCATTCGTGTCATCTTCCCCGAGCCATTATTCTCACACTCCCAATTTACTCCTTCATTTACTCCCTTTCTCTCTTCAACTTCTCCACTACCACGTCATTTCTGTGGTGTGCGCTCCTATTGAAACGGATGGATTTTCATCTTCATCCCCGCTAAAGACCTGCACGAGTAAACCAATGGAGAGTTCCTCTCCAATTTAAGCTGGGCAGCCGCTTGGTTCCCATCTTTCACCTCACGGTGTACTTCTGCCTAAAAGCCCTTCATTATAGGAAATCGAAGTTGGCTCGAGAGATTTCGTCTCCCGACACCTGAAGCCCACCCCCTGGCCCCTGCTCGAGATTAAACAAATTTTGCTCAGGGAAGACACCATGGATTTGCTCAGTACTGGCCGCCACCCGCAATCCGACTCCCCCTTTCCCGGTCTTTCTACACTTTGCGTGATAATTAATTTTTACATTGTTTCCTTCAGCTGATTAGTTTTACCCCTCCTTCCTTGATTATGTTCAGATATGCGTATATTATCAGATTTGTGTTCTGCAGTTTGCCTGCTAATTAGATTTGCGATTGCTTTCTACAGGTGATTATTTCTACCACAGCTTCCTTGATTATGTTGAAACCCCTTCTCCTGAAGTGTCTTTCTCGTGGCTTCAAGATTCAAGCCTGGAACAGATCAATAAGAGCTTGAGTTTAATTCCTGAACCCACGGAATTCATCTTCCTGCTTACCCTCTCGGATGTTAATTCTTTTGTTCTTTTATCTTCCAAGATTCACTTTTCATAGATTTAAAATTTAATCTTTTGTTTTGTTATGCGCAATGTTTTCCATCATTTATTATTTTGCAGGAATAATTCATTCAGATGACTTCAGTTCACGAGCGTGAGATTCAACTCGGGGCTCAACCGGTATATTCTATAGTTCCTCTCCTGTTCCGCTCAACCACTTGCTTCGTCTTTCTTTATTTTTCCATGATGATCTCTCCTGTTACTTGCGCGCTGCAAGTAGAGGCCTTGGCAAGTCTGCTCTAAGAATGATAAAATATGTACATTCTGAGACTTGATCAGCGATGGGCCATGGTGGTTCTTTTCATGTTAGTCATTGCAATTTCCGTCTGGCAGTACAGTGATGATTTGAACATTTTATTGCTTTTCATGATATGACAGTATTCTTTCTTTGCTTAAGTGTGTTCGGTTTCGTGCATTTGCAAAGTTTAATGAGGAAGAGCAGAAGGTGATTCTCCTTGATTTTTTTCATATTGCAGCAGAATAATAGATGTGAGCTAAGATTCTTACACTACTGATTTAGTGATTTTACAACTTGCTTAACCTTTTTGATAATATACTCCTACGTTTCATTCTGTACATCGTTTTGTTCAAAATAGTGAGAGCAAACGTTTTGTTTTCTCTCTATGCCCTATATGATAAACCTGTACTGCTTGCTAGATTTCCCTCATCATTTTCGAAGAACAAGGACAAATGCTTTTGTAGAAATAGTGATACTCTATGCTTACACTAGAATTACAAGGTTTGTCGCTTCCTCCGGTACATAATTTTTTATCTCAAACTTTTGACCTACCTTCTGTAACAAATTATGGATAATGGACAGTTGCTGTATATGAATCACTGCATAATTTTGTTATTATTTTCCATTGAATTACAACAAAGGTATGATCGTGTTTAGACCTGGTTTAGCTTGGAACTAAGCAAAGTTCCATGTAAAGAATCAGAAATATACGGTTGTGGCCACTTCTGGGAGCTTAAACATTCTTTTGGAGAAATGTATACATATCCATTGTTTCTCTACTATTAAAGCTAATCTTAAAATAAAATTCCGCAACCTAACATGTTTTTGCATCACTATGTTTGCTTGACTGTGCAGAACAGATAAATACACATTACATTAATTTGATGAGAATTTGAACAGGCCTCCAGCTACTTCGAATAGAGCTGAGCACTCGGTCAAACATTGGTACGCCCGATTCAGTTTGCCGTCAACTGAACTTTAAGACCTATAAAAAACTATGGTAACCCAGAGATGAAAACCATATCCATTTCACACAATAGAGATTAGAGGGACGGCAAAATTAACAAGGCAATTGAGTTGATCAAAGGGTCAACCTAACTATGTAGTTTCTTCAGATGT
Organism: Lolium perenne; assembly: GCF_019359855.2. Lineage (NCBI taxonomy): Eukaryota > Viridiplantae > Streptophyta > Magnoliopsida > Poales > Poaceae > Lolium > Lolium perenne. The sequence goes on from NC_067245.2 coordinate 73,392,070, forward strand.
AGTCAGATATATATTAGCTTATTTTTCCGTCGCAACGCGCGGGGTTTCATCTAGTTATTATAAATCTCTGTGACCAAATGGCCTCTTTCCCAAAGAAATAGACCAAATGGTCAAATGGGTGGCCGCTGCGTTGGGCGCAGCGTGTAACCCAAACGGACACGCGGGCGCGGGGCACCATCCGTGTGTCCGTGCGGCCACCCAAACGGCCCAAAATGGACGGCCCAACGCGTCCATTTCAGTCGCAGCGTTGGAGATAGCCTAAGGGCATCTCCAGCGGGCCGACACATTTCAGACGGCCAAAATGTCCGCGTGCATCCGTTTGCGTCGGCCCGCGGACGCGAAAATGTCATGCGTCCGTTTGCGTCGGGGGTGGCTCCAGCGGGCCGACGCATTTCCGGCGCGGGCCAGTTTAGGTTCAGAAAATTCAGAAAAGAGGTTGTAGCATCAAATTAGCTCTAATTTGCACGAAATTATAGCCTCAAGTTAGCTCAAATTGAGGTCTGAAATAAGTTCATCACACTTTGCACATGGTACGGCACAAAATGGAGTCCAAAAGGGGCACAACAAGGCCAGAACAACATATGAAGTCCAAAAGGAGGCCATGGTGCTAGACATTGGCTCCGCAGATCGGGCCTCCCGCGCATGGATTTCAGCGCGCCTCTTCATGAACCAGGCACTGGTGTCACTGTGGATGATTCTCAAGTCGGCTAGCATGATCCTTGTGTCCTCTGCACGGGTCTTGGCCTCAGCGTCCATCCTCCTGGCCTTGGTGTCACGCAATTTGGCCTCAGGGTCTGCCTTTTTGGCCTCGACGTCCATCCTTTGTACCTCAATGACCTCTTTGGTGAGGTTGAGGTAGATGGCAGTTGCGACCTCTTTTTCTAGACGTTTATTCTCATCCCTTTTCACCATGGAGGCTTGATTCTCGGCCATAAATTTCTCCATGCTCTGGGTGAACGCAATGGCAGCTGCCTCCCAGGCTAGATCGGCCTTGGTAGCCTTATGGCCTCTGGGCGAGGTGGAAGGGCATGACGGCCACGATCGTTGTCTTCACCGTCGATGTTAACCGATGTCCCATTCTTCAATGCTTCATCGTAGGCCACAAAGCTTGTCTTCCACTTTTGCGCGCCCTTCAGCTTGTCCCAGCAATGGACCATATGTAAGCCCATCTTATGCACTGCCTTGAACCTCTCTCCAAGGCCCGGGATACCTGCAATTTGTGAAAGCCCGGATCATGGTTCGCGAATGATGTACATAGAATAGAATGATGATGGTTGTCTCTTTTTACCACTAAAATCACGCCAACGCCGCTAATGGGGTTGTTCACAACATGTTCGACGGCAGAGCAGAACTTGCTTGTCTCTTGTTTGATGTAGTTCCATTTTTTTATGGACTCTTCCGTGCTAGGGCTTGGCATCTCGTAGGGCTCGTGAAGCTTTCTCTCATTGTACTCTTGGATCACCTTGGCCCAGTACACCTTGCCCTTTTGCTGGACGTCATTAATACAGTCATGGCTGGTCGTCAACCACGCGTCGCACAAACACTTTTCATCATCGTTGTTGAATCCTTGTGTCATGTGGCTCTCCCCCTTCTTGCTAGCATCGTCCATGGTGAGGACAGTCCATGTTGGCGCGTCCTCATAGTCGTCGACGCACACGGTTGTTGCCTGCGTGGGCTGGGTGGAGAATAGCCGTGCAACATCGATGTCCTCCGCATCTTGCGTCGGTGACCACTCATCATGCTGCCCTGTCCTGGCCCCAGTGTCGCCAACAAAGCCGCCGCCATAGATCATGGCCTCAATGTTGCTGTCATATCGTCCCTTCCAATGGGCCTATGAATCACCGGACGTCAGACGCATGACACACGGCAGTCGCACACAATGAGAGAGCTTACATACCAGGTCGTCCATCGTCGGGGCAGATGGTGCCATTTCCTCAAACAGGCTGCGGGGCACTGGCATGCCCTCCTCTGGCACCTGACACGTCTTCTCGGCGTTCGGTCGAGGTCAGGAACCGGCGCCCCGTTAAACTGCACCGGCGCCACGTCGGAGGCGAACCGCGATGCCGCGTGGACCTACAAGGGAGCGGACGTTCCAGGACGCAGCTGGGAACTTACCGAGCTCACTGACGAGGCCGGAGGAGCGACGCCGGCAATCCCTTCTCGCTTGACGAGCATGTAGGCCTCCGCTAAGCTCGGATGGAGGCCTACTTGCACGGCGCCGGCTTTCAGCTGCATCTGCCACGCCTACTGGGTGGCCTCCAGGGCGGCGGCCGCTACATTCCTCTCCTTCTGGTTCCTGCACCGGCCGCGACGCTTCGCGGCCTTGACACCTTTCTCCTCCTTGGACAACACCTTCTTTGCCGCCTTCGGCTTAGCGTCCCGACCGGCGGTGGTGGCACGCTTTGCTTGCGCCTGAGCTGTGGCCTTCATTGTGGCTATGGTCGTGGCTATGGGGGAGTCTGGGCGGTGGCGGGTGCGAGGTTTCCCTCGGAATCCATGGTGGTGGCTGCGGCGGCGAGGACGTCCATCGCTTCTGGACTGCTGGCGTCGGTCTACTTTGATTTTTCGCGCAGGCAATGGCCACTGGCGGGAATGTTATCGCTCTCCCTATGATACGTCCAATTTGCATCACTATTTTGTATCATAATTTGCTGTTATTCATTGATATATTTCATATTTGGACATAATACTTATGTTATTTCATCTATTTTGCATGTTTCATGATTATTGGAGGATCGAGCACCGGAGCCGAGTTCTCTTTGGAAAAAGCACCGTCAGAATGCAATATTTCGGAAGATCAACAGATGATGGAAATTATACCAAAAATCCTATTTTTCCAGATGACGAAGGAAGCCAGAAGGGGGAGCCGAGGGGACCCGAGGTGGGCCCAGACCGTAGGCCGGCGCGGCCCATGGCCTGGCCGCGCCGCCCAGTGAGGAGGGAGGCCCACAGCCCCTCTCGCCTCCTTTTCTTCGCGAAATCCTTCGTCCCGAAGACCTAAGCCACAGAGGGTACCTCACGAAGAGTTACAGCCGCCTCTGCGGGGCGGTGAACACCAGAGAGAAAAGAGCTCTCCGGCGGGCTGAGATCCGCCTGGGAAATTCCCTCCGGGAGGGGGAAATCGACGCCATCGTCACCGCCATCAAGTTGGACATCATCTCCATCACCATCATCATCATCTTCACCATCATCACCGCCGTCTCCACCGCTGGACATCGTCACCGCCGTAGCAATTTGGGTTTGATCTTGATTGTTTGATAGGGGAAACTCTCCCGGTATTGATTTCTACTTGTTATTGATGCTATTGAGTGAAACCGTTGGACCAAGGTTTATGTTCAGATTGTTATTCATCATCATATCACCTCTGATCATGTTCCATATGATGTCTCGTGAGTAGTTCGTTTAGTTCTTGAGGACATGGGTGAAGTCTAAATGTTAGTAGTGAAGTATGGTTGAGTAATATTCAATGTTATGATATTTAAGTTGTGGTGTTATTCTTCTAGTGGTGTCGTGTGAACGTCGACTACACGACACTTCACCTTTATGGGCCTAGGGGAATGCATCTTGTACTCGTTTGCCAATTGCGGGGTTGCCGGAGTGACAGAAACCTAAGCCCCCGTTGGTATATCGATGCAGGAGGGATAGCAGGATCTCAGAGTTTAAGGCTGTGGTTAGATTTATCTTAATTACTTTCTTGTAGTTGCGGATGCTTGCAAGGGGTATAATCACAAGTATGTATTAGTCCTAGGAAGGGCGGTACATTAGCACAGGTTCACCCACACAACACTTATTAAAACAATGAAGATTAATTAGCCGTATGTAGCGAAAGCACTAGACTAAAATCCCGTGTGTCCTCGAGAACGTTTGGTCATTGTAAGTAAACAAACCGGCTTGTCCTTTGTGCTAAAAAGGATTGGGCCACTCGCTGCAATTGTTACTCTCGCACTTTACTTACTCGTACTTTATTTATCTGTTACATCAAAACCCCCTGAATACTTGTCTGTGAGCATTTACAGTGAATCCTTCATCGAAACTGCTTGTCAACACCTTCTGCTCCTCGTTGGGTTCGACACTCTTTCTTATCGAAGATACTACGATACACCCCCTATACTTGTGGGTCATCAAGACTATTTTCTGGCGCCGTTGCTGGGGAGTGAAGCGCTATTGGTAAGTGGAATTGGTAAGGGAAACTTCTACTGTTTGTGCTGATTTTATTTCTGCCTGCTACCATAATTCATTATGGAGAGATCTCCTTTTGAATGTTTATTTGGGAAATCTGCTACTACTGCAAAGGTAGTGGATGAGGTGCCAGGTAAGGAAGAGATACCATACAAAATACCTATGAAAATTAATGAACGCGTAGTGGGTAACCGTTATACAGGGGATGGAACTGTCCACCCTGGAGATCATTTACTGTTCTTGCATGAATTATGCGGTTTATTCAAGTGTGCAGGTATTGCTATGGATGAAGTGAGGAAGAAACTATTCTCTATATCGCTGTCTGGTAAAGCGGCGCATTGGTATAAATTACTGGATAATGGGGATTCTCTTGAATGGAATGATATTGTGCCCCGGTTTTATTCTAAGTTCTATCCTCCAAGTGAAATTCACAAGGATCGGAATCACATATATAATTTTTGGCCTCATGATGGAGAGAGTATTGCCCAAGCGTGGGGGAGATTGAAGTCTTTAATGCTCAAATGCCCCATTCATGAGCTTCCTGGTGATGTTATTATTGATAATTTCTATGCAAGACTTTCTTTTGAAGACAAGACCTTGCTGGATACTTCTTGTTCTGGATCATTCACGCGCAACAAAGAAGAGTTTAAAAGGGACCTTCTCAATCGGATCCAGGAAAATACCGAAGGATGGGAGAACGACAAAGATAGAGAATCAGGTATAAATTATGATTATAAATGCATTGAAGCTTTTATGGATACCGATAAATTTTGTAATATGAGTGCTACTTATGGTCTTGATTCTCAAGTTGCTGCAAATCTTTATAAAGCTTTTGACTCTCATTATGAATTGCCTAAGAAGAATTTTGATAAGTATCATGAACCGTATAAAGATAAAATTGATTCATCTATTAATAAATGCGTTGTAGTTGAAACTGTTGATCATGTTATTCCTGAAGCTTATATTGAAAAAACTCCTTTCCCTGCTAAAATGAAGGAGTACTCTGTTATAAATAGTGCGGTTCATAAAAGTGAAAAGAAACCTATAGAACCTGAAGGACAAATAAAAGTTGAACCTGCTTTTGCAATAGTTAAAGATCTTGTGACTGAAAATTTGGAGGATGGTCATATTATTTTCTGTGAAGATGCTTCTAATATTGTTTCACATCCTAATAAACCCAAACAAGCTAGTGTTCCTATGCTATCTGTTAGAATTGGTGATCATTGCTATTATGGTTTATGTGATATTGGTGCAAGTATTAGTGCTATTCCTTATGAGCTTTACATGGAGATTATGCACGAAATTGGTTCTTGTGAACTTGAAGATATTGATGTGGTTATTCAGCTGGCTAATTGAGAAACTATTTCTCCAATTGGTATTGTTCGAGATGTGGAAGTTCTATGTGGTAAGATTAAATATCCTGCTGACTTTTTGGTACTTGGTTCTGCTGCTAGTGAATATTGTCCTATCATTTTTGGTAGACCTTTTCTAAATACTTGTGGAGCTATTATAGATTGCAAGAAAGAGAAAAATTTGACTAAATTTGCTGGTGAATATTATGAGTTTAACTTCTCTAAATTTACCAAAACTCCTTATAAAGCTGATTTGCCTAATAATGATTTTAAAATGGAACAGTGTGCATCTATTGTTCTTGTTCCTAATAATCCTTTGCAGCAACATTTGGAGAATAGCGAGAGTGAAGTTTTTAGGAAAGAAAGAGATGAGCTTGATGAAATTTTTCTTCGCCAACCTATTCTTAAGCATGATTTACCGGTGGAAGATCTGGGTACAACACCACCACCAAAGGAAGATCATGTCTTTGATTTAAAACCTTTGCCTGATAATCTTAAATATGCTCATATTGATGATAAGAAAATATATCCTGTTATTATTAGTTCTAAGCTTACAGAGTTTGAAGAAGAAAGGCTATTGGAAATACTGAAGAAGCACCGAGGAGCTATTGGCTACACTCTTGATGACTTGAAGGGGATTTCTCCCTCTATTTGCCAACACGCCATTAATATGGAAGATGATGCAAAGCCTGTTGTTGAACCTCAGCATCGTATAATTCCTAAGATGAAGGAAGGATGTGGTAAGAAATGAGGTATTACGACTTCTTGAAGCTGGTATTATATATCCTATTGCTGATAGTAGATGGGTTAGTCTTGTGCATTGCGTTCCTAAGAAAGGAGGAATGACTGTTGTGCCTAATGATAATGATGAGCTCATACCTCAAAGAGTAGTTGTAGGATATAGAATGTGCATTGATTATCGAAAAGTTAATAAAGTTACTAAAAAAGATCATTACCCTTTGCCTTTTATTGATCAAATGTTAGAAAGGTTATCTAAAAATACTCATTTTTGCTTTCTTGATGGTTATTCTGGATTTTCACAAATTGCTGTTAAAACTAAGGATCAAGAGAAAACCACTTTCACTTGTCCCTATGGAACTTATGCTTATAGACGTATGCCTTTTGGTTTATGTAATGCTCCTGCTACTTTTCAAAGATGCATGTCTGCTATTTTTCATGGCTTTTGCGAGAGTATTGTAGAGGTATTCATGGATGATTTTTCTGTCTATGGGAATTATTTTGATAATTGCTTGCGGAACCTCGATAAAGTTTTGCAGAGATGTGAAGAAACTAACCTTGTTCTTAATTGGGAGAAATGCCACTTTATGGTTAATGAAGGAATTGTATTGGGACATAAAATCTCCGAGAGAGGGATTGAAGTTGATAGAGCTAAAGTTGAAGCAATTGAGAAGATGCCCTATCCTAGGGATGTTAAAGGTATTCGTAGTGTTCTTGGTCATGCTGGGTTTTATAGGAGGTTTATTAAAGATTTCTCCAAGATTTCAAAGCCTCTTACTAATCTTCTTCAAAAAGATGTACCTTTTGTTTTTGATGATGATTGTAAGGAAGCTTTTGAAACTCTAAAGAAAGCCTTAACAACTGCTCCTATAGTTGAACCTCCTGATTGGAACTTACCATTTGAAATTATGTGTGATGCTAGTGATTTTGCTATAGGCGTTGTTCTTGGACAGCGAGTAAACAAAAAATTGAATGTTATTCATTATGCTAGTAAAACTCTTGATGCTGCTCAAAGAAATTATGCTACTACTGAAAAAGAATTGTTAGCTGTAGTCTTTGCTTGTGATAAGTTTAGATCTTATATTGTTGATTCAAAAGTTACTATACATACTGATCATGCTGCAATCAGATACCTTATGCAAAAGAAAGATGCTAAGCCAAGGCTTATTAGGTGGGTACTTCTTTTGCAAGAATTTGATTTACATATTGTAGAAAGGAAAGGTGCTGATAATCCTATTGCTGATAATTTGTCTAGATTGGAAAATATTGCTTATGATCCTGTTCCTGTTAATGATAGTTTTCCAAATGAACAATTGGCTGCAATAAAGGTGAGCTCACGAGACAGTCCTTGGTATGCTGATTATGCTAACTTTATTGTTTCCAAGTACTTGCCTCCAACCTTTTCAGCTCAGCAAAGGAGGAAATTCTTTTATGACTTGAGGCATTATTTCTGGGATGACCCACACTTATATAAAGAAGGAGTGGATGGTATTCTGCGAAGATGTGTTCCCGAATATGAATAACAAGAGATATTGAGTAAATGTCATGGTAGTGCTTATGGAGGACATCACGCCGGAGAAAGAACCGCGCAAAAGGTTCTACAATCAGGTTTTTATTGGCCGACTCTCTTCAAAGATGCAAGAAAGTTTATTTTATCTTGTGATGAATGCCAAAGGGTTGGTAATATCTCCAGACGCAATGAAATGCCTATGAATTATACTCTTGTTATTGAACCGTTCGATTGTTGGGGATTTGACTTCATGGGACCTTTTTCCTCTTCAGAAGGTAACACTCATATACTTGTTGCTGTTGATTATGTTACTAAATGGGTGGAAGCCATACCTACAAAAAGTGCTGATGGTGAGACCTCTTTAAGAATGCTTTTAGATGTTATTTTTCCTAGATTTGGAGTTCCTAGATATATTATGACTGATGGAGGTTCTCATTTTATTCATGGTGGTTTTAGAAAAACTCTTGCTAAATATGGTATTAATCATAGAATTGCTTCCGCTTATCATCCTCAAACTAGTGGGCAAGTAGAATTATCAAATAGAGAGATTAAATCTATCTTGGAAAAGACTGTTAATAAAACTAGAAAGAATTGGGCTAGTAAATTGAAGGATGCACTATGGGCTTATAGAACTGCTTATAAAAATCCCATGGGAATGTCACCTTATAAAATGGTTTATGGAAAAGCTTGTCATTTACCTTTAGAACTAGAGCACAAAGCTTATTGGGCAGTTAGAGAATTAAATAAAGATCCTAAACTTGCCGGTAATAAGAGATTGCTGCAATTGAGTTCTCTAGATGAATGGAGGAGTGAAGCCTATGAAAACGCTAAACTCTTTAAAGAGAAAGTTAAAAAATGGCATGATAGAAGGATTATCAAAAGAGAATTTAATATTGGGGATAAAGTCCTATTGTATCGGTCTCGTCTCAGATTCTTTGCAGGGAAATTACTCTCAAAATGGGAAGGACCATATGTTGTTGAGGAGGTGTATCGTTCAGGAGCAATTAAAATTAGCTCTCTCCAAGGCAATGCCACGCAAGTGGTGAATGGACAAAGACTCAAGCATTATATCTCAGGTGATTCATATAATGTATATGTTGATATTATTCGAGTGGAAACACCGGAGGCTTTCATCAAAGGACAAATTGACAGTCCGCCAGAACTCGACTTTGAATAGGTAACAATACTGGTAATGAAAAGTTCGCAATTTACTTTCCGAATAATATTTTTGCTGTTTTTGGAAAATATGAAAAATTACGAGATCGAAACGGAGTGGAGGAGACGCACGAGGGCGTGCCGCCATAGGCCGGCGCGGGCCCCAGCCAGGCCGCACCGCCCTATGTGCTGGCCACCTCGTCGCCCCTTTCCGACTCTGGTTCGACCTGGTACTTTCCTTTTGTCGTGAAAATTTTTGCTATATAATCCCCCGGACCCCTGGAGGTCCGTATATCGTTTTCTCGACGTGTTTTGTTTCGAGCTGTTTCTGCCAGGATCTGTTTTCGGTCTAGAAGCACCATGGTCTCCAAGAACAAGGGCAAGGAGCTTTCGGATGAAGATAATAAAGATCTTGAGTGGAAAGAGGAGGACAAGAGCGTCAAGGAAGAAGATGAAGAAGAGGTGGAGGAAGACTCGCATGCACACCCGCGTGCTACCATCGCAAGCGTCAAGGTGGTGGACAACCCCTTTAGTGCAAACAAGAGCGCAAGAATTCGCACCGGAGGAGGGGTTCCACGTCATTACCTAGCTCCGAAGACATCTTTCTCAGGCACTCACCATCCCTTCCGCAATCTAATTTTCAATAATCAAATTGAAAGGATTCCCAGGGCAGCATTGCCTAGCAATTGGGATATAGATCGTTCTAACACTGCAGGAAGGATGAAGCCTGAGGGTGAAGAGTGGGGAAATAACTCCAAGAGTTGGGACTCACCGTCGGACATACTTCTTAACCGCGTCGAGCACAATTCGGAGATGATTCGCAACCTCACGTACAAGATTGATGAGCTTCAGGAGCTTGTTGAGAAGCTTGTCAGGAATTCATCACCACCATCGCCAAAGGAGTAATTCGTCATCGGTATTGGCATCCCCTTGGTTTGTTCCAAGGTTGGGGGAGTGCCGCGGTATCACATCATCACTACCTTTTACTTTTTACTGTCATGTAGTGTCATATCATGAGTAGGGAAGTTATCATATAAGATGGGTTGCAGTGTGGAAGTATCTCTCCTTTAGTTGATTGTCTATGTATCCCTTGGTGTGAGTTATCGTTATGGAATATTAATGAGAAGTCTTATCATTTACATGTTGCACATCTTATCTTAGTTTGCAATCCTTGTTATATGATTGATCTTGTTATTAGTATTGGTATCACTTTGGGAGCATTGAATAAATCAATTTGGTTTTGGCAAACTTAGCATTGGTCAATAGCAACAACACTTTGAGGTTTAAGTAGAAAAGAGAAATACATGTAGTTGTTTCATTGTCTTTCTTTCTTGTTAGCTCATAGCTTATTATTCTGAAGTTAAAATTGTTTGTGCTTACAAGGAAGATGCATGATTGTTTCTATCACATATATATTTGTTTGTTTCCTTCAACTCTTATGCTTGCTAATTAACCTTGCTAGCCAAAGACATGTACTGAGAGGGAATACTTATCGTGCATCCAAACCTTAACCCAAACCTATGCCATTTGTGTCCACCATACCTACCTACTACATGGTATTTTCTACCATTCCAAGTAAATACTTCGTGTGCTACCTTTAAACAATTCAAAATTTACTATCTCTTATTTGTGTCAATGTTTTATAGCTCATGAGGAAGTATGTGGTGTTTTATCTTTCAATCTTGTTGGGCAACTTTCACCAATGGATTAGTGGCTTCATCCGCTTATCCAATAATTTTGCAAAAAGAGCTGGCAATGGGATTCCCAGTCCCAAATTAATTAATCTAAAAAGACACTCCTCCATGGTATGTGATTGATGGACGGCACCCGAAGGATTCGGTTAGCCATGGCTTGTGTAAGCAAAGGTTGGGGGGAGTGTCATCATAATAAAACTGAAATAAAAAGGCACTCCTTCATGGTATGAGATTGTTGGCAGGCACCCGAGGATTCGGTTAGCCATGGTTTGTGAAAGAAAGGTTGGAAGGAGTGCCACACAAAATAAAAATAAAATGGGAGCCGCTCTTTGAAGGTTGTCTGGCAAGGGGGTTAGAGTACCCGCTACCAGTCGTTGACAACAACAAACACCTCTCAAAATGTTACCCGCTACCATTCTCTTTATATGATTTCAAAACTGAAAAAGCTCTAGCACATGATTTAATCCCTGCTTCCCTCTGCGAAGGGCCTGTCTTTTACTTTATGTTGAGTCAGTAAACCTATTTCCCTCCATCTCAAGCAAGCATTTGAGTAGTTGTGATCAAACCATTATACTGTGATTTACTACATCATGTCTTTTATTTTTCCTTGTTTATGTACAAGTTTTATCTGAATGAATATAGCTTTACAAGTTATCAATGATCATGAGGAGACTATTATGATTGAATATGCAAGTTGTGCCATATCAACTTTGACATGAGAACGCTGCTCAATGAGATAAGTATAATCTGTTAATTGTTCTCTGACCAAGAACGAAGTTTGCCATCACCAACTATGATTTCTTATGCACCTTTATTTGTGATTACCTTATACTTGTTTCAAGTTGAATTATATGAAGGAGTTGTTTACTGGAATGTCTTGTGTGAATGAATATGATGCTTCTTGTCCGTATTTTATTTATCGACTCTTCACTCTATAAACATGTGGTCCTGTTTACCGAGTTCAGTTTCGCTTGGGGACAAGCGAAGTCTAAGCTTGGGGGAGTTGATACGTCCAATTTGCATCACTATTTTGTATCATAATTTGCTGTTATTCATTGATATATTTCATATTTGGACATAATACTTATGTTATTTCATCTATTTTGCATGTTTCATGATTATTGGAGGATCGAGCACCGGAGCCGTGGATTCTCACTGGAAAAAGCACCGTCAGAATGCAATATTTCGGAAGATCAACAGCTGATGGAAATTATACCAAAAATCCTATTTTTCCAGATGACGAAGGAAGCCAGAAGGGGGAGCCGAGGGGACCCGAGGTGGGCCCAGACCATAGGCCGGCGCGGCCCATGGCCTGGCTGCGCCGCCCAGTGAGGAGGGGGGCCCACAGCCCCTCTCGCCTCCTTTTCTTCGCGAAATCCTTCGTCCCGAAGACCTAAGCCACAGAGGGTACCTCACGAAGAGTTACAGCCGCCTCTGCGGGGCGGAGAACACCAGAGAGAAAAGAGCTCTCCGGCGGGCTGAGATCCGCCGGGGAAATTCCCTCCGGGAGGGGGAAATCGACGCCATCGTCACCGCCATCAAGTTGGACATCATCTCCATCACCATCATCATCATCTTCACCATCATCACCGCCGTCTCCACCGCTGGACATCGTCACCGCCGTAGCAATTTGGGTTTGATCTTGATTGTTTGATAGGGGAAACTCTCCCGGTATTGATTTCTACTTGTTATTGATCCTATTGAGTGAAACCGTTGGACCAAGGTTTATGTTCAGATTGTTATTCATCATCATATCACCTCTGATCATGTTCCATATGATGTCTCGTGAGTAGTTCGTTTAGTTCTTGAGGACATGGGTGAAGTCTAAATGTTAGTAGTGAAGTATGGTTGAGTAATATTCAATGTTATGATATTTAAGTTGTGGTGTTATTCTTCTAGTGGTGTCGTGTGAACGTCGACTACACGACACTTCACCTTTATGGGCCTAGGGGAATGCATCTTGTACTCGTTTGCCAATTGCGGGGTTGCCGGAGTGATAGAAACCTAAGCCCCCGTTGGTATATCGATGCAGGAGGGATAGCAGGATCTCAGAGTTTAAGGCTGTGGTTAGATTTATCTTAATTACTTTCTTGTAGTTGCGGATGCTTGCAAGGGGTATAATCACAAGTATGTATTAGTCCTAGGAAGGGCGGTACATTAGCACAGGTTCACCCACACAACACTTATCAAAACAATGAAGATTAATTAGCCGTATGTAGCGAAAGCACTAGACTAAAATCCCGTGTGTCCTCGAGAACGTTTGGTCATTATAAGTAAACAAACTGGCTTGTCCTTTGTGCTAAAAAGGATTGGGCCACTCGCTGCAATTGTTACTCTCGCACTTTACTTACTCGTACTTTATTTATCTGTTACATCAAAACCCCCTGAATACTTGTCTGTGAGTATTTACAGTGAATCCTTCATCGAAACTGCTTGTCAACACCTTCTGCTCCTCGTTGGGTTCGACACTCTTTCTTATCGAAGATACTACGATACACCCCCTATACTTGTGGGTCATCACCCTGCCACTGATGCGCGGGTCCTACGTAAGTTTCGGCGGACACTGGGCGCGACCGTGGAGACACAAACCTGGTGCATATTTGGATCTGGTTTGCGTCATCGCGGATGACCTGATCACTTTGCGTCGCCCCGCTGGAGCAGGCCAGACGCATTATCGGCTCCACGTACGCAAACGGTCTAAGCAGCCCTTCTGCAACACGTGCTACTGCCACTCAAGAAAATCAATGCATCTGAGTTCCTCCTCCTACTTCGGATAGTTGTTCTATTTTACCACCCAAAAAACAAGGAGCTGAAATCTATGCTCCTTCGGAAAATCTGAATTCATCTTTCTTGAGGCTGACTGGCCTTACAAGCGTCATTTGCTCACGCATCACGATCATGTACTTTTTTTTTAGATAAAAGGCATCGATCTGCCCGATTTTAAATTAATAAAGCCCTTAGGTTCGGAACACACATATAGTTATTACATGCTGCGGCATACAGCTTAGCCGAAGAACCAAACATAAAAGAAGCGAGACAAGGATGGTATGACTGGGGATCCCTTGGGTGTCCTGGACGCCCTCGCCTGCCCGCCCAGAAGCGCCTAGCCATCACTTGCCACCACCTCCGCGTGAGTACGTCTTAGCCAACTTATCAGCTCCAGGATGCTTGCCATGTCTTGGGGTTTTGCCGATGGAGACCACAGCTGCAAGAAGATGATAGTTTTAAAAATAATGTCAGCTGGTTGGCGGATTAACTTAGACTCAATGGTAAGTTTATTGCGAATATGCCAAAGCGCCCAGCTTTGAGCCATAAACAACATCCAATGTAAGCGTCGGGATCTCCCAGCAAAACTCGAAAGGATCGAGAAAAAGTGAGCAAAGGAGGTTGGAGACTAGCTGCACCCTAGCAGCTGTCTAAGAACACTCCACATAAAGCGTGCCGGGGAGTAGGCAAAGAAGATGTGGTTGACGTTTTCCGGCCAGTTACATAAGGCACAACGCCCAGAGGCCGGACCATGGCGCGAGACGATGAGCTCGCTCGATGGGGGCTGCCAAGGGCAAGTTGCCAAGAGAAGATCTTGATTTTGAGGGGCAATCTGGCGCCCCAAAGGTCCTTGAAGTGGGCAACTGAGACACCTTGAAAGAGTTTGTTGTACATGGTGTCGAGGGTACTCCTCGGCAATACCCTCCGATTGGGGCTTAGGGTTGGTGGAATCCTGTAAGCTGACACGAGACATCGGTTCATAGACAAGCGGGGAGAGCAATTTACTCAGGTTCGGGGCCCTCGATGAGGTAAAACCCTTACGTCCTGCCTGTCTGATCTTGATTATGAAGATATTGGGTTACAATGGGGTGCCGAAGAGTTCGGCTGAGATCTCGTCGAGAGGCTAAGTGCTGCGGCGACCTAGCTCTAGATTTTTGGTGGCTAAGATTGCTATGATTGATCGTGTCCCTCGGCAGCCCCTCTCCTGGCCTTTATATAGGTGGCCAGGTCTCAAGAGGTCTAACCGAGTACGACTAGATTTACAGTAGTTCTAAATCTAAACTTTCCTTGTTCGGCTCCTTCCTTTTCTTGTCCGCCAAGGAACCTTCTGGTGCGCCATCCAAGTGGCCCGCCTTGCCTTCGAGTGCCTTCATGGGCCTCCAACTAGATTGTATAGGATAGGGCAATGTCGGTTACCCGAAGGGTAATGCCCTCGTCAGTAGCCCCCGAGTGTCTAGCCGAAAATAGTTAGGGTAGACACTAAAGCATGCCTCCTCTTAATGTTCTTCTCCTTGATTGTTCTTGTCCATCTTGAATTAGCATCATCTTCTTCTGTCGGGTGCGCGTCACCGCTCCCGATGGGAGTAGCCCCCGAGTCTAGGTACGGATGCTTGCAATCCGTGCGTAGACTCAAGTTGTACCACTCGAACATTTTGCTCTGCCGAAGTTTTGCTGCAAGTCTTCAGAGGTCATCCGATACATTTTCCGCGCGTAAGGGATAATGAGTAACGTGCCCAACTTTTGCTGGTTAACTGCCGATGGCAAAACAACGTTACCCTACACAGAATCAAGTCCCCGGGCATGATCCTGGAGTGCAAAAAAGTTCTGTCGGGTGCGCGTCCAGCGCTCCCAATGGGAGTAGCCCCCGAGTCTGGACACGGGCGCTTGCAACCGGGTGCAGACTCGAGTTTGAGCAACATCTTCTTCTTCAGACGCTTCTTCGAGTCCTCATTTTATCGGGTGCGCGTCCAGCGCTCCCGATGGGAGTAGCCCCCAAGTCTAAGTGCGGATGCTCGCAATCCGTGCATAGACTCAAGTTCTTCATCCGATACCTTTTCTATTCCTTCGAATGCTTCGAGCATTCTTCATGACATCATTGATGACGTTACTGACATCTTGATTTTGACTGACAAGACGCGACCCGCTGGGCCCATTCTTCCTCTGTCTGGCTCTATTTTTAAGTAATATCTGCTCTTCTCGTACGGTTACCAAGGCGCCTCCTCGATTTCCGCGATCATCAATGGAAAAAGGTCCCCTTAATGAACTGGCAGTAACGACACGTGCCCACGCAATCCTCAAGTTCTCCCTTTATTAAAATCTTCTGAAGACAAAATCTTTAGTCTTCTCTCATATTCACCGTAGCATCTTCATGTCCTCCTTCTTCCTCTCTCTTTCACAACCGCTGCGCCGCCACCACCGCTTCTCAGATCTTCTCCAGATCTTGCAGTGGTGAAGAAGAAGAACTTCGCTGCCACCGCCAGCTCCACAAGCGGTGGCACCGCCGCCAAGTCCTCCTCGAATCTTCCGAAGAGGAGCGCTCCAGACGCTGCTCCCCCAGCTCCGGCGCCGCCAGCGCCGCCAAGCTCGATAGCCAAACCCGGAGATTGGCTAGCGTCCTCCATCACGAAGCATGATGAGAAGAGGGCCCGAAGCCTCGGGTTAATTTCCTCCGATGAGGGGAATGTGATTCTTCCAGGTGCGATTTCTCGGCCTAATCCCCCTGCTGGTTTTACCGTGATGTTCCTGTCGTTCTTGTATCGGGGTCTTTCGCTTCCTGCCCACGAATTCCTTCATCGTCTTCAGCGGACTTACGAATTCCAACTGTGGCAACTCACCCCTAATTCAATCCTTCACGTTGTTGTGTTCATCACCCTCTGCGAGGCGTTCTTGGGCATCGAGACTCACTTTGGGTTGTGGAAGAAGATTTTCTTCGTAAAGAGATACAGCAGTAGTAATGGATCTTTTGTCATTGGAGGAGTGGGGTTTGCTGTCCGTTCAGAGGTTAACTATTTCAGTTTCTCAATGAGAGAATCCGTGCAAGGATGGAGACTTAAATGATTTTATGTTAAGGATTCCTCAACAACCGAGTCCCAGCTCCCTTGCTTTGCCGACGTCCTTGAAGCTAAGCCCAAGCATTCTTGGAAGAACATCCTCTCTCCCGACGAAAGGATAGCAGCCGACGAATTATTTATAAAATTCCTTCGGATCAAAGAAGCCAATGGTTGATGCTGACACGCAGTTTACGTGCCCGTTGGGAACCCCAAGAGGAAGGTGCGATGCGTACAGCGGCAAGTTTTCCCTCAGTAAGAAACCAAGGTTTATCGAAGTAGGAGCCAAGAAGCACGTTGAAGGTTGATGGCGGCGGAGTGTAGTGCGGCGCAACACCAGAGATTCTGGCGCCAACGTGGAACCTGCACAACACAACCAAGATACTTTGTCCCAACGTAACAGTGAGGTTGTCAATCTCACCAGCTTGCTGTAACAAAGGATTAGATGTATAGTGTGGATGATGATGTTTGCAGAGAACAGTAGAACGAGTATTGCAGTAGATTGTATTCGATGTAAAGAATGGACAGGGGTCCACAGTTCACTAGTGGTGTCTCTCCCATAAGAATAAGTATGTTGGGTGAACAAATTACAGTTGGGCAATTGACAAATAAAGAGGGCATGACCATGCACATACATGTTATGATGAGTAGTGTGAGATTTAATTGGGCATTACGACAAAGTACATAGACCGCTATCCAGCATGCATCTATGCCTAAAAAGTCCACCTTCAGGTTGTCATCCGAACCCCCTCCAGTATTAAGTTGCAAACAACAGACAATTGCATTAAGTATGGTGCGTAATGTAATCAATAAATATATCCTTAGACATAGCATTGATGTTTTATCCCTAGTGGCAACAGCACATCCACAACCTTAGAACTTTCTGTCACTGTCCCAGATTTAATGGAGGCATGAACCCACTATCGAGCATAAATACTCCCTCTTGGAGTTACAAGCAAAAACTTGGCCAGAGCCTCTACTAGCAACGGAGAGCATGCAAGATCATAAACAACACATAGATGATAGATTGATAATCAACATAACATAGCATTCACTATTCATCGGATCCCAACAAACGCAACATATAGTATTACAGATAGATGATCTTGATCATGTTAGGCAGCTCACAAGATCCAACAATGATAGCACAATTAGGAGAAGACGACCATCTAGCTACTGCTATGGACCCATAGTCCAGGGGTGAACTACTCACACATCACTCCGGAGGCGACCATGGCGGTGAAGAGTCCTCCGGGAGATGATTCCCCTCTCCGGCAGGGTGCCGGAGGCGATCTCCTGAATCCCCCGAGATGGGATTGGCGGCGGCGGCGTCTCTGGAAGGTTTTCCGTATCGTGGCTCTCGGTACTGGAACTATTATCGACGAAGGCTTAAGTAGGCGGAAGGGTAGGTCAGGGTGCGCCACGAGGGGCCCACACGCTAGGGCCGCGCGGCCAGCACCTGGGCCGCGCCGCCCTAGTGTGGCGTCGCCTCGTCGCCCCACTTCGTATTTCCCCCGGTGTTCTGGAAGCTTCGTGGAAAAATAAGATCCTGGGCGTTGATTTCGTCCAATTCCGAGAATATTTCCTTACTAGGATTTCTGAAACCAAAAACAGCAGAAAACAGCAACTGGCTCTTCGGCATCTTGTTAATAGGTTAGTGCCGGAAAATGCATAAATATGACACAAAGTATGTATAAAACATGTAGGTATCATCATTAAAGTAGCATGGAACATAAGAAATTATCGATACGTTGGAGACGTATCAGCATCCCCAAGCTTAGTTCCTACTCGTCCCGAGTAGGTAAACGATAACAAAGATAATTTCTGAAGTGACATGCCATCATAATCTTGATCAATACTATTTGTAAGCACATGTAATGAATGCAGCGATCCAAAGCAATGGTAAAGACAATGAGTAAACAACTGAATCATATAGCAAAGACTTTTCATGAATAGTACTTTCAAGACAAGCATCAATAAGTCTTGCATAAGAGTTAACTCATAAAGCAATAAATTCAAAGTAAAGGCATTGAAGCAACACAAAGGAAGATTAAGTTTCAGCGGTTGCTTTAAACTTGTAACATGTATATCTCATGGATAGTTGTCAACATAAAGTAATATGATGAATGCAAATATGCAAGTATGTAAGAATCAATGCACAGTTAACACAAGTGTTTGCTTCTTGAGATGGGAGGAAATAGGTAAACTGACTCAACATAAAAGTAGAAGAATGGCCCTTCACAGAGGGAAGCATCGATTGCTAGATTTGTGCTAGAGCTTTTATTTTGAAAACAAGAAACAATTTTGTCAACGGTAGTAATAAAGCATATGTGTTATGTAAATTATATCCTACAAGTTGCAAGCCTCATGCATAGTATACCAATAGTGCCCGCACCTTGTCCTAATTAGCTCGGATTACCTGGATTATCACCGCAATACATATTTTTTAACCAAGTATCACAAAGGGGTACCTCTATGCCGCCTGTACAAAGGTCTAAGGAGAAAGCTCGCATTGGATTTCTCGCTTTTGATTATTCTCAACTTAGACATCCATACCGGGACAACATAGACAACAGATAATGGACTCCTCTTTAATGGTTAAGCATTCAACAACAATTAATTTTCTCATAAGAGACTGAGATTTGTTGTCCAAAACTGAAACTTCCACCATGGATCATGGCTTTAGTTAGCGGCCCAATGTTCTTCTCTAACAATATGCATGCTCAAACCATTCAACTCATGGTAAATCGCCCTTACTTCAGACAAGACGAACATGCATAGCAGCTCACATGATATTCAACAAAGGGTAGTTGATGGCGTCCCCAGGAACATGGTTATCGCACAACAAGCAACTTAATAAGAAATAAAATACATAAGTACATATTCAATACCACAATAGTTTTTAGGCTATTTGTCCCATGAGCTATATATTGCAAAGATAAAGGATAGAAATTTAAAGGTAGAACTCAAGCAATTTACTTTGGAGTGGCGGAGAAATACCATGTAGTAGGTAGGTATGGTGGACACAAATGGCATAGTTTTTGGCTCAAGGATTTGGATGCACGAGAAGTAATCCCTCTCAATACAAGGCTTAGGCTAGCAAGGTTATTTGAAGCAAACACAAGTATGAACCGGTACAGCAAAACTCACATAAAAACATATTGCAAGCATTATAAGACTCTACACCGTCATCCTTGTTGCTCAAACCTTTACTAGAAAATATCTAGACTTTAGAGAGACCAATCATGCAAACCAAATTTTAACAAGCTCTATGTATTTCTTCACTAATAGGTGCAAAGTATATGATGCAAGAGCTTAAACATGATCCTTATGAGCATAACAATTGCCAAGTATCAAATTATTCAAGACATTCTACCAATTACCACATGTAGCATTTTCCGTTTCCAACCATATAACAATTAACGAAGCAGTTTCAACCTTCGCCATGAACATTATGAGTAAAGCCTAAGGACATATTTGTCCATATGCAACAGCGAAGCGTGTCTCTCTCCCACACAATGAATGCTAGGATCCATCTTATTCAAACAAAACAAAACAAAAACAAACAGACGCTCCAAGCAAAGTACATAAGATGTGACGGAATAAAAATATAGTTTCACTAGAGGAACCTGATAATGTTGTCGATGAAGAAGGGGATGCCTTGGGCATCCAAGGCATCCCCAAGCTTAGATGCTTGAGTCTTCTTGAAATATGCAGGGATGAACCACCGGGGCATCCCCAAGCTTAGAGCTTTCACTCTCCTTGATCATATTGTATCATCCTCCTCTCTTGATCGTTGAAAACTTCCTCCACACCAAACTCAAAACAACTCATTAGAGGGTTAGTGCATAATCAAAATTCACATGTTCAGAGGTGACATAATCATTCGTAACACTTCTGGACATTGCACAAAGCTACTGAAAGTTAATGCAATAAAGAAATCCATCAAGCATAGCAAAACAGGCAATGTGAAATAAAAGGCAGAATCTGTCAAAACAGAACAGTCCGTAAAGACGAATTTCTAAGAGGCACCAGACTTGCTCAAATCAAAATGCTCAAATTGAATGAAAGTTGCGTACATATCTGAGGATCACTCACGTAAATTGGCAGAATTTTCTGAGTTACCTACAGAGAATTAAACCCAGATTCGTGACAACAAGAAATCTGTTTCTGCGCAGTAATCCAAATCTAGTATGAACCTTACTATCAAAGACTTTACTTGGCACAACAATGCAACAAAATTAAGATAAGGAGAGGTTGCTACAGTAGTAACAACTTCCAAGACTCAAATATAAAACAAAAGTGTTGTAGTAAAATCATGGGTTGTCTCCCATAAGCGCTTTTCTTTAACGCCTTTCAGCTAGGCGCAGAAAGTGTGTATCAAGTATTATCAAGAGATGAAGCATCGACTTCATAATTTTCACAATTTGTCCCATTAGGTATCTTAGATGCTCCCTTATCTATAGTGGTATTAAGAGCTTTATCAATTTTAGGCCTATAATAGTTTTTTGGTTTAGGCACCTTAGTGACATACATGAACTTTTGCTCCTTACCCACATAAGCTTTCTCTCTAAACTTAATAGATGAAAAAGTTGACCCCAAGGTTCCCATAGCTTCTTCAAGTTCACCAATCCTTTGGGTTTTATTATCATGAATAGCACAAGCTTCTAAGATGGCAATTTTCTCATTAATTCCCCCTAGAGATTTGTCAAGTTTATCGTTGCTATTAAGTAATTCCCCCATTTTAGTCTCAATACTTGGAAGATTTTGTTCTATGGTTTCCAACTTTTTCATGACATCTTCAAGAGAGATTTCAATTTTAACTTCATTAACAGGTGGTATTCTAAATAGACTCTCAATAATGCAACTAGCTTCTAAAGCAGGAGTGCCTAGGAAATTACCTCCCGTGAGACAATCAAGAACATACCTATTCCAGCTAGAGATACCAACATAAAAATTCCTGAGTAGGATAGTGGTGGAGTGTTTCTTAGTGCACCTATTATGGGCATCAATAATTCTATACCAAGCATCTTTTAAACATTCTCCCCCTTGTTTCTTAAACGAACGAACTTCAACTTCAGGATTACTCATTTTAGCAATAGTAAATAAAGCAAACTAGATAAAGTAAATGCAAGTAACTAATTTTTTTGTGTTTTTAATATGGAGATTGCAAACAAGACAGTAAATAAAGTAAAGCTAGCAACTATTTTTTTTTTGTGTTTTGATATAATGCAGCAAACAAAGTAGCAAATAAAATAAATCAAGACAAAAACAAAGTAAAGAGATTGGAAGTGGAGACTCCCCTTGCAGCGTGTCTTGATCTCCCCGGCAACGGCGCCAGAAAAAGTCTTGATGCTAACACGCAGTTGACGTGCCCGTTGGGAACCCCAAGAGGAAGGTGTGATGCGTACAGCGGCAAGTTTTCCCTCCGTAAGAAACCAAGGATTATCGAACCAGTAGGAGCCAAGAAGCACGTTGAAGGTTGATGGCGGCGGAGTGTAGTGCGGCGCAACACCAGGGATTCCGGCGCCAATGTGGAACATGCACAACACAACCAAGATACTTTGTCCCATCGTAATAGTGAGGTTGTCAATCTCACCGGCTTGCTGTAACAAAGGATTAGATGTATAGTGTGGATGATGATGTTTGCAGAAAACAGTAGAACGAGTATTGCAGTAGACTGTATTCGATGTAAAGAATGGGCCGGGGTCCACAGTTCACTAGTGGTGTCTCTCCCATAAGAATAAGTATGTTGGGTGAACAAATTACAGTTGGGCAATTGACAAATAAAGAGGGCATGACCATGCACATACATGTTATGATGAGTAGTGTGAGATTTAATTGGGCATTACGACAAAGTACATAGACCGCTATCCAGCATGCATCTATGCCTAAAAAGTCCACCTTCAGGTTATCATCCGAACCCCCTCCAGTATTAAGTTGCAAACAACAGACAATTGCATTAAGTATGGTGTGTAATGTAATCAATAAATATATCCTTAGACATAGCATTGATGTTTTATCCCTAGTGGCAACAGCACATCCACAACCTTAGAACTTTCTGTCACTGTCCCAGATTTAATGGAGGCATGAACCCACTATCGAGCATAAATACTCCCTCTTGGAGTTACAAGCAAAAACTTGGCCAGAGCCTCTACTAGCAACGGAGAGCATGCAAGATCATAAACAACACATAGATGATAGATTGATAATCAACACAACATAGCATTCACTATTCATCGGATCCCAACAAACGCAACATATATTATTACAGATAGATGATCTTGATCATGTTAGACAGCTCACAAGATCCAACAATGATAGCACAATTAGGAGAAGACGACCATCTAGCTACTACTATGGACCCATAGTCCAGGGGTGAACTACTCACACATCACTCCGGAGGCGACCATGGCAGTGAAGAGTCCTCCGGGAGATGATTCCCCTCTCCGGCAGGGTGCCGGAGGCGATCTCCTGAATCCCCCGAGATGGGATTGGCGGCGGCGGCGTCTCTGGAAGGTTTTCCGTATCGTGGCTCTCGGTACTGGAGCTATTATCGATGAAGGATTAAGTAGGCGGAAGGGTAGGTCAGGGGGCGCCACAAGGGGCCCACACGCTAGGGCCGCGCGGCCAGCACCTGGGCTGCGCCGCCCTAGTGTGGCGTCGCCTCGTCGCCCCACTTCGTATTTCCCCCGGTGTTCTGGAAGCTTCATGGAAAAATAAGATCCTGGGCGTTGATTTCGTCCAATTCCGAGAATATTTCCTTACTAGGATTTCTGAAACCAAAAACAGCAGAAAACAACAACTGGCTCTTCGGCATCTTGTTAATAGGTTAGTGTCGGAAAATGCATAAATATGACATAAAGTATGTATAAAACATGTAGGTATCATCAATAAAGTAGCATGGAACATAAGAAATTATTGATACGTTGGAGACGTATCAATGGTGAAACTATGATCGGCACAGAGGTGGCCGCGGTGTTCTTGAAACGTCGAGTCCAGCCAGTCATGGCCAGAGTTCGTACGATGTGGTTGTATTCGGGTTCAAAGGATGAAACCAGGATAAACATTGCTGAACTATCGGAAAAGGAGCTGCTTGATGAAGTTCGTCACCTTACTCTCTTTAGTCAGGAAGACTCGATCCCGTTGATATCTTCTTATATATTCTCCTCTTGATGCTGATCACCCACCGTCAGAGGTAATTTTCCTTCTCATACTCTTATTACTCTGTTCCACTTAGTCAACATAACTACTTATTGTTCTTATTTGTTCTTTTCTTCGACAGATCCCCATAGTTTCTGGAAACCTACACGATTTGCCAAACGATACTTCCGAGGGAAGAGGCTCCTCAGCCCCTGTTGATTTTCATACTGCCGAGTATACGGGCCCAAAGAACGAACACGATGATTCGATAGATTCTGAAGCTGTCCACACCGATCTTCCTTCCTCAGCCAATGATGCTTGCGACACAAAGGGATCAGTGCGTGATGATGACGCTGATCGTGATGCCTTTGTTAATGCAGCTGTGGAGGAGACCAGAGCTTCACCCGTGAAGAGATCAACCGGCGGCTTTGCCGATGAAGATGATCTCTTCGATATGTAAGTGCCTTCTTCCTACAATTCATATTTTGTCTTTATCACTCGCATTTCTTTCATAATTCTTGTCAACCATTTCCTTTCGCAGTGACGAAGGTTTCATTGAACATCCGTCTAAGAAAGCCAAATCTGGCGCTGCTCCGCTGGACGTCGCGGCTTCCGAAGCTTCGGCTCCTATGGCAGCCCCCGCGGCCCAGGTATTGACTGCTTCCTCCCTCTCTAGGGGGAAAGATGTCCCTTCAACTACTGCCGCCACGACCCCTCCTTCAGGAATACCTGTAAGTCTCTTTTGATTACAACGCGAATTTCCCTGAATGCGCCTTGTTTAATGATTCTTTGTCAAACATCTATTTTCCCCCTTTCCTTAAGAACCTGTGGGGCGTTATATCTTCTTTGGAGGCCTCCGCCTCCCAATTTACTTCCCTGGAGGCGGACAAGGTTCGGCTGCAGAAGGAAGTTAAATCTTCTTCCTAAAAGTTGGACGGCGCAGTCAAAATAGTCGCCGCAGCTCGCCAAGAGGTCGACTCCCTGAAGGAGGAACTGGGCAAGCTGAAGGAGAAGCTGAAAGAGAAGGAAGCGTCTAGGCTGGTCGCCGAAGCTCGGGCGACTGAAAAAGATGAACTTCTTCGCCAGTCTTCCTTAGCATTGCTTGGTAATTTCTTTTATGCTTCTCTGTCGATTATTGCGCTTATGAATTTGATTCTTTGTCAGTAATCTTTTCTATTTCATTCTCTTGCAGAGGCCGCCGACATCCCTGCCAATGCCTTGGACAAGATTCCAAACAACTGTCCGGCAAACGGTGTGTCGATGACTCTCGCCTCCCACCAGCTTACACGGGAGCTTCTTGAAAAGGGCAAAGGTGCCATGGCGCGGATGCACTCGATGATCTTCCCCAAGATCAGTCAAGACAAGACTCTGGGGCAGCTAATCGATGCCTTCGCAGTCGACACCAAGGAGGTTATTGAGGTATTCAAACGCACTTCACGTACCTATGGTGCCCTCTGAGCCTTCCAAATTATGATGGGTGATACGTCTCCGACGTATCGATAATTTCTTATGTTCCATGCCACATTATTGATGTTATCTACATGTTTTATGCACACTTTATGTCATATTCGTGCATTTTCTGGAACTAACCTATTAACAAGATGCCGAAGTGCCAGTTCCTGTTTTCTGCTGTTTTTGGTTTCAGAAATCCTAGTAACGAAATATTCTCGGAATCGGACGAAATCAACGCCCAAGTTCCTATTTTCACCGGAAGCATCCAGAACACCCGGGAAGGACCAGAGGGGGGGCACTGGGCCCCCAGACCATAGGCCGGCGCGGCCCAGGCCCTGGCCGCGCCGCCCTATGGTGTCGTCGCCCCTTCGACCCTCCTGCGCCGCCTCTTCGCCTATATAAAGCCCCTGGATCGAAAACCCTGATACGATTGGCGAAAACCACAGAAACCTTCCAGAGCCGCCGCCATCGCGACGCCAAGATCTGGGGGACAGGAGTCTCTGTTCCGGCACGCTGCCGGAGCGGGGAAGTGCCCCCGGAAGGCTTCTCCATCGACACCGCTGCCATCTCCACCGCCATCTTCATCACCGCTGCTGCTCCCATGAGGAGGGAGTAGTTCTCCATCGAGGCTCGGGGCTGTACCGGTAGCTATGTGGTTCATCTCTCCCATGTACCTCAATACAATAATCTCATGAGCTGCTTTACATGATTGAGATTCATATGAGTTTGTATCACAATTTATCTATGTGCTACTCTAGCAATGTTATTAAAGTAGTTTTATTCCTCCTGCACGTGTGTAAAGGTGACAGTGTGTGCACCGTGTTAGTACTTGGTTTATGCTATGATCATGATCTCTTGTAGATTGCGAAGTTAACTATTGCTATGATAATATTGATGTGATCTATTCCTCCTACATATGCATGAAGGTGACAGTGTGCATGCTATGTTAGTACTTGGTTTAGTCTGTTGATCTATCTTACACTACAAGGTTACTAAAATATGAACAGTAATTGTGGAGCTTGTTAACTCCGGCATTGAGGGTTCGTGTAATCCTACGCAATGTGTTCATCATCCAACAAAAGTGTAGAGTATGCATTTATCTATTCTGTTATGTGATCAATGTTGAGAGTGTCCACTAGTGAAAGTCTAATCCCTAGGCCTTGTTCCTAAATACTGCTGCGTTACTACTGCTTGTTTACTGTTTTACTGCGTTACTACTGCTGCAATACTGCCACCATCAACTACACGCCAGCAAGCTATTTTCTGGCATTGTTGCTACTGCTCCTATATATTCATACCACCTGTATTTCACTATCTCTTCGCCGAACTAGTGCACCTATTAGGTGTGTTGGGGACACAAGAGACTTCTTGCTTTGTGGTTGCAGGGTTGCATGAGAGGGATATCTTTGACCTCTTCCTCCCTGAGTTCGATAAACCTTTGGTGATCCACTTAAGGGAAAACTTGCTGCTATTCTACAAACCTCTGCTCTTGGAGGCCCAACACTGTCTACAGGAAAGGAGGGGGAACGTAGACATCAAGCTATTTTCTGGCGCCGTTGCCGGGGAGGAAAGGTAAAAGGTACTCACACTCCGGACCTCGGCTACTAAGCTATTTCCCGGCGCTGTAAGTACTCGAAGATATTTCCTTTAGATCCTGCAATTGCATCTTTTTGTTTCTTGTTTACACTAGTTGGCATAATGGACAAGAATGATCTTCTTATTCTATTTCCTGATTTAAAACATGGATTGTTTGATGCGAAAATTAAAAAACCTATGGAATCTTATTTGCATGCTGGTAGTAATAATAGTATGAACGCTTTGAACACCATTGTTGCTAATGATATGGAAAATTCTAAGCTTGGGGAAGCTGGCTTTGATGAGCATGATATTTTTAGTCCCCCAAGAATTGAGGAGGAAATTTACTTTGATGATTCTTTACCTCCTATTTATGATGATTATAATGATAGTAGTCTTTTGTTACCACCTGTTATGGAGGAGAAATTTGATTATGATTACAATATGCCTCCTATATATGATAGCTACTTTGTTGAATTTGCTCCCACTACAACTAATAAAATTGATTATGCTTATGTGGAGAGTAATGATAATTTTATGCATGAGACTCGTGATAAGAATGCTTTATGTGATAGTTATATTGTTGAGTTTGCTCATGTTGCTACTGAAAGTTATTATGAGAGAGGAAAATATGGTTGTAGAAATTTTCATGTTACTAAAACACCTCTCTATGTGCTGAAATTTTTGAAGCTACACTTATTTTATCTTCCTATGCTTTCTACTTTGCTCTTCATGAACTTGTTTATTTACAAGATTCCTATGCATAGGAAGCATGTTAGACTTAAATTTGTTTCATACTTGCCTCTTGATGCTCTCTTTTGCTTCAAATACTATTTCTTGCGAGTGCATCATTAAAACTGCTGAGCCCATCTTAATGGCTATAAAGAAAAGAACTTCTTGGGAGATAACCCATGTGTTATTTTGCTACAGTACTTTGTTTTATATTTGTGTCTTGGAAGTTGTTTACTACTGTAGCAACCTCTCCTTATCTTAGTTTTGTGATTTGTTGTGCCAAGTTAAGCCGTTGATAGAAAAGTAAGTACTAGATTTGGATTACTGCGCAGGAACAGATTTCTTTGCTGTCACGAATCTGGGCTGTTTTCCCCTGTAGGTAACTCAGAAAATTATGCCAATTTACGTGAGTGATCCTCAGATATGTACGCAACTTTCATTCAATTTGAGCATTTTCATTTGAGCAAGTCTGGTGCCATTTTAAAATTCGTCAATACGAACTGTTCTGTTTTGACAGATTCTATCTTTTATTTCGCATTGCCTCTTTTGCTATGTTGGATGAATTTATTTGATCCACTAATGTCCAGTAGCATTATGCAATGTCCAGAAGTGTTAAGAATGATTGTGTCACCTCTGAATATGTTAATTTTTATTGTGCACTAACCCTCTAATGAGTTGTTTCGAGTTTGGTGTGGAGGAAGTTTTCAAGGATCAAGAGAGGAGTATGATGCAACATGATCAAGGAGAGTGAAAGCTCTAAGCTTGGGGATGCCCCGGTGGTTCACCCCTGCATATATCAAGAAGACTCAAGCGTCTAAGCTTGGGGATGCCCAAGGCATCCCCTTCTTCATCGACAACATTATCAGGTTCCTTCTCTTGAAACTATATTTTTATTCGGTCACATCTTATGTGCTTTACTTGGAGCGTCTGTATGCTTTATTTTTGTTTGTGTTTGAATAAATTTGATTACATCATGCTTGTGTGGGAGAGAGACACGCTCCGCTGTTGCATATGAACACATGTGTTCTTAGCTTTTAATATTCATGGCGAAGTTTCTTCTTCGTTAAATTGTTATATGGTTGGAATTGGAAAATGCTACATGTAGTAATTGCTATAATGTCTTGGGTAATGTGATACTTGGCAATTGTTGTGCTCATGATTAAGCTCTTGCATCATATGCTTTGCACCCATTAATGAAGAAATACATAGAGCTTGCTAAAATTTGGTTTGCATAATTGGTCTCTCTAAGGTCTAGATAATTTCTAGTATTGAGTTTGAACAACAAGGAAGACGGTGTAGAGTCTTATAATGTTTTCAATATGTCTTTTATGTGAGTTTTGCTGCACTGGTTCATCCTTGTGTTTGTTTCAAATAACCTTGCTAGCCTAAACCTTGTATCGAGAGGGAATACTTCTCATGCATCCAAATCCTTGAGCCAAACAACACTATGCCATTTGTGTCCACCATACCTACCTACTACATGGTATTTTCCGCCATTCCAAAGTAAATTGCTTGAGTGCTATCTTTAAAATTCCATCATTCACCTTTGCAATATATAGCTCATGGGACAAATAGCTTAAAAACTATTGTGGTATTGAATATGTAATTATGCACTTTATCTCTTATTAAGTTGCTTGTTGTGCGATAACCATGTTCACTGGGGACGCCATCAACTACTCTTTGTTGAATTTCATGTGAGTTGCTATGCATGTTCGTCTTGTCTGAAGTAAGAGCGATCTACCACCTTATGGTTAAGCATGCATATTGTTAGAGAAGAACATTGGGCCGCTAACTAAAGCCATGATCCATGGTGGAAGTTTCAGTTTTGGACATATATCCTCAATCTCAGATGAGAAAATTATTAATTGTTGTTACATGCTTATGCATAAAAGAGGAGTCCATTATCTGTTGTCTATGTTGTCCCGGTATGGATGTCTAAGTTGAGAATAATCAATAGCGAGAAATCCAATGCGAGCTTTCTCCTTAGACCTTTGTACAGGCGGCATAGAGGTACCCCTTTGTGACACTTGGTTAAAACATGTGCATTGTGATGATCCGGTAGTCCAAGCTAATTAGGACAAGGTGCGGGCACTATTAGTATACTATGCATGAGGCTTGCAACTTGTAAGATATAATTTACATTATACATATGCTTTATTACTACCATTGACAAAATTGTTTCATGTTTTCAAAATCAAAGCTCTAGCACAAATATAGCAATCGATGCTTTTCCTCTATGGAGGACCATTCTTTTACTTCATTGTTGAGTCAGTTCACCTATTTCTCTCCACCTCAAGAAGCAAACACTTGTGTGAACTGTGCATTGATTCCTACATATTTGCTTATTGCACTTATTATATTATTCTATGTTGACAATATCCATGAGATATACATGTTACAAGTTGAAAGCAACCGCTGAAACTTAATCTTCCATTGTGTTGCTTCAATATCTTTACTAAGAATTTATTGCTTTATGAGTAACTCTTATGCAAGACTCATTGATGCTTGTCTTGAAGTGCTATTCATGAAAAGTCTTTGCTATATGATTCACTTGTTTACTCATGTCATATACATTGTTTTGATCGCTGCATTCACTACATATGCTTTACAAATAGTATGATCAAGATTATGATGGCATGTCACTCCAGAAATTATCTGTGTTATCGTTTTACCTGCTCGGGACGAGCAGAACTAAGCTTGGGGATGCTGATACGTCTCCGACGTATCGATAATTTCTTATGTTCCATGCCACATTATTGATGTTATCTACATGTTTTATGCACACTTTATGTCATATTCGTGCATTTTCTAGAACTAACCTATTAACAAGATGCCGAAGTGCCAGTTCCTGTTTTCTGCTGTTTTTGGTTTCAGAAATCCTAGTAACGAAATATTCTCGGAATCGGACGAAATCAACGCCCAAGTTCCTATTTTCACCGGAAGCATCCATAACACCCGGGAAGGACCAGAGGGGGGGCACTGGGCCCCCGGACCATAGGCCGGCGCGGCCCAGGCCCTGGCCGCGCCGCCCTATGGTGTCGTCGCCCCTTCGACCCTCCTGCGCCGCCTCTTCGCCTATATAAAGCCCCTGGATCGAAAACCCTGATTCGATTGGCGAAAACCACAGAAACCTTCCAGAGCCGCCGCCATCGCGACGCCAAGATCTGGGGGACAGGAGTCTCTGTTCCGGCACGCTGCCGGAGCGGGGAAGTGCCCCCGGAAGGCTTCTCCATCGACACCGCTGCCATCTCCACCGCCATCTTCATCACCGCTGCTGCTCCCATGAGGAGGGAGTAGTTCTCCATCGAGGCTCGGGGCTGTACCGGTAGCTATGTGGTTCATCTCTCCCATGTACCTCAATACAATAATCTCATGAGCTGCTTTACATGATTAAGATTCATATGAGTTTGTATCACAATTTATCTATGTGCTACTCTAGCAATGTTATTAAAGTAGTTTTATTCCTCCTGCACGTGTGTAAAGGTGACAGTGTGTGCACCGTGTTAGTACTTGGTTTATGCTATGATCATGATCTCTTGTAGATTGCGAAGTTAACTATTGCTATGATAATATTGATGTGATCTATTCCTCCTACATATGCATGAAGGTGACAGTGTGCATGCTATGTTAGTACTTGGTTTAGTCTGTTGATCTATCTTACACTACAAGGTTACTAAAATATGAACAGTAATTGTGGAGCTTGTTAACTCCGGCATTGAGGGTTCGTGTAATCCTACGCAATGTGTTCATCATCCAACAAAAGTGTAGAGTATGCATTTATCTATTCTGTTATGTGATCAATGTTGAGAGTGTCCACTAGTGAAAGTCTAATCCCTAGGCCTTGTTCCTAAATACTGCTGCGTTACTACTGCTTGTTTACTGTTTTACTGCGTTACTACTGCTGCAATACTGCCACCATCAACTACACGCCAGCAAGCTATTTTCTGGCATTGTTGCTACTGCTCCTATATATTCATACCACCTGTATTTCACTATCTCTTCACCGAACTAGTGCACCTATTAGGTGTGTTGGGGACACAAGAGACTTCTTGCTTTGTGGTTGCAGGGTTGCATGAGAGGGATATCTTTGACCTCTTCCTCCCTGAGTTCGATAAACCTTGGGTGATCCACTTAAGGGAAAACTTGCTGCTGTTCTACAAACCTCTGCTCTTGGAGGCCCAACACTGTCTACAGGAAAGGAGGGGGAACGTAGACATCAATGGGTCATGGCTTCAAGGCCGATATCGAAGAGATGTCTAAGGAGCTGCCGAAAGAGCAAGATGGGCGGTTCATTGATTTAAGCATCTTCAAAACGTCAGCCCTTAAGTGTGCACGCCAGCTCCTTGAGCTGGTTTAATCAAGGAAAACATCAGCTGGCCCCAGTTTATCTACTCAGACCCAAGCCCCTTGATTTTTGTAACAAACTTCTCTTTGAGTTGTTGTGAAACAATGTTCCATCGCAAAACTTATGTTTGTAATAAACTCCGTGCTAGCAATGTTGCTAGTACACCCTTGTTATGATATTTTCACGTGCACTCTCCCGATGGGAGTACCTTCTGATGTTGATGCGAAGCGATCCGTCATGCCTTTGACGATGTTCCTTGCAGGTTTTCCCGGTGCCTGCATTTGTTGACGATTCTTCGGGTGCTCTTTCTGAAGATGACCGAATCCAGCGTATGAAGGATCGGATCACGCAGTTGGAAAAGGATCTGCGCAGCACCTATGCCTTGGCTGCCATTATCAAGAAGAAGGGCGAGATTGCAGCCGACGTAGAGCGCTATGCTCTTACTGAACTGCATAAGGCCAATAAAAATTTAAACTGTAAGTTCCCTGGTCCTTGTGCTCATTAGTCTTTATCAAAAACGCATCGCCTGATCTTCCGTTGATTCCTTTGCTAGTCATAGCTTTGAACCGTGCTGAAGAGAACAAGCGGATCCACGAGCGCGTTAACGCACTGACCCAACTGTCATCAGCCGAAGAGATTTTCTGGAGGGAGCACTCGAAAGCTTCGGCTGTCGCACAATTCCAGGATCGGGTCCAGCAGGTCCACCATTTCTTCGACAAGTGCTACAATGCCCTAAGGGTAATTTGGAGGACGATGTTTCCTTTGAATGCGGTCCCTCCCACACTGTTAACTCTGATGTCTGAATTTGGGAATACCAAGAAAATTCGAGACTTGGTGCGAGCTCAGGTTTTTGCAGGTGCCAGATTTACACTTGCCCTCGTCCTCGCACGTTATCCTTCTGCAAATCTGCTAGCTATCGCCAACGCGGTTGGTGATTTGGAGACGCTGTACCCGAAGGTATTGTTGCCCACCAATATAATTGTCGACAAGCTTGAGAAGGATTCGAAGGTACCTGAAGAAAGAGAGACTCCGCAAGAGTAATTCAGGGTTAGGTTTTTATTTGTAAATAGTTATTTTGGCTACTTTGTCCAAGCGTTTGGATTGCGTAGTTCAAACTTCTTGTTCGGTATATACATGTATATGTACTTTTACCGTGTCAATGCCGTTGGCAAATTTTGAAGGAGCAAATCTTAATTGCCCATTTAGACGAATGTGTATTCGTTGGTCAGCAAATTATTTGAGTGATCAGCTCGTGTTGCAGGTCTTGCTAAACCCGTTGTATGTGCAACTTTGCTTTCAACCGATGTATGTTCTGACAGCAGCTCCCGAATATATCGGGTGCAATAACTCTGCCGATGAGCCCGTTGTTCTTTGATATTTCCATAAGTAAAATATCGAACGTGGGTTGTGTTATATGTACTTCCAAACTCTTGCTATTTATGGCGCTCGTAGAGGCATCTATAGCAGAGGGAGGACTTAGTGTCCTTGTTTATTTTACATCCTGTAGCACTCGTAGAGGCTTTTTCGGAGCACGATCTTTTGCCGCGTACTATGTTGCACCATCGTTCGCCAGAGGGCGTAAGCAAGGTTTACGATGATGCGGTTTAGTTGCTCCGAATTACTGCAATGCTTTTCAAGGAATCAAAACTTAAGTTCTCATTAATAATAGAAACACGGGACTAAAGGGCGAAAAAGGGAGAGCCCTGCTTGAAAAGAAAGGGAAAACTAAACACTAGTAAACCGCTTAAGCAAGGAAGGGGTTCTTCTCATCTTCTGGCTTGTTCACCACGTTAGTGGTTATCGAAGCGTCGTTGATTTCACCATGGGTCTAGACAGCGATTGCCAGTGTCTTGCTGTCTCCTATGTCTTTTGTGCCATCAGCTGCCAAAGCTTTTGCTGCCGAAGCTTTAGCTGCAGAAGTTTGTGCTGCCGAAGCTTCTAGAGCAAGGTTGGCTGGCTTCTTCTTCGCTCCTCTGACGCGTTCTTCTTCCTTATTATCGCGTGACGATGACTTGGAAGGAAGATCAGTAATTTCCTGCTTCAGCCCAAACTTTGAAACAATCTTCTGAAAGTCGCGATCACAATTGTCTGAGCGTGAGAAACTTCCATAGACTGTGATGTTTGTCCCATTGCTCCCATGCATTTTCAGCTTGAGGTATGCGTAGTGCGGTACAGCCATGAACTTGGCATAAGCTGGTCTTTCGAGTATAGCGTGATACTGCGATTCCCAGTTCACGACTTCGAACTCGATCTTTTCCTTCCTGAAGTTGTCGGGTTTGCCAAAGATGACGTTCAGGTAAACTTTGCCAAGAGAGTACGCCGGTGAAGTGGGGAGAATCCCATGAAAACAGGTGTCCGTTTCTTCTAGCATTCTCATGGTGATCCCCATACTCTTGATTGTGTCGACGAATATCAGGTTTAGTCCACTTCCACCATCCATGAAGACTTTGCTCATCTTGAACCCCCCGACCTGCGCCTCGACTACTAAGGCAGCGTGTCCTGGTTTTGTTATGGTCATCGGGTGATCTGCTCGGCTGAACGTAATGTTCTGAGACGACCACTCGACATATTCAGGGATGTTCGCCATGATACTTTCTGCCAGATTGATTTCTCGAGTGAGCTTCTTCATTTCTCTTCTTGAAACACCTGTCATGTGGATCATGCTCATCTGCCCACGTGGTGGTGGAAACGCCTCGTTGGGTTGGTGAGGTTGAGCCTGCTGGACCTGATGCTGCGGTGGAGGTGGTGGTGGTGGTGGATGTTGCTGCTGCTGGAAGAGTTTCTGCATGTCAATGAACTGCCTACAGTCTCTGAGCAAGTGTCTTGACTTCGTTTTGTTGTCCTTAGAATCAACGTACGAGTGCAAGTAACAGAGAGCGTTGATCTGCTCAACGTAGGGTAGTTCGGGAGTCCTCTGTGGTTGTGGTTTGTAATTGCCAGGGTTCCCAGAGTTGTTCTGATTACCGTCCTGCCGATCGTCTCGTCTGTCGTCATACCGATCGTCCTGCCGATCAGATTATCCTGCGGCTACCAGGTTATTGTTGTCATAGCTGCGGTTTTTCCTCTTCTTGTGGCGATCCCTTCGTCCACCCGAGTCGTGCTTCGGTTGGTCGTCATCTTCGTCGTCACTGCGTTGTCGCGGCTTTCGTACGTTGTCCTCGCCATCAGCCCAGCTGTTGGTGATTTCCATTAACTTGGTTATGGTTTTTGGCTTTTTGCGCCCGAGTTCCTCTATGTAGCTTTCACGTCGGATGCCATCGCTGAAGGCGTCGATTACTCTGTCGGCAGATACATCTTCAGCAGCGTTTAGGAGCTTGGTAAATCTCCCGATGTATGCGCGCATCGATTCCTTCTGCTTTTGCTGGCAATGCCGTAACTCTTCGATCCCGATGGGTCTTTTGTATGTTGCTTGGAAATTGGCAATGAAAGCGTCTACTAGGTCGTCCCATGATTTGATGGAACCCTTCGGCAGACCTCTTAACCAGGCTCGTGCTGAATCCTTTAGGTAAAGCTGCAAGCATTGCATCGCTGCTATCTGATTCCCTTTGTGCAGAATCACAGTCTGCAAATAGTCGTCTATCCAGGACCTTGGCTCCTGCTGCCCATCGTATTTGGCAGCGTCAGTAGGGGTGGGTTTAAACTTTCTGGGTGGCATCGCCTCACGGATTTTGTAGCTTAAACAATCGGCTCCCCTTAGCTCGCCGTCGTTCTCCTGACTCTCATCCGAAGAATCACTGTCATATTCCTCTCTAGCGGCGCGTCGTCGCCTTGCTTTGTAGATTCTGCTCTGGGTGATTTCATCTCGAGCGTCTCTCGCATGATGCTTTGAGCCACTAGCCTGCAACGTGGTCTTTTCCTTCCGCGGGACCATATTATCTCCCAAAATTGCGAGACTTTCTAGGGCACCTCGATGGGCTTGAGCCATGGAGCCTTCAGGGCGCTGATTGATG
Organism: Lolium perenne; assembly: GCF_019359855.2. Lineage (NCBI taxonomy): Eukaryota > Viridiplantae > Streptophyta > Magnoliopsida > Poales > Poaceae > Lolium > Lolium perenne. The sequence goes on from NC_067245.2 coordinate 73,427,708, forward strand.
AGGTATGCAGCGAGATTGGCATTCGCTCCCGCGACGGTTTTTGGTCGTGGCATGCCCGCGGTGTCAGTGGTCATAAAGGACTTGGTCAGATTTGAGTTATTTCTCTAGCGTCATCTTTCGAGAGCCTGGATAATCTTGATCGGTGCTTGCCTGCCCCTTGAGTGCTTCGAGAGGCGCTTCCTCGCGAGCCTCTCCGTCGTTCGCTAGATTGGTCTGCCGCGGATAGGCGTCTCTCGAGGGTGGCTTGCTCTTTGGATAGTCGCTCTTGATTTTTTTCCAATATGGATCGGTAAGAGTTGAGGGTTCCAACCGTGGTTCCTGCACGGAGCGGCGTGTTGTTAAGCACGGCTGCCCTGGCTGCTGCCCACTCCTCCTCTGTGATGGTGTAATCGTTGTTGTTGTTACTGGCGTTGTTCTCAAAACTTGCTCGTCTGCTGGAGCGGGGGGTGTGATCTCCGTCCCCCTGTTCCTCGTGTTGTTGGCAACATAAACCTGGTGGTGCGCCATTCTTCGGGTGGCACTTTGGACGATGATGTCGACACTATCCTCTCCCGATGAGTACTGGGCATTGCAGATGAACGGTGTGTCGCTTGATCCTAGCCCGTGCCTGGTGTCACAGTTCAAGCAGTAGTACGAAGTCATCTCCGAAGATGTGGGATTGTCGGATCCAACCGACATGGAAGACGTCGAACGAGGAGTCGATGGCGCGGGCGAGTTCGTTGAGCCTGTCAGACCAGCCGAAAGGTCGACTGATGACGACGTGCTTGGACCTGTCGATCTAGAGGTGAGTGGTTCCGGCAGCCGAAGGACTCCTTCCGAGTTGACGTTGTAGTGGACGCTGCCGAAGGTCATCTCCATGTTTCCTTGTAGATCGGAAAAGGTTGAGCGAGACGAGTCGATGTGCGGGGTGAATTCGTAGGAGCCGAAGCGAATCGGGCTTCCCAGATTTGGCGATGATGGTGTCGATGAAGCTGCTGATGACATGACTGGTTCTGCCGATGACCGATCTTGTGCCGACAGGGTTCCCACAGACGGCGCCAATTGTCGAGGGTACTCCTCGGCAATGCCCTTCTATTGGGGCTTAGGGTTAGTGGAATCCTGTAAGCTAACACGAGACATCGGTTCACAGACAAGCGGGGAGAGCGATTTACCCAGGTTCGGGGCCCTCGATGAGGTAAAACCCTTACGTCCTGCCTGTCTGATCTTAATTATGAAGATATTGGGTTACAATGGGGTGCCGAAGAGTTCGGCTGAGATCTCGTCGAGAGGCTAAGTGCTGCAGAGACCTAGCTCTAGACTTTTGGTGGCTAAGATTGCTATGATTGATCGTGTCCCTCGGCAGCCCCTCTCCTGGCCTTTATATAGGTGGCCAGGTCTCAAGAAGTCTAACCGAGTAGGACTAGATTTACAGTAGTTCTAAATCTAAACTTTCCTTGTTCGGCTCCTTCCTTGTCTTGTCCGCCAAGGAACCTTCTGGTGCGCCATCCAAGTGGCCCGTCTTGCCTTCGAGTGCCTTCATGTACCTCCAACTAGATTGTATAGGATATGGCAATGTCGGTTACCCGAAGGGTAATGCCCTCGTCACATGGAGTTCACCGTGAACTCTCCAGATCGGTCAACGCCCCTGACCAAGGTTAGTTTTATCAATAATTGTTTGCAGCAGTCTCCATTCTTCCGAGGCAGGATGGCTAAAAGTTCTGCGGAAATGGATACCCAGCTCCGCGTTGCAAGCCGACGCCACCGAAATGATGGGGTTGTCACAGATACTAAACAGGTTCGGGAAGCAATCTCTGAGGGGTCTAGGGCCAGCCCAAACGTCAAACCAGAATTGTGTACGCGCCCCGTCGCCAATCTGGTGTCTGGCCCCTAACTTAAAATAATGCTTGATTTTGTGCAAGGATTTCCAGAACGGCGAAGCCCCTGGCTCATGCCTGAAAAAATGTCTCTTGCTTCGGCATATTTAGCGGAGATAACTTAGGCCCAAATCGAGTTGTCTCATTGGAACAGCTTCCAGATCCACTTCAGCATGAGGGCAGTGTTCATCTTCTTGGAGTTAATAATGCCTAGGCCTCCACAATCCTTTGGTCTACACACATCCGGCCAGTTGACCAAGTGATACTTACGTTTCGTCCCGGCTCCTTCCCAAAAGCACCGGGCACGGTGGGAGTCAAATTTTGCGTGCACCCCATCCCGGAGAAGGAACAACACCATTGCAAACATTGGCAGGCTGGCTAAGCAAGAGTTAGAGAGGATCAGCCTCACCCTGAGGACAAAAACCTTCCTAACCAAGATTCAATTCTGATACCCAGCTTCTGCACAAGGAACATCCATTGATCCATGGTGAGCTTTTGGTCGGCAATAGGCAAGCCGAGGTAGACGAAAGGGAACTCACCAATTTGCAATTCAGCATATCAGCAACCCTTTGCATGATTTTCGGGGTTTGTCCCATGACCATCACCTCGTTTTTATGGTAGTTAATCTTAAGGCCATACATCTCCTCAAAGCACATCAGCAGAAATTTCAAGTTGCTGAGCTTTTGCTCGTTGTATTGGACTAAAATCAGGGTGTCGTCAGCATACTGTAAATGTGAAATCCCCCCTGGGATCAAGTGGGGAACCACGCCCGCAATGTGTTAACCACGCCTCCCCCCCTGGGATCATGATCATGTACTCACTAGCAACACCTGAGTAGTTGGCACCCAACAGCCAAAAATCAGTCTGCATCCCACATGGTGATCGAGGTCAGCTTCTCGGAAGCAAATAAAATGGATCGATCGTCGGTGCCCTTGAATTCAGCGTAAAACTTTGCAAACTACAATCATATTGTGCAATGCATGCATCATCAAATTTCTTTTATCAATTTTTAAAGCTTTTCATCTACTTTCCAAACTATTTTACGTGGGGTTAACCAAATGGCATCCATTTATCCGTAAAAAAATAACATCCAATTAATGGTGTTCTGGATAGCATATTTTCTTTTGAATGATCATCATCATGTTATTTTACATCATAAAAAGTGTTCAGATCATGTGGTAATGTACACGATATAATCTGACTATGTATAATTGAAGGAAAATAATATATTCACACCGCTGCTAGAAATGAGAAGGTAAGAGCATCTCCAGCAGTTTCCTCGGGAAGGCCCCCAGGTTCCTCGGGAAGGCCCCCAGGATCCCTTTTTTCGCTCGGATGGACGAAAATGGCCCATCTACGCCCCCGAAACCACGTTTTCGCCCGGATTAGGGCTTTCATCCATCCGGAGAGCTCAGGTCAGCTCCGAGCGCTCGGGAGTCCGGACGAAACGAAAACGCGGGAAACGTCGAGAAAACTTTCCCACGCGGATGGTGGCCCCGACTTGTCGGCGACAAAGGCCAATCGTCTTCCGTGCACTTCAAAAGCCTGCTGTCGGTCAGTCTTCGCTGGACGCGCAGCTTCCACGCGGCGAGTTAATGTCGTCGCCTCGGATTTACGCAGGGCTCCCTCTATTTATCGCAGAACCTACCGCGTCTGGCCGCATTCAGCACCACCGTCTCCCTCCTCTCCCCAGCCCTGTCTTCTCTCCCCAATCCGCCTCCAGTGAGCAATGGCGGGTCACGGCGAAGGCGCGGCGAACAATGGCTTCGGTTGGCATTCCCTACACCAGTGGGAGGCGGGACTTCTACACATGGCGGGCTACCCGGCGCTGCCGGACTTCCGCGTGCCCGGAGGATGGCACCTGAGCGCGGGGGGCGTCCCGATCGCGTCGCTTCCGGTGGGAGGATACGAGCTCGACGCCGCTATCGACGATGTGAGGGTCACCCTCAGCGAGGAGCAGCGGAGGAGCGGTACCTCCCCGACAACTACGACGCCTGGAACGAGTTCTTCCGTCTCCGGCACGAACGGGAACTCGCAGCATACGACGGTCCTCCCCCTCCTCCAGCGCCTAACAACGCCGGCGGCCGCCGCCGCTGGTGGGGCGCGCTGGGCCACACGCTCGCCAGTGTGCTCGCGCACATCGAGGCCGACAACTCCCCGTCCTGGGGATGCCGCCGTCGGTACCGGTGCCGTTTCCCCATCTAGAACGCCGTTTTTAAATTTTAGTTTACGTTTCCATCTGGCCAAATTCAAACGCATAACGGATTCGGCCTATGTATGTACGATCTCGCCTATATATGTTAAATATCTCTAAATTTCGCTCATGTTTGAACGAATTTTGTCTTGTTTTGTTTGAATTCGCCGACATTTGTCCAAAATTTTCATCCATCCTGGACTCGCCGCTGGGAAAATGGGCCTCATCAGGCCAAACTTTACATCCATCTGGCGCTTAATAGCGCCGGATTTCGGCTTGGGGAGCCCCAACGGCTCGAGATGCTCTAATGATTTACGAGGAAGTGGGAGGGGAGGAATATTCCTTACTTATCTTAAATATGTCGCCATCACAACCAACCCCACATTGATGCAGGCCGAATTTGATGGAAATTTTCCAGCAAAGCCAAATCGATGCATTTTGAAACAATTTGTGCCTGTTTGGGTCGGATACAGACACGAAAATTGGTCACAGGTCCGCATGCGTCCGCCTATTCCTCAGTGTGGCAGAGACGCATTTTTGACCGCAAGGGTCATTAATTGGAGATCACGGAGGAAAAAGATGATTTTTGTGTGGCGACCATTGGCTAGCACATAGACCTTCCCTACATTAAATGAGGAGAGAGAAGGCGAGTCAGGCCAAAATGGCGCAAACTCATTCCTGCCGCATATTTGAATCAGGTTTGCGTCAGAACGGATGATGCGGTCATTTTGCGTCTAGCAGCTGGAGCGCATTTTTTATCCACGCAGACTCAAACTGACGCTTTCTGTTCATTTTCTCGCCCCGTTGGAGATGCCCTTAGCGTCGCCGGTGTTGCAGCGGCTGTTCGAGCGACCGCCGCACATCCGCATGCTGACTACTCTCCCAATAATTTATCAGATTTTCTCTGCTTCATCTACTCCTTGACCCCAAGTAGGCGAAGGCCTTGGTGAAGTCGGGTGAGGTGGCGATTATGATGCAGGGCTCTGTTGGGAATGTCGACGAGGTGTAGGAGGATGAACAGCCACAGCGGAGCTCGAACGGCCTGATAAGAGACCGTACGTTACCTGGTTGCCGAAGAACAACTATGGAGGGGGAGCTCGAAAGAGAGAAACTTCTGGCGCGGCTTTGGGCGGTGAGGTGGGGATGTGTAAATAGATGAGAATTATTGGCGGGAGGGGAGCGAATTTCTCCTGCCGTATTTTCACCGTCGCGCGCGTGCTCCTGACATCCCTCCGTCGCATAAGCTCGACACAATTTTCCCTGAGCGAGCACGAGAAGGGGGTGGCTCGCAAGAAACAGTCTAATCGAAGATTTCCCTCATACATTTTTTTTGTATTTTAAAGTTCATGCGATGCTGGAAATGCTAGATGCAAAATAACTGCAGCGTCCATTCTGACGCAAACGTAGAGCAAATATGCATCAACAATGTGTCTGCGCGGACGCGTCCGCTCGTCCATTTTGCCTGCATGCATCTCTCTCTCCTCCTTTAATGCATGGCAGGGTCATGTGCTGGCCACTCCTAGCCACACAAACGAAGCTCGATTGTCTCCCGCTTTGCACGCCACCGCTCTGCCGGCGCCGCTGCGACTCTTCCTCTGTGGCGACGTCGATGTCAAACTACGGTGCTTCCGGTGGTGGAGGTGGTGGTGTAGAGAACTGGCTGGCGTCGAGGCGGTTCATCATTGCGCAGTGGTGTTCGAGCGATGAGGGTTATTCTTGCGGCGGAGAAAGGGGTGCCGGTGGCAGCGGTGGCTGCCATTGAGCCGAGGGGGCTTTTATAGACGCAGTCAGGAAGATAGCACGGGAAGAGGCAAGAAGCGGCGGGAAGAAAGCGCGGGAACACGCGGTGGCGTGCGAACGCCGGCAACGTGTGGAGGTTGCGCAAGACGAGACGTCTCGCCTGCCCCTCCGTCGCCATTAAGGCAAAGTTGCGACGCTTCGTACGTGTGTCACTGCGCGCCAATAACTTCCATCGCGAGGTAGCCGACGGTTAGGTTCAAAATTGAATATGTCGTTGACGCATCGGTCCCGCCACGCCTCGCCTCGCTTTTCGTTGTGTCCGGCGTGCCCCGAGCGTCCCCTGTGTAGCGGGGATGGGCTCGGGGCGTCGGACACCCTATTGGACCGCACCGGACAAAAGGAGGCTTTGGGGCACGCTGGGAACGTTTTTTTGTCCGGCACGCCTCAAAATCCCTTTAGGGATGCTTTGGGGGACGCGGCTGGAGATGCTCTTAGGGCATCTCCAATGGGGTGACACAAAAGGACGCTGAGCGACCGTTTGCGTCCACTAGGCCCTCCTCCAGTGGGGTGACGCAAAGTGACCGGACCGTCCGCGGCGATGCAAACCTGGCCCAAATATGCGCCAGGTTTGCGTCTCCGCGGTCGCGCCGCCGAAACTTACGTAGGACCCATGCGTCAGTGCGAGGGAGGCCGATAACATTCCCGCCAGTGGCCATTCCCCGCGCGAAAAATCAAAGTAGACCGGCGCGCAGTCTTGAAGCGATGGACGTCCTCGCCGCCGCAGCCACCACCATGGATTCCGAGGTAACACTCGCACTCGCCGCCGCCCCACACTCCCCCATAGCCACAATGGAGGCCCCAGCTCCGGCGGAAGCAAAGCGAGCCGCCACCGGCAGCCGGAACGCTAAGCTGAAGGCGGCAAAGAAGGTGTTGTCCAAGGAGGAGAAATGCATCGAGGCCGCGAAGCGTCGCAGCCGGCGCAAGAACCTGAAGGAGAGGAATGCAGTGGCTGCCGCCCTGGAGGCCAGCCAGCAGGCGTGGCTCATGCAGCTAAAAGCCGGCGCCGCGCAAGTAAGCCTCCATCCGAGCTTAACGGAGGCCTACATGCTCGTCAAGCGAGAGGGGATCACCGGCGTCGCTCCTCCGGCCTCGTCGGTGAGCTCAGTAAGATCCCAGCTGCGTCCCTCTCCCTTGCAGGTCCACGCGGCGTCGCGGTTCGCCTCCGGCGTGGTGCCGGTGCAGTTCAACAGGGCGTTGGTTCCCGACCTCAACCGGATCCCAAGAAGCGGTGACTCGTGACCGGGCGCGACACACAAGACGCGTCTGCTGCCGGAGGAGAGCATGCCGGTGCCCCGCATCCTGTTTGACGAAATGGCACCAACTGCCCCGACGATGGATGACCCGGTACGTGAGCTCTCTCACTGTGTGCGACTGTCGTGTATCATGCGTCTGACGTCCAGTGATTCGTAGGCCTTTTGTAAGTACCGAATGACAAAGACATCGACGTCATGATCTATGGCGGTAGCTTCGTTGGAGAAACCGGGGCCAATACAGGCTCGCATGATGAGTGGGCACCGACGCAAGATGCGGAGGACATCGATGCTACACGGCCGTTCTCCACCCAGCCCACGCAGCCAACACCCATTTGCTTCGACGACTACGAGGACACGCCAACATGGCCTATCCTCACCACGAACAGTGCTAGCAAGAAGAAGGGGAGCCACAGGACACAAGGATTCTTCGACGACGAGGACAAGTGTTTGTGCGACGCGTGGCTGGCAACAAGGCATGATTGTATTAATGGCGCCCCAAAAAAGGGCAAGGTGTACTGGGCCAAGGTCATGCAGGAGTACAACGACAGAAAGATGCACGAGTCCTACCACATCCCAAGCCCTCGCACGGCAGAGTCCATCAAAAAAAGATGGAACTACATCAAACAAGAGACAAGCAAGTTCTGCTCCGCCGTCGAACATACTATCAACCACCCCATTAGCGGCGCTGGCAAGATTTCAGTGGTAAACAAGAGACAACCATCATCATTCTATTCTATTTACATCATTCTATGTACATCATTAGCGGCCTTGGCGTGATTGCTGGTATCCCGGGGCTTGGAGAGGTTCAAGGTAGTGCGTAAGAAGGGCTACCATATGGTCCATTGCAGGGACAAGCTCGAGGATGCGCAAAAGTGAAAGACAAGCTTTGCGGCCTACGATGAAGCTGTGAAGAATGGGACAACAGTTAACCTCAATAGCGAATACGACGATCATGGCCGTCAAGCCCTTCCACCTCGTCCCCGAGGCCATAAGGCTACCAAGGCCGATCTAGCCTGGGAGGCACAGGCCATTGCCTTCACCCAGATCTTGGAGAAGATGATGGCCGATAATCATGTCGCCATGGCTGCTAGGGACGAGAAGAAGCATCTGGAAAAAGAGGCCACAACTGCCATCTACCTCAACCTCACGAAAGAGGCCATTGAGGTCCAAAGGATGGACGTCGAGGCTAAAAAGGCAGACGCCGAGACCAAATTGCATGACGTCGAGGCAAGGAGGATGGACGATGAGGCCAAGACCTGTGCAGAGGACACAAGGATCATGCTAGCCGACTTGAGTAGCGTCAACAACGACACCAAGGACTGGGTCATGAAGAGGTGCACCGAAATCCGCGCGCGAGACGCCCGATCAGCGGCGCCAACGTCTAGCACCACGGCCTCCTTTTGGACTTCATATGTTGTTCAGGCCTTATTATGCCCCTTTTGGACTACACTTGCGCCGTACCATGTGCAAAGTGTGATGAACTTATTTCAGACCTCAATTTGATGTAATTTGAGGCTATAATTTTGTGCAAATTTGAGATAATTTCATGCTACAACCTCTTTTCTGAATTTTCGGAAACTAAACTGGCCCGCGCCAGAAATGCGTCGGCCCGCTGGAGCCACCCCCGATGCAAACGGACGCACGACCATTTCCGCGTCCGCGAGCCGATGCAAACGGATGCTCGCGGACATTTTCACCTCCCGAAATGCATCACCTCGCATCACCCAAACCGCCCCCAAAGGGATTTGGGGCGCGCCAGGCAAAAAAACGTTCCCAGCCGCGTCCCCCAAAGCCGCTTTTTGTCTGGCGCGCCCCGATACGGTGTTCGGCGTTCCCGTCCCCGCCCCACAGGGGACGCTCCGGGCACGCCGGACACAACGAAAAGCGAGGCGGACTCCCACATGTCGGCAACTATTTCCATAAACCGTTGGTTCACGCCTTTTTTCTCGTCGCTCCTTCCCTCCCGCGCCTCCCACCGCTCTGCCTCCGCTGGATTTGCCGGCCGTTTCGACTTCTGAGAGTCGGCACCGTCGTCGCGGCTGGCACTCTCGCCGGTCATTTCGCCGCCGCCGTTTTGCCAGCACGTCCCAGAACGCAGCGTCAAATCCGCCCCACCTTCACGCACACAAGGTGCTTGACGACTTGCCAGTTAGGCGCGATTGGCCGATGTTCGTTGCCTCGTCTGCTGTGACGCAATTTTAACCATTGATTTTGTTTCAGACATGGATAGGGACGACGAGATGCTTGCCCTACTGCTGGAGGATGAGCAAGCCTTCGACGACGACCTCCGGGAGCATTTTCTGATCATCGTGTCCCGTGCCTGCAGGACATGCTTGACGTTGAGGCGGAGAAGAGGAAGAGGCCGCGCCGCGGAGGATCAATGCCGAGGAGAAAGAATTTGAAGCCCCGGCAGAGGATGGAGGGGCATACCATGCTACACAACGACTACTTCGCAGATGAGGCAACACATGCCGGCAATTTTCGGTGCCGGTATAGGATGAGAAAGGGTCTGTTCATAAATATCATCCATGGCGTTCGAGAGTTCGACCCCTACTTCAAGCTCAAGCACGACGTTGTAGGCATTCTCGGGTTCTCGTCAATTCAGAAGTGCACCGCCGCCATGAGGATGCTTCCATACGGAGAACCTGCCGATACACAGGACGACTACCTTCACATGAGTGAGTCTACTGTCATTGAGTGCATGTACAAGTGTTGCCGAGCTATGGTGGGAAAGTTTGGCAAATACTACTTGAGAGGGCCAACTGAGAAAGAGACAACAAGGATCATGGAACAAAATGCTGCCAGAGGATTCCTTGGAATGCTTGGAAGCATCGATTGCATGCACTGGTCATGGAAGAACTGCCCGTTTGCTTGGCAAGGTATATACAAAGGACGTCATAGATATTCAGTATGGTGCATGAAGCAGTGGCAGATTATGACCTGTGGATTTGGCATTCTTTCTTTGGCATGGCGGGATCACACAATGACATCAACGTGTTGCAGCAGTCTCCGGTGTTCAGCAGACTAGTTGAAGGACATGCTCCACCATGCAACTATGAGATCAATGACCACCAATATACCAAAGGCTATTATCTAGCCGATGTTATATATCCAAAATAGGCCACATTTGTCAAAACAATCTCGAATCCATTAGGTCAGAAGAATTCCCACTTTACTACGCGACAGGAGGCTTGCTGAAGAATGTCGAGCGGGCATTTGTGTGCTTCAAGCTCAATTTGCAATTGTCTGGTACCCTGCTCTAAGCTGGTCTCACGACCAAATGTGGGAGGTGATGCAGGCTTGTGTGATCATGCACAACATGATTATCGAGGATGACCGCAAAAATCATGCCAGGAGATATGTTGGTCCCTATGAGTGTGAGGGCGCTCTTGCGAAGGTTGATCATGAGTTGCTTACAGATTTTGCTGATTTCCTCGCCATGAGAGTGGAAAATTCTCTGTAGATTCATTGTATAAAGCGTTAATCCAATCAGATACGCCAGTATGTACTAATAAAAAAATCTGGTCTATGAAGATACCACTAAAATCAAAGATCTTTGCTTGGTATCTTCGTAGGGGGATAATTCTTACTAAGGATAATCTTGTAAAGCGTAATTGGCAAGGTAGTAAAAAGTGTGTCTTTTGTCATCATGATGAGACAATTAACCATCTTTTTTTCAACTGTTAATTTGCGAGATCTATATGGTCAATAACCCAAATAGGTTCAACCTTGTATCCTCTTCAGAGTGTTGCCAATATTTTTGGCGGTTGGCTCAATGGGGTGGATCGTAGGTATAAAACTTTTATTAGGGTGGGGGCGATTGCCATTATTTGGTCGCTTTGGCTATGTAGAAATGAAAAGATTTTCCATGATACTAATTCTTCTTGTTTGCAGGTAATCTACCGATCCACCGCTCTGCTCCATTCGTGGTCTTTGCTTCAGAAGCCAGAGAGTCGAGACCTCTTTATGGAGGTTTCTACACGGTTGAAGAATGTGACGAAGGATATTTTTTCCCAACATGGATGGCGGCGTAATCTACGGATAGAGTCCTCTGAGTCTTAGTTGTCCTTCCATGTTTTTAGTCCTTCAGATTTTGGCTTTTTGATACCTTGTGTGTGTGCAGCTATGACATTTTGTGAGTGTGCGGCTGTGTGCATCTTGTTATGCAGAGGCTGGGTGTAATACTTTTAAAAGTAATAAAAGCGCCCTTTATCAATAAAATGTACGCAGAGATCCGTGACATTAATGTTCATGATCAACTTCAAGCTGATCTCGTTGAACATTTGTGGAGGATCAAAGGATTATCAACAAATGCCACGGCACCTTGATCTAGCCCTATTTATTACATTTGTTTAGTTGTTTTATTGTTTGATGTATTTTAATTTGAAAACAATCTCTGCAAACATATTTATTTATATGCTATATTTGATAAATGGTTGTGTTTTCAAAAAAACCCTTATTTAATGTTTTGGGGCGGTTTTTAGGAGACGCGACTGGAGAGCGACATCGACGCGAGCAAAACACATCCCCAAATGCTTAATTCGACGCCATTTGGAGAACGGTTTGCAGAATGCGAGTGAAGATGCTCTTATTAACGAAACACGGTCGTAGCTCCCGGCGATCTCGACCATGGACAGGGGGCACGGTTTCATCCTGCCCCATAAAGTATGGTAGTTGACCCGGAGGTCGTATCCAGGCTCTCGGGTGCCTGGTGCCACTGTCTTGTCTTTGAACTTGCGCGGCACGGTAGCAGCAAAGACCTGACGCCTCTGCTGCAAGGATCATTACAGTGTGCCGTTCATTTAAGATGCACATGGGCACAACACTCATGTTCCGCCGGTGCATAAATAACTGGCTTTTCCTCACCATGCAATTTACTTCGTTTTTAAAAAAAAATATGCGTAGGGACGATGAGATGATGATGTAGTTATTCACCGAGGAGAAAGTTAATGCCAACCCCGATGAAGAAGAGCACATCACGATTCTCATCGCTCTTAAACAATTGCAAGCAACGGAGAATGTCACACCCAACCGTGGAGGTTCAATGTGAGGTAGGAAGAAATGGAAGCCAATGCTGAGAATAGAGTCATGGCATGCTCTACATCGACTATTTTGCCGAGGATCCTACATATAGCTTAATGAACTATTTCGCCGAATTTCACTAATATCCTACTTTTTGGATGGCTAGATTGAACCAAAATCAGCCAAATTAAATGACGTGGCATACATATATGTTAAGTCGTCTAACATGGCATGACTAAAAGGGACCATAAAAAATTTAAAATTTTGGAAAGAGCCATAAGTAGTTTAGAGTCCGAAAAAGGGTATTCTAGGTCAAAGAACTCGACTCGGAGTGATACAAGTCCAGAGAAAGAACGACTGTGGTCAAACAGTTAAATGGTCAAACAATGACCGGAAGGTCCCATCGTTACAGTGAGAAAAGGCCTGAGCCTTGCGAGGGCGATGGAGCTACCAGCAGCTAGGAATGGCTCAGCGTTGCGCAGGGCTACGATAGAGCTGTGCAGTGTGCAGGCAACCTAGTGGAGCCCTGACCAAAGCCAATGCCGGCCTCCATCTCGCGTCTTCACGCTGTACTCCGTATTTGTTTCGAGACAGCTTTGCGGCTCATTCATCGGCAATCCCCGTGCTGTGGATCCGAGAACATATCTAGTGCTACCATCCATTTGTATGCTACCGTGCTACCGTACAAAAAAAGTATTTTATACGTGTCAAAAAATTATACGAAAAAATGTGAGTGCTCATGAAGCATGTCCCTACAACATCCCAAAATTTCATATACAAAATCTACATGAACACTGAGAAACAAAAAAAAGAAAATCAGCATGAATAGTGCCATTTTCTGATTTGTCCTTTTGTGACGCTAGGTAGCACTATTCATGCTGATTTTTGTCTTTTTTGTTTCTCAGTGTCTATGTCGATTTGGGATATGAAATTTTGGGATGTTGTAGGGACATGCTTCATGAGCACTCACAATTTTTCGTATAATTTTTTTGACATGTACAAAATACATTTTTTTGTACGGTAGCACGATAGCACCTAAATGGGTGGTAGCACTAGATTTGCTGTGGATCCAATTACTGAATCCTTTCGGTTTTTTTTTTGAAAAGGGTAAAAGTCCCGAAGGACCTAGAGTCTTCATTTAATCAGCGGTGGTGCCTACATTTTCAGAAAGGACCCCAACGGAAAAAATAGCACATTGGTCCCTATTTTTGACATACATCACCATAAGAAAGATCGCCAAAAGCGATCAGGTCCAGCTTCACTGCCGACGGTCGTTGACCTCGCAGCGCGCCACCCCTACACCCACCGGGGGCGAGACCACTTGGTGGAGCAGCGGCGTTCTCCGCCACGCCGAGATCCAGGAAGATCCTCCACTGAAGGAGGAAGAACAAGCTCTGGCCATGCAGGCCGAGCGAAGCAGGGCCACTCCTGTGGCCGAAGATAGCGGCGGCGCACCTTCGCCGTCGCTTGGGAGCTGCTGCAGAGGGTGTAGACTCCATAGACCCTCGGCGCCACCAGCAAACATCAGCAGCCACGCCAGCGCCATCTTCTCTCCCTCGCCTCCATGGCCGACCAAGAGGAAAGAAGAACGGGCGAGGCCACCTCGTCGATGGTGACAGCGCCAAGAGTAGCGCCTCGAAAGAGATGGCGAGCAGGTCGAGCACCGTCCCTCCCCCTCGCCTCCACGGCAGGTCAGAAAGGGTGCAGCCAAACCATACGCCAAGCTCCGTGCAGGGATGCAGCTGCTGCATAGCCGCTTCTCCTCGCCGCCACGGCCGGCCAGAAGCAGCTTCACAGCATCACCCCCTCCACCTCGAAGCACCCAGGAACTAGGAGCTTTATTAAGGACGCGGAGGCCACCGTCACCATCCACAACTCCGACCAGAGGAGCTTGGAGACGGCAAAAACAAAACCTAGAGCTGAGACCCGCTCCCGATCTCGAGCTTCACATCCGGGCATAGCGCCCAACCAGCACAAGGCTAAAACTAGAAGAAACTAAACTACACCTACTATCTACAGAGGGAACTCCGCCACCTCTCCTCCGCCTCCCTCGACCGACCACGCCGGCGAGTTTGGCTTCAGATCGGCCCGAGAAGCATGAGAGCACTCTGAGGTACTGTGGCAGGAGAGGGACCTGGAAGGATGGTTAGGATGCCCCTACTGAATCCTTTTGTTGATGGCATTCTCAAAGGCTAGTAATCACCGGACAACCTAACACTGTTATCTCTCTCATCAGATTTGTAACTAGGATTCCTTCTAATGTCAATTTGATTTCAAGCTGATACGGTTTGTTTCACAGGCATAACTGATTTTTTTTTTAGTTAACGAGAGGATGCACAGTTACACGACCTCCTATTTTTAGGGCTTGTTTACTTCTGTATTTATGGGGATGAGAGGGGATTATTTCGTATCTCGGAAAATCTCCACTAGTCCGTTTACTTCTTCGGTTTTGAACGAAATAATCCCGAGATATCTCCTCCCATCCCCACATTTTTTACCTAAATCAAAAACTCTCCAACATACTAGTGTATATTTGGAGGAAGGGTATTTAAGAGAATTGGGTGAACACCAAATCCCCTCACATCCCCATAGTCATTAGAAAAAAAAATACGAGAGAAGTAAACAAAACCTTAACATTTTCTCGATCACTAAGGGAATACACGACTTTGATCTGTACACAAAGGAAATTTTAGGGGTCCGTTTTTTCTTCGAAAACGTGCATATTATGGACGTGTGACAACGAGGACTTTTTTTTTTTTGCATCACTAGACTACTGAAGTTGCTGTCATGTCAAATATGGCCAACCAAAACTGAAGTTGCTGCTCCTGGCTAGGATGAAAACCTACTGCCATGTTTGCATTTCTTCAGGAGATGCTTATGTGCCTGAGGTTTCTTTGCAGCATTATCAGATTTTCTCATACAAGAAATAAAAGAGTCTCCCTTATATTTAAATTGAATTTTCGTATATTAACGATGTGGAACTAAACTTTAGTCTCACCTCTTGCTATACATTAATAGTCCAAACACCCTTTTAAATTTTGTCAGGAATTATTGGATTAATATTAAATGGGGTTATTCCAACATGAGCGACTTATCATAGAGAGAGCATCCCGGTGGAGGTTGGTTTTCACCGGTGAGGGTCACCACTAGAACATTGAGAGATGAAATGTGAGTAGCCATTGTTCTAGAGCAGCAATTGTAGCGTGCACGAGAGGTCCCGTGCGTACTCCACATTCTCTCTCTTCTACTTTTGTATAGAATGTGTCAGCTTTATTACTACTAGCTCTAAAATTTAAAGGTTCTATATCTTTTAAACTAGAAGTTCAATTGAAACATCATTTGAATATTTGGATTCCTAATGAAAAAGGCTTCAAAACAATACCAATTTGAGTATATTTGAACAATATTTGAAAACTAAATTTTGAAGCAAGTTTCATCATGTTTCAAAATTAAGTTTCTAAAACTTGGCAGAATATATTTGAAATTGGTCTTGTTTAAAACTTCTCATCATTTGAAACACAAATATGTGCTTAGAATATGAATCGAACATTTTATTTAAAAGATAATGTATATATACATACAAACTTTGGATTTCAATGGAAAACACGGGATGAGATGAGAAATAAAGGTAGATGGTGGCAGGGTGAATAGGAAGATTCTTGCATGGGTATCAATTTTCGTATCTTGATGCAAATCAATGGCGGATATGTGCATTTTTTACCTTTCTTCAAGTTGAAGCCACCCTAGCAGTTGCCAGTTGGCATCCACGCTGGCGAGATGAGGGGAGAAGTACACAACGACCGACTCTTTAGATCACGTCGCTCGTGAAGGACACGTAGCGAAAACTCTATCATTATAATTTGAGTCATTTGAACCAGGGCTGATGCATTCCCGCCCAAGTTTGAATCTCCGTATTCGTAATTTAATATTGTGCACACAATCACTTCTAGTAAAAAAAAAAGCGCTTTGGGTTTCTTCCACTTAAAACTACATCATTTTTTTAATAATTTGAGTCATATATTATGGGACAAAGGTTGTATACCTTTTCATGGTGACTTGACTGTATTCAATAGTATTTGTGTGTTTTTATATTCCTGTTAACCAAGCATGACTGTTTTTATTCTCTGTTTCACACAATGCAAACATATTGTTTTGCCACACCTTTTTCTGTTTCTACGTTTTCTGAACTCGCAGTCCTAGCTGCTCAAACGTACAGAGCAAACCAATCCAGGAAGTTCAAACATGTCAGTGGAAGGCGGAAGATTTAGTTCAGAAAAGGCAAGAGAAGATTATGGATAATATTACAGTTGGTAAGGCGAGCATGCCTCGAAGGCTCGAACCAAGAAGACCCAATTAACAGAGCCAACATAGCAAGTCAGCAACATCGGCCAAGAACAACTGAACCAGCAGTATATATGTTGAGGGGCGTGTGCTCCAGTACAACCCCCGTATGTGAACTCGTATATGACCGTCTCTATACCGTATGCGTCTTCCTCCTTCCTCCCACGATCGTGATCGATCGTTCTCCCACGTTCGAACTCGACGAGCCGGCTGCCGCCGTCCCGTCGCACGATCTCGGACGCCACGATCACCTCCTCACCGCCGCACTCCTCCACCACAGGGCTCCTCCGTCGCTTCTCCACGATCTCCTCTTCACCGGCATCTCCCCGGAGCTCGACGAGCCGCCGTCGGCGCCGCACTCCATCACCATAGACCTCCTCCACCAGGGCATATCTTCCCGACGATCTCGGCACTCCCATCTCCACGATCCTCAGGGCCTGCTCGACGAGACGCCTCTGCTGCACGCCGTCGCGTCGAGCTCCGTCTCTCCGGCGAGCCGATCTTCCGCTGGACACGACGTGGAGGTAAGTTTGAATCTCGTCCGGCGGCTCATTTAGCGTGTCCGGCGCACGGAAGACAGTCCGGCACACACGAACCAGACAGTCCGGCCTTCGGCGGACAGGCCGGGGTCTCTCTTCCAGACTGTCCGCTGTCCGTGTCCGTGTACTAAATATGAAATAGTGATTTGCATTGCGTTATTGTTTAGAATTTTGCATTAATTCTTTATTGCGTGCGGGTTTTGTGTAGTTTTTGGAGAAATGGGGGACTATAGCGCAACTTGGAGTGACGGGGATGACGGATATACGGGCGATGATGATTCTACTTCGGAGAATAGTTCCAAATCCAGGATCTATGAAAATATACCTCCTTTTGGGGAGAACCTTCCATCATCGGCCTCCTCAGAAAACATGAGTGAAGTATGTTGATTATTTTTTAATGGCTACCAATGAATGGAAGCAATGAAGTGACATGATACATTCTTTGTTTTTGGCTGTGTAGGTGCTATACGGTGGTCACGAGGAGGATGAGTATTCAGACATGGAGGTTGGGTTTGATGAATATAGCGTGGAGGTAGGACTGCATCACGAGGAATCAAGCTCTGAAAATAAGAGCGAAGTAAGTATATAGTTTTAGTATGGCAAACCGTCAATGTTACCGTTGGAACGACAACTTTTATGACTTATTTTCCCTTCATGTGTAGGTGATATCTGGTGCTGACAATGGGCGTGAACATCACAGTCAAGCAGACCCAGATATTGTGAGTAATGAATATAAGATGCACTCTATGGAAGAGCACTGTAAAATACTGGACATGACATTTTCTTCCGAACAGGCGGCTTTTGTGTGGTACAACAGCTATGCGAGAGAGCATGGCTTCAGCATCCGGAAGGACATTTTGAAGAGGGCAAAGCGAGGGAAACGTGGTAAGGGAGAAATACGGTTAAGGCGGTATGTCTGTTCCAGGGCAGGGAAACGTCAGGAAAAGCTTTTAACGTAGGAAGGCCGCAGTCGTAGGCTACGACCCGAGACTCGTTGCAACTGCAATGCCAATCTCACCGTGAAGCGTGACCTATCGAGAGGAGTATGGGTTGTCAAAAGTTTTTACGGCAATCACAGACATAAACCAGCTAGACCGGACGAAGTACCATTTCTTCGATCCCACAGAAAGATTAAGCCGTACCAGAGAGCTGAGATACTATCTTTGGGAGCAAGTGGGATGAGAAAGTACATGATTATGAAACACTTTCTCAGAAGACATGGCTACGGTGGTGTAGGCTTCGTAAGGCGAGATCTGTACAACCTATGTTGCAGGGAGAAGAGGAAGCTTATTGCGAAGGGTGATGCTGCCACAGCACTTGGTATTATGGCCGCGAGGAAGAAGAGTGATCCTGAATTTTTTTTTGATTACCAAGTAGATGATGAAGGACGGTTGAAAAGCATGTTCTGGTGTGATTCTCAGTCACGGCAGGACTATCAGGATTTTGGCGACGTGGTGGTGTTTGATAGCACGTACAAGATGAACCGGTATGCTATGCCATTTATTCCTTTTGTAGGCCTGAACAATCATCGTAAGACTACGGTGTTTGCATGCGCTCTCGTGTCAGACGAGACAGAAGATACATATGCTTGGCTGCTTCGGACATTCTTGACTGCAATGTGTCAGAAGAAGCCCAAAGGTCTTATTACTGATGGGGACGCCGCGATGATATTAGCTATTCAGAATGTCCTTCCAGACGTGTGGCACCGTCTATGTGCATCCGAACCAATAGGTCTATGGCAAAGTTCCTCACCTTCTCCCTATCACCAATCTTAGGAACTAGCGCCATGTTGATGACCTTGTGCATGAAAGGATACGGTGCCACAAGTAGAGATGTGCTCTGTGCATTGTCTACGGTAACATCAGCATTCGCACGACGAAGAGGGGCAAGAGCAACACCGGTCATTGAATCACATGTGTCCGATCTGCCATGGATCTTATAGAGATTTTCACCCGTATGAATATTGAGTAGGCGGGCAAACTCTTCGAAGGTGACACTCAACTGCATCCCTTCGGTACTCCATACAAGTGACCTGTCATCATCCGGAACAAACCGACACGTGGCATAGAATTGCATTACAGCTTCTTCACTCCAGTCTCGAGAAAGAGTCAAAATGCCACGCAGCCCCATAGCATCAATTATCTCCACACACCCTGGGAAGCTTGCACTGTTGCTATCAATGAACTCCATGTTGACTGATTTCTGAGGAAGGATAGCATGCTTCAGAATTATGCTTTCATAGATATCTTGGTGCACACGAGACAAAAACCTTGGATCAGTAGCATTCTTTCTTTGCGCAAAACAATCAGCTTTCCTTGCAAGAATGTAATCCTTCCTCGACATTTTCTTGTAGTCTTGCAACTTGTAGTTTTTGGGGTGTTTTGGCCTTCTTTTCTCCATGACTAGGCCAGTACGCATGGGCAATCCACGAGCAGGAGCAAGAGCACGAGACTGAACAGGAGCACGAGCACGAGAACCAGCCGGCTTCTTAGTTGTTGTGTTGCGGCTGGAATACCGACGTTTCTGAACTGCCTCAAGATGAACCGGATCCTCATCATCATCCTCATCCTCATCCTCTTGCTCTTCCTCTTCCTCTTCCTCACTTCCACCGTCATCCACGTCCTTACTGACATCCTCATCCTCTTCCGAACTCTCAACCTCAACATCTTCGTCAATTGTACCACTTCCACTTTGTCCTTCATCACCAATAACCGGACGCTTGCGGGGTCGACCTCTTTCTTCACTATCCGAGCTGTCACCACGACGAGTATCTACATTTCAACAAAAGTCTAAATGTAAGGCAGTAAATATGATACATCATATAGTATAGTTCATAGTAAAAGAGTTAAGTTTGTTTGTCCGGCCAAGGCGCCGGACAGGCCGCAAGAGCCGCCCGGACAGGCCGGCCATGGTAGATTTAATCCCCTGGAAAAGGCCGGACATGTCGCCGGACTGGCCGGCAATCGAGCTTGTTTGTCCGGCCAAGGCGCCGGACAAGCCGCAAGAGCCGGCCGGACAGGCTAGCCATGGTAGATTTAAGCCCCTGGAACAGGCCGGACATGTCGCCGGACTGGCCGGCAATTGAGCTTGTTTGTCCGGCCAAGGCGCCGGACAGGCCACAATAATCGCCCGGCTAGGCCGGTCGGATGGTTTTAAGTTATATGCGCTACTCTATGTAACCTAACAAGTGATGAATAATGTCGGCCAAATTAGAAATGTACCCTAACAAGTGATGAATAATTTTTCAAGCTAACAACGAGGCCTTGATGCAAATGACATTGACGGTGGGATAGATGATGATCTTTGGTACCAAGTAAACTAAGCTAGGCCGAGTGTTAATTTTCAAGTTATTGACTATCAATTTTTGAAGTTACTTAGTGGGCATGACATGGCAAGGACGAAAAAAGTACCCAACAAGGTGTTCCATCACAAAAATATGCTGCAATATGTTCCGATAACTAGAAACAGCGGTGGTGAATGGAATGGGTGGGAGGAGGTTGGAGGATGGGAGGAGACCACGTGCAAATGAGTAGTAAGGAGATGAAAAACTCAGGCACCATACCTCTGGGGCCAACATTCTTCGTCCTCGCCATGTCCTACTCCCCGCGCCGCCGGCCTTGACTCGGGCAGGATGCAAAATGATTGGTGGAGGAGTAGATCGGGGGTGGATCTTCGATTTCGGCGGAGAGAAACGGCCGGGGGTGAATGGAATGGGTGGTAGGAGGTCGGGGGATGGGAGGAGACCGGCGGTTGTTAGGGTTCGGCGGAGGCGCCTCTTCGTGGAATATGGAGACGACAGATGGGGAAGATGGAGTTGGCGTTGATGTAGTGGGCCGGCCCGTCATACAGGGACCGGACAGGCCGACACAGTGGGACATCAAGTCCGGCCCCCGCGACGGTGTCTGGACTGGGCCGCAAACCAATAGTTCGAGCGGGCCAGCCCGTTTTACCAGCCCGGACATACCGGCACATACTCAGCCGGACAGTCCGACGCATTATTTTATGTAACAAATTATAAATATTGGTTTCACTCTACTCACCCAATGGTATTTAGTCCTTAAGTATATATGGCTTGGTTTATACTTGTGATCAATGATACACAAGTTAGGAAACAATATTTTATGTGAATTGGATCCTATGTGAAAGGGTTTAGGAATTTGATGATGCTTCACTAATTGAAGTATAAAATAGGCATGAGGCATGGCAGGGTTCTACTTATGATCCAAAGTAATACTTAGATTGGAATTCAAATGTGGCCTAGGTTTTAGTAGTGATCACCAAGGTGATACACCACTAGGTCCTAGGTTAGGACTATATTTAATTGGCTAGGGTTCCTCCTCCTCACTTAGGTAGAATTATTGTATCAAGGCAAAGCTAGGTTTATCTCAAGTTTTTGGATAGGCAAGGTTTGAATACCATAGCAGTACTACTCTACACAAGACATGAGGATTGGTTTGGTTAGCTACTAGTGATTTACTTATTATTTCCTGAGAAGAATGAGATCTATGGATCACATATATAGGATTAACTTATCATCTCAATTTATAAGGCAAGATCATGCATTAGACATGATCCACTTATTCCTCACTAATCTCTCTTCTTTAATACTTCTCTCATCACACTCACTTAGATTCTTAGGGTTTATGATCATCACCCAATTTGTAATGATCAAAGTATTGGCCTTAGAATAATTCATTAGTGAATCATGGTTCTCTCTCCAAGATCAAGTATTAGTCCATACACTTGGGTACACCTCATAACTTGAGCTCTCTTGGATAGATAGAGTTTCTCTAGGGTTTATGATCATTACCAAACATTTGTGTCTCTTTAATCTCTAGTCAAATAGGTACTTACTTACCATCAAGTGTGAGCTAGGTCAAGTAAGTTTTATTTGAAACAGACAACCAACCTAGAAACCCCTGGTTAGAAAGGGTGGGCCACCCCACCATGCACAAGTGTGCCAAATATTTGCCCCATCCATGGTGGTTACATCTACATCAGGGCATGTTGGACCCATGTTGACCCTAAAACCCTTGTTTCGGCGTCTCCCCACCATGGGATCACCATGAAACAGACAACCAACCTAGAAAACCATGGTTAGAAATGGTGGGCCACCCCACCATGCACAAGTGTGCCAAATATTTGCCCCATCCATGGTGGTTATATCTACATCAGGGCATGTTGGACCCATGTTGACCCTAAAACCCTTGTTTCGGCGTCTCCCCACCATGGGATCACCATGAAACAGACAACCAACCTAGAAAACCATGGTTAGAAATGGTGGGCCACCCCACCATGCACAAGTGTGCCAAATATTTGCCCCATCCATGGTGGTTACATCTACCCCGCAAGTTGGACCCATGTTGACCCTAAAACCCTTGTTTCGGCGTCTCCCCACCATGGGATCACCATGAAACAGACAACCAACCTAGAAAACCATGGTTAGAAATGGTGGGCCACCCCACCATGCACAAGTGTGCCAAATATTTGCCCCATCCATGGTGGTTACATCTACATCAGGGCATGTTGGACCCATGTTGACCCTAAAACCCTTGTTTCGGCGTCTCCCCACCATGGGATCACCATGAAACAGACAACCAACCTAGAAACCCCTGGTTAGAAAGGGTGGGCCACCCCACCATGCACAAGTGTGCCAAAATATTTGCCCCATCCATGGTGGTTACATCTACATCAGGGCATGTTGGACCCATGTTGACCCTAAAACCCTTGTTTCGGCGTCTCCCCACCATGGGATCACCATGAAACAGATAACCAATCTAGAAAACCATGGTTAGAAATGGTGGGCCACCCCACCATGCACAAGTGTGCTAAATATTTGCCCCATCCATGGTGGTTACATCAACATCAGGGCATGTTGGACCCATGTTGACCCTAAAACCCTTGTTTCGCGTCTCCCCACCATGGGATCACCATGAAACAGACAACAAACCTAGAAAACCATGGTTAGAAATGGTGGGCCACCCCACCATGCACAAGTGTGCCAAATATTTGCCCCATCTATGGTGGTTACATCTACATCAGGGCATGTTGGACCCATGTTGACCCTAAAACCCTTGTTTCGCGTCTCCCCACCATGGGATCACCATGAAACAGACAACAAACCTAGAAAACCATGGTTAGAAATGGTGGGCCACCCCACCATGCACAAGTGTGCCAAATATTTGCCCCATCCATGGTGGTTACATCTACATCAGGGCATGTTGGACCCATGTTGACCCTAAAACCCTTGTTTAGAGTCTCCCCACCATGGGATCACCATGAAACAGACAACAAACCTAGAAACCCCTGGTTAGAAAGGGTGGGCCACCCCACCATGCACAAGTGTGCCAAATATTTGCCCCATCCATGGTGGTTACATCAACATCAGGGCATGTTGGACCCATGTTGACCCTAAAACCCTTGTTTCGGCGTCTCCCCACCATGGGATCACCATGAAACAGACAACAAACCTAGAAACCCCTGGTTAGAAATGGTGGGCCACCCCACCATGCACAAGTGTGACAAATATTTGCCCCATCCATGGTGGTTACATCTACATCAGGGCATGTTGGACCCATGTTGACCCTAAAACCCTTGTTTCGGCGTCTCCCCACCATGGGATCACCATGAAACAGACAACCAATCTAGAAACCCCTGGTTAGAAAGGGTGGGCCACCCCACCATGCACAAGTGTGCCAAATATTTGCCCCATCCATGGTGGTTACATCTACATCAGGGCATGTTGGACCCATGTTGACCCTAAAACCCTTGTTTCGCGTCTCCCCACCATGGGATCACCATGAAACAGACAACCAACCTAGAAAACCATGGTTAGAAATGGTGGGCCACCCCACCATGCACAAGTGTGCCAAATATTTGCCCCATCCATGGTGGTTACATCTACATCAGGGCATGTTGGACCCATGTTGAACCTAAAACCCTTATTTCGGCGTCTCCCCACCATGGGATCACCATGAAACAGACAACCAACCTAGAAAACCATGGTTAGAAATGGTGGGCCACCCCACCATGCACAAGTGTGCCAAATATTTGCCCCATCCATGGTGGTTACATCTACATCAGGGCATGTTGGACCCATGTTGACCCTAAAACCCTTGTTTCGGCGTCTCCCCACCATGGGATCACCATGAAACAGACAACCAACCTAGAAACCCCTGGTTAGAAAGGGTGGGCCACCCCACCATGCACAAGTGTGCCAAAATATTTGCCCCATCCATGGTGGTTACATCTACATCAGGGCATGTTGGACCCATGTTGACCCTAAAACCCTTGTTTCGGCGTCTCCCCACCATGGGATCACCATGAAACAGACAACCAACCTAGAAAACCATGGTTAGAAATGGTGGGCCACCCCACCATGCACAAGTGTGCCAAATATTTGCCCCATCCATGGTGGTTACATCTACATCAGGGCATGTTGGACCCATGTTGACCCTAAAACCCTTGTTTCGCGTCTCCCCACCATGGGATCACCTTGAAACAGACAACAAACCTAGAAAACCATGGTTAGAAATGGTGGGCCACCCCACCATGCACAAGTGTGCCAAATATTTGCCCCATCCATGGTGGTTACATCTACATCAGGGCATGTTGGACCCATGTTGACCCTAAAACCCTTGTTTCGCGTCTCCCCACCATGGGATCACCATGAAACAGACAACAAACCTAGAAACCCCTGGTTAGAAAGGGTGGGCCACCCCACCATGCACAAGTGTGCCAAATATTTGCCCCATCCATGGTGGTTACATCTACTTCAGGGCATGTTAGACCCATGTTGACCCTAAAACCCTTGTTTCGCGTCTCCCCACCATGGGATCACCATGAAACAGACAACAAACCTAGAAACCCCTGGTTAGAAAGGGTGGGCCACCCCACCATGCACAAGTGTGCCAAATATTTGCCCCATCCATGGTGGTTACATCTACTTCAGGGCATGTTAGACCCATGTTGACCCTAAAACCCTTGTTTCGCGTCTCCCCACCATGGGATCACCATGAAACAGACAACCAACCTAGAAACCCCTGGTTAGAAATGGTGGGCCACCCCACCATGCACAAGTGTGCCAAATATTTGCCCCATCCATGGTGGTTACATCTACTTCAGGGCATGTTAGACCCATGTTGACCCTAAAACCTTTGTTTCGAGCGGAGGCGGCGGCGAACTTGGATTGGAGCCATATATGGTACACTTGCATGGTGGCATGTCGCACACATGTTTCGTAGGGTCTTCCCATTTTTGTGTGCTTTCCAAGGTCACCCCATGGTGCGAAGGAGTCGAAACCAGGGTTTTTGGGGTTAAAACGGTATTGCATGAAAACCCTAGTTTGGACCACATCCTTCACGCGATCAGCACTGAATTTTGTCAACTTTATGGTATATTGACTTGTTTATTATGTTTTGGCTGATTTAAAAAAATTCGAAAAAATCATCTTTTTAGAAATGGTTCTATTAGGCCTACCTATGGGACCGATTTCTGAGAAGTTGATTTTTTTGACTTTCTTCAAATGGTCCAATCTTGTTTCTCCGAGTTAAAATAGATATATTTCACATGATTCAACAAAAAAATTATAAAATATGTTACAAATATGAATGAAAATAATTTGGTAATTTAAACTTATCCGGACAGTCTGGCTGTCTATAAGCCGGACTGTCCGGCCTCTTTTTTTTTTTGCACTCCCGGGCCGGCCCAATCGCGAATTGGTAGGGCCTTCATCGCCGGACAAGGTATGTTATTTGGCCGGACTGTCCGGCGTAAGCATCTGTTGCAACTACCCCTATTTACGTGGGACAAAACCGCTCCATCCGAGACATGCTCGCCCTATATATATACGCCCCACCTCCACGACGCAGCAAATCAACTACTCGTCACCGCGACACCGCCGCCATCGACAAAAAGTCTTCCGGTCGCCGCCTTGCTTCGAAGCGAGGTGCATGACCCGCCGTGGCGAGCCACTCCGACGAGTGCCATCGAAACCTCCCACGTCGCGTCCAAGTTCTGCACCATCTACAACTTGGAAGCATCCTACAAGGTATTACACATCAACCCTAAGGTTCATCAATGTGGCAAGTAGATTAATGGTAGGGTTCTGCAATAGTACAAGTTCTTCAATCCTTTGCGTATGTAGATCATAGTAATCTGTAAACAATGGCGAAAATAGGGTATTAGGGTTCAGACTAGGGTTCATCAATGTCATACGGATCTACCGGACAGTCCGGGTTTGCACGACCAGCCTGACAGTTGCTCACCACGACGGCCAGTCCGTTGAGCTCCCGACAGGGCTGTCCGTTCCCCTACACGCCAGCCAGTCCGTCAATCTCGCCGGCAAGTCCGGCGCGTTTGCCGGACAGTCCGGGATGTTTAAGCCGGCATGTCCGTTGCTGTTTCGGCCTGTCCGGAGCTCTGGCCGGCATGTCCGGCAATGGCGTTGTATTACCAATCCTGCCTTAGTTAATTAGTCTAAGATATTATTCTATTGAGACAGTATTACTTATATTTCCATGTCTTCAGTACTTAAAATTCATGAATCACTTGGGATGCTTATATTTAATTATACACCGCTCCCGCATCAGCTTGTTCTAGTCCCATAATTTTTTTCCTGTTACACCCGTAGTATCACCACCGAAAAGTACAAATTTTTTTGTTAAATCGACACCTTAAACAATTGCCAATTTCTAATTGCTAAATAATCATGTATGTTATCTACAGGATGGAAGAAGTTGACGAAGTTCCTTGCTCGGTTGAAAAATGGTGCAGCTTTGTTGATATGTTGTCAAACGAACAACGAGGTGCACTTTTTGGATCCGGTGTACATTGTATGCTCGAAATGCCAAGGATAAGGATGCGGCAGTGCTGAAGTTTCTAGTGCAAGCTTTTGATCTTAAAACAAGTACATTTGGGTTAAATGAGGGAAAGGACCATATTTCCCTAGGAGGCAAAGAAATCTACGCATTATTTGGTTTAGAAGACAAAGGTTTAAACGTTGTGGCCATAATTGCTCAAGAAGGCAAAGAAGCGCAGGGACGGATACCACCTGAGTGGCTCGATCCGTCAACAGAGAATCTCTTAATTGATGATTTAATATTGGATGTTGAGCTTCGTGGTGCCTCGGATGACGATTTTGTACGCAAGGCCATGATGGTGCTTCTCGCCACAGTAATTGCACCGTACTCTAATACGGTAATGTTGAAGCCGATGTATGCATTGGTAGAAGACCTCGATCGAGCTAGGAAGATAAACTGGAACTCATTCACTCTGGAGTACACCTTGGAGGGCATAAGGCAGTGTAAAGGTGGACGCGTAATGAGGCAGTGGCCAAAAGGAAACATGGCGGCATTACAGGTAAACCGTAATATTTCTTAGTCAGGTAATATTTAACTGCAGTTTTTTGGTCACAACTATTTCTTACTCATTCTTAACATCTTTTCTTCTGCAGTACATGTATTGGGAGAAGGTGCAACCTCCTGGTGCACCAGCCTTTAACCCATTGGTATGTATGTACCCATTGATGAAGAACTGGACCGAAGTAGAAGGGAAGAAGAGAGACGCCTCCGACGCGCAATATGGCCGTGGGAAGGGAAATGTAAACAATTTTTTCTTGTTCATATTTGTTTCAGCAGCTCATATTTAACAACAATAAATAATTTGATGTTGTAACATGCAGATTGACAACGATATTACTGCGGAGCATAGACTCTCAAAAATAAACACAGCAAATAGTGTTGGGAGAAAAACATCTGTTTCAAGGAAGGCCACAAAAACTCCTGCGAAAAACCCCCCTTACATGGAGCAACTTTTGGAAAGGGTTAATCGCATGGCTGGGGAGCTTACTCTTGTCCGTAAGCAGATTGCAACTATAGCAGACTTATGCGCAGAGGTAAAAACGTGGCGAGTTTAATTATGCACGCATCATTCATTTTGGACCTGCCATGACACATTTTTTTTTCGATTGCAGAGAGTTATTGCAAAGTTAAATCAGGAGGGGATCATTTATAGACGCGAGAACAAAGGCACGTCTGAAGGGGACAAGGAAAGCGAGAGCAGCCAGAAGGGAGTTTATCCATCAAAGTACTTCACATCAGTTCAGAAGGACGAGGATGCTGTAATGTCCCAGGTTTAGAGACGATCGAGGGGTAGATTTTAGAAAGGGATGTGCATTGCATAGTAAATTCTGGGGAAATTTCGCGCTTTTAAACAAAAACTGCATCGAAGGGGGACAAGTTTCTCTCTCGACACCTTACAGGGTTAGGGTTTCGAGAGTGCGACAAACTTGTTTCTTACTTCACTAGTTTAGGGTTTTAAGAGGAGAGAGGAGGGTTTACTTGATTGAATTCCAAATGATATGACATGGTTGAATTCAAACCAAGGTTGAATTTGAATTTCAAATTTAAACAGCATATGAATATCTCATAATTCAAAATTGAGGAAATTCATTAAACAAATATTAATAATCAAGAATATAAACATTACATTTATTTAGTAAAGCTCATTAAGGAAACTTTGAGCTTTATTGATCATCACACACATTACAATGTCATTACAATATTCATAAGTGAAATAAAAGAACAATACAACACATTACAAGAATTGAAAATAGAAAATAAAAATTACAAAGATATTGTAAATGGCTAAACTAGATAAGAAAATCTTCATGATTTTCTTGGACATCACTTGATTGAACTTCTTGATCATTTCCTTAAACCTGCATAGTAAGACAACAAAGACAAGAAAATAGGGATTATGCCAAGTGGTAAAACCACTTGGCAGGTTAGCAAATATGATCAAATTGAGAGGATAACTCAAACACTGCCGGGGTGTCAAGCCAAAGGACCAAGTCCCAACCTGTGAAGCACACAGGCAGCTCACAGGGATAGCTGCATGCCTCACAGCACACACAGACCAGGGGAGAGTCACCAAAGTGACCAGGCACAAGCTGTCGACCAGGGAGAGTACAAAGCAAAGACCATATATAACATTTTCAAGGTGCTCAAACCCTAGCCATTTGCTCATCCATCGACAGCAGCAGTGGTAAGAACACCAAGAACAGCCAAGAACACCAAGAACAGATGAACAGCTAGAGCTGTTTCATCTATTCCCAATCACCAGAAAATAAACCAAGCTTCACAAGCTAGCCAGGAGGAGCAGGGCAAGTAACTCAACCAGCAGATCAACACTGAAGCAATCCTCTACTCCAACACACTATTTCTAGGAGCTGGAGTAAGGTACAAATATGAACATGAACAGACCAGATGGTTCTGTTCATAAAATTGCACAAGCATGATTTCCAGCACACCAAAAAGGGTAGATACCCTATGTTTGTGTCATCATCTGGCTGTAAAGCCATTTGGTGCAAGCAGATATGGGTAAAGACCACTAGGCAGTCATCCTATGGGAACAGTAGTTATGCAAATCAGTGCATAATTAAAGGAATCCAGCAAGGGATGATGTCACAGCTAGCTTAGCCCACACACTTAACACCTACAGCTACCTATGCCATCAGACTATAGACAATTCCTTGTCTATATCCTTTGTCAACATCAAAAGGCCACTGGAAGTCCAATACTGGATCAAGCCAGTGAGCAGTAGTTCCATTCCAGCAAGCAAACCCCAACCATAGCAAGTCACAGAGAGGCAGGAGCAACCATTCTAGCAGATCAAGCCTGCTAGGGTCACATCAGCTACCTAGCCACTTAAACAGATCACCAAAGCATCACATCATCACCCAGTAGGGTTCAGGATGAGCTAGGGTACCCAACCAGTGGTTGGCATCCCTTTAGCCTCATTATTCCATCCATGAGATCATTACTGCTAAACAGTTCACATCATTTATCCATCTAATAAAGCCAGGAAACACAGATAAATGAAACAGTCAAGTAATCCAAGCATCAGTTGATGCTTGAGCAAGCATCACCTGGCACCAGCACAAGATATGGTGTCACACAACTCAAAAACAAACACCAGAGAGGCACATACAGTAGATTAGCCAGCAACAATCAAGCAGCTGATGATCATAGGATCATCAGAGCTTGGCATGCTATGCAAGTGATTGTCAGAGACAAGCCTTGCATCCATTCATGAATTATATAAACCAAACAGTCACAGTTAAGCAACAATTGAATTACAGATAATTACATAAATCATTTTATGATTGAATCCAGAAGCATATCAACAAGAAGTTAATGTATATGGATAACAATGAAGCAAGGCAGAGCCTACCATGAGCCATCAATATTTAATCATCACACAAACAACACTGGTTCTTGCTAAACAGCAAGAATCACTCACGCGAGTGAACCAGGGAGCCAGAGCATAAGCATAGCACCAACGTGCACGCCACAGCAGTGGTTAGGGATGCTCAATTGAGCATCTAGATAGATCATACCATGCATAACCACTAGGGTGAGCAGAGTCAGTAGACAAAGGAAGCATACGCCACAGTAGGGTGAGCACACGCGTTTAGACTAGGGCAAGTAGAGTAGCAGCACAGCAGCGCAAACAGCAGCAGCACGCAAGCTTGCACAGCTAGCTAGACGGCGGCAGAGCATGGACACGGCAGGCATCTCCACGGAATGGAGCAGCCGTGGCCAGAGCTAGAGATGGAAGAAGGTCAGGCACAGGAGGGGAGCAGGAACGGAGGCGCACTTACCCGGAGTCGAGGAGAACAGCGCAGCCATGGCGGCCACGGCGGCACACGCCGGAGCGCGGCGGCGCCAGGCCAAGCCAGGCCATGGCAGCACCATAGCACCACGGCCTGGCACAGCAACACCGCAGCATCAGGGGCGCCGGCAGGCGGCGCATCACCATGAATCCATGCGGCCAGGGTTGCAGGCGAGTTGGGGCCGCATGGTAGCGTGGATGAAATCCAGATCGACGCGGACCACCGTGTCCGCCGTCGAAAGGCGGATCAGATCCATCTGATCTCGCCGGTGGCGGCGGCCTGAGTTGGCCGGAGAAATTCCGAGAAGGGGGCGGCGACGAGGAAATCGCCAGAGAGGCGAAGGGGATTAGGGTTAGGTCGAGCGGCGCGAGGAGAGGAAGTGAGCGACCGACCGCTCGGGTCGGTTGGACCCGAGCTGGTCTAACCCAACCCACTGGGCTCCACTGACATGTGGGTCCAGGGGCAAATTTGGTATTTCACAAATTCTATAAATACTGAAACTTTGAAAATTCATACTAAATGTTTAAAAGCTCCACAAAAATAATTAAAAATAAGAACATCACTCAGGATAAAAATCTCTATCATAATAAAATATGAAATAGAATTTTTGGAGTAAACAAGAATAAGTTAAAATTTGATGATTTAAATAATTATTTAAATCACATATATTATTTTCAATAATGAAAATAAGTCCATTAATGCATTTGGACTTCAAAAACACCTTGACAACATTTCAAGGTAGTATTTTACTCTTAAACAAGTATCCTCAAATCATTCTTAGTATTAACCTCTTACATGAAATAATAACGACATCGGAAGGGGGGAACAAACCCTAAAAATGGAATCATGCATAATTGCTTCTTTAACCATTGCCCTTATCGGACAATGATGCTATTTTTCAGAACAAGAGGACAAGGGTCAGTCCATACCTACCAACTGCAGAACTTTGCAGTTGTTCGTGCAAGTTCATCACTTGCTCATGTCATTTGAGTATTTCTATCAAATTACTTGCAAAGTATTATGGTTATCACTATTGCATAAAAATCAAAACCACTACTTTCATAACTATGAATATGACTATGTGGTGGGCAATGGAACCATGGATTGTGTTGATATGGTGGAGGTTCCATTGCAAGGGTTTATATCCATCTAGGATTAAATAACAAATGTCGCCAGTGATTCTTGTGCCGTAATACCCGTGTTAACCATAAGATCCGGAGTGGGACGGAGTAGTCAAAAGTGTTTCCACCTCTCGTTCATCAACGGATGCTCATTACCGGGTGCTCATGATCTTGCGAGACTTGATGCAGGGGTGGGAACCCGTAGAAGTCCCAACGGTAATGAGGTCTATGATGGGTTGCATCTGCCGGCGTAGGAATGTATGGTAGAGCCCTGCATTGACGTCGTGGTCGGAGTCCACCCTGAAATATATGGGAATAATGGGGCCGGCGTGGACCCAGGGTCGGAGTATGCAACAAAGGGTGGGTGTTCGAGGTAGCGGAGGAACATGATTGGCTAGACCTTATACCAGGCCTCACACCGAAGGAAGTGTGGACGGGAAAGCTGCCCGGTTGGCACCAAGGTTAAGATCTCTTATGGGTAAAGCAACACACCTCTGCAGAGTGTAAAGAACTGTGACCTGTCACTCCCTGTTCCGGGATTGAGGAATCGCGAACGCGGCCGGAAAGGAGCTCCATGAAGTTCTAGTAAACCGGTGAAGGTGACGGACATAGCTCTTTGAAATAAAAGCAATCTCTTGAAGAAATGTTTATCAAAACTTGCATTGGTATTAGACTTTCTGGTCTAATATCGTAGCTAGTGCATTAAACACCTCTTATCTATAATGAACTTGTTGAGTACGCTCGTACTCATACCACTCTTAAACCCCATGCTTAGATTGTCTGAACCGTCTGGAGGAGGAGGACTACGACAGCAATGATGGAGCCGAGATCATCGGCTACGAGGAACCAGACCTCTCAGGTGGAGTTGAAGGCGTAGACTATATCATAGTCTACGGATCCGGGGAGGCTTCCGGAGGAGAACAAGCCTAGAGATATCTGCTGAGTAGTAGTAGCCGAGCAGCACAGACTCTTCCTAAGGAGCTGCTTGATTAAATAAATGTTTAGTTTAATGAGACAATGGTATTGTAAGTTAAGTTGGGTTCGCCTCGAACCCAGGAGTTATCCTCTTAGGACCCAAGAGGAGCTCCGAGACGACTTGTGTATGATGATTGTAATAATATGTGAATGAGTTATGGACCTTGCTATGTTCTGTTGTACTACTCTGAGGGATGTAATATTTGCGGAATGGTACTTCGCGAATGTTATATCAACGACTGGCATACTACAACATGCAGTGGTATGCAGGGTCACCACAGTTGGTATCAGAGCAAAAGCTTTGACCTTAGGTTGGAACCTAGTAAATGGGACCAAACGTTAGGAGTCAAATAGGATTAGTAAAGAATTCTCTAAAAATATGGTGTATATTCAATTGAGAATATAACAATCATATCTTTTAGTGCGATAATTCTTTATTATCTCTATTATGATGTATTATTACTAATCTTATAATCTTTCTATTTCTACAGCCAACATGGCTAGTGCACGACCGGGAAGAAACGTGAAAGTTATGGATTCCACACTGAACGATTACCAAGGAGGACTTGCTGATATCCTACGAGCCATGTTGCTGGAATTTGGGTGTGATCCCCAGATTCCAGTAAAGAAGTACATGTTCTATGATGGACCAGTGTTAGCCAAGTGCAGAGTAGGACTGCGACTTCCCGAATCTTTGGGAATGAGCGTAGTCATGCCAGCTGGAGAAGCTAGGACAACCAACACAGCCTATCATATAGCTGTTATGAGAGCCATAACCGACATACGGGAACATAAGACAAAAGAGCTTATGGATTCCGAGTTTTCCCATATTCCCCATAATCAGGAGGAAGAAGATCCCTTGCTCAACCACTACAAATACGCCAAACGCAAACCCATAGCAGCGGCAAAATATATGGATAATAGCCGTAATTTCATATCATTACTCTTTCAGCTGAATCATCATCTGATAGGAGCTATTGATACGATGCTAGAAGAATTTACCGAACCCAAGGAGGAGAGTAGGGGGAAAGAACCTATGGAGAATGTAGTGCACACACCAGTTTATTCAGCTGGTGACTACATCAGCTTTGATCCACTTGCACGTGAACCTACACCTGCTACACCTGGGAACTACCTGAGTAGTTCCTATGGGGGATACGAAGGCGGAGCGGAATCCGGAAACAACCAGCGTTCCGAGACTCCAATCGAGAATTCTAGGGGTTGGCGTTGGGGAAATGATACTGGAACCCATAGTACTACGGAGTATTATGATGGAGAGATGAACGATGATGCAACAACCCAGAACCAGAGCTATCCTAGTAATGAAGGAGTGGATGGAGGATATCCGACACAGGTTGAGTCGGGTATGGGTTTTGGTAACCCTTATGGTGGGGCTACAGGAGAGTACACCCGATGGGTGGACTATGATGCACTCAACGATCAGTTTGTGAACACCGATTTCTCCTTAGGGTCATCATCGGATTCGGACTACAAGCCAACGGGGAGACCTTACGTTCCAGGGTCTATCAGGAGGACGACGCGTTCGACCGGATGGAAGCCTGGAATGTATCGGGAGTGAAGACCGAATAGAAGTCCACCAAGGGAGGCGTGGCTATAATACACAAGTACCACGTGTATTATAGTTTGTAATATTTGTATAAATTTGTACATATACTTTAATAAGTGAGTTTGCATACTCACATCGACTTGAGTATTGTAATAAGACCACTTATGTATGTATATACAGGGTATATGTTTTGTATGATTTGGATTTGCTTCTTGATTTCCATTGCGTGACTAGTTCTGTGCACAAAGTTGAGCTCAGAAAACTTGCGCATGGAGTAATTATGAGTATCATCTTGTGTTACAGAACTAGGGGGATATGTCGGGAACGTTAGGAAACGAGACGGAAGCACAGCGTATGGAGCGCGAAGCAAAAGAGAAGGAAGAGGCTGAGGGTGCAGCCAGAGATCAGTTTCCACCACCACCACCACCCATGACTCAGCAGAACTTTATCCAGTACATGCAACTGGCGGAAGAGAGGCAACGTGTAACACTGGAGCTGCAGAACAAATTCCTTCAGGATCTGATGCAGCAGAATAGGGTGGAGAGACCTGAGAACCAGGGAGTCACATTAGCAGACTTCCAAAACACCAAGCCGATATCTTTCGCATACGCGCCCGAGCCGATGGACGCGGAAGATTGGTTGATGGATACTGAGCGCAAGCTCAACACTGTTGGATGCAATGACCAAGAGAAGGTCCGATATGCTACCCATCTGCTATGTGGACCTGCCGCATCATGGTGGGACAACATTGTAGCCGTGTATCCGGCAGGAAAGGTATTCACCTGGGAGGAGTTTGCAAGGAAGTTCAGGGAATCCAATGTCCCTGAAAGTATTGTGGAACTGAAGCGTCGAGAGTTCGAGAGTCTCGAGCAGAAGGATAAGGCAATCCTGACTTATGTCAGGGAGTTTTCAAAGCTGTCCCGGTATGCGGTTGAGGAAGTCAATACCGAGGACAAGAAGAAGAAGAGATTTCTGAGGGGGTTAAGTCCCCAGTTTAAGGTGCAGCTACGGATGATGAGAGCAACGGAATTCCAAGAGTTGGTGGATGCAGCCATCACTCTTGAAGATGACTTCAAACAACTGCAAGAAGAGAAGAGGAAGAAGGCCAAGTATGAGCCTAAGAGGTTTGTTAGTAACAAGCCTAACACTAGCTTGAGTTTCAAGCCCAGATACAACAACAACAACAACAACAACAGCAACTACTACGGTAGTAGGAAGAACCAGGCATTCCAAACTGCAAATCAAATAGTTTGCAGAAGCTGTGGAGGTACGGGGCATTTCTCCAAGGACTGTAAGAAACCCAGAATCATATGCTTCGGGTGCCGTGAGGAAGGACACATGCTTAGGGATTGCCCTAAGAATAGGAACAAAGGAGGTCAGTCAGGAGGAGGAGGAGGTCGAGGAGGAAACACCGGAGGCAACTGGAAGAATAAGAAGCCCTTCGGCAAGCTGAACTGTACCAGTCTGGAGGAGGTGGTCAACTCTGACCAAGCGGTGATAGGTACGCTCCAGATACTCACTCATCCTGGCAAAGTACTTTTTGATACTGGTGCAACTACATCATTCATTTCTCAACAATTCATCATCAAACATGGGATTAGTTGCACTAAGTTAGATACACCCATAACCATACTTTCTGCGGGGGGAACGATATTAGTAACCCATGCCAAACAAAAACAAGTCATTATGATCAATAAGTGCGCGTTTGACGCGGACCTGTTCATTTTACCGATGAAGGACATTGATGTCATTCTTGGTATGAACTGGTTAGAAGCTAATGGAGCATTGATCGACTGTGTAAACAAGACGGTGTCATTGAAAAGTCCCGATGGAAGTAGAATGATCTACCAAGGCGACAAACACACACAGATTGAAGTTGAGCTACAGCTGAATAGCATGAAGGAAGTGAAGTTAGAAGATATACCTGTAGTAAATGAATTCCAGGATGTGTTTCCTGCGGAATTACCTGGTATGCCACCAGATAGGGAGATAGAATTCACTATCGACCTAATTCCAGGAACAGCTCCGATTGCTAAGGCACCATATAAGATGGGGCCCAAGGAGTTGAAAGAACTGAAGGAGCAATTGGATGACTTGGAACAAAAGGGATTCATTCAGGAGAGTGTTTCACCATGGGGATCACCTGTGATCTTCGTAGATAAAAGGGATGGAGGAAGAAGGATGTGCGGAGACTACAGAAATCTGAACAACGTCACAATCAAGAACAAGTATCCACTTCCAAGGATACAAGATCTATTTGATCAGGTTAGAGGAGCGGGAGTCTTTTCCAAGATTGATCTGAGATCGGGTTATCACCAGATAAAGATCAAGAAGGAGGACGTTCCGAAAACTGCCTTTGTCTCAAGGTATGGACACCATGAATACCTTGTAGTACCTTTTGGACTAACCAATGCCCCAGCAATATTCATGAATCTCATGAATAAGATTTTCATGCCATATCTTGACAAGTTTGTCATCGTATTTATCGATGATATCCTGATATATTCCAAGAACAAAGCTGAACATGCTGAACATTTGAGGTTAGTGTTGCAAACACTAAGGGAACATCAACTCTATGCCAAACTTAGTAAGTGTGAATTTTGGCTAGATCAAGTGGAATTTCTGGGTCATGTCATTAGCAAAGATGGAATTGCTGTCAACCCGAGTAAGGTAGCAGCAGTTCTAGAATGGGAAGCACCCAAGACTGTCAAGGAAATCCGAGGATTCCTAGGAATGGCAGGATACTATCGGAGATTCATTGAAGGATTCTCTAAGATAGCAGGACCTATGACAAAGTTGCTAAGGAAGAATACACCATTCGTGTGGTCAGAGGAGTGTGAGAAGAGTTTTCAAACTCTGAAAGAAAAACTCACCACAGCACCGGTGTTAGCAGTTCCGGAAGTTGGCAAGGATTACACCGTGTACTGTGACGCATCCAAACATGGATTGGGTTGCGTACTCATGCAAGATCGGAAAGTGATATCCTATGGATCGAGGCAACTTAGACCTCATGAAGTGAACTATCCAACACATGACTTGGAATTAGCAGCGGTCGTATTCGCACTTAAATCATGGAGACATTTTCTCTATGGAGCTAAGTGTGAGCTCTACACAGACCATAAAAGCCTCAAATATTTCTTCACTCAGAAAGAACTCAATATGAGGCAGAAAAGATGGCTAGAATTGATCAAGGATTATGATCTGACAATCAATTACACACCAGGGAAGGCTAATGTAGTAGCAGACGCCCTGAGTAGGAAGAGTACCGGAGGAGTGGAACAAGAAATATCACCGGAGTTGAGGAAGGAAATAAGCCAAGCCCAAATACAACTTTGGGAGAAGGAAGCCCATGAAGGATTATCGGCGTTGCAAGTAGCCGAGGAACTTAATGTTAACTTGAAGAATGAGATAATGATGGGTCAGTTGGACGATCCATTCATTGTAGAAGAGATGAGGAGAATAGATGAGGGAAGACCATCAGAATTTCACCGTGGAGAATCTGGATCTTTGTGGTTCCAGAAGAGGATTTGCGTTCCGGATATTGCTGAAATCAAGAAAGTAATACTCCGGGAAGCTCATCAAACACCATATTCAATACATCCGGGAAGTACAAAGATGTACATGGACTTAAAGGAACTATTCTGGTGGAATAACATGAAGAGGGAGATAGCACAATATGTGGCAGAATGCCATACCTGCCAGCGAGTGAAGGCTGAACATCAGAGTCCGGCAGGGAAGTTACAACCTCTACCTATTCCAGAGTGGAAATGGGAGGAAATCGGAATGGATTTCATCACCGGACTACCCATGACTAATAAAAAGAAGGACATGATATGGGTAATCGTGGACCGGTTGACGAAAAGTGCACACTTTTTAGCGGTAAACCAGCAGGATAAAGGAGAGAAACTTATCGATCTTTACATCAAAGAGATCGTAAGTAAGCATGGAGTGCCAAAGAAGATCGTATCGGATCGAGGATCTGTGTTTACATCAGCATTCTGGAAGCAACTTCACGAAGCTCTAGGATCCAAGTTGGATTATAGTACCGCGTATCATCCACAAACCGGTGGACAAACCGAGAGAACCAATCAGATCTTAGAAGATATGCTTAGGGCTTGTGCCCTAGACTTCGGAGGATCATGGGAGGAGCATCTACCTTTAGCAGAGTTTTCATACAACAATAGTTACCAAAGCAGCATCAAGATGGCACCATTTGAAGCTCTGTATGGAAGAAAGTGTAGATCACCAATCTGTTGGTATGAAGCCGGAGCAAGCAAAGAGTTCAACCCTGATTATGTCAAGGAAAAACAACAAATCATTGACATTATCAGAGACAGGCTCAAGATAGCCCAGAGTCGGCAAAAGAGTTACGCCGATCAGAAGAGAAGAACGTGGGAGCCACAAGTTGGAGACATGGTTTATCTTAAGGTAAGCCCGATGAAAGGACTCCAGAGGTTTGGAGTAAAAGGGAAACTCAGTCCTAGATATATAGGACCTTTCAAGATACTGAGTCAGAATCGAGGTTTAGCCTTTGAGTTGGATTTACCGGGAAGGTTAGCTCAAGTTCATAATGTATTCCATGTGTCACAACTTCGGAAATGTTTGAAGACCCCAGATGAACCAATATCACATGAGGAGCTGGAGTTACAACCAGACTTGACATACATCGAGAAGCCAGCCAAGATTCTCGAGGAAAGCTGGAAACAACTCAGAAATAAGGCAATCAAGTATTGCAAGATACAATGGAAGCACCACCCCGAGAGGGAAGCCACCTGGGAAAAGAGGAAGACCTGAGGAAAACATACCCCGAGCTGTTCAGGTATTACAACCACAACTTCGGGACGAAGTTTTCTTTAAGGGGGAAAGGCTGTAATGTCCCAGGTTTAGAGACGATCGAGGGGTAGATTTTAGAAAGGGATGTGCATTGCATAGTAAATTCTGGGGAAATTTCGCGCTTTTAAACAAAAACTGCATCGAAGGGGGACAAGTTTCTCTCTCGACACCTTACAGGGTTAGGGTTTCGAGAGTGCGACAAACTTGTTTCTTACTTCACTAGTTTAGGGTTTTAAGAGGAGAGAGGAGGGTTTACTTGATTGAATTCCAAATGATATGACATGGTTGAATTCAAACCAAGGTTGAATTTGAATTTCAAATTTAAACAGCATATGAATATCTCATAATTCAAAATTGAGGAAATTCATTAAACAAATATTAATAATCAAGAATATAAACATTACATTTATTTAGTAAAGCTCATTAAGGAAACTTTGAGCTTTATTGATCATCACACACATTACAATGTCATTACAATATTCATAAGTGAAATAAAAGAACAATACAACACATTACAAGAATTGAAAATAGAAAATAAAAATTACAAAGATATTGTAAATGGCTAAACTAGATAAGAAAATCTTCATGATTTTCTTGGACATCACTTGATTGAACTTCTTGATCATTTCCTTAAACCTGCATAGTAAGACAACAAAGACAAGAAAATAGGGATTATGCCAAGTGGTAAAACCACTTGGCAGGTTAGCAAATATGATCAAATTGAGAGGATAACTCAAACACTGCCGGGGTGTCAAGCCAAAGGACCAAGTCCCAACCTGTGAAGCACACAGGCAGCTCACAGGGATAGCTGCATGCCTCACAGCACACACAGAGACCAGGGAGAGTCACCAAAGTGACCAGGCACAAGCCGTCGACCGGGGAGAGTACAAGAACACCATATATAACATTTTCAGTGCTCAAACCCTAGCCATTTGCTCATCCATCGACAAAGCAGCAGTGGTAAAAACACCAAGAACAGCCAAGAACACCAAGAATGTATGAACAGCTAGAGCTGTTTCATCTATTCCCAATCACGAGAAAATAAACCAAGCTTCACAAGCTAGCCGGGAGGAGCAGGGCAAGTAACTCAACCAAAGATCAACACTGAAGCAATCCTCTACTCCAACACACTATTTCTAGGAGCTGGAGTAAGGTACAAATATGAACATGAACAGACCAGATGGTTCTGTTCATAAAATTGCACAAGCATGATTTCCAGCACACCAAAAAGGGTAGATACCCTATGTTTGTGTCATCATCTGGCTGTAAAGCCATTTGGTGCAAGCAGATATGGGTAAAGACCACTAGGCAGTCATCCTATGGGAACAGTAGTTATGCAAATCAGTGCATAATTAAAGGAATCCAGCAAGGGATGATGTCACAGCTAGCTTAGCCCACACACTTAACACCTACAGCTACCTATGCCATCAGACTATAGACAATTCCTTGTCTATATCCTTTGTCAACATCAAAAGGCCACTGGAAGTCCAATACTGGATCAAGCCAGTGAGCAGTAGTTCCATTCCAGCAAGCAAACCCCAACCATAGCAAGTCACAGAGAGGCAGGAGCAACCATTCTAGCAGATCAAGCCTGCTAGGGTCACATCAGCTACCTAGCCACTTAAACAGATCACCAAAGCATCACATCATCACCCAGTAGGGTTCAGGATGAGCTAGGGTACCCAACCAGTGGTTGGCATCCCTTTAGCCTCATTATTCCATCCATGAGATCATTACTGCTAAACAGTTCACATCATTTATCCATCTAATAAAGCCAGGAAACACAGATAAATGAAACAGTCAAGTAATCCAAGCATCAGTTGATGCTTGAGCAAGCATCACCTGGCACCAAAGACAAGATATGGTGTCACACAACTCAAAAACAAACACCAGAGAGGCACATACAGTAGATTAGCCAGCAACAATCAAGCAGCTGATGATCATAGGATCATCAGAGCTTGGCATGCTATGCAAGTGATTGTCAGAGACAAGCCTTGCATCCATTCATGAATTATATAAACCAAACAGTCACAGTTAAGCAACAATTGAATTACAGATAATTACATAAATCATTTTATGATTGAATCCAGAAGCATATCAACAAGAAGTTAATGTATATGGATAACAATGAAGCAAGGCAGAGCCTACCATGAGCCATCAATATTTAATCATCACACAAACAACACTGGTTCTTGCTAAACAGCAAGAATCACTCACAGTAGTGAACCAGGGGAGCCAGAGCATAAGCATAGCACCAACAGGCAAGCCACAGCAGTGGTTAGGGATGCTCAATTGAGCATCTAGATAGATCATACCATGCATAACCACTAGGGTGAGCAGAGTCAGGAGACACAGGAAGCATACGCCACCGTACGGTGAGCACACGCGGTTAGACTAGGGCAAGTAGAGTAGCAAAGACAAGAAAGCGCAAACAAGCAGCAGCACGCAAGCTTGCACAGCTAGCTAGACGGCGGCAGAGCATGGACACGGCGAGGCATCTCCACGGAATGGAGCAGCCGTGGCGAGCTAGAGATGGAAGAAGGTCGAGGCACGGGAGGAGCAGGAACGGAGGCGCACTTACCCGGAGTCGAGGAGAACAGCGCAGCCATGGCGGCCACGGCGGCACACGCCGGAGCGCGGCGGCGCCAGGCCAAGCCAGGCCATGGCAGCACCATAGCACCACGGCCTGGCACAGCAACACCGCAGCATCAGGGGCGCCGGCAGGCGGCGCATCACCATGAATCCATGCGGCCAGGGTTGCAGGCGAGTTGGGGCCGCATGGTAGCGTGGATGAAATCCAGATCGACGCGGACCACCGTGTCCGCCGTCGAAAGGCGGATCAGATCCATCTGATCTCGCCGGTGGCGGCGGCCTGAGTTGGCCGGAGAAATTCCGAGA
Source organism: Lolium perenne (assembly GCF_019359855.2). NCBI lineage: Eukaryota > Viridiplantae > Streptophyta > Magnoliopsida > Poales > Poaceae > Lolium > Lolium perenne. The sequence goes on from NC_067245.2 coordinate 73,469,779, forward strand.
AGGGGGCGGCGACGAGGAAATCGCCAGAGAGGCGAAGGGGATTAGGGTTAGGTCGAGCGGCGCGAGGAGAGGAAGTGAGCGACCGACCGCTCGGGTCGGTTGGACCCGAGCTGGTCTAACCCAACCCACTGGGCTCCACTGACATGTGGGCCCAGGGGCAAATTTGGTATTTCACAAATTCTATAAATACTGAAACTTTGAAAATTCATACTAAATGTTTAAAAGCTCCACAAAAATAATTAAAAATATGAAAATCACTCAGTATAAAAATCTCTATCATAATAAAATATGAAATAGAATTTTTGGAGTAAACAAGAATAAGTTAAAATTTGATGATTTAAATAATTATTTAAATCACATATATTATTTTCAATAATGAAAATAAGTCCATTAATGCATTTGGACTTCAAAAACACCTTGACAACATTTCAAGGTAGTATTTTACTCTTAAACAAGTATCCTCAAATCATTCTTAGTATTAACCTCTTACATGAAATAATAACGACATCGGAAGGGGGGAACAAACCCTAAAAATGGAATCATGCATAATTGCTTCTTTAACCATTGCCCTTATCGGACAATGATGCTATTTTTCAGAACAAGAGGACAAGGGTCAGTCCATACCTACCAACTGCAGAACTTTGCAGTGTTCAGGCAAGTTCATCACTTGCTCATGTCATTTGAGTATTTCTATCAAATTACTTGCAAAGTATTATGGTTATCACTATTGCATAAAAATCAAAACCACTACTTTCATAACTATGAATATGACTATGTGGTGGGCAATGGAACCATGGATTGTGTTGATATGGTGGAGGTTCCATTGCAAGGGTTTATATCCATCTAGGATTAAATAACAAATGTCGCCAGTGATTCTTGTGCCGTAATACCCGTGTTAACCATAAGATCCGGAGTGGGACGGAGTAGTCAAAAGTGTTTCCACCTCTCGTTCATCAACGGATGCTCATTACCGGGTGCTCATGATCTTGCGAGACTTGATGCAGGGGTGGGAACCCGTAGAAGTCCCAACGGTAATGAGGTCTATGATGGGTTGCATCTGCCGGCGTAGGAATGTATGGTAGAGCCCTGCATTGACGTCGTGGTCGGAGTCCACCCTGAAATATATGGGAATAATGGGGCCGGCGTGGACCCAGGGTCGGAGTATGCAACAAAGGGTGGGTGTTCGAGGTAGCGGAGGAACATGATTGGCTAGACCTTATACCAGGCCTCACACCGAAGGAAGTGTGGACGGGAAAGCTGCCCGGTTGGCACCAAGGTTAAGATCTCTTATGGGTAAAGCAACACACCTCTGCAGAGTGTAAAGAACTGTGACCTGTCACTCCCTGTTCCGGGATTGAGGAACTGCGAACGCGGCCGGAAAGGAGCTCCATGAAGTTCTAGTAAACCGGTGAAGGCTGACGGACATAGCTCTTTGAAATAAAAGCAATCTCTTGAAGAAATGTTTATCAAAACTTGCATTGGTATTAGACTTTCTGGTCTAATATCGTAGCTAGTGCATTAAACACCTCTTATCTATAATGAACTTGTTGAGTACGCTCGTACTCATACCACTCTTAAACCCCATGCTTAGATTGTCTGAACCGTCTGGAGGAGGAGGACTACGACAGCAATGATGGAGCCGAGATCATCGGCTACGAGGAACCAGACCTCTCAGGTGGAGTTGAAGGCGTAGACTATATCATAGTCTACGGATCCGGGGAGGCTTCCGGAGGAGAACAAGCCTAGAGATATCTGCTGAGTAGTAGTAGCCGAGCAGCACAGACTCTTCCTAAGGAGCTGCTTGATTAAATAAATGTTTAGTTTAATGAGATAATGGTATTGTAAGTTAAGTTGGGTTCGCCTCGAACCCAGGAGTTATCCTCTTAGGACCCAAGAGGAGCTCCGAGACGACTTGTGTATGATGATTGTAATAATATGTGAATGAGTTATGGACCTTGCTATGTTCTGTTGTACTACTCTGAGGGATGTAATATTTGCGGAATGGTACTTCGCGAATGTTATATCAACGACTGGCATACTACAACATGCAGTGGTATGCAGGGTCACCACAGATGCTGACGACGAGGATGTTGACGAGGACGAGCTAGACAATGCAAATGGCAGCACACATGCACCACCTGTTGCACGCAAATTAATGATCGATGATCCTCAACCATCTGTACTGTTTAATTGCAGCATGGGTGACAAAAAAGATCCTATCGAAATTACAAATGATGTTCCCGCTCGATCGTCATCCTCATTATCGTCTTCAGCATTTGTATCTGCAAAGCCAAATGAACCTCAGAAGCGGAAGCGCATGCCATCCGCAAAGGTCCGGTCCCCTTACTTGTCTGAAAAAATGGCAAACAAGCGTCAATTCCGAGATGACAAAAATTCTGAGGGTAAGTTTGTTCGTCTCACATGCAAATTTCTTAACGACCTTTGCATATCACTAACCGCAGTTCACCCGTTACTTGTTCGTTGCAGGTAACTTCCATTCACTAGATGCACTACTTCAGGTAAATGATTTGACTGAAGATCACGTCGAAGCTGCCGTGTCACTTGTAAAAGAACTATCAAAGTGCTCCCGACGCCGCAACAAAAAAGTTTACAGTTCTGAAGGACTCGTGCTGACTGCCCACCATGTTGCACCTATTATAACCCATGACTGGTTGATGGGCGATGTAAAAACAATTTTTTTATCCCTGTTGTATTACACAATAACTTTCTTGATTGAAGGGCTAATTAGTTGTGTGTACCAATAAATTTTGCAGGTCATCAATGCTTATGTGCGACACTTGTCTCGTCGTGTTCCAGATGATCGTGTCCTGTCCACCACATGGAGGTCGACGCATCTCATAGAAGGGAGGACGAGGGGTAGAGATGTTTTTCCACCCGGCCACCACCAGATCGAAATAGAGAAGAATCGAGCCATTCACAGATGCATGGACGAGTATTTCCATAAACCGAAGGTACGAGCACATGCAATGCAATGGTGTACACAATTCATTCAGTGTATATTGAAACATACTTACATATTTTTATTGCAGTACTATCTCGCTGTAAACGTTAATGGCAATCATTGGGTCACCGTCGTGATGCATGTACCCAAGAAGGAATTTCAAGTATTAGATTCCCTCTATGTTCTTCGCAGTTACATACATATCATTGAAGCATTGGTATGTTTTCATACTACTTTACTCTGTCATAAGTATTTTGTTAAAATATTAATCATTACTTACTTAATCTTAACTACTCGTTTTACTTCAGAGAACCGAACTTGCTTATGACATAGCAAAAGCAGATCATGGTTTTCCTGATCCTTCAAACTGGCCTATAAAACAATACAAAATGCCAAGACAAAAGGATGGGTGAGTACATGGTGCAACTAATTTTCATCTATATTATTAATATACAATGCAATGTTACTTACTGTTTTTTGCTTGTCTTGTATTATGACAGAAACTCATGTGGACTTTGGGTCCTAAAATGTATGGAAGAATGGGATGGAGATGAATTTAGAACCACTATTACACAGGTAGGTAAAACAAAATTCTACTTACATGATGAACTAGCAGCACATGTCATAACATGTTCTCTTAATTTATTTTTGCAGACACTCGTTGACTCTACCAGAGAAGTTATGGTCGGTGAAATAATTTTTTCACCTAGTAACAAGCTGGATAGGGTCAAAGATAAACTACTCAACCCCAATGGCGAGGAAGATGATGCTTAGGTCCAAGGTCTAGTGGATATGGTCGGGTTTTCGTCCCGTAGAAGGTTTCCCGGCGGTGTTCAAGACTTTGTTCATTTTATATTCTATTTGCTGTGTAATGACTTGGAAACTATACTTTACAATACCTATTTGCGTCATATGGAATACCATACTTTGTGGAATATGTATGCAATCATCAAGTGCCGGATAGTCTCACTATTGTCCGTGGACATCACTATAATCTTTATTGCGCAGAATTTGTTGTCAAACTTTTGCAAACAATCCGTTAACACCTTTGCGGATGATAATAACTTGGTATGAAAAGCTTTATCTCCAAATACTTCAGGTGCAGGAATTTACCCAAAACCAATTGTGTATTGACTTTCTGAAAAATAATACCCATAGATTAGGACTTATTAATAGCTTAGGTCAACAAATTACTGAACTGGTACAAAAGGGATAACACTAGCCTCATAAAGTGAGTTCACAAAAAGCGTTTCAACATTTGGCGCAATGGATAAAAGTTTGGTACTTGTCATCTGCATTTTTCTTGGTGGTGTTAATTCATTGCCGGACAGACCGGCTAAGGATCACGGTCAGGCCGACAGAGGCTGCTGCCGTAAGTCTTCTCCCCGGACATGCTGGTGGCTGTGGCCGGCCAGACCGGAATGCAGTGCCAAAAGCCTTCGTATATTCGTTAATTATTTTCCGGCCTGGCCGGTTCTCTACGCCGGCCTGGCCGACAAAAGCTGCGTACAAAAATTCCTTGGCCGGACAGGCTGGCCCGTCTGGCCAGACAGGCCGATAGAATTGGCAAATGCCTCTGGAAATTTGATGTTCCTCCGGAACAACATTACCGGTCTGTCTGGTGTATATGCCGGACAGTCTGACCGGTCGATCACGTAAACCGCGCCCCGGACAGTCCGTCCCCTATGAACTGGATGTCCGCCGTATCCGGACTGTCTGGCTTGGTCAGGACCGGACTGTCCGGCTAGGTCCTGACCGGACTGTCCGGTGTCTCCGATCTGCCATGGCCGGCCGGCGCCCACCACGATGGTGCACAGCCCACGATGATCCGCCAAACTCGCCGTGGGCCCACAACTGTGCCGTACTTGTATCTCGTATAATTGACTGATTGAATTGGGCTATACAAATTTTGTACGGTGCCACGTATCGGTATTTTATACTAATAACGAAGGGGTATCGAGCGATCTTAGCCGTTCTTGTGTTTGAGCCCGCTTAAGCCCAAACTGAGTTTGAGGGAGTTTGGGGGGGGGGGGGGGGGGGGTTTTACCGGAGCACACGCCCGAAACTCGAAAGTAGTTCCACATGTATGACGAAATAGATAGGACAGATAACAGATTAGCGAATCGAACTTCAAGGTTTTGAGCTGCTCACACCGGAACCTGGCCTCCTAACAACAACTAGCGCTGCATATCTAAATGCTGCTTCCACGAAGTAGATGATAGTTCTACCCATCGGACATCAACATCTAATCCCCGCATAAAAGTACTAGATAGCTAATTGCCCTAGGGGGACATGACATACATCAAGCAACGAGCGCTCCACCATCCTGGTGTTCGAAGAAATCGACCATATCCCCGTCCTCCATCTCCATCATCTCGGGGGTGCTGTCGGCGCGAAATGGGCACCCGTCGTAGAGGAAGACGCCGGTGCCGTATGTCACTTCGGGAACCTTGTGGTACCACACATCCTTGAGGACCTGGAGCTTGTCGGTGACCTTCATGGTGTGCTTGATCACGCGCTCCTGGCTCACCACCTTGAGCGTCACCAGCTGGACCACCGCGGCCTTCGAGTCCTCCTCCTCCTTCTCCACTTCCTCCTCCTCCTCCCTGGACGACGACGACATTGGCATCAGCTGCGTGCCTGCCTCGCTGCGTATGTGTTTGTGTGGACTGTGGAGTAGTACTAGTTCTTCCGGTAACGATGAGGAGGCAGCTTTTATATAAAGGGCCTGACTGGCTCATTTTGATGGCACTGCCTCTTGGATTCTACAATCGGCAATTCAATCCACGGGAGCTGAATCAATTTTCGTACCTAGCCCGATACGCGTCTGCACTGCCTCTTGGATTTCTACAATCGGCAATTCAATGCACAGGAATTGAATCAATTTCTACGTAGCCCGATACGTGTATGCACTGGCTCATGTTTGCGTGCGTGACGCGTGGCATGGAAGAGAGCAAATAAAGCCGTCTAGGTGGCGTTCCTTTATTTGTGCATTGGAAATTGGCATGAGGTTTTGGGTTTTCCCAGCCTGCTGGTTTGACCATGGTAGACTGGTAGTAGTACGATTTAAAATAATTGCCGGTTTGATCTTCTATGGACACCAATTCATTTTACAGTAGTACACTATGATACCAAAAAAATTGGTATAATTTGTAAACTATACATTCTGCTTCTATGTTTCTTCTCCGTCCACGAATAAGTATAATTCAACCTCCTATTCTAACTCAACTTTATTTTTTCAAATTTGATCGATATTATCTAATCTAAACTACTTATAAAAGCAAGAAGTTGGCAGGAACATTTAATCTCAGCCATCTATCTACTGAGATCCTGTGGCCTAGCATGCTCCAATGACATTGCGCATCCTTGCGAACGAATTGTCCGACTAATTTGGAAACCTTCCATTAAATTAGTAGTTATTTTTGAAACAAATCTCCACGCTGCCGAACGAATCGTCCGACTAATTTGGAAACCTTCCATTAAATTAGCAGTTATCTTGGAAACAAATCACCACGCTGACGAACGAATCGTCCGACTAATTTGGAAACCTTTCGTTAAATTAGCAGTTATTTTCGAAACAAATCTCCACGCTGCCGCAAGGTCCAGAATACAAAGGCTGCATCCCGCTCCACCTAATCTATCACGCATCAGTGATGAAAAATCATTAAGCTTATTATGATATATATATATATATATATGTTGCATTACAATTTACATCAACAAATCGAGACGTGCGTTGCACGTACATACTAACTAGTAGAAAAAAGTAGCAATTTATATGATGTCACAATAATATACTGAAGCTCCATTTCAAGATGAATCTAGTGATGCTAATTTATACTGAAACTCCATTTCATGCTGCTACTTTTTCACGTAAGGTTAAGTCAAATTTTCATAAGGTTGACTTATTACAAGAGCTAAAAGTACACTATTCGCACTCTGAGAGAGTATACAAGGGCAGTTCATATTTTTGCAACCCAAAATTATTTAAGTTTCATCGGATTTATAGAAAGAATACCAGTATTACAATATCAAGTTGAATACCTTACGATAGTACATTAAACCAAAAGTATACATCTTTTTGATAACTTGTACGGAGTAGCTACAAAATTTTCAATTCATGTTCTTGTCTGTCTGATCAGCTCCATCTAATGCGATCAGCTCCATCTCAAACTCACCGTGTAAAAATAAACCATATCCAGCAGATTTTTGAACGGCACAAGCTATACTCGCATGCAAAAGTTTTTAGTAAAGCCGGTACACAGATTTCCTTGTGGTTGGTGGCTGGCAAGTCCGACATCATCTAAAGGTATAAACGATGCCCCCCATCGGGGGCTTCACAGCGATCCTCGCACGTGAGCCGTTAGATCTTCCTCGCGACGAATCTCAGCCGTTGATTCCTGGCTCAGAATCTACTAGCTAACCCCATGCAACAGCCGATTGTTACCCGCGTCTGGCTGCATGTGGGCCCCACCTTTGCCGGCCCCACACGTCAACCACTGCGAGTAGGGTCTATGTCGGTGCACATTGTCATCGGGCAGTGGATCTCCACCCCGCAGGGGTATTTTCGGAATTTCATCCTGGCATGGTATAAAAGTGAGCCCCCAGGGAAAAAAACCCTAGCCTCCTTGCGCCCCTGCCCCGCGCCCGCCCTCGTCGCCCGCCGCCGCCTCCAGCCGCTGCCTCGCGGCCCGCCCTCGCCCTGCCCCGTTGTCGTCGCCGGCCGCCGCCTCGAGGCGCCTCCAGCCCTGCTCCCTCGAGCCGCCGGACAGCATCAGCGCAGGGGAGGACGCCGCCAGGCCGTCGACAAGCGCCCTAGCGCTCGCAGCACCCCCGCGACAAGCAGGAACGCATCGACGCGCGCGGGGAGGCGCCGCCAGGCCGTCGACGGGCGGCAGAAGGATGGAGGGCTCCGCCAGCCCGTCTCCATCGCTGCTGCGCTGCTCCCTCCTCCACGCCGTTGTTTCCCCTGTTGTGCTCCGCCCCGCCCTCTTCCTCTCAGCGAGTTCGCGCGGCCATGGGGGCGTGGAGGAGGCTGCCGATGGCGCTACTGCTGCTGCACGATTCGTCGGTAAATTACCCTGGCTATGGGGTCGCTGCTGCGCTGCCCCCTCCTCTTGGCCTCCTTGTCTCCTCCCCCACTCCTTGTGGCTAAATTTGTCCATGTTACTGCAGAACGTGAGTCCTCCAGCAAGCGTTGGGTGCCATTTACAGTGTTCCTCCTAGCGTGAGGAGGCAAAGGGATCAGCATAGGCCGGGTTTTCCACATCATTTGTATGTAAGCTCCAACTGAATCCCATTCTAATTCTGATTTTAGTTTGTCCATCTTATTCAGATGCAAGTTGACTCATGTTTATTTCTACTTTATTTAATCAAAAGTAGCAGTATTTTGCTCTTTACTTTTGTTTATTTGATTAAGTTGAAATAATTGATTGGAATACATGCATATGTAGTAAAATGAACAGATTTACTTTCTACTTGAAAAGATAAGCAAAGAAACTCTCACGCTCAACGATTCCCCGAGGCCTCCGATTCAGCGAGGACAGATGGTTGCAGAGCATCGGCAGTGTGGCTACATGGTGGACGAGGCATCGCTGGTTTGGTTAAAAGGAGCCGACAAGGAATTGGAGAAGAAGGCACTTAACCGAGCATAATACACATCTTATATATAGCATAATTTTATCCAGGTATGTTCCATCTTTTTTGCCACCATCATTCAGGAGAGACACAGAAAGAGGTTGGGACGCATATGCGAATTGATTGCCTCAGTTTTCAGTATGGTTCTTTGGTTAATCATTTACCTTGACATGCAGAAGGAAGATGAGCGGCCAAAGGAAAAGGAAAAAAGGGAAGCCAATGCAATAGATAATGTCATGGAGGAACTGAGGTTGGAGAAAGAGCTTCGAGAAAAGAACGTGGAAGCCGGCACGGTGACGCCTCCATGATGGGTATTCGTATATGCGACTTTCGGTTCATTCCACTAGACATCATATGAAATAAATCAGATGGCAATTTTGATTATATCGTTAGATTCAGTGTGCTATAATATTCTCTTGGTTGACTAGAATGTTAGGAAATCTATCATGGCTGGCAAACTTCTAGAAATTGTTTTAAATAGGTTTCTAGCTGACGGGATAAATTTGTGATTGCTTCCCATATTTCTTTCTCAGAATTCTTGTAGTTTGTCCTTGTATATGGTATACTGATGCTTGGAACTTTTACCTGCATCACTCTAGCCAGTTTGATGAATTAACAGATGAATCTGATTCCAGTGAGAGGTTACCAGGTTCATTTGGAGACATCGATCCTCAAACCACAAACTTATATGTTGGCACTCTCTCTCCTAAGGTTTATTTTCTGTGCTGTTCTTGTTCCGGCTAGACATAATTTTAAGTGTATATGCATCACAGTTAGCTTAACCGTGCAATATGTACCATATGGTGTTAGGTGGATTAGAATTTTCATTTGAGTACATTTGGTCGGTTTGAACCTATTGCAAGTGTCAAGATAATGTGACCTAGCTTGAACGTATGTAGAAAGCAAAAGACAGCATTGTGGGTTTATTGAATTCATGAATAGAGCAGGAGGACAGGCAGCACAGGATTAAATGAAAGTTTACTGTGCATTTCCATTCCATGTAGTGGCAATCATGATGTAGCCATAGGATAGCTTGAAATAGTATCATGTTCGTACTTTTGAAATACTACTTCTACTTTTGCTTGTAATTTACTGAAATTATTTATCTTAGGTGTTGTACGACTATGAGTTGAAGATTGGGTGGGTCAAATATGTTGCTCTTCCATCACAAGTACTGCCTGGTCCTCCTCCAGGACATATGGCAATCAGAAGCAAGGAGGTTGTGTTTTCCATTCCAAAGTTTCTATATGCATCTAACTCTTATAATTTGTCTAGAAGGTCTAAGTAAATGACATGTTTTTGGTGTTTCGAGTTGTTCTTGATTACCATTTTTTATGTTTTCCAGGAGATGAAAGAGAAAAAAAAATCAAGAAGTAAATTCCTCCATGAACTAAATAGTAGTCAGTAACCGCAGGTACCTATCTGTACACCTTGTGCCGAAATAAGAATGGTCTGAAAATGTTGTATATATATTGTTAGTTCATTCAGTAATCAGAGTGTGATATTATAAATGTTATTTTCAAAAGTTCTTGATTGGGTTCTTATTTATCTTATTTAGTCTGCTTAGTTCCGACTTGTTTTTTTTGTTGGACCAATTCTTTAGTTAACACTAATGTATATTCCTTTAATATTCGTTCAAAGAAGTGGCGTGACATATGTTGCAGATTGTAGAGGATCTTCAATTGAAATATTAGTTTTCAATCTTGATAGGTACATGGATTTTTGTAAATCATGCTGCTCGATTCATGGCCCCCTCCTAGCAAGAATTTAGAGATAGGAGCAACATTACACTGCCTCGAACCGGTTCTCCTCCTCGCGTCGCCCCCTCCTGGCGACCGGGGAGGCGAAACCCTAAAGCGCGCCGCCGCCGCCCCCCTCCCCTCCTCTCTCCCGTCTCCGCCGCTCCCAGAGGCGCTGCCGGGCTAAGCCCGCAACGCCGGTGAAGGGGGCGGTGGGGATCTGAGCTCTCGGCTCCCCCCGCGGTGGCTAGGTGGAGGATCTCCGCGGCGGGCTCGCCATGACCTTGGAGGCGGCGCGACGGGCTCTCCTCTCCAACGGCCGGCCTCTGGCTCGGCGGATGGCGCGGCAGAGCTGGTCCAGCGGCTCCCTCGGTGGGGGCTCGGGACTGCAAGGCGGCGGCCTTGCTCGGTGAGGCGCCACCGGCTTCGACGGCGAGCGGTGGGCGCGGATGCGGTCCGGTATCTCGGCCGCGTGGGCGGCGAGGTTCTGGCGGACGGCGGTCGTGGCGCGGGGCTGCTCCGGTGGCTGGGCGCCAGATCTGAAGTATCCTCTCAACTGTTCTTAGGCGCTTCCCACCACGCTGGATCTGGAACTCGTGGGCCTTGTGCCGCCGGTTTCATGGCTGGAGGTGGTGCTGGTGGCTGGAAGTAGAGTCCGGGAGAAATCCCTGTGCCGGTCTCGGCTGCGACGGCGGCGACGCCCGAGTGGCGCCGCTTTCCTCCTTGGTGGCGTCGTCGAGGTACTCCCTTCCCTTCACCCCACCCCTGTTGCGCTCCCGGGGTGAAAACCCTAACTTTGTTGGGCGGCGGCGGCGCCATGAGCGTCGTGTCCTCCTTGGAGGCGCTGCTTTGGGACCTTTGGGGTGTGCGGTTGCTGCCTTCGTGCAGTTGGGTGGTGGCGGTGCTGCTCCGCGACACTGCTCTTCTACATCAATGACCAAGTCCGCGGCTTCGGCTCTGCGTGGGTGAACCCTTGGCGGGCGGCATGGCTTCGCTAGGTGAGCTCGGGCTGCGAGTATTGGGGCTCTGTTCTTGCCCTAGGTTTAGGCTTGGTTCCTGCTTTGTGCTCTGCTCAAGGGGAGTGTCTCCATTGCCGGCGGTTCGGCGTCCTTTCGAGCCAGGACGAGGGGGTAGGGACCCTCTCCGGCAATGGAGGAGTACTGACAGACGACAGATAGATCAGGGGGCAAGCGGGTCTCCGCTGCTTCGCTTTCGATGCTTCTACCTCGCTTCACCTCCGTCACTCACGGGTGCTTCGTTCTCGCTTGAGGACATCGAGGACTTCAGCTGGGTTTCTTGTGTTTGTGTTTGCTGTAGTTTTGGATGTTGTAAGCTGTTCTCAGCATTCTTGTATCATCAGCCGTTTAGGCTTTATTAATTTAAAGCTGGGCACTTTGTGCCTTATGTTTAAAAAAGAATTTAGAGATAGGGTCAAAGTGACAATCAGGTCAGATGATGCACTTTTTATCTGCTAGGATCACACACTGATTCAATTTGTTGATGAATATTGGTTTGAAATTGACCTTTACAGTCACATGTTTTCGTTTCTCAATCAGGACACAAGAGTTTAGCAATATGAATACTAATCATTGTTTTATATACTTTTAGATTCTTTCCGTGATGCTAGAAAGAGACAAGAAAATAACAAAAAGGTACAGTTCTGAACCTGTGTTCCATTTCCTTACTATATTACCATATGGTATGTCCTTTTTACTAAACATGCTGATCATGATATTGTTATCCTAACTTTTTACACTCAAGCAGAATGTACTTCTGTTTTGTGACATGCGGTATTTTAAAACAATTCATGCATGCCATGAGTAATTAATATGTTGAATCCATATTCATCTCATCTCATCTAAGTTTCCATACAAGCAGGCATTTGCTGTCCATCTCTTTAGACTGCATATTACTTCTGCCATAGAATATGTGTACATTGGTACATGCTACTACAAGTTTATATTCAGTTTGTTTCTTTGGTGATGAGCATGTTTAATCTACATAGATGGATGGTGGAGCATTCTTTTGATATGTGCAACGATGTTTTTGAAATCTCAATGTTTCTTCTTCTTGGTTCTTTTTAGGTGCTCATGCCTAGGTTTGTCATGCTGACCTACTGCCCTGTTGCTATCAGCCGCTTGGTTTGACCCTCTCACCAGTCCAGGCAATGGTGGCAAGGTGGATGGAGGACGTGGTGCGAGTGCGACGTTCTTTGAGGCAGAAGTGGCAGGAGCCTAAGTAGTTCCCGAAGAGGGTAATGATTCTTCTCCTTTGCTTTTGGCGTCATCCTTTCCCAATACTTGTCTCTTTTGCGTCAGCACAGGGCGAAGAACCCATGGAGGCTTATTTTATATTCATTTCAATCTTGGTCTGCTAGAAGTCTGTAACTGCTTAATAAGTTCTTCCCTTTTTGCATTCTTTTTTCATGTTTGTATTACTGTTTGGTCTCTGCTAATTTACCATGTTAGTTGTTTATGGCCTGGTTTGGTTTTGCTTGAATGTTCTTGGGACTTGCAGTTATTTTCCGAAGCATGAAATTGAGTAGAAAATTGCATGTTTGACACTCTATGCAACATTGTGAGGTGCCTCTCTCACTCTTTCACAAATGATGGTTAGCTTGCACTACCTGGCCCTTGCTCCTTCTTTTGATTCAGACATTCAGTTATCTCTTGAACCTTCTCTGTCAGTAGTAAGGCAATGGGAGTAAAGTGTCATAGGAGTGCTTGCCACTTCTTTGCATTGGTTGGTCACATTGTTTCCACAGCTTTGGACTAACATACGTCAACCCAAATTGAACCATCAGATCCGAGTAATATGCATAGTCCTACGCAAAAAAAATTAGCTGAAAATAACTAAGGTTAATATGGTGATAGACTACTAGAACTAGAATGTTCAGGCATAGAAACAACTGAACTTTGCTGTATAGGGCTTTCTATCATTGTTATGGAAATTTAATACGTCTACAAATTCAATAGCTTGATATAATTTGGAATGGGTAAAAAAGGTGGAAGAGGAGGTGTCATCTGTACATTAGTTAAAGAAAATTAAGTGCTGCAATCGATACCTTTTTTCTGTACCTAACCTTTATTCATTTCCATCATTCTTCTCTCTTATTGTGTAGGTTATGCTTCCGGAAAGCGAAACTTTAGTATACATAACAGATGATGGTTATGTATGCTTGAGAGTTTCTGTTGACACAGCCTTAGTGCATATATCTATTGGTTTGGATATTCTCACATCCTTGTGTTTTTTCTTATCTTGCCTTGACACACTTAAGAGCCAAATAACTTCCCGAATGACATTTGTAGTATGAAGAAAATTCATTTTGTGCTCTTGTTCATCCAACACATATGTTGTCAGTCTAGGTTCTGTTCCCTGAATTAATTTTCCCCCGAACAAATAAAGTGATGTTATTTGCTATATGTCAGCATATTTGTTTGCCTTTGAATAGTATATATATTTTTACAATGCTACTCATTTGTTTGCGTAGCACCTGCTGCTGAATTATTAAATCACTCGATTGTTTTTTTATGTTCTCTTTTCAGGGTTATACCTAGAATTAAAGAAGAATGCATTAGACCTGGGAAGTTATGGTTGCTTATTTAGATAACAGAAGCTGTATTTGTTAACCACTTAGTTTAGGACAAACAGACTATCTAGAAGGCACACTATGTTTTATGTATCTATGTGTAATAGTGTAGGATTTTAAAGAATTTCAGAAACAATCATGACAGCCTGCGTACTATAAGCTCGGGCGGCGAGCCACGGTTTTTGTAGTTTGGTTGTATATATGAAGTAGGTTCAAGCTGCAACAGTCACCGTGTGTTGTTTCTTTACTTCCTTCTGAAACGACGCAAGTCGTGTGTGTTATTCACTTACTGCTTTCTCAAAACAAAATTTCATGCATGGTTAATATGGCATTTGTTAAATTGTTTAAGAATGCAAAAGTTGCAGAAGGCCCGTCAACATGCTCCGTGTGAGTATTCATGTTCACCAGGGAGAGCAAGCAGTTTGGGAGGAAAAAGAACATGTTCACCAGGGAGAGCAAGCAGTTGGGGAGGAAAAAGGAGACACGGCTATCCATTAGCGGTGGTAGGCGGTGCAGGGTCGAGTTGGAGGGCGAAGATCAAGAATTATACACTACAGGAATGGGAGGCTATGCCGAGGGCCAGGCTATACGCCGACGGCCAAAAGTCGGGGCCGTCGGCGTATGGCCCGGCCAGACCAGCCTGCCCTTTCAACACTCGGCGAAACATGGCCGTCGGCGTAGCGACCTCTACGCCGAGGGCAGCCCTCGGCATATCTTTGGCCCTAGGCGTAGACAGGGCTACGCCGACGGCCACCCTCGGCGTAGGCTATTTTTCAAATTTGTCTAATTTTGTAAAAATCATAACTAATTCATATGATGTCAGAAAAATGCGTATGAGGTATCAAAATGTTCAGAAAAACATCCTCTATCCGTTTATATCAAAATCATGCATATTTGAATCATGTAGAATAACATGTTAACATAGAAACAATTCAATCACTTTCTTATATGTTCTCAGGTTCCCGTTTTAGCCAGATGGCAATTTAAACGAAGTCAGAAAATCTCGCGGAGCCGCATGACATCATTTTATGTATCCTAGTAACCACTTCAAAAGATGGAATTGGGATACGACAATTATTTTGGAAAACCCTTCACGAACAGGGCTATCAAGTCCGGATTTCTATGGCTTTTAGGGCAATGAGTAGGAAACGGCCCGTGACACCGCATAGTTTGTCGGAACGAGGCCATATTTGGCATGTGTGTGGTCCCTGGGATGGGAAGCAAGGCCCCGGGAGCGGATTTCCAATCCGACCGATGGGCGATGGTTTTTTCATTTTCGGGGTGCCAAAACGGGTTTATTTTGTGAAGCAGCTACATGGGGCGCATTTTAGTATTGCGCGAGACCTCCGCGTAGTGGTAGGACACCGCCTTCGCACCACATATCACATGTCATATGTGCGCGCTAGCTATCTGGGAATCGATGCGGCTTCCTGCGGTGTCCCTTGAATCCATTTGAAGCCCGACCGGATTTGAACTAGGGGTACACTTTCCGTCGCTCAATAAATTCCGCAAAAAATGTTTTTATGTCTATAACACATCACTTTATGTGCTAATTTTTGTCCGTTTAGCGTGTTGGCGAACGGTGCACCAGCCCGCCCGATACGGCCATTTCGCATCTCGCGAGGGGGCTGTTTTGGCCACATGGCAAATTGGGCGTCATATTTGGATTCCTCTAATTTTTAGGTTCAAATGATGATATGTATGTTATATTTAGATTCCTCTCATTTTTCTGATCGATTTAGACATATTATTTGTGGAATTTTGATTTTCCGATTTAAAGATATTAATTATTCAATATTAAATAGAAAAAAGACCAAAAAATAAAATCATTTTATTTTTATTTGAATTCAATATTATTATTACTTATATATATTCATTGTTGTCTACTTAAGTAATTGTTTGGGATTCAAAAATAAAGAAGTGTGCATCACGGTTCAAGGGTTAATAGGGTTGATATGCTATTATTATCAGCAAGAGGTGTCAATTCTATAATGGAAGCTCATCCGAATGGAACCAAGAAGTTAAACGTGCTGAGGCTGGAGTAGTGTGATGATGGGTGACCGACTGGGAAGTTTAACCATGATTGTAATTTGACATAAGATTAAGTGTAGTTAGAGTTAAAAATGTATTGGGTGAAAGATAAACAAGTAAAAAAAAGAAAAAAAGGAAAAAAAGGAAAAAATTGTGTAAAAGAAATTAAAATTTTAAAAATTTTAAAAGTCTATGCCTAGGGTTTTGCCATCGGCATATAGAAAAAAATATTTTTTTTCGAATTTTGTTTTTTGAATTTTTTTGGAAACGGGAAATTTGAATTTTTTAAAAGTCTATGCCGAGGGTTTTGCCGTCGGCGTAGCGTGCTACGCCGAGGGCCGGGCTACGCCGACGGCGATAGTGCCTTTGCCGAGGGACTTACACGCCGAGGAGCTATGCCGAGGGCGGCCCTCGGCATAGCCTACGCCGAGGGCCAAAGCATGCTACGCCGAGGGTTCCCGGCCCTCGGCATATAGCCCCATTCCTGTAGTGATATAAGGTAACAGTCGCTGGAGCATACCATAGAACGGACCATTACAACAAGAGCTTGAGACCTTGAAGCAAACTAGGTAAATACTCTCTCAATAAAAGTATTAATCTGCTTATTTCTGTATTGTCTCTAAGCAAACTAGATAAATGTTCTCTAAGAGTAGTAATATGCCTGTTTCTGTATCTGATGTGTGGGTGAGAGAAAAGAGCAGATTTTTAATGGGAACGGAAAATTATTTGCCCATGTTCTATTTTCCTTGGGTATCAAAGGATCTCTTCGTTATTTCTCAGTTTTCATATATGTATGCCCGGATCTCTTCGTTATTTCTCAGTTTTCATATATGTATGCCCAGACAACGCACGGTACTCGGTCCAGTCTTGTCGCAAACATGAGAGGTTCTATTGATGTTATTTGGTGTCATGGATGTCTTCATCTCATATTTATACTTACAAGAAAACCACGAGTTTGTCAGATTTTGTGCCACCATGTAGATATCTTGGAATGGAGTTCTTAAAGAAAATAATATTTTTCCACATGATTTTTATGTTCTTACAAACCGTAAATTTGTGCAAATTTCACGGGGTCATGCGCCAAGGCGCACATCTAAATCTCGTTCAATGTAATGGTAGGCTTAGTGTTGGAGAGGGACGACCGGGTCAGGTCCGACCGGCTTGGCTTCCATGCCAATATCTCATTACATAAGTAGAAATTCAGTTGTATTTCATGTATATCTCTTGTAATTGCAACTTGTATATCAAGTCTGCACCCATGTAATATGTATATATAAGCAATGAGTTTGGAACGGAGAAGGTCATCCAGCCTATCCAAACTTATATGGTATCAGAGCGAGTTCACTCCTTGCCTAAAAACCCTAACCCTAGATCATCTACCTCTCCTCCCTCTCCACCGAATCCCTCCCTCCACCATGTCTCCGACAAGCTCAAGGAACTCGAGGAGAAGCTCCAAGCCCACGTTGTCGAACTCGACATCGACGAGGCCCATCTCAACGGCAAGGCCACTGCTCTCTCTGACACGGCTGCCATCACCCCCACACCACCAGCCCCGATCGCATCCTCCACCTACGTCGGCAACATAAAAACCCTAGTTCCCATCACCTTCGACCTTTAGGACTCCAACTATGCGAAGTTGCGTGAGCTCTTTATTGCTGCCCTCGGCTGCTACGGTCTCACCTCCCATGTTCTCGCCACCGATGGCTCCGGTCCCTCTGACACCTCGCCTACTTCGGACTAGGCCCGCGACAACTACACCATCTTTACCTGGATCTACGGCTCTATCTTCCTGGAGCTCTTCGGCATCATCATGGATCGAGGCTCCACTGCTCATCAAGTCCGGGACGCCATCGACGGCCTCTTCCGCGACAACAAAAAGTCTCGCGCCATCGCCCTCGACGCCGAGTTCCACAACACGCCTCAGGGCGACATGACGGTCTCTGACTACTGTGCCTAGCTGAAGAACCTCGCCGATGCTCTCGCCGACGTCGATCAACGGGTTTCCGATGAAACCCTCGTCCTCACCATGCTTTGCGGATTAAATGAGAAAATGCTCCCCTTCGCTCTTTCCTTCCGTTTCAGGTGTCGTTCCCGACCTTCCTCCAGGCTCGGTTGGCTCTCGTGCTCGAAGAAGCCCAGAAGAAGACGGAAGCCAAGAATTCCGCTGCCACCGCCTTGTGGGCCAGCGACAACCGCGTTCTTCCCACGGCTGGTGGCAATCCCGATCCATCCGCGCACGGTCGCGGCATCTCCATCGACTCCCGCCTCTTGCTTCCGCGACGGCGACGGAGGCCGTGAGCGCGGAGCCGGATGAGGACGTGGTCGCGACAACTCCCCGTGGATGTACAACCCATGGACAGGGCTCCCCACGCGCGTCAACAACCAGCAATAGTAGTGGGCGGCCGAGCCTCAATGGCAGTCTCGCCCAGCGTGGCGTGGCCCTGCTCCCGAACTTGTGGGCACCCTCGCCCAGGTCTGTCGCCTCTTCAGGCCTACCACGTCAACGGCCCCGCGCCCCACCTAGGCTCGCTCCCATCTCCACATCAACAGAAGCAGCTCGACCCGGACCTGATCGCCA
The DNA here is from genome assembly GCF_019359855.2 of Lolium perenne. Lineage (NCBI taxonomy): Eukaryota > Viridiplantae > Streptophyta > Magnoliopsida > Poales > Poaceae > Lolium > Lolium perenne. The sequence continues at coordinate 73,488,315 of NC_067245.2, forward strand.
CTCTCAACCACATGCATCTCCCCGCCAAATCGGAGTGGTACATGGATTGTGGTGCATCCTCTCACACGGCATCCGTCCTTGGTAACGTCAAAAACCTTAAACCATCCTCGTCTTATAATGTCAATGTCGGCAACGGGCGCATCTCTTTATGTTTCTCACATTGGCTCTCAAACTATTACTTGTCCTACAAAATCTCTTTCTCTTCGTGATATTCTTATTGTTTCTCACATCATCAAAAACCTTTTTCCGTCTGCCAATTGACCATTAACAATTATTGTTCTATCAAGTTTGACCCATTTGGTTTCTCTGTGAAGGATCTTCATACCAGGATCGTGATTCTTCGATGCAATAGTTCGGGTCTGCTCTACCCCATCTGTCATTCTCCACCAGCTGAAGCCCTCACCACCACCGCCACCTGCACGCTACGGCATTGCCGCCTCGGACATCCTGGTCATCACACCATGACACATCTCCACAGGTCCAAGACCATCTCCTACAATAAAGAGGGCTCGCATCTGTGTCATGCATGTCAATTAGTAAAACACGTTCGTTTACCACTTTTTAGATCCCAAACATCTAGTTCTCGCCCGTTTGTGTTATTACATTGTGATCTGTGGACATCGCCTATTCCTAGTTCATCTGGCTTTCTATACTTATCTCATTATTGTGGTTGAATATTCTCATTTTTTCCGGAGTTTCCCCCTACGCCGCAAATCTGATATATATCCCACTTTTACTGCCTTTCATGCATATGCCCGGACCCAATTCGACCTCCTCATCATGTCGTTTCAATGTGACAACGGTCACGAATTTGACAACACCAAAGTAGACGCCTTTTGTTCCCTACACGGTATCCTTCTCCGATTTTCTTGCCCCTGCCACTTCTTCCCAAAACGGCGTTATCGAGCGTGCTATTCGCACCACCAACGATGTCATTCGAACCCTCCTCTTCCAAGCCTCCATGCCACCCTCCCTTTGGGCTGAAGCCCTTCACATCGCCACCCACCTCATCAACATTAGACCTACCTCTAACCGCAACTTCAAAACACCCTTCGAAACCCTATACGGCACTGCACCCTCCTATGAAAATCTCCACGTGTTTGGTTACCTCTGCTATCCTAATACCACTACCACCACCAAAAATAAACTATCCCCTCGCTCTACTCGTTGCGTTTTTGCCCACACGGGTGACTCGAGGGTTTATATCGAACTCCCAGCGAACTGAGCAAAGAGTGTTCTCTCCCTCTCTTCTTCTAACAATCCTGCAAAGTAAAATAAAATCCTTGTGTCCCCAACTCCACCGTGTTGTTGTCAAGCACAGGGTTTCGCGTAAGTAAATAAAACACAAGTAATAATAAAGCAAGTAAAACTAGATAGAATAAAGTAACTAAGTAAAAAACAGTAAAAGGGTTGATTGTTTTTGGTGTTTTAGATGCAAATAATAAAAGTAAATATTTTTGTATTTTCGGATTAAAATAGTGCAGCAAATTGAAAACAAGATAAAAGCAATATAAAGGAGTTTCTTATGATAAAAAGTGGACCGGGGTTCATGGGTTCACTTGACTATTCTCTCTTAGTGGACAACAGAAATTCATGAATGAGATATGAAGATGTAAAATTGTAACATGTGAAGGATACACATTCATATGGGCATCTGATACGTCCATTTTGCATCACTATTTTATATCATAATTTAATGTTATTCATTGATATATTTCATATTTAGATGTGATACTTATGTTATTTCATCTATTTTGCATGTTTCATGATTATTGGAGGATCATTCACCGGAGTCAGGATTCTGCTGGAAAAAGCGCCGTCGGAATGCAATATTTTTGAAGATCAACAATTGACGGAAATTACACCGAGGATCTTATTTTTCCCGAAGATGAAGCCAGCCAAAAGGAGGAGCCGAGGAGGGCCACTGTGGGCCCCCCATAGGCCGGTGCGGGCCCTGGCCTGGCCGCGCCGCCTTGTGGGGAGGGGGCCCACAGCCCCCTTCGGCCGCCTCTCCTTCGCGGACTTCTTCGCCCCGAAAACCTAAGCTCCAGAGGATAGTCGCGAAGAGTTACAGCCGCCTCTGTGGGGCGGAAAACACTAGAGAGAAAAGAGCTCTCCGGCAGGCTGAAATCTGCCGGGGAAATTCCCTCCCGGAGGGGGAAATCGACGCTATCGTCACCATCATCGAGCTGGACATCATTGGGATCATCATCACCATCATCTCCATCATCATCACCGCCATCTACACCGCTGCACCTCATCACCGCTGTAACATCTAGGGTTGAATCTTGATTGTTTGATAGGGGAAACTCTCTCGGTATTGATTACTCTTTGTTATTGATGCTATTGAGTGAAACCATTGAACCAAGGTTTATGTTCAGATTGTTATTCATCATCATATCACCTCTGATCATGTTCCATATGATGTCTCGTGAGTAGTTCGTTTAGTTCTTGAGGACATGGGTGAAGTCTAAATGTTAGTAGTGAATTATGTTGGGTAATATTCAATGTTATGATATTTAAGTTGTCGTGTTATTCTTCTAGTGGTGTCATGTGAACGTCGACTACATGATACTTCACCTTTATGGGCCTAGGGGAATACATCTTGTATTCGTTTGCTAATTGTGGGGTTGCCGGAGTGACAGAAACCTGAACCCCCGTTGGTATATCGATGCAGGAGGGATAGCAGGATCTCAGAGTTTAAGGCTGTGGTTAGATTTATCTTAATTACTTTCTTGTATTTGCGGATGCTTGCAAGGGGTATAATCACAAGTATGTATTAGTCCTAGTAAGGGCGGTGCATTAGCATAGGTTCACCCACACAACACTTATCAAAACAATGAAGATTAATCAACTATGTGAAGCGAAAGCACTAGACTAAATTCCTGTGTGTCCTCAAGAACGTTTGGTCATTATAAGTAAACAAACCGGCTTGTCCTTTGTGCTAAAAAGGATTGGGCCACTTGCTGCAATTATTACTCTCGCATTTTACTTACTTGTACTTTATTTATCTGATATATCAAAACCCCCTGAATACTTTTCTATGAGCATTTACAGTGAATCCTTCATCGAAACTACTTGTCAACACCTTCTGCTCCTCGTTGGGTTCGACACTCTTATTTATCGTAAGTACTACGATGCACCCCCTATACTTGTGGGTCATCAGCATCACGTCCTAAAATAGAGATGATGCAACACATCTCTCTTATACTCCACAAGAAAGGGAAAGCTCCATGCAATCTTGTATTAAGAATTAATAGAGCATAGTCATAAGTACTTTGACATGATCTTTAAATATCGAATATGCTACCTTAAGCAAACAAGATCATCACTTTTGTCATGTGACGAACATAGCACATTCATTCACTTTATCCCTAGTGTGGTAGCAAAAAAAGGCAAAAACATAATAGATCATGAATTTGTTGTCACTATCCAATCACTAAAACCATGCTACTCCATCTAATACACACATCACCCCACACATGCTCTTGCATATAAGTTGGATCAGAACATATACTTAAGAATAGGGTACATAATATGCATCTATCAATACATCTTGCACATAATATGATCAGATCTTATAGCACAATATCATAGAATAATGATCCACCACATAGGTATTACAAATATGGCCATAATCATGTAGAGCAGCTCATATGGCACTAAGAACTATGAAGAACATGAGAGAAATAGATTAAGCTACTGCCACAAAGACGTTGGAGAAGGTGGAGATACCTCCGACAGTGATCCCGACGGAGTTTCACCCTCCAATCTTGGCTGTTGCAGCTTATGTTTCCGTGTTTCTCTCTTCTATGGCGCTTTCCTCCTGAGAACTCCTCGGGGCCATATATATAGTGATTTCTCAAAATACGTCGGTGGGAGAAAGAATTAAGTCAATTGGACTATCGACGGCCGAAGGAGGGTGGGTGACACGCCCTACATGTTTGTTTGGGCGTGCCACCTGACCTCTCTTGGGCCTCAGGCTCATCCAGGTGTGCTTCTAGGTTCCGGGGTGCTTTTCCCGATGAAAAAGTGACGCTCGAAAAATCTCAGGTCAATTTGACTCTGTATATGTCTCTCAAAGTGAAAAATACGCAAAACATGGAATTCCTGTTCGGCAGAGTTTGGAACCAAATAAAGGGGATCATTGGTAAATGCCCATAAATCAATGTAAAACATGGTATTATCATCATATATGTTGCAAATATGTGGGAATTTAATATGATAAAGGAAAAAGTTCATGTATGCATTTTACATGCATCAAATGCGGGAGGAATACGACGCTCCAGCAGCCCACAACACTTGGACCCTTGTTCCTACCCCTCTCGGTGCTAACATCATCTCTGGCAAATGGATCTTCCGCCAAAAGTTCCACTCCGATGGCTCCTTAGCTCGCCATAAGGCTAGATGGGTCGTTCGCGGTTTATCTCAACAACCAGGGGTCGACTTCGATTAAAAATTCGGGATTGTCATCAAACCAGGCACTATCTTATAGCACAATATCATAGAATAAGGATCCACAACATATGTATTACAAATATGGCCATAATCATGTAGGGCAGCGCATATGGCACTAAGAACTATGAAGAACATGAGGGAAATAGATTAAGCTACTGCCATAAACCCTTAGTCCAGAGGTGGACTACTCCCCCCTTGATCATGATGATGACGATGAAGACGTTGGAGAAGTAGGAGATCACTCTGGCGGTGATCCCGGCGGAGTGCCCCCCTGATAGGGCAAAGGTAGCCGATCTTTCGATGAGACGTGGATAGATCGATTTGTTGGTGGATTTCGTGCTTGACGATCCGACTACACGTGCAAAGCTCGTGTGCCAATGCAATCGCTAGGACAATCTCCGGGAGTTACTGATCTTGCGGATGCGCGATCAGCCTGACCAGCGAGGGTCTTAATTCCTACCTGAAATCGAGAACAAGTAAGAACTAATATTGCAATCAGAATATTGCGGATGAAAGATGAAAGCTTTATTGAAAAGGTGGGATTCCGAATAGTCGGTCTTGTTCTGGGTGTTGGCCTCAAAAGAAGTACACGAGAGTTGCAGCAATGGCTAACTTTTAATCTAATCAAAATCCGAGTCTAAACATGACGGCTATGGGGGTATTTAAAGGAGGAAAAGGTGAGATTTCGGCCAGCCATACATATGGTGGCCGAACCAAACCCTAAAAGGCCTTTCCTCCTTCAATACGGACTCTAAAAAGTGGCTGACTTAATTCCTGCGAAAATGAAATGGGCCTGGCCCAAAACTAAAGGTGACGTAGCACCATATTATGATATGGACGAAATTATGAAGCGGAAAACTCTATATTTCGTCCATGTCTTCATCTCTTCTTATGGTGGCTTCAAAGTTATGAAATCTCCACTTGCGGCGTTGATACGTCTCCAACGTATCGATAATTTCTTATGTTCCATGCCACATTATTGATGATATCTACATGTTTTATGCATACTTTATGTCATATTTATGCATTTTCTAGAACTAACCTATTAACAAGATGCCGAAGAGCCAGTTGCTGTTTTCTACTGTTTTTGGTTTCAGAAATCCTAGTAAGGAAATATTCTCGGAATTGGACGAAATCAACGCCCAGGGGCCTATTTTCACACGAAGCTTCCAGAAGACCGAAGAGTCAACGAAGTGGGGCCACGAGGTGGCCAGGAGGTAGGGCGGCGCGGCCCAGGCCTTGGCCGCGCCACCCTGTCTCCTGGGCCCCTCGTGTGGCCCCCTGACCTGCCCTTCCGCCTACAAATAGCCTTCGTCACGAAACCCCCAGTACCGAGAGCCACGATACGGAAAAACCTTCCAGAGACACCGCCGCCGCCAATCCCATCTCGGGGGATTCAGGAGATCGCCTCCGGCACCCTGCCGGAGAGGGGATTCATCTCCCGGAGGACTCTACACCGCCATGGTCGCCTCCGGAATGATGAGTGAGTAGTTCACCCCTGGACTATGGGTCCATAGCAGTAGCTAGATGGTTGTCTTCTCCTCATTATGCTTCATTGTCGGATCTTGTGAGCTACCGAACATGATCAAGATCATCTATCTGTAATGCTATATGTTGTGTTTGTTGGGATCCGATGAATAGAGAATACTATGTTATGTTGATTATCAATTTATATCTATGTGTTGTTTATGATCTTGCATGCTCTCCGTTATTAGTAGAGGCTCTGGCCAAGTTTTTACTCTTAACTCCAAGAGGGGGTATTAATGCTCGATAGTGGGTTCATGTCTCCGTGAATCTGGGGGAGTGACAGAAACCTCTAAGGTTATGGATGTGCTGTTGCCACTAGGGATAAAACATTGATGCTATGTCCGAGGATGTAGTTATTGATTACATTACGCGCAATACTTAATGCAATTGTCTGTTGTTAGCAACTTAATACTGGAGGGGGTTCGGATGATAACCTGAAGGTGGACTTTTTAGGCATAGATGCATGCTGGATAGCGGTCTATGTACTTTGTCGTAATGCCCAATTAAATCTCACTATACTCATCATAATATGTATGTGCATGGTTATGCCCTCTCTATTTGTCAATTGCCCAACTGTAATTTGTTCACCCAACATGTTATTTATCTTATGGGAGAGACACCTCTAGTGAACTGTGGACCCCGGTCCATTCTTTACATCTGAAATACAATCTACTGCAATTGTTCTACTGTTTTCTGCAAACAATCATCATCCACACTATACATCTAATCCTTTGTTACAGCAAGCCGGTGAGATTGACAACCTCACTGTTTCGTTGGGGCAAAGTACTTGGTTTGTGTTGTGCAGGTTCCACACTGCCGCCGGAATCCCTGGTGTTGCGCCGCACTACATCTCGCCGCCATCAACCTTCAACGTGCTTCTTGGCTCCTACTGGTTCGATAAACCTTGGTTTCATACTGAGGGAAAACTTGCCGCTGTACGCATCACACCTTCCTCTTGGGGTTCCTAACGGACGCGTGCTGTACGCGTATCAAGCTCTTTTTCTGGCGCCGTTGCCGGGGAGATCAAGATACGCTGCAAGGGGAGTCTCCACATCCCAATCTCTTTACTTTGTTTTTGTCTTGCTTTACTTTGTTTACTACTTTGTTTGCTGCACTAAATCAAAACACAAAAAAATTAGTTGCTAGTTTTACTTTACTTGCTATCTTGTTTGCACTCTATATCAAAAACACAAAAAAATTAGTTACTTGCATTTTATTTAGTTACTTGCATTTACTTTACTTATTTCATTATGTTTCCTTTTAATTTTACCGTAAAAGACATGCCGGTAGGACGTGGGTCTATAATTGGGAGAAATAATATAGAAGAATTTTTCAATCATGTTAGTACCGTTGAAGATTTTGAAGATAGACACTTGGTAGAACTTGCTCCTACTTATGAAATTGCTGCTGCTGCTTTAGTTCGCATGTTGGAAACTTACACTCGGTGATATGGAAGAAGGGGAAAAGAAAGATTTTGTTTTAGAAACCCTTCTTAGAGAATTTGGTGGTATAGCAAGAGAGGCTAGAAAGGTCTTTATTAAATATAAGATGCTTGGTTCTTATACCAATTTTGTTAGTCTCCTTGAAAAGATGGACATGGAGAGAGTAAGGTACACTAATAATATTAATGATGGTGGGGAGATCAAAGCACCAATACCATGTAAGCTCCTAGCGATGAATGACGCACTAGAAAATAACTATGCTTGGCTTGTTCCTGAAAATTTGTTTGATGAGAGTAGCAAGCCCAAGACTAATGAAAAGGGAGCCGCTAAAACTTATTTATCCAATATACTATGCATGGTTGAGAAAACTCCACACCCCGCTGTAGATGCACCATCTTTTGATAACACTTGATACGCACTTTCTGCGCCTAGCTGAAAGGCGTTAAAGAAAAGCGCTTATGGGAGACAACCCATGTTTTTACTACAGTACTTTGTTTTTATTTTGTGTCTTGGAAGTTGTTTACTACTGTAGCAACCTCTCCTTATCTTAGTTTTGTGCATTGTTGTGCCAAGTAAAGTCGTTGATAGTAAGGTTCATACTAGATTTGGATTACTGCACAGAAACAGATTTTTTTGCTGTCATGAATCTGGGCAAAATTCTCTGTAGGTAACTCAGAAAATTATGCCAATTTACGTGAGTGATCCTCAGATATGTACGCAACTTTCATTCAATTTGAGCATTTTTATTTGAGCAAGTCTGGGGCCTCAATAAAATTCGTCTTTACGAACTGTTCTGTTTTGACAGATTCTGCCTTTTATTTCGCATTGCCTGTTTTGATATGCTCGATGAATTTTTCGATTCCGTTGACTTTCAGTAGCTTTGTGCAATGTCCAGAAGTGTTAAGAATGATTATTTCACCTCTGAACATGTATATTTTGATTGTGCACTAACCCTCTAATGAGTTGTTTTGAGTTTGGTGTGGAGGAAGTTTTCAAGGATCAAGAGAGGGAGATGATACAACATGATCAAGGAGTGTGAAAGCTCTAAGCTTGGGGATGCCCCGGTGGTTCACCCCTGCATATATCAAGAAGACTCAAGCGTCTAAGCTTGGGGATGCCCAAGGCATCCCCTTCTTCATCGACAACATTATCAGGTTCCTCCCCTGAAACTATATTTTTATTCCATCACATCTTATGTGCTTTGCTTGGAGCGTCGGTTTGTTTTTGTTTTTGTTTTGTTTGAATAAAATGGATCCTAGCATTCTTTGTGTGGGAGAGAGACACGCTCCGCTGTTGCATATGGACAAGTATGTCCTTAGGCTTTACTCATAATATTCATGGCGAAGTTTCTTCTTCGTTAAATTGTTATATGGTTGGAATTGGAAAATGATACATGTAGTAATTTGCTAAAATGTCTTGGATAATGTGATACTTGGCAATTGTTGTGCTCATGTTTAAGCTCTTGTATCATGTACTTTGCACCTATTAATGAAGAAATACATAGAGCATGCTAAAATTTGGTTTGCATATTTGGTCTCTCTAAAGTCTAGATAATTTCTAGTATTGAGTTTGAACAACAAGGAAGACGGTGTAGAGTCTTATAATGTTTACAATATGTCTTTTATGTGAGTTTTGCTGCACCGCTTCATCCTTGTGTTTGTTTCAAATAGCCTTGCTAGCCTAAGCCTTGTATCGAGAGGGAATACTTCTCATGCATCCAAAATACATGAGCCAACCACTATGCCATTTGTGTCCACCATACCTACCTACTACATGGTATTTCTCCGCCATTCCAAAGTAAATTGCTTGAGTGCTACCTTTAAACAATTCAAAATTTATTACCTCTGATTTGTGTCAATGTTTTATAGCTCATGAGGAAGTATGTGGTGTTTATCTTTCAATCTTGTTGGGCAACTTTCACCAATGGACTAGTGGCTTCATCCGCTTATCCAATAATTTTGCAAAAAGAGCTGGCAATGGGATTCCCAGTCCCAAATTAATTAATAAAAATAGACACTCCTCCATGGTAAGTGATTGTTGGACGGCACCCGAAGGATTCGGTTAGCCATGGCTTGAGAAAGCAAAGGTGGGGAGGAGTGTCATCATAATAAAACTAAAATAAAAAAGGCACTCCTTCATGGTATGAGATTGTTGGCAGGCACCCGAAGGATTCGGTTAGCCATGGTTTGTGAAAGAAAGGTTGGAAGGAGTGCCACACAAAAATAAAATAAAATGGGAGCCGCTCTTTGAAGGTTTGTCTGGCAAGGGGGTTAGAGTGCCCACTACCATTCGTTGACAACAACAAACACCTCTCAAAATTTTACTTTTATGCTCTCTTGATGTTTTCAAAATCAAAGCTCTAGCACAAATATAGCAATCGATGCTTTCCTCTTTGAAGGACCTTTCTTCTACTTTTATTGTTGAGTCAGTTCACCTATTTCTCTCCACCTAAAGAAGCAAACACTTGTGACTGTGCATTGATTCCTACATACTTGCATATTGCACTTGTTATATTACTCTGTGTTGACAAATATCCATGAGATATACATGTTATAAGTTGAAAGCAACCGCTGAAACTTCATCTTCCTTTGTGTTGCTTCAATACCTTTACTATGAATTATTGTTTTATGAGTTAACTCTTATGCAAGACTTATTGATGCTTGTCTTGAAGTACTATTCATGAAAAGTCTTTGCTATATGATTCAGTTGTTTACTCATGTCATTTACATTGTTTTGATCACTGCATTCATTACATATGCTTACAATAGTATGATCAAGGTTATGATGGCATGTCACTCCAGAAATTATCTTTGTTATCGTTTACCTGCTCGGGACGAGCAGAAACTAAGCTTGGGGATGCTGATACGTCTCCGACGTATCGATAATTTCTTATGTTCCATGCCACATTATTGATGATATCTACATGTTTTATGCATACTTTATGTCATATTTATGCATTTTCTGGAACTAACCTATTAACAAGATGCCGAAGAGCCAGTTGTTGTTTTCTACAGTTTTTGGTTTCAGAAATCCTAGTAAGGAAATATTCTCGGAATTGGACGAAATCAACGCCCAGGGGCCTATTTTCACACGAAGCTTCCAGAAGACCGAAGAATCAACGAAGTGGGGCCACGAGGTGGCCAGGAGGTAGGGCGGCGCGGCCCAGGCCTTGGCCGCGCCACCCTGTCTCCTGGGCCCCTCGTGTGGCCCCCTGACCTGCCCTTCCGCCTACAAATAGCCTTCGTCGCGAAACCCCCAGTACCGAGAGCCACGATACGGAAAACCTTCCAGAGACGCCGCCGCCGCCAATCCCATCTCGGGGGATTCAGGAGATCGCCTCCGGCACCCTACCGGAGAGGGGATTCATCTCCCGGAGGACTCTACACCGCCATGGTCGCCTCCGGAATGATGAGTGAGTAGTTCACCCCTGGACTATGGGTCCATAGCAGTAGCTAGATGGTTGTCTTCTCCTCATTATGCTTCATTGTCGGATCTTGTGAGCTGCCGAACATGATCAAGATCATCTATCTGTAATGCTATATGTTGTGTTTGTTGGGATCCGATGAATAGAGAATACTATGTTATGTTGATTAGCAATTTATATCTATGTGTTGTTTATGATCTTGCATGCTCTCCGTTATTAGTAGAGGCTCTGGCCAAGTTTTTACTCTTAACTCCAAGAGGGGGTATTGTTATCACCAGAATTTGACCGAGTCAGAGGTGGGCCGCGATCAAGATGGATTTGAAGAATATACATGGAAGAAATATATGAATCGGCCTTTACATGCAAAGTGTGGGCTAGTTGGCCCGTGTATCTGTAACATATTAGGATACGTGTCGGTTAGTTAGAGTTTGTCTCGTGCACGGTTGGGATTATTCCCACGTTAGAAAGTCCCATGGACTATAAATATGTACCTAGGGTTTATGAAATAAACAACAACCAACGTTCAACCAACAAATCAATCTCGGCGCATCGCCAACTCCTTCGTCTCGAGGGTTTCTACCGGTAAGCATCATGCTGCCTAGATCGCATCTTGCGATCTAGGCAGCACAAGCTTCATGTTGTTCATGCGTTGCTCGTACTGAAGCCTTTTTGATGGCGAGCAACGTAGTTATCATAGATGTGTTAGGGTTAGCATAGTTCTTCGTATAACATGTTATCGTAGTGCAACCCTTGCATATCTAGCCACCCTTACACCTATCTTAGGTGTAGGGGCGGCACCCCGCTTGATCATTATTTAGTAGATCCGATCCGTTACGGTTGCTCCTTGTTCTTCAAGGATTAGTTTAATATCTGCAATAGTTAGGCCTTACAAAGGGTTGGAGGATCCAGCGGCACGTAGGGTGTCGTTTGCTAGTCCTAGACAGGATGTTCCGGGGATCAACCTCGTGTTGGTTTTTAGGCCTTGTCTAGGAGCGGCTTACGATCACCGTGCGTGGCCGCGAGGCCCAATCGTGAGTAGGATGATCCGATTATGCGGTGAAAACCCTAAATCGTCGTAGATCGCATTAGCTTTATCTTGATCAAGCAGGACCACCATATATTCGTGCACCTCGTACGAATCATGGGTGGATCGGCTCCTTGAGCCGATTCACAGGATAACCTGAGAGCCGATCAAGGCTCGTATTTAATGTTTACGTGTATGCCATGCAGGAAACTAAGCGAGGCATCTCCATCACCTTCCTGACCAGGTATAGGTCAGGTGGCACGTCCTTGCATCAGCATCGGGCGTGTGTACCAGAGGCTTTGCGGGCCGTCGCTCGGAGGGACCAGGGCCAGCCGCAGCCCTAAGTTGTTCCCGGCTCTACTGTGTTGCCCGTCGCTGCCCGCCGGTGGGTTTTGACCGCAACACATTCTGGCACGCCCGGTGGGACAAGCTTCGTCATCAACCACATCGCCATCTACATCTGAGATGGCGGACGGCACTCCAGTCACGTACGAGGATCTGACCGACGAGCTCAAGAAGAAGTATGACGAGGTCAAAGCCATCCTCGAAGCCGACCTCATCGGCTCTTTTCACAGAACCCGTTCACATGGCATCAGGTGGAAGGGGTTCTCGCCTGATGGTGCACTCGATGGGATAGACCTCTCTGCCCCGTCAGAAGAACGCACCAGGTCCCTGCGGCAGGAGATCAACTACTTGGTGGCTCACTCGCTACACCGCCACTCGGAGAACCTGGTGAACACTTTGGAGCGTGTCGCTCTTCGGGTCATCCAGGAGATCATGAGGCACCAGTACGCGCCGTCAGGACCAGCTCTCGGGACGCATCAAGGAGAGTTGCCACTCCAGTCCCATCCACCGCTGCCATTTGCGTTGGCAGCACCAGAAGTGCCGACTTCACCGGCATTCGTCGTCTACAAGATCGGTGGTGACCCTAGTGACTGCCAGTTCTTGCATGAGGCGCCTAAGGAGATCCCTCACGGGTACATGTGCACGTATGTGCCAGATTGCGGTAACTGGGCGCTCACAAACCAGGCCACAACATCAGGGACTTCTGGGAAAACAGGAGGAACGTCAGCGACAGATCTTGAGAAGCAGACGTGGCTAACTAAGTACGCCACCCCGACGAACCTCCAGAGCTCAGCTCCTGCAGTTGGCTCAGAGCTGGAAAAGCAAGCATGGTTGGCTAAGTACGCCACCCCGGCGAATCTTCAGAGTTCAACTCCTGCAGCCAGCACAGCGGATCAGATCAGTACCATACTGAGAGACCAGTTCGGCATGGTGCCGAAAAGGAGGGCAATCGGCTATTCCAAGCCGTACCCCGACGAGTACGAGATGATCCCGTTACCACCCAAATATCGGCTCCCTGATTTCTCCAAATTCAGCGGATCAGATGGTTCCAGCTCCATCGAGCATGTGAGCCGATATTTGGCACAGCTAGGAACGGCCTCAGTGTCGGATCCACTACGCGTGAGGTTCTTCTCACAGTCCCTCACGGGATCGGCTTTCGGGTGGTACACCTCGTTGCCGCCAGACTCGATCCGGACTTGGAAGCAGTTGGAAGAACAGTTCCATACGCAGTACCACTCAGAGGCTTCCGAGTCTGGCCTTGCCGATCTAGCACAAATACGTCAGAAGCGTGGAGAAACTGTGACAGAATACATCCAGCGCTTCAGGAATCTTAGGAACCGATGTTATTCGGTTCGTGTGACTGAAAAGGAAGCAGTCGAGTTGGCAGTGGCGGGCCTTGCAGCGCCGCTCAAGGACATGGCCTCCCAAGCAGACTACCCCTCACTGGCGCACATGGTTCAGAAACTGTCGGCATATGAACAGCGCCACCCGGACCTGTACCAGGACAAATTCAAGCGTGCAGTAGTCCTGGTCGAGGCAGAGGAAGACGAAGTTTCTGCGGGAGATCAAGAGGTAGCAGTGGCTGAATGGACTCGGGGGGCAACCCCCGTATCCTGCAAATGGGTAAAGCCACCAGGCCCGCCCAGGGGGTTTGATTTTGATGTGACCAAAACTGAGCAAATTTTCGACCTCCTACTCAAGGAGAAGCAGTTGAAGATACCTGAAGGTCTCAAATTCCCCACGGTGCAGGAGCTGAACGGGAAGCCATTCTGCAAATGGCATAACTCGCTCTCCCATGCCACCAACGACTGCAGGGTATGGCGTCAGCAGATCCAAATGGCGATAGAACAAGGACGTCTAATTTTCAACCAGTACGCCATGAAAATCGACACCCAACCCTTCCCCGCCGTTAACATGGTGGAATGCACTTACCCTGAAGGTTGCCAGCCAGGATCCTCGTTCAGCATCAACATGGTAGGACCTGGGCACCACTCTGGCAAAGATGGAGACGAGGGCAGCTGCTCTCGTAGCAAGGACACAGAGGAGGCCGCTCCACGCGATCGGCTCCGTCATGATGGCAAGCGCTACGTCACAGAGGGAGAAGTGAAGAACATAAGATATCAGCGACCCCTCTCTGATCACCTCCTCAACAAGTATGTGAGTCAGTATGACCAACGCCGACGATCCAGCGATGATGATGAAAGAGATCGTCTGGCTAGAGAAGCCAGAAGATATCGTCGGCATGATCGCGATGAGGAGGAGCACGAGCGCCGTGCCAAAGGAAAATCAAGGGAGCAAGACGACAACGATAGGCACTGGGACTGCCCCTTCTTCAGACACTGCTGGGATTCAGGAATGAGCCGATTGCCCACAATCGGCAATTGCCCAGAATGCAACCAGAAGAAGAAGGAGGCAGCCAACGTGTCTGTGTTCAAGCGCCTAGGGCCTCTCCCACCACAAAGCAAACGCGCTGAGTCCCCTCGGCTGGAAGATCTCGAGGATTCAGAAGACGAGGGACAAGAAGAAGAAGAAGATAGGTACCACCGGCCAAGGTGGTGCCCTGATGGGCTCAGCCGTTCCCAAAAGCGTAGGGTTCAGCGATTGCGCGGCCTGGAGGAAGCTGAAATGTTATACTTGCATACGCTAAGGAAGGCACGACCTGATCTGGCTGCGAAAGTTCAGCGAACCCTGGATAAAGAGGGTCGTCCACGGAGAATGGAGTGGTGTCCCAAGCAAAGGAAAGCCGATGATGAAACATCGGCTGGCACAAACATGGTGTTCATCCTTCCTTCGGAGTTCAGTGCTCCAGGATTAGACGAGGCACCTGTGGCACAACTTGACTGCGGCCCACGGCCGGTTATCTTTGAGAAGCCACGAGAAAGAAGCTACAGACATCTGAAGGCCCTGTACTTGCGAGGTTATATAGATGGGAGGCCTGTCAATAAGATGCTGGTGGACACCGGAGCGGCAGTCAACATTATGCCATACTCTATGCTACGTCGGTTGGGACGCTCTAGCTCAGATCTAATCAAGACCAACGTGACATTGAGTGATTTCAACGGCCAAGCATCTGACGCACAAGGTGTTCTGAACGTGGATCTGACCGTAGGAAGGAAAACTATCCCTACAACGTTCTTCATCGTCGATAGCAAGAGCACCTATGCTGTTCTGCTAGGAAGAGATTGGATCCACGCCAACTGCTACATTCCCTCCACGATGCACCAATGCATAATACAGTGGGATGGAGATGAGGTAGAGGTCGTCCAGGCCGATGACTCAGCCGAAATTTCAATGGCTGGCATGAACGCATGGGAAGCAGCAGGCCAAGAACCCCTCTCAGGTATCAATTTGGACGACTGCGAGCGCATCGACGTGACGAAGGGAAGGGTTAAGCTGGTTTTATCCACTGGCCTGACCATGTAGCTGAAGCAAAGCAATGAGCAAATGTGGCAAGGCTGATCCTTGTGATCGGCCCCAACAATCTATGAAGGGGCATTACAGAACCTTCACTAAGCGCTTCAATCAATATGGAAGCCGATTCCAGCAATCGGCCAAAATTATCTTCACCACATGTTCTGATTGCATGCAACGTCGATCTACTGGGCAACGGTTTACGTCGGCTGATTGAGTCGAGGAAAATCAACATTGGTCCTACCAAAGCCGACGTACAAATACAATGCCTTGGCTAAACTACATAGCCGATATCTGCAGTTACCTGACAGATTCGGCTCGGAGGGCACCTAATCAGATGAACATGTGCAGACAAACATGTATACAGTGAAACATTGGGGGCCGATAGGAAAAATCGGCCAGTAAAAAAAAAATTTACAGCCGATGCAAGGGCATCGACTTTAGAGCTAAGAAACGAAGCCGATGCGCAGCCATCGACTCTAGTGCAAGGTCTACCGATGTTCACCAAGTTTCTCCGCCAAGTCCATTTCAGCTGTGGGACCTTTTGCTTCTTCAGCTGCCTTGAGCCGATTCGGGTTCCTGAACTTTCTTGTCGAGGATTTTCATATTGGCTTTCGAGGATTTTCATATCGGCTTTCGAAGGAAGAAAGGTGATCGGCTTTGGTGCATCCTCACTGACATTCTCGCCTCGAGTAAGGCTCGGGGGGCAGCAGGCCTGGTGGATGCTCTGTTCGGTAGCCGATTGGGGGACCATCGGCTGATTTTTCGTCGCAACATTCTTCACAAAATGATGAGTGTTTTAAGAAGACCATTAGGTTTGGTTGGAAGAATTCAAAGGCTTTCCTGAAGACTCTACATGGTCTACCAGATCTCAAAAATCATCAGTTGAAGAATTGAAGGGTGAATTTTGAAGGACCGATGCATGGTTATCGGCTCATTACGCATTGGCTAAGGGGACAAATCGGCAGGATCAGTATGAGAGGAAATCGGCTAAATTAAGCTCAAAGGAAATCAGCAAAATCGAATTGGGAGAAGTTCTTCATTGACAAACAAGATTTCTTACATAAAGAGCTGATTGCTCTCAAAAGGAAGTACTAGGGGATACATTGCCCCATCTACTACTACTGGTCCTATACTAAAGGTCCTATCTACGGGCCGTCACTGCCCTCGTCGTCGCCGTCGTCGCCGCTGTCGGCGCTACTCCCGGCGGGCTCGTCGTCGCTGCTCCAATGGCCGCCGACCGGGCCCTCATTGTCCTCGTCCTCCTCGTCAGCGTCGTCGTCGTCGCTGTCGAAGTCGCTGAGGTTCCCCGGCCAGGGGCAGAACCGCTTGGCCGGCGGCTCGTCGGAGGAGGTGTTGTCTTCCTCCTCCTCCTCCTCTTCCTCCTCCTCCTCCTCGGGAGAGGTGAAGTCGCAGGAGAAGCGATCGTCATCGCTCTCCTCCTCCGTTTCCCCGTCGGCGAGGAAGCGGAGGTCGCTTTCCCTGTCGGTCAGGGACTTGTCGTCCTCCGACCAGATGGAGAAGTCATGGCTAGGCTCCTCCCCGGCCTCAATGGCGCGGCGGGTATTGGCTGCGTGGACCTCCGCCGGGTTCGGCTCCGGCGTCGGCTCGCGAGAGGAAGAGGACTGGGTGGAAAGATCCGATGAAGCAGAGGAGGAAGAAGACATGGTGGCGCAGGAGGGCTTTTGGAGTGCTAATGCGAAGAAGATGCGGAAATAAACTGTGCGGAGCGGTTAAATAAAAGGGGATATAGTGGAAATTCCATGCCACAGCAGTTTCCGAGGAAGTAGTGCCTAAAAGAAAAAAAAACTGCCAGGTCACGCGGAGAAGTTGAGAAGGCAAGGCATCATGATGAGGGATACTGCAACGGTTCTGCCACGACATGACCCAACGAAGGAAAAGCAGAGTGATTTTGGAATTACCAATTCAAAAACCAGGGGGGCATGTGTTATCACCAGAATTTGACCGAGTCAGAGGTGGGCCGCGATCAAGATGGATTTGAAGAATATACATGGAAGAAATATATGAATCGGCCTTTACATGCAAAGTGTGGGCTAGTTGGCCCGTGTATCTGTAACATATTAGGATACGTGTCGGTTAGTTAGAGTTTGTCTCGTGCACGGTTGGGATTATTCCCACGTTAGAAAGTCCCATGGACTATAAATATGTACCTAGGGTTTATGAAATAAACAACAACCAACGTTCAACCAACAAATCAATCTCAGCGCATCGCCAACTCCTTCGTCTCGAGGGTTTCTACCGGTAAGCATCATGCTGCCTAGATCGCATCTTGCGATCTAGGCAGTACAAGCTTCATGTTGTTCATGCGTTGCTCGTACTGAAGCCTTTTTGATGGTGAGCAACGTAGTTATCATAGATGTGTTAGGGTTAGCATAGTTCTTCGTATAACATGTTATCGTAGTGCAACCCTTGCATATCTGGCCGCCCTTACACCTATCTTAGGTGTAGGGGCGGCACCCCGCTTGATCATTATTTAGTAGATCCGATCCGTTACGGTTGCTCCTTGTTCTTCAAGGATTAGTTTAATATCTGCAATAGTTAGGCCTTACAAAGGGTTGGAGGATCCAGCGGCACGTAGGGTGTCGTTTGCTAGTCCTAGACAGGATGTTCCGGGGATCAACCTCGTGTTGGTTTTTAGGCCTTGTCTAGGAGCGGCTTACGATCACCGTGCGTGGCCGCGAGGCCCAATCGTGAGTAGGATGATCCGATTATGCGGTGAAAACCCTAAATCGTCGTAGATCGCACTAGCTTTATCTTGATCAAGCAGGACCACCATATATTCGTGCACCTCGTACGAATCATGGGTGGATCGGCTCCTTGAGCCGATTCACAGGATAACCTGAGAGCCGATCGAGGCTCGTATTTAATGTTTACGTGTATGCCATGCAGGAAACTAAGCGAGGCATCTCCATCACCTTCCTGACCAGGTATAGGTCAGGTGGCACGCCCTTGCATCAGCATCGGGCGTGTGTACCAGAGGCTTTGCGGGCCGTCGCTCGGAGGGACCAGGGCCAGCCGCAGCCCTAAGTTGTTCCCGGCTCTACTGTGTTGCCCGTCGCTGCCCGCCGGTGGGTTTTGACCGCAACAGGTATTTATGCTCGATAGTGGGTTCATGTCTCCGTGAATCTGGGGGAGTGACAGAAACCTCTAAGGTTATGGATGTGCTGTTGCCACTAGGGATAAAACATTGATGTTATGTCCGAGGATGTATTTATTGATTACATTACGCGCAATACTTAATGCAATTGTCTATTGTTAGCAACTTAATACTGGAGGGGGTTCGGATGATAACCTGAAGGTGGACTTTTTAGGCATAGATGCATGCTGGATAGCGGTCTATGTACTTTGTCGTAATGCCCAATTAAATCTCACTATACTCATCATAATATGTATGTGCATGGTCATGCCCTCTCTATTTGTCAATTGCCCAACTGTAATTTGTTCACCCAACATGCTATTTATCTTATGGGAGAGACACCTCTAGTGAACTGTGGACCCCGGTCCATTCTTTACATCTGAAATACAATCTACTGCAATTGTTCTACTGTTTTCTGCAAACAATCATCATCCACACTATACATCTAATCCTTTGTTACAGCAAGCCGGTGAGATTGACAACCTCACTGTTTCGTTGGGGCAAAGTACTTGGTTTGTGTTGTGCAGGTTCCACGTTGGCGTCGGAATCCCTGGTGTTGCGCCGCACTACATCTCGCCGCCATCAACCTTCAACGTGCCTTCCTCTTGGGGTTCCCAACGGACGCGTGCTGTACGAGTATCAGGCGTCATCTTCAATCCTCAAATGCTTGCTGCCATCTCCTCCATGCGTGATCATGCTCCAATGCTTGTCCTCCTCATCCATGCTTGGTCCACATTCCTAAGAGTAACAAATATATCTGATTTAGGCTGCATCATATTCTCATGTATGTGAGAAATAGTTCCAAGAAACGAAAGTACCTGATAGTTAAGTTGTTTGGCACAAGCTCGAGTGATTGGTCCTTGTATTTGTGTAGCTGTAGGTACAACAGTTGTATCAATAGATGGGATGTCCTCATCACCCCCCTCCAATCTTCTCTGTCGCAGCCTCTGTTTTCGTGTTTATGTCTTCTGCGGCGCTCTCCTTCCGAGAACTCTTCGGGGACATATATATAGTGATTTTTAGGTCAAAATCTATCGGTGGGCGAAAGAACAAGTCAATTGGACGATCGAGGGTCGAAAGAAGGTAGGTGGCGCGCCCTACATGTTTGGGTGCGCCACCTGACCTCTTTTGGGCCTCAGGCCCATCCATGTGTGCTTCTAGGTTCCAGGGTGCTTCTCCCGATGAAAAAGCGACGTTCCAAAAATCCCAAGTCAATTTGACTCAGTATAGATCTCTTAAAGTGAAAATATGCAAAACAGAGAATTCCCATTATAAACCAAATAAAGGGGATAATTGGTAAATCCCCATAAATCAATGTAAAACATGGTATTATCATCATATATGTTGCCAATATGTGGGAATTCAATATGATAAAGGGAAAAGTTCATGTATGCATTTTACATGCATCAACATCCCCAAGCTTAACATATGCTCATCCCGAGCATAAAGGTGGTAAAACTAACTTGAACTTTGGAGTTTATTATATATAGACTCTAAATAATCATGCAAAGTATCACAAGGTTCAGTCAATAAAGAATGACAGTAAATAATATGAACTCATAAAGTTATAACTCTTACATTCTGCAAAGCGTGCATAATAGTAAATAGCATTGTAAGAAACATGAATGATAAATAGTACTCCCTCCGTTCCTAAATATAGGGTGTATAGTTTTTGGCACGGAAATTAAGAAACACACATTGAGGGAAAGTTACACCAGTTTTGGGCAAGGTTACCCCTGAATTATTGCTTTGAAAAAATAGAGGAGTTTGCATGAGCTAAGAAAATGCAATCAAATCCATAAAAAATGTCCAAGTGAGTGGTTCTACGCAATACACCTTATATTTTGGAGCTTTTTCGGAAAAACTATACACCTTGAGGAATTCGAAATTAGTTCATTGAGTTTAGGAAAGGATGCCAGTTTGGAACAGTTGGTGGAGCATGGTGAAACGCGCTCATTTGGAGTGGCTGAAACAGAAACGTACTCGAGAGCTACTCGTCTTCCTAAAAGCTCTCGCAATGCAAGACCAGTCCTAATGTTTGTTGAGAGATCAAGTGTCAACTGGTTCACCAACACTTTTATTCCCGGGAATATTGATCCAGTGAGGTTATTCTGGCTTGCATCAAGGTGCTAGAGCCGAGACTGGTTACCAAAAGTTGCTGGTATCGACCTGTTGAATGAAAAAATGTGGAGGGAGTATGAATCATAAAGCATGCTTAGGAGAATCCTATAGAATTTTTGTAAGACTCTTTGTCCTCTCTTTTCTTGGATATTTTTGACTCTTGGACACAAGAAAGTAAGTAGGGAGTATATGTGTTAAACTTCCAACAAAATAAAACTTAGAGAGAATAAAACAAGGTTTTGAGATATGCAATTCATGCCAATAATAATATTAAGAATGGGGTACCATGCATCTCTTGTATGAATATATCTATGAGTCATGTGTTTGACCTCTTATGAGTAAATGTTGCGTCATTTTCCATGTTGCTAAGCACTACACCTCTTGTTACTCAGCTCCGGGTTACCAAGACTTTTCACAACACATGTTTCAACCAAGTATCGCAATGGGGTACCTTAATGCCGCATGTACAGAGGATGGTGGGTATCTCCACTATAGGTCATCCATACCGGGACAACATGAACAACAGACATTGAACATCCTCTCTAAATCTCTCTTACTTTTTTTCTCTAACTCTTTTTCTTTCTTTTTATTTTATTTTCTTTTTCCGCCCTCTCTCTCTATTTTCCAGTAACTCTTTTTATTTTACTTTTTTCACTCTTCCTATTGAGGATGCTCTTTGCTGAAACTTTTACCATGATTAAGCATGGCTTCAGTTAGCGGCCCGATGCTCTTCTCTAACATGCATGCATACTTACTCTTTATAACCTCTACTTATTCCGCAAGCGATAACCATAAACAGCACAAAAGAAATGATGATCAATGCAGGGTGCAATACCCCGATGGTGCAATGTTGAAAGACGTCTCCAGTAAGCGTGGTTATAGTCTACTCCCTCCGTCCACAAATAGGTGTACATGCGGGGTTTTCAAGATAAATTATAAAGTGGAGTGAAAAACAAATTGGGAAGTGATACGTCTCAAACATGTCTATAATTTTTGATGCTACATGCTTATTTTACACCAATTCATATATGTTTTGTTTACACTGTGTTGCACTTTGATGATTTTCGGCACTAACCTATTAACAATATGCCACAGTGCTAGTTCCCTATTTTCTGCTGTTTTTGTATTTCAGAAAAGTTGTATAGGAAATATTGTCAAAATTGGACGAAACAAAAGCCGAAGTCAATATTTTACTGAAATGAAGACAGAGTCCAGAGGGGGTCGAGGAAGTGCCAAAGGGCGGCCATACCTACCCTTGGCGCGGCCTGGCCTTGCCGGCACCCTACGAGAGGGGGAAATCATCGTTGGAGGCATCTACATCGCCATGCCCGCCTACAAAGTGATGCGTGAGTAGTTCATCCCTGGACTATGGGTCCATAGCAGTAGCTAGATGCTTGTCTTCTCCACTTTGTGCTTCATGTATAGATCTTGTGAGCTTCCCTACATGATCAAGATCATCTTTATGTAATCCTACATGTTGTGTTTGCCGGGATCCGAGTGACAATAACTTCTAATATTGTAGATGTGTTGTTGCTACTAGGGAGAAAACAACAATGTTTTATCCGAGGGTAATTCTATTGTTTACTTTACATACATTGCTTAATGCGATAATCTGTTGCTTGCAACTTAATACTGAAAGGGGATCGGACGATAACCGAAAGTTGGATTATTTGTCATAGACGCAGTTGGATTACGGTCTATATATTATGTTGTAATTCCCAATCAAATTTCATAATTATCATCTTGTCATGTATGGTCGATATTCTGTCAATTTGTCAGCTGTAATTTTCTCACCCAACATGCTATTGATATTTATGGAGAGACACCTCTAGTGAACTGTGGATCCCGGTCCCGTTTCCTTTACTGATAAATTATACTACAATTTATGTTCTGTTTACTTTCTGCAAACATCTTTTTCCACTCGATACGTCTAATCCTTTGTGTTCAGCAAACCGGTGAGATTGACAACCTCAGTGTAAGTTGGGGCAAAGTACTTTGGTTGTGTTGTGTGCAGGTTCCACGTTGTTATTGATGTCGGTAGTGCACCCTGCCACTAGTCAGCTAGCAACATCGTCAAAAGTCACACCTTTCTCCTACTGGTCGATTAAACCTTGGTTTCTTACTGAGGGAAAACTTGCTACTGTGATCATCATACCTTCCTCTTGGGGTTCCCCAACATTGTGAAGTCTGTGTTACGATAAGCACCATCAAGCTCTTTTTCTGGCGCCATTGCCGGGGAGAAATAGGATTTCTGCAAGGGGAGTCTCTCATCTCCAATCTCTTTACTTTGTTATAGTTTGCTTAGTTTACTTTATTTCGTTTATTTTACTTTATTATATCAAAAACACAAAAAATAGTTTTGTTTATAGTTGTCTTTATATAAAAAACACACACAAAAACTAGTTTCTACTATAGCTGTTATTTCTCTTGCTTAGTTTTAATTTTGCTAAAAATGAGTATTCCTGAAGTTGAGGTTCGTTCTTTTAAGCAACAAGGGGGAGAAAGTTTGAAATATGATTGGTATAGAATAAGTAATTCTCATCATAGATGTACTAAAAAAATTCTACCATGATACTTCTTAGAAATTTTTATGTTGGTTTATCTAGCTGGAATATATATGTTTTGGATACTCTCACGGGGTAGGAATTTTCTGGGTGCTCTCGCTTTGGAAGCCTGCAATTTAATTGAAAGCTTGGTAGGAATTCCACCTACTAATGTTGTTAAAACTGAGAACACGTTGGAAGATGTGATAGAAAGATTAAGCTCTCTAGAGAAAAGTTTGCCAAATTTCCTTCAAAATGCTAGCCAAATTAATGAATTCATGAAAAGTCCAATAAAAGAATCACTGTTTTAGAGGCTAGCAATATCCATGTCAGTATAAACCTTAGGATTGGTAAAATAGAGGAGGCTATGGAAACTTTAAGTTCAACCTTTTCCTCTCTAGGGTTTAAGAAGGAGAAATCTTTTGTTGGAAAAGAGCAAAAAATTATGTATGTTCCCAAGGCACCTAAACCAAAACCCCATAATATGCTTAAAATTGATAAAACTTTTAGTACAACTAAGAGTGGCTTACATGTTGAATCATCTCCAGGGGTATCTAAAGTTCCTATTTTGACAAGTTGTATTTTAGAGGAAGTGATTGATCTTGATACTTCTTCACTTGGTAATACTTGATGCCCGCTCTTTTTTCTGCGCCTAGCTGAAAGGCGTTAAAGAAAAGCGTTTATGGGAGACACCCCATGTTTTAGTTACAGTAGTGTTTCTTTTTGTTGAGTCTTGGAAGTTATTACCTCTGTAATAACATCTTCTTGTCATTTTTATTTCATTTTTGTGCCAAGAATAGCCTCTAATAGGAAGAAAGTAAGATTTGGGGAAGTTGCTGTACTGGAAACAGATTCTGTGTTGTTACCATGAAAATTCGTAAAAATAGTCAGAGAGGAATTTTGAGCTGTAACATTTTATGCATATGCCCAAGGTTATTATCTAAGTTTCGTTATTTGATGACTTTTCGAGATAAACAACAGAGGATTTTCAAAAAAGTCGGTCTTTACCTGCTGTTTTGTTTTGACAGATCTCTGCACTATTTGCATTTGCCTCTTCAATCTCTTTCTTTTATAGTTCTTTTGATAAAAGAGATTTTTGAAAGGTTGCTACAGTAGCTTATGCTTTAATAGATGTTTGATATATATTAGTACTAAACCCAAGTGGATTTATTTATTTTGATTGTACTAATGCTGCTAATGAAGAATTGTGTGAAGTTTTGTATGACGGAAGTTTTCAAGTGTAGGGAAAGAAGAATGATGTGATGAGATGAAGAATTGACAAAATCTCAAGCTTGTGGATTCCCCTGCACCCCAAGAAATATTCAACAGGTACAAGCATCAAAACTTGGGGATGCCCAAGGCAGCCCCTCTTCATCAATAAAGCAACAGATCATCTCTCTATGTGCTACATTTTTATTGCTTAATACGCTATGTGTTATTCTTGGAGCATATTTATTTTTGTTTTGTTTTTATTTTACTTTAGTTTTTTTCTGTAGCATATGTTGTATCCTGGCACATTTTTTTGGAGAAAGACCTGCTCCTTTTTAATTTCATAGAATGCTCTAGTTTTCGTTGTTAATGTTCTGCGAGTGTTCTAGTTTTCTGGTACTGCGTTTAGCTCTTGTTCTTTCACTTGAATTTTGTTCCGAGCATGTTATTATTCTTTATTTGTGTACAATTAGATCTCTGGTTCATAATGTATTTCATCTCAGAGAGTTATTTTAAATAAGTTGATTGGTGTTGGATACGAGTAAAATATTTCATGACTATAGTGATGCAAAAGGAAGCTTGTCTAGACTATGGCATAGACTTTGGCATGTCATATTGGATGTTATTCTTGTCATATGCTTAGTATTTTTGTTGTAGCATGACTTTTTTCAAATGGTTGAGAGTTCATAATGTGCCACTGGAAGAATCATGTGTTGTTTCTATCATAAAAACATAATATTGTGGTATTCTCCTTTGATGTTTTATTGGGTTGACTTGACGCATGCTTACACCAAGTTATGACTATAACCAGTCAACTAAAGCCTCTATGATCATTTAGTTTTTGACTTGTAATATCACTTTATGCGTTGATTGATAATGTTATGTCGCTATGTATGATTATGGCCATTATTGCTCTCTTAGTTGGTCGCTCCCAGTTTTTTGCTAGCCTCTGTCTATGCTGAGTATGATCTCTACTCATGCATCCAACTACCATAAACTAAAGTTTACCAATTGTGTCCACCATATCTACCTAGTAGCATTATTTCTATTCCAAGTAATCCATCATGTTTTTATTTATCTTCCAAATTAAAATTTGGCATGAGAAAATTAGTCAGTAAAGCTCTCACGAACTTGATGGCACATTTACTTTCTTGTACTTAATAAATTTGATCATTGTGCCTATCTTATGAAGTTTCTATGTTTGCAAATTGCGAGTTGGGAGTTAGTAGAACCATGCTTTCATGGGGAAAACTTTCGACATTGCACTTATATTTAGTTGATGTCATGTTCTTTTGTCTATGGATGCCTAGCGATGCGAAATAAAATGGAAAATTATAAGTCCATGTAGTTTGTATATGAGTTAGGGAAATGTCTGGGCCGCTAATCAAAGCCATGCATCATTCATGGTGGAAATTTACAGTTAAACCATAGTGAGCATTCTATGAAGCATTTGCAATAAAAGATATACCCATAGTAAATAAAATATTCTTAAGATGCTCACCGTCTGTTTGTCTTGTCATTTTGGCATGGGATTGCTCTTACAAGAGTACCTCCATATCATCGGGCAAGAGGCACCCCGTTGGCGGTTCTCAACGATACATGTATACTTACAATGACAAGAATAAATTCGGACCGAAGTTGAGTAGCATGAGGTTTAGGTACTCGCATTCAAGGGGCATGAGATTTTCAACTTGTGCTTTGCAAGCATATAGCTCATTTTTTATTCACATTAAGTTTAACCATTCAAGATGCTTATGATAGGGGCAATGAGAGTTCAAAGCTAATAAGTACCATACTTTTTTGGAAGATTTATAAAACTTGTTTATCTTGCTTACTCTGCAAAGACTCTCTATTTTACTATTATGTTGAGTGTTCACCTTCTACTTTATACACCGATTAAGAGAGCATAGTTGTCATTCTTAGTGCAATGTGCATAGTCCAAAAATTATTATTGATTGATTCATGATTATGACTATTGCTTGTTCTTAAATTACGTGTATCTAGTCACTCTTTGAACTTTGAAGTGTCCTTGCATTTATGTTTTGCTATTCCATGAGGACATGTTGAGTACCACTTTGTTATATTTACTCTATCCTCATAAACAAACAGTTGCTTTCAATGCACTATTAATCATGATCCTTTGTTTGAGTTACTCTTCATGTTATAACATAGTTGCCAAGTTCTAGTAAATTATATATATCATGCATATATGTTTAGAGTACTTAGATCCCAACTCACAATGCTTTACATGCTTGATCAAGATTGTGTTAGCTTCATGTCACCTGAAAAATTATTTTGTTGTCACTTACCTACTCGAGGACGAGCAGGATTTAAGCTTGGAGATGCTTGATACGTCTCAAACGTATCTATAATTTTTTATGTTCCATGCTTATTTTACACCAATTCATATATGTTTTATTTAAACTTTGTTGCAATTTTACATGATTTCCGGCACTAACCTATTAACAAGATGCCACAGTGCCAGTTCCTTATTTTCTGCTGTTTTTGTATTTTAGAAAACGTGTACATGGAATATTCTCGGAATTGGACGAAACAAAAGCCGAAGTCAATATTTTACCGAAACGAAGAAAAAATCAAGAGGGGGATCGAGGAAGTGCCACAGGGCGGCCAGACCTACCCTTGGTGCGGCCTGGCCTTGGCCCGCGCCATGGGGTGGTGTGGGCCCCCCATGCACCCCATCGACCTAAATCCTTTGCCTATTTATACATCTTCTCGAGAAAACCCTGGATACCCGAGCCTCCATCCACGAAAAGTTCCATCGCGGCCGCCATGCCCGCCTCCAAAGTGATGCATGAGTAGTTCAGACCTGGACTATGGGTCCATAGCAGTAGCGATATGGTTATCTTCTCCACTTTGTGCTTCATGTATAGATCTTGTGAGCTGCCCTAAATGATCAAGATCATGTTTATGTAATCCTACATGTTGTGTTTGCTGGGATCCGATGAATATTGTATACTATGTTGAGATTGATTATACATTCATGTCATATGTTATTTGTGATCTTGCATGCCCTCCATTGCTAGTAAAAACTCTGGCCAAGTGGACACTTGTGACTCCAAGTGGGGGTATTTATGCTCCATAGTAGGTTCATGCCTCTAGTTTTCTGGGAGAGTGAAAATAACTTGTAAGATTGTAGATATGATGTTGCTACTAGGGAGAAAATAACAATGTTTTATCCGAGGGTAATTCTATTGTTTACTTTACACACATTTCTTAATGCGATAATCCGTTGCTTGCAACTTAATACTGAATGGGGTTTGTACGATAACCAGAAGGTGGATTATTAGTCATAAACGAAGTTGGATTACGGTCTATGTATTATGTTGTAATGCCCAATCAAATCTCATAGTAATCATCTTGTCATGTATGGTCAATATTCTGTCAATTGCCCAGCTGTAATTTGTTCACCCAACATGCTATTTATCTTTATGGAGAGACACCTCTAGTGAACCGTGGACCCCAGTCCTGTTTCCTTTACTGATAAATTCTACTGCAATTCCAATTATTTTTACTTTCTGCAAATATCTCTTTCCACTCGATACGTCTAATCCTTTGTGTTCAGAAAACCAGTGAGATTGACAAACCTCACTGTAAGTTGGGGCAAAGTACTTTGGTTGTTTTGTGTGCAGGTTCCACGTTTTTGCTGACGCCGGTAGTGTGTCCTGTCACTAGTCAGTTAGTAACACCTTCAGAAGTCACGGATTTCTCCTACTGGTCGATCAAACCTTGGTTTCTTACTGAGGAAAAACCTCCTACTGTGCTCATCATACCTTCCTCTTGGGGTTCCCTAACTGTGTGAAGTCAGCGTTAAGATAAGCACCATCAGGAAGATGCAAACCAACATCTCACTCCTCTTTAATTATTTCATCTCCAATGAGCTAAGTGCATGTAGAAAACAAGGAGAATATGTGATAAATGTTATTGGGTTTGACTTCCATGCGATGAGAGAGGAGCAATTTTTGCTACTTTACTAGTCATTGGGAAGATAGAAGTACACTCTTTTGTGGAACAATTTTTTAGCTAAACGTCCACTTATTTGAGGACAGAGGGAGTAGCTCATTACTCATAATAAGTCAAACCCACAACATGCATAGCAGTATTTTCCTTTCAAACCTTACTTTCTTATGAGCTTTAAATTACACAAAAGTAATATTTTGAAAAGTTTGGAGGCATAACACACACATTATAATTGGACTATAAAGTTCTATATAGGTAGGTATGATAGACATTGAATTTGAGTTGAGCTTGAAAACAGGCATATGCTTGTGTAAGAATTCAATTCTTTTGGCTAGCAAGAGGTCTAAAAGCATGCAATAGTATACATAGAGCTATTCATTAATCATCAAACAATGATACTTAAAATTAAACATCTATGTATAATAGTAAGAAGTAGCACCGAGTAAGGCACATAGCAAATCATCACTCAATATAGCATGTGAAACTAGAAATACCATACACAAAATAAATTTCAGCTTTAGGCATTCCTCCTTTTCTTTTATAATACTGCAACTTAATTTTCTTTAACCATTCAGAGATAAGAGAGTTAGGTCCAGTAGCTCATTCATATGTATTATTAAATCTCAATATGTTGGTCCTTTCATTTTAAAAACAAAACTAGACACATAAAACAAGGACGCTTCAAGCTCTTTCGAAAATTCTATATTTCTCAAAAAACAGAGATTGGAGGTGCTCAAACCAGAAGTTTTAGAATGATTCTAGTGGGGTGACATGGGCATCACCAAGATTATGGTATTCACCATACTTTAATTGATCTTAGTGTGATATTCCTCCATTCCCTATGAAAAAACTTCAACACAAACTTTTCTTCCCATTCTTTTCTATATGGTGACATTAGAAGTACAAAGAAATCATGTTTGCTGCTATTTTAATCATAAATAAATATATACCTTCATGAAACATAGAGCATACATTGTTCTAGTCATTCTGGAATATCAAAATTCCCAAGAAAAAAAATCATTTTGATTCCCGCAAGAATGGATCTAATATTGAATGGCAGAATCTATCGAGAATTTTTGCGGTGGCAAAACTGAATTTTTAGCACGACTTATACAACTCAGGAATTTTATCCAATTTATGTGCATATAGAGGATGAAATTTAAAGCTAATGTGAATTTAGAAATATTTTAGGATTTACAAAAAAAAATGAAAATCATGCACTAAAAATTGCAGCGCAGAAAACATCAACTCCATATTATGTTTGTAACTTTAGACATCCAAATGGGTAAAAACTTGGTACTTAATTTATAAACCAGAGAGTAAACTAAAATAAAACTAACATGATCCATAAAGCATGTAAAATAAAAAACAAAATATAAAAACATCTCAGGTTGCCTCCTGTAAAACGCTTTCCTTATAGCCATATAGCTAGCCTTACTTACTTGTTCAAGTGTAATGGAAATTGTGTGGTAGCTTGAATGATACCTCCTTCTTCCTCGGAAAGTGCTCCATACACTTTTTGTGTGCGAATTGGAACTTTAAATTCCCTTCTTTAGAATCAATGATAGCTCATGTTGTTCTCACAAAAGGTCTACCAAGAATTATAGGACTAGAGGTATTGCTACCCATGTCCATAACAATAAAATCAACAAGCACATATGTCATATGAAATTCAACAATTATATAATTTACTCTTCCTAAATCCTTTTTGGTTGAATCATCAGAAAGTAATAAATCAATAGAGCATTTTCCATATTTTTTAGATTAAATAATTCATATAGCTCTTTAGATATGACAAAAATACTAGATCCTAAATCTAGAATTGCATGGTGTGTTTCTTTATCTATAGAAATCAAAATCTTGGGGATCCAAGCATCCCAAGCTTAGGTGCTATCATAGCCTCATTATTTTATATTTAAATATTTTCTTTAATGACATAGTTAGCAATATAGGAACCAAAACCAGCTTGATTGACATTGATAGTGAGATCTTTAGCAAATTTCTGAAGTATAGCAATCAATTCATGGAAGCTACATGTATCTAGATCCAAGAGTGGTTCCCTTCCTTCGCTAAGCATTTTAACTTCTTCAATTTGTTTATCATTACCAAGCATAAGTGTTTCTTTTGCATCCATAGCATTTAAAGCTACCCAAGATTTATCTATAACTTCTTGGACATATTTAATTGTTTCTTCATGGCTCTTTTGTTGTAAGAGATTTTTGAAAGACACAATTTATTGTGTTAATAGATCAACTTTATCAATCAAAGCATCTTTCCTTTCAAACTTTGATATGAATTATTTATTTAACTCTGTTTGTGTAGCAATAAAAGAACTAATGGTGTTTTCTAATTCATTAGAGTTACTACCACTAGCATATTTGTTGGGCACATAAGGTCACCGTCCATAGGAGTTATTATAATTTTTCCCTTACCCATTGTTGCCAAAGTTTCTTATAAAATTAACATCCACACTTACATAGTTGTTTCCAATTAATTCTTGTAGAGGGACATTGTCATTATTTTGCTTAGCTATGTAGGCAAGTATGGCATCAATTTTATTACATACATTATTTTCTTCTTAAA
Source organism: Lolium perenne (assembly GCF_019359855.2). Taxonomy (NCBI): domain Eukaryota; kingdom Viridiplantae; phylum Streptophyta; class Magnoliopsida; order Poales; family Poaceae; genus Lolium; species Lolium perenne. The sequence continues at coordinate 73,519,537 of NC_067245.2, forward strand.
TTGAATTCACTTTCTTAGTGGGATTAGGTGATCTTTCAGTTTGTCGTTGACTATGATTATGTACCATAATTTCTAATATGGCTTTAGCTTCAGGCACAGTTTTACCCATAAAAGCACCTCCCGCAACGGAATATGTCATGCTTCTCGACATTATGTTTAACCCATTATAAAAAGAGTGTAAGATAGTACATTCATTAACTCCATTTGATGGGGAAATTCTAATAATATTTTTAATTCTTTCCCAAGTTGTTGCTACATGTTCATTATCATTTTGTCTAAATGATAGGCTGCTATTTAGATTTTGTAAGATCTTAACATGTGGGTAATAATTTTTATTGAAAGCTTATTTAAGATCATCCCAAGAGTTGATACTAGCAATAGGTAATGATAATAACCATTCTTTAGCCTTTCCTCTAAGAGAAAATGGGAATAATTTGAGCTTGACCATATTGTTTTCCACATTTTTAAACATTTGCATATCACAAATTTCACAGAAATCATGTAAATTCATAGAGGCATATTCACTAGCACTACCGCCAAATTGTTCCCTAGTTATAAGATTTAATAACCTAGGACTTACTTCAAAGTTTTCAGCAATTATCTCAGGTGTAGTGATAGGTTTAGCAATAAAATGATCATTAGGAGTGGTTGTGTAATCACACAACTGAGTATTTCTTTCCCCCATGATTTTCAGAAGATAGTTACCACTAATTTTTATGAAAAAGAACTAACAGGCCAAAAATAAAAACAAGGCAAGTAAAATAGAATGCAAAATCTAAAAGAGATAAGAGAGCTCATAGTGGCGTAACCTCCCCAAGCTTAGGTGAGACGCAGTAGTAAGATGCTTCTTCACGGTAATGACACCAGAAAATACTTCGTACGCAACAACCACTATATGATATAACTCTGCCATCTAGCTCGCTGGAAACGGAGCTAGAAAATGTCTTGATGACGTTGGGACTCCAAGTGAAGAGTGTTGTGTCAGCAGATTATTTTCCCCACAAGGGTGACTCGAGGGTTTATATCGAACTCTCGGGGAACTGAGCAAAGAGCCTTGTGTCCCCAACTCCACCGTGTGGTTGTCAAGCACAAGGTTTTGCGTAAGTAAATAAAACACAAGTAATAATAAAGCAAGTAAAATTAGATAGAATAAAGTATCTAAGTAAAAAATAGTAAAATGGTTGATTATTTTTGGTGTTTTGGATGCAAATAAGAAAAGTAAATATTTTTTTATTTTCAGATTAAAATAGTGCAGCAAATAGAAAACAAGATAAAAGCAATATAAAGGTGTTTCTTATGATAAAAAATGGACCGGGGTTCATGCGTTCACTTGACTATTCTCTCTTTTAAGTTGTAGGGGACGATAAAACTCATCAATGAGATATGAAGATGCAAAATAATAACATGTGAAAGATACACATGTGTATGGGTATGACGTCGTAACATAGAGATGATGCAACACATCTCTCTTATACTCCACAAAAAAGGGAAAACTCCATGCAATCTTGTATTAAGAATTAAGGGAGCATAGCCATAAGTACTTTGACGATGTTTGAATATCAAATATGCTACCTGATACGCGTACAGCACGCGTCCGTTGGGAACCCCAAGAGGAAGGTGTGATGCGTACAGCGGCAAGTTTTCCCTCAGTATGAAACCAAGGTTTAATCGAACCAGTAGGAGCCAAGAAGCACGTTGAAGGTTGATGGCGGCGAGATGTAGTGCGGCGCAACACCAGGGATTCCGGCGCCAACGTGGAACCTGCACAACACAAACCAAGTACTTTGCCCCAACGAAACAGCGAGGTTGTCAATCTCACCGGCTTGCTGTAACAAAGGATTAGATGTATAGTGTGGATGATGATTGTTTGCAGAAAACAGTAGAACAGTATTGCAGTAGATTGTATTTCAGTATAGAGAATTGGACCGGGGTCCACAGTTCACTAGAGGTGTCTCTCCCATAAGATAAACAGCATGTTGGGTGAACAAATTACAGTTGGGCAATTGACAAATAAAGAGGGCATGACCATGCACATACATATTATGATGAGTATTGTGAGATTTAATTGGGCATTACGACAAAGTACATAGACCGCTATCCAGCATGCATCTATGCCTAAAAAGTCCACCTTCAGGTTATCATCCGAACCCCCTCCAGTATTAAGTTGCTAACAACAGACAATTGCATTAAGTATTGCGCGTAATGTAATCAATAACTACATCCTCGAACATAGAACCAATGTTTTATCCCTAGTGGCAACAGCACATCCATAATCTTAGAGATTTCTGTCACTTCCCCAGATTCACGGAGACATGAACCCACTATCGAGCATAAATACTCCCTCTTGGAGTTACAAGCATCTACTTGGCCAGAGCATCTACTAGTAACGGAGAGCATGCAAGATCATAAACAACACATAGACATGAATTGATAATCAACATAACATAGTATTCTCTATTCATCGGATCCCAACAAACGCAACATATAGAATTACAGATAGATGATCTTGATCATGTTAGGCAGCTCACAAGACCCGACAATTAAGCACAATGGGGAGAAGACAACCATCTAGCTACTGCTATGGACCCATAGTCCAGGGGTAGACTACTCACACATCACTCCGGAGGCGACCATGGCGGCGTAGAGTCCTCCGGGAGATGATTCCCCTCTCCGGCAGGGTGCCGGAGGCGATCTCCTGAATCCCCCGAGATGGGATTGGCGGCGGCGGCATCTCAGTAAGGTTTTCCGTATCGTGGCTCTCGGTACTGGGGGTTTCGCGATGAAGGTTATTTGTAGGCGGAAGGGCAGGTCAAGAGGCCACACGAGGGGCCCACACTATAGGTCGGCGCGGCCAAGACCTGGGCCGCGCCGCCCTATGGTTTGGCCACCTCGTGGCCCCACTTCGTCTCCTCTTCGGTCTTCTGGAAGCTTCGTGGCAAAATAGGACCCTGGGCGTTGATTTCGTCCAATTCCGAGAATATTTCTTTACTAGGATTTCTGAAACCAAAAACAGCAGAAACAACAAGAATCGGCACTTCGGCATCTTGTTAATAGGTTAGTTCCAGAAAATGCACGAATATGACATAAAGTGTGCATAAAACATGTAGATATCATCAATAATGTGGCATGGAACATAAGAAATTATCGATACGTCGGAGACGTATCAGCATCCCCAAGCTTAGTTCCTGCTTGTCCCGAGCAGGTAAACGATAAACAAAGATAATTTCTGGAGTGACATGCCATCATAACCTTGATCATACTATTTGTAAAGCATATGTAGTGAATGCAGCGATCAAAACAATGTATATGACATGAGTAAACAAGTGAATCATATAGCAAAGACTTTTCATGAATAGTACTTCAAGACAAGCATCAATAAGTCTTGCATAAGAGTTAACTCATAAAGCAATAATTCAAAGTAGAGGCATTGAAGCAACACAAATGAAGATTAAGTTTCAGCAGTTGCTTTCAACTTGTAACATGTATATCTCATGGATATTGTCAACATAGAGTAATATAACAAATGCAATATGCAAGTATGTAGGAATCAATGCACAGTTCACACAAGTGTTTGCTTCTTGAGGTGGAGAGAAATAGGTGAACTGACTCAACAATAAAAGTAAAAGAATGGTCCTTCAAAGAGCAAAAGCATCGATTGCTGTATTTGTGCTAGAGCTTTGATTTTGAAAACAAGAAACAATTTTGTCAACGGTAGTAATAAAGTATATGTGTCATGTAAATTATATCTTACAAGTTGCAAGCCTCATGCATAGTATACTAATAGTGCCCGCACCTTGTCCTAATTAGCTTGGACTACCGGGATCATCGCAATGCACATGTTTTAACCAAGTGTCACAAAGGGGTACCTCTATGCCGCCTGTACAAAGGTCTAAGGAGAAAGCTCGCATCGGATTTCTCGCTATTGATTATTCTCAACTTAGACATCCATACCAGGACAACATAGACAACAGATAATGGACTCCTCTTTTATGCATAAGCATGTAGCAACAATTAATTTTCTCATTTGAGATTGAGGATATATGTCCAAAACTGAAACTTCCACCATGGATCATGGCTTTAGTTAGCGGCCCAATGTTCTTCTCTAACAATATGCATGCTCTAACCATAAGGTGGTAGATCGCTCTTACTTCAGACAAGACGAACATGCATAGCAACTCACATGAAATTCAACAAAGAGTAGTTGATGGCGTCCCCAGTGAACATGGTTATCGCACAACAAGCAACTTAATAAGAGATAAAGTGCATAAGTACATATTCAATACCACACTAGTTTTTAGGCTACTTGTCCCATGAGCTATATATTGTAAAGGTGGAGAATGGAAATTTAAAGGTAGCACTCAAGCAATTTACTTTGGAATGGCGGAGAAATACCATGTAGTAGGTAGGTATGGTGGACACAAATGGCATAGTGGTTGGCTCAAGTATTTTGGATGCATGAGAAGTATTCCCTCTCGATACAAGGTTTAGGCTAGCAAGGCTATTTGAAACAAACACAAGGATGAAGCGGTGCAGCAAAACTCACATAAAAGACATATTGAAAACATTATAAGACTCTACACCGTCTTCCTTGTTGTTCAAACTCAATACTAGAAATTATCTAGACCTTAGAGAGACCAAATATGCAAACCAAATTTTAGCATGCTTTATGTATTTCTTCATTAATGGGTGCAAAGCATATGATGCAAGAGCTTAAACATGAGCACAACAATTGCCAAGTATCACATTATCCAAGACATTTTAGCAAATTACTACATGTATCATTTTCCAATTCCAACCATATAACAATTTAACGAAGAAGAAACTTCACCATGAATATTATGAGTAGAGCCTAAGGACATACTTGTCCACATGCTACAGCGGAGCGTGTCTCTCTCCCACAAAGTGAATGCTAGGATCCATTTTATTCAAACAAAACAAAAACAAAAACAAACCGATGCTCCAAGCAAAGCACATAAGTTGTGATGGAATAAAAATATAGTTTCAGGGGAGGAACCTGATAATGTTGTCGATGAAGAAGGGGATGCCTTGGGCATCCCCAAGCTTAGACGCTTGAGTCTTCTTGATATATGCAGGGGTGAACCACCGGGGCATCCCCAATCTTAGAGCTTTCACTCTCCTTGATCATATTGTATCATCTCCCTCTCTTGATCCTTGAAAACTTCCTCCACACCAAAATTAGAACAACTCATTAGAGGGTTAGTGCACAATCAAAATATACATGTTCAGAGGTGACATAATCATTCTTAACACTTCTGGACATTGCACAAAGCTACTGAAAGTCAATGAAATCGAAATATCCATCGAACATAACAAAACAGGCAATGCGAAATAAAAGGCAGAATCTGTCAAAACAGAACAGTTCGTATTGACGAATTTTATCGAGGCACCAGACTTGCTCAAATGAAAATGCTCAAATTGAATGAAAGTTGCGTACATATCTGAGGATCACTCAAGTAAATTGGGATAATTTTCTGAGTTACCTACAGATAATTTTGCCCAGATTCGTGACAGCAAAGAAATCTGTTTCTGCGCAGTAATCCAAATCTAGTATGAACCTTGCTATCAAAGACTTTACTTGGCACAACAAAACACAAAACTAAGATAAGGAGAGGTTGCTACAGTAGTAAAAAACTTCCAAGACTCAAATATAAAACAAAATACTGTAGCAAAATAAACACATGGGTTATCTCCCAAGAAGTGCTTTCTTTATAGCCATTAAGATGGGCTCAGCAGTTTTAATGATGCACTCGTATAAGGATGAGAGTTGAAGCAAAGAGAGCATCAAAAAACAAATTCAAAACAATTTTAAACCTAACCCACTTCCTATGAAAAGGAATCTTGTAAATAAACAAGTCAATGAAGAACAAAGTGAATAGCATAGGAAGACAAAACAAGTGTAACTTCAAAAATTTCAGCATATAGAGAGGTATTTTAGTAACATGAAAATTTCTACAACCATATTTTCCTCTCTCATAATAATTTCTAGTAGCATCATGAACAAACTCAACAATATAACTATCACATAAAGCATTCTTATCATGAGTCTCATGCATAAAATAATTACTACTCCCAACATAAGCATAGTCATTCTTATTAATTGTAGTGGGAGCAAATTCAACAAAGTAGCTATCATTATTATTCTCATCACCATAATCATCAAATGTAGGAGGCGTAGTATAATCATAATAAACTTTATCCTCAATAGTATGTGGCACCAAAATACCACTATCATCATAAATGGGAGGCAAAGTGTCATCAAAGTAAATTTTCTCCTCCTTGCTTGGGGGACTAAAAATATCGTGCTCATCAAAACCAGCTTCCCCAAGCTTAAATTCTTCCATAGCATTAGCAATAATAGTGTTCAAAGAGTTCATGCTGATAACATTGCTACAACTATTTTGCAAACAAAGTTCCATGGGTTTTTTAATTTTCTCTTCAAACACCTCATGTCCTAACTCAAGATAAATACTATAAAGATCTCTAATATTTTTGTTGTTTTCCATTAAGCCTAACTAGTGAAATAAAAGCATGCATGGAATTAAGTAAAGTAAAACAAGTAACTAATTTTTTTGTGTTTTTTATATAGCAAACAAGATAGTAAATAAAGTAAAACTAGCAACTAATTTTTTTGTATTTTGATTTAGTGCAGCAAACAAAGTAGTAAATAAAACTAAGCAAGACAAAAACAAAGTAAAGAGATTGGGATGTGGAGACTCCCCTTGCAGCGTGTCTTGATCTCCCTGGCAACGGCGCCAGAAAAAGTGCTTGATACGCGTACAGCACGCGTCCGTTGGGAACCCCAAGAGGAAGGTGTGATGCGTACAGCGGCAAGTTTTCCCTCAGTATGAAACCAAGGTTTAATCGAACCAGTAGGAGCCAAGAAGCACGTTGAAGGTTGATGGCGGCGAGATGTAGTGCGGCGCAGCACCAGGGATTCCGGCGCCAACGTGGAACCTGCACAACACAAACCAAGTACTTTGCCCCAACGAAACAGCGAGGTTGTCAATCTCACCGGCTTGCTGTAACAAAGGATTAGATGTATAGTGTGGATGATGATTATTTGCGAGAAAACAAGAGAACAAAGATTGCAAGAGATTGTATTTCAGTATAGAGAATTGGACCGGGGTCCACAGTTCACTAGAGGTGTCTCTCCCATAAGATAAACAACATGTTGGGTGAACAAATTACAGTTGGGCAATTGACAAATAAAGAGGGCATGACCATGCACATACATATTATGATGAGTATTGTGAGATTTAATTGAGCATTACGACAAAGTACATAGACCGCTATCCAAAGATGCATCTATGCCTAAAAAGTCCACCTTCAAAGTTATCATCCGAACCCTCCAGTCTTAAGTTGCTAACAACAGACAATTGCATTAAGTATTGCGCGTAATGTAATCAATAACTACATCCTCGAACATAGCACCAATGTTTTATCCCTAGTGGCAACAGCACATCCATAATCTTAGAGATTTCTGTCACTTCCCCAGATTCACGGAGACATGAACCCACTATCGAGCATAAATACTCCCTCTTGGAGTTACAAGCATCTACTTGGCCAGAGCATCTACTAGTAACGGAGAGCATGCAAGATCATAAACAACACATAGACATGAATTGATAATCAACATAACATAGTATTCTCTATTCATCGGATCCCAACAAACGCAACATATAGAATTACAGATAGATGATCTTGATCATGTTAGGCAGCTCACAAGACCCGACAATTAAGCACAATGGGGAGAAGACAACCATCTAGCTACTGCTATGGACCCATAGTCCAGGGGTAGACTACTCACACATCACTCCGGAGGCGACCATGGCGGCGTAGAGTCCTCCGGGAGATGATTCCCCTCTCCGGCAGGGTGCCGGAGGCGATCTCCTGAATCCCCCGAGATGGGATTGGCGGCGGCGGCGTCTCAGTAAGGTTTTCCGTATCGTGGCTCTCGGTACTGGGGGTTTCGCGACGAAGGCTATTTGTAGGCGGAAGGGCAGGTCAAGGGGCCACACGAGGGGCCCACACTATAGGTCGGCGCGGCCAAGACCTGGGCCGCGCCGCCCTATGGTTTGGCCACCTCGTGGCCCCACTTCGTCTCCTCTTCGGTCTTCTGGAAGATTCGTGGCAAAATAGGACCCTGGGCGTTGATTTCGTCCAATTCCGAGAATATTTCTTTACTAGGATTTCTGAAACCAAAAACAGCAGAAAACAAAGAATCGGCACTTCGGCATCTTGTTAATAGGTTAGTTCCAGAAAATGCACGAATATGACATAAAGTGTGCATAAAACATGTAGATATCATCAATAATGTGGCATGGAACATAAGAAATTATCGATACGTCAGAGACGTATCACTACCTTGAATAAACAAGATAATCACTTTTGTCAGGTGATGAACATAGCACATGCATTCACTTTATCCTTAGTGAGGTAGCAAAATAAAAGGCAAAACCATAATAGATCATGAATTTATTGTCACTATACAATCACTAAAACCATGCTACTCCATCAAATACACACATCACCCCCACACACGCTGTTGCATATAAGTTGGATCAGAACATATACTTAAGAACGGGGTACATAATATGCATCTATCAATACATCTTGCACATAATATGATCTTATCTTATAGCACAATATCATAGAATAATGATCCACCACATAGATATTACAAATATGGCCATAATCATGTAGGGCAGCTCATATGGGACTAAGAACTATGAAGAACATGAGAGAAATAGATCAAGCTACTACCACAAATCCGTAGTCCAGGCGTGGACTACTCCCTCTTTATCATGGTGATGATGATGAAGATGTTGGAGAAGGTAGAGATCCCTCCGACGGTGATCCCGGCGGAGTTTCACCCTCCAATCTTGGCTGTTGCAGCCTATGTTTTCGTGTCTCTCTCTTCTGCAGCACTCTCCTCCTGAGAACTCCTCGGGGCCATATATATAGTGATTTCTCAAAATACGTCGGTGGGAGAAAGAATCAAGTCAATTGGACGATTGACGGTCGATAGAGGGTGGGTGGTGCGCCCTACATGTTTGGGTGCCCACCTGACCTCTTTTGGGCCTCAGGCCCATCCAAGTGTGTTTCCAGGTTCCAGGGTGCTTCTCCCGATGAAAAAGTGACGCTCGAAAAATCTCAGGTCAATTTGACTCCGTATAGGTCTCTCAAAGTAAAAAAATACGCGAAAAATGGAATTCCTGTTCTACCGAGTTTGGAACCAAATAAAGGGGATCATTGGTAAATCCCCATAAATCAATGTAAAACATGGTATTATCATCATATATGTTGCAAATATGTGGGAATTCAATATGATAAAGGACAAAGTTCATGTATGCATTTTACATGCATAAAATGCGGGAGGAATACGACGCTCCAGCCGCTCACAACACTTGGTCCCTTGTTCCTCCCCCTCTGGGTGCTAGCATCATCTCTGACAAATGGTTCTTCCGCCAAAAGTTCCACTCCGATGGCTCCTTACCTCGCCATAAGGCTAGATGGGTCGTTCGCGGTTTCTCTCAACAACCAGGGGTCGAATTCGATTAAACATTCAGTATTGTCGTCAAACCAGCCACTATCCGCATTATTCTTTCCCTCGCCCTCACACACTCTTGGCAAATCCATCAATTAGATGTAAAAAATGCTTTCCTCCATGGTAATCTCGATGAATTTGTCTACAACCAACAACCCTCTGGTTTTTTCAATCCACAGTTTCCCAACCATGTTTGTCATCTCCTCAAATCACTTTATGGTATTAAGCAAGCTCCACGCACCTCGTTTCAATGATTTGCCACCTTTGCCCGATCCATCGGTTTCCTTGAGCCAAAATGTGATGCTTCTCTCTTCATCCTTCATTGTGGTCCCTCCATAGCCTACATACTCTTATATGTCGATGACATCATTCTCACAACATCCTTGTCTTCCTTACTGTCTTCCATCATATCTACTGCTAGGTCTGAATTTGCTATGAAAGACTTAGGTCCTCTTCATCACTTTCTTGGTGTTTCTATCACTAAAACCCCTACTGTTCTTCATCTTTCCCAAAAGCAATATCTTCTTGACATTCTTCACTTTGTCGGAATGCGTGACTACAACCCTTCTACTACACCAATTGACACTAAACCTAAACTTTCTTCTACCACTGGTCCACATGTGGCTGATCCTTCCCTTTATCGCAGCCTCGCTGGTGCGCTTCAATATGCCACCTTAACTCGGCTTGACATTGCCTATGTCGTCCAAAAATTATGTCTCCATATGCACAATCCTCGCGGACCCCATTTTCTCCTTTATCAAACACATCTTGCGCTATCTCAAGGGCACTCTTGACTGCAGTCTTCATCTCTACTCCTCGTCTCCTCACACTCTTGTCGCTGCATGTTCCGACTGGGCCGGATTCCCCGATACCAGACGTTCCACTTCGGGTTTCTGCATGTTCTTAGGTGAAAACTTAATAGCATGGTCTTCTCGGTGTCAGACCACCATCTCCCACATCAGCGCTGAGGCTGAATATAGAGTTGTTGCCTTCGCCGTCACTGAGTCTTGGTGGGTTCGTCAGCTACTGCAAGAACTGCAGTGTCCTGTGCAGTCCGCTACTATCATTTACTATGACAATGTGAGTGATGTCTATCTCTCCGCGAATCCAGTGCATCATCGACAAACTAAACATATTGATCTGGATATCCACTTCTGTTGCGAGAAGGTGGCTCTTGGTGCGGTTCACATTCTCCTTGTACCAGCCATTTGTCAGTATGATAACATATTCACTAAAGGGCTCTCCATAGCCTCTTTTTCATCAGTTTCGTTCCAGTCTTCATGTAGCTTCGCTACCCAATTCAGACCGCCAAGGCGTGTTGGAGGGTTGGCTTCCACACCAACATCCGATGGTCACATTAGATTATGCAAGTAGAGATTCAGTTGTATTTCATGTATATCTCTTGTAATCGCAACTTGTACAACAAGTCTGCTCCCATGTAATATGCATATATAAGCAATGACATTGGAATGGAGAAGGACATCAAGCCTATCCAAACTTACAAGTAGTATGGAGTGGATTGTGAGGGACATTAATTGTGGGTCTAATGCTAGAAAACGATCAACCGCATCCCGTTGACGTGTTAGAGATGTCTTAGTGACTAGTCTGATCCATCACCTCCTGGATGAGCCTTGCTTTGCCTTAAGTATATACTCCTGAGACCTTCCTAAGCGGTGTGCAGCGTTGGTGGAGACTATCCCAGTTCCTAGTGGCCTCTGAAATATGCAACATCAGACGGGGCCACTACTAGGATAAGGCTTATAACCGCACTCCTTACCGCCGGCGAGTGCGATTTGAAGATGCCGGCGGTAAGGCCTTACAGGGTGGCCTAACCCTACCGGCGGCGAGGTTGAATGGAGGACGCCAAGGGTGCGTGCATTACCACCGGCGAGTTTGGCAGGTAGGTGCCGCCTATATAATGGGCCGTGGGGACACCATCGGGCCTGGCCTTACCGCCAACGATTTCAGCCCAATAGCACTGGGGGTAGCGGGCCTTACCGTTGGCGAACCCAAACGGAAGATGCCGGGGGTAATAGGTGGCAGGGTGAGCCACCCAGGATTTACCGCTGGCGTTTGCAGGCCATAGGTGCCAGCGGTAATGGGCCCTACCGCTAGCAAACGCATCTGTAGGCGCCGGCGGTAACCTCGGCCATCCCATTAAATCGACTAGCCACCTACCACCACCCTCACACACTCATATGTGATGGCAAATCAACCCAAGCACTTGGTAGCTCATTCCCCCACCCATTTTAGCTATTTCAACCAACGAAATTAGATGTATTTAGCAAATCATGCACTGTCTATCCCCTCTAGCATGATTTGCATAATATAGATCTAGATCTATCTCCTCCCACCACCTTTTCCACTAGATCTAGATCTCTCTATTTCTAGATCTCTAGATCTCTCGAGCATAAGATCGACGTGTGGCGTCTCTCCGGTGCTTTTGGATGTCGCGTAAACTAATAGGTATACAACTAATGAGTGGAATGTTCATGAGTTGGCGAAAAGTCGCGGTTATGTCACTAGTGATGGCAAAAGGCGGTTCCATAGATATATAAATGCATTGTTTTGGATTTGTTGATGCGTGCAGGAACATTGAGTTGTCAATGTTTTGCCGAAATGTTGATTAACTTTTGTTCCGGCGAATTTTTGGAACTCCAGCATGACAATATTTAGCAAAGGTCATGCCAAATTTTTTTCGTGAAAACCGAGACGGCGGTGTAATCAATTATCTTGTCTTGTAGGCGACGATGGTCATCAAGATGAGGAACGCGCGACGGCCGACATGTATCGAAATAGGCGAAAGGATATAATGTGTCCTTGTCGAAGATGCAAGCTAGGGTCGTTGTTCGACCCCTTTTCAGGCCTAGTGAATCAGCACCTGCTCAGGTATAGTTTCATGGAGGGGCATACTCAGTGGATGAGTGATGATGGAGATGATGATATCGAAGGTGATGATGATGGATATGATGATAACGAAGGTGATGAAGAGGATGCCCCATACAACAATGGAGACGAGGTTGAAGAGGATGTCGCACACGTTGATGGTGATCAAGAAGGACGAGAAGAACATGCGGTCGATGAGGACATGAGTAGAAATACCTCGCTAACCGTGGGCGTGCAGGACGTCATGTTCAAGAACTTCTTCTCAGCAACACATCGACCGACCCCAAAATCGTTGGTAGACGGAAGTCTAAGCTGGATCAACTAGAGGTAGACGCGAGAACTCCGTTGTACGACGCAGCTCGCGGGACGGAGGAGAGCCGTCTGAGAGTAGCTCTCGATATTATGGAGATGAAGGAAAAACACAAATGGACGGACACAAGCGTGGATGAACTCTTCGGATACTTGAAGATGCACTTTCCTAAAGATAACACGTGTGCCGGTAGCCTACAGGAGGCCAAGAAATTCATGTGCCCTCTCGATTTACCGCACAAGAAATAACACGCCTGCATCGATGACTGCATAATATATCGGAACGAGCATGCCAAGCTCGATACATGCCCACAGTGCGGTGAATCTCGATACAAGAGAGAGACGAGAAAATATCCTACAAAAGTTGTGTGGTACTTCCCGCTCACGCCCCGTCTGCAGTGGTATTTCATGGACCCCAAGGAAGCAAAGCTCATGCGCTGGCACGCGGAAATAAAGGAGGCGGTGATGCATGATACGTCTCCAACGTATCGATAATTTCTTATGTTCCATGCTACTTTATTGATGATACTCACATGTTTTATACATACTTTAAGTCATATTTATGCATTTTCCGGCACTAACCTATTAACAAGATGCCGAAGAGCCAGTTGCTGTTTTCTGCTATTTTTGGTTTCAGAAATCCTAGTAAGGAAATATTCTCGGAATTGGACGAAATCAATGCCCAGGGTCTTATTTTTCCATGAAGCTTCCAGAAGTCTGATACGTCTCCAACGTATCTATAATTTCTGATGTTCCATCCTTGTTTTATGATAATACCTACATGTTTTGCTCACACTCTATAATGTTTTTATGCGTTTTCTGGAACTAACCTATTAACAAGATGCCGAAGTGCTAGTTCCTGTTTTCTGCTGTTTTTGGTTCCAGAAAGGCTGTTCGGGCAATATTCTCGAAATTCGACGAAACAAAGACCCAGTATCTTATTTTTCCCGGAAGACCCCGGAACACTGAAGGAGAGTCGGAGGCGGGCCAGGGGGCCACCACACGCCAGGGTCGCGCGGGCTCCACCCTGGTCACGCCGTCCTATGGGGAGGAGGCCCCATGCGCCCTCCTGCGCCGCCTCTTCGCCTATATAAGCCCTTTCGACCTAAAAACGCGATACGGATTGACGAAACTCCAGAAAGACTCCAGGGGCGCCGCCGCCATCGCGAAACTCCAATTCGGGGGACATAAGTCTCTGTTCCGGCACCCTGCCGGGACGGGGAAGTGCCCCCGAAAGCCATCTCCATCGACGCCACCGCCTCCATCATGCTCTGTGAGTAGTTCCCCCATGGACTACGGGTTCTAGCAGTAGCTAGTTGGTACTCTCTATCCCATGTACTTCAATACAATGATCTCATGAGCTGCCTTACATGATTGAGATCCATCTGATGTAATCGGTGTTGTGTTTGTTGGGATCCGATGGATGATACATTATGATTAGTCTATCTATAAAGTTTGTGAAGTTATTGTTGCTGCAATCTTGTTATGCTTAATGCTTGTCACTAGGGCCCGAGTGGCATGATCTTAGATTTAAGCTCTATACTTATTGCTTAGATTGTATCTACAAGTTGTATGCACATGTCTATGTCCGGAACCAAAGGCCCCAAAGTGACAGAAATTGGGACAACTGGAGGGGAAGGCGTAGGTATGAGGATCACATGTTTTCACCAAGTGTTAATGCTTTGCTCCGGTACTTTATTAAAAGGAGTACCTTAATAGCCAGTAGATTCCCTTGAGGCCTGGCTGCCACCGGCTGGTAGGACAAAAGATGTTGTACAAGTTTCTCATTGCGAGCACGTATGACTATATATGGAAAACATGCCTACATGATTAATAATCTTGATGTTCTGCCTTAATGCTATTTCAATCATATCAATTGCCCAACTGTAATTTGTTCACCCAACACTTGTCACTTGTTATTGGAGAGTTACCACTAGTGTAGATCGCTGGGAACCCCGGTCCATCTCTCATCATCATATACTCGTTCCTATATGACATTGGAAGTAGTATCAACTATTTTCTGGTGCCATTACCTCTGTGTTATTGCTACTGCTGCTGTGTTACTGTTACTATTGCTCTCATATTACTGCTGCTTTCACATCACCCCTGTTACTAGTGCTTTTCCAGGTGCAGCTGAATTGACAACTCAGTTGTTAAGGCTTATAAGTATTCTTTACCTCCCCTTGTGTCGAATCAATAAATTTGGGTTTTACTTCCCTCGAAGACTGTTGCGATCCCCTATACTTGTGGGTCATCAAAGTCCGAAAGGGAAATGAAGTAGAGCGACGAGGCGGCGACACGACAGGGCGGCGCGGCCACCCCTGGCCGCGCGGCCCTAGTGTGTGGGCCCCTCGTGGCGCCCCCTGACCTACCCTTCCACCTACATATAGCCTTCATCGAGAATACCCCAGTACCGAGAGCCACGATACGGAAAACCTTCCAGAGACGCCGCCGCCGCCAATCCCATCTCGGGGGATTCAGGAGATCGCCTCCGGCACCCTGCCGGAGAGGGGAATCATCTCCCGGAGGACTCTTCACCGCCATGGTCGCCTCCGGAGTGATGTGTGAGTAGTTCACCACTGGACTATGGGTCCATAGCAGTAGCTAGATGGTTGTGTTCTCCTCATGTGCTATCATTGTTAGATCTTGTGAGCTGCCTATCATGATCAAGATCATCTATTTGTAATGCTACATGTTGCGTTTGTTGGGATCCGATGAATATGGAATGCTATGTTATGTTGATTATCAATCTATCATCTATGTGTTGTTTATGATCTTGCATGCTCTCTGTTGCTAGTAGAGGCTCTAGCCAAGTCATTACTTGTAACTCCAAGAGGGAGTATTTATGCTCGATAGTGGGTTCATGCCTCCATTAAATCTGGGACAGTGACAGAAAGTTCTAAGGTTGTGGATGTGTTGTTGCCACTAGGGATAAAACATCAATGCTTTGTCTAAGGATATTTGTGTTGATTACATTACGCACCATACTTAATGCAATTGTCTGTTGTTTGAAACTTAATACTGGACGGGGTGCGGACGCTAACCCGAAGGTGGACTTTTTAGGCATAGATGCATGCTGGATAGCGGTCTATGTACTTTGTCGTAATGCCCAATTAAATCTCACACTACTCATCATAACATGTATGTGCATTGTCATGCCATCTTTATTTGTCAATTGCCCAACTGTAATTTGTTCACCCAACATGCTATATCTTATCGGAGAGACACCACTAGTGAACTGTGGACCCCAGTCCATTCTTTACATCGAATACAATCTACTGCAATACTTGTTCTTACTGTTTTCTACAAACATCATCATCCACACTATACATCTAATCCTTTGTTACAGCAAGCCGGTGAGATTGACAACCTCACTGTCACATTGGGGCAAAGTAATTTGGTTGTGTTGTGCAGGTTCCACGTTGGCGCCGGAATCCCTGGTGTTGCACCGCACTACACTCCGCCGCCATCAACCTTCAACGTGCTTCTTGGCTCCTACTGGTTCGATAAACCTTGGTTTCTTACTGAGGGAAAACTTGCTGCTGTACGCATCACACCTTCCTCTTGGGGTTCCCAACGGGCATGTGCTTGACACGTCATCAAGACTGTTTTCTGGCACCGTTGCCGGGGACCTGAAGAAAAGTTACACCACAGAGATCTCTAACTCCCACGTCAACTTTGCGCCAGCAACTGTTTTCTGGCGCCGTTGCCGGGGAGATCAAGACACGCTGCAAGGGGAGTCTCCACTTCCAATCTCTTTACTTTGTTTTTGTCTTGCTTTACTTTATTTTATTTACTTCTTTGTTTGCTGCATTATATCAAAATACAAAAAAATTAGTTACTTGCTTTACTTTATTTACTATCTTGTTTGCGTTCCTCATATTAAAAACACAAAAAAATTAGTTACTTGCATTTATTTTATCTAGTTTGCTTTATTTACTATTTCTAAAATGGGTACTCCTGAAAATACTAAGTTGTGTGACTTCACAACCACAAATAATAATGATTTCTTATGCACACCTATTGCTCCACCTGCTACTACAACAAAATTCTTTGAAATTAAACCTGCTTTACTGAATCTTATTATGAGAGAGCAATTTTCTGGTGTTAGTTCTGATGATGCTGCTGCCCATCTTAATAATTTTGTTGAACTATGTGAAATGCAAAAGTATAAGGATGTAGATGGTGACATTATAAAATTAAAATTATTTCCTTTCTCATTAAGAGGAAGAGCTAAAGATTGGTTGCTATCTCTGCCTAAGAATAGTATTGATTCATGGACTAAATGCAAGGATGCTTTTATCTTTGAGGAGTAGCATAATGAATTTTAAACAATTGGATAATGAGCATGTTGCACAAGCTTGGGAAAGAATGAAATCTTTGGTTAAAAATTGCCCAACCCATGGACTGACTACTTGGATGATCATCCAAACCTTTTATGCAGGACTAAATTTTTCTTCACGGAACCTATTGGATTCAGCTGCTGGGGGTACTTTTATGTCCATCACTCTAGGCGCCGCAACAAAGCTTCTTGATAATATGATGATTAATTACTCTGAATGGCACACAGAAAGAGCTCCACAAGGTAAGAAGGTAAATTCTGTCGAAGAAACCTCCTCCTTGAGTGATAAGATTGATGCTATTATGTCTATGCTTATGAATGGTAGGACTAATGTTGATCGTAATAATGTTCCTTTAGCTTCATTGGTTGCCCAAGAAGAACATGTTAATGTGAACTTCATTAAAAATAATAATTTCAACAACAATGCTTATAGGAATAATTTGGGTAACAACTATAGGCCATATCCTTGTAATCATGGTAACGGTTATGGTAATTCTTATGGGAATTATTACAACAATAATAGGAATGTGCCCCCTGGACTTGAAGCCATGCTTAAAGAATTTATTAGTACACAAACTGCTTTTAACAAATCTGTTGAAGAAAAGCTTGGGAAAATTGATATACTTGCTTCTAAAGTTGATAGTCTTGCTGCTGATGTTGATCTTTTGAAATTGAAAGTTATGCCTAATGAAAATAAAGATATTAAGTCATTTTCTACAGCAAACGCCATCCAAGTTAGAATTAATGAGAATATTAGATTGATGGCCGAATTGCGTGCTAGGTGGGAAAAAGAAGAAAATGCTAAAGAGAACAATATAGCTAAAGTTTGGACTATTACCACCACTAGTAATGCAAATGCTTCACATGTTGCTACACCTCCTACTATCAATGGTAAAATAATTGGTGTTGGCAATGTTTCTATTCCTAATGCAAAGCTTGCAAAACTGCCTGAACCTGCTAAAACTGCTGAAACTGCTTGTGATAAAACTGCTGAATTTTTTTCCAATATTGGGGACAATGATCCCATTGCTTTAGATCATAATGGTTTAGATTTTGATGATTGTCACATCTCTGAAGTTATAAAGTTCTTACAAAAACTTGCTAAAAGTCCTAATGCTAGTGCTATAAATTTGGCCTTTACGAAACATATTACAAATGCTCTCATAAAAGCTAGAGAAGAGAAACTAAATCGTGAAACTTCTATTCCTAGGAAGTTAGAAGATGGTTGGGAGCCCATCATTAAGATGAAGGTCAATGATTTTGATTGTAATGCTTTATGTGATCTTGGTGCAAGTATTTCCGTTATGCCTAGGAAAATCTATAATATGCTTGACTTGCCACCATTGAAAAATTGTTATTCAGATGTTAATCTTGCTGATAATTCTACAAAGAAACCTTTGGGGAGGATTGATAATGTTCGCATTACGGTTAACAATAACCTTATCCCCGTTGATTTTGTTGTGTTGGATATTGAATGCAATGCATCTTGTCCCATTATATTGGGAAGACCTTTTCTTCGAACTGTTGGTGCTATTATTGATACGAAGGAAGGTAATATTAAATATCAATTTCCTCTCAAGAAAGGTATGGAACACTTCCCTAGAAAGAAAATGAAGTTACCTTTTGATTCTATCATTAGAACAAATTATGATTTTGATGCTTCATCTCTTGATAATACTTGATTCACACTTTCTGCGCCTAGCTGAAAGGTGTTAAAGAAAAGCGCTTATGGGAGAGAACCCATGATTTTACTTCTGCACTTTTGTTTTATATTTGAGTCTTGGACGTTGTTACTACTGTAGCAACCTCTCCTTATCTTTATTTTGTTGCATTGTTGTGCCAAGTAAAGTCTTTGATAGTAAGGTTCATAGTTCATACTAGATTTGGATTACTGCGCAGAAACAGATTTCTTGCTGTCACGAATTTGAGTAGTATTCTCTATAGGTAAATCAGAAAAATCTGCCAATTTACGTGAGTAATCCTCAGATATGTACGCAACTTTCATTCAATTTGAGCATTTTCATTTGAGCAAGTCTAGTGCCCCAGAAAAATTCGTCTTTACGGACTGTTCTGTTTTGACAGATTCTGCCTTTTATTTCGCATTGCCTGTTTTGCTATGCTTGATGGATTTCTTTATTCCATTAACTTTCAGTAGCTTTGTGCAATGTTCAGAAGTGTTGAGAATGATTATGTCACCTCTGAATATGTGAATTTTTGATTATGCACTAACCCTCTAATGAGTTGTTTTGAGTTTGGTGTGGAGGAAGTTTTCAAGGATCAAGAGAGGAGGATGATACAGTATGATCAAGGAGAGTGAAAGCTCTAAGCTTGGGGATGCCCCTGCGGTTCATCCCTGCATATTTCAAGAAGACTCAAGCATCTAAGCTTGGGGATGCCCAAGGCATCCCCTTCTTCATCGACAAATTATCAGGTTCCTCTAGTGAAACTATATTTTTATTCCATCACATCTTATGTGCTTTACTTGGAGCGTCTGTATGTTTTTGTTTTTGTTTTGTTTGAATAAAATTGGATCCTAGCATTCATTGTGTGGGAGAAAGACACGCTCCGCTGTTTCATATGAACATATATGTTCTTAGCTTGATTCTTAATGTTCATGGCGAAGGTTGAAACTGCTTTGTTAATTGTTATATGGTTGGAAACAGAAAATGCTACATGTGGTAATTGGTATAATGTCTTGAATAATTTGATACTTGGCAATTGTTGTGCTCATATGGATCATGTTTAAGCTCTTGCATCATATACTTTGCACCCATTAGTGAAGAAATACATAAAGCTTGCTAAAGTTTGGTTTGCATGATTGGTCTCTCTAAGGTCTAGATATTTTCTAGTAAGGGTTTGAACAACAAGGAAGACAGTGTAGAGTCTTATAATGCTTGCAATATGTTTTTATGTGAGTTTTGTTGTACCGGTTCATACTTGTGTTTTCTTCAAACAACCTTGCTAGCCTAAGCCTTGTATTGAGAGGGAATACTTCTCTTGCATCCAAAATCCTTGAGCCAAAAGCTATGCCATTTGTGTCCACCATACCTACCTACTACATGGTATTTCTCTGCCATTCCAAGTAAATTGCTTGAGTGCTATCTTTAAAATTCCATTCTTTGTCTTTGCAATATATAGCTCATGGGAAAATAGCCTAAAAACTATTGTGCTATTGAATATGTACTTATGTATCTTATTTCTTATTAAGTTGCTTGTTGAGCGATAACCATGTTCCTGGGGACGCCATCAACTATCTTTGTTGAATATCATGTGAGTTGCTATGCATGTTCGTCTTGTCTGAAGTAAGGGTGATTTATCATGAGTTGAATGGTTTGAGTATGCATATTGCTAGAGAAGAACATTGGGCCGCTAACTAAAGCCATGATCCATGGTGGAAGTTTCAGTTTTGGACAACAATCCTCAATCTCTTATGAGAATATTATCTGTTGTTGAATGCTTATGCATTAAAGAGGAGTCCATTATCTGTTGTCTATGTTGTCCCGGTATGGATGTCTAAGTTGAGAATAATCAAAAGCGAGAAATCCAATGCGAGCTTTCTCCTTAGACCTTTGTACAGGCGGCATAGAGGTACCCCTTTGTGATACTTGGTTAAAACATATGTTATGCGATGCTAATCCATGTAAATCCAGGCTAATTAGGACAAGGTGCGGGCACTATTGGTATACTATGCATGAGGCTTGCAACTTATAGGATATCTTATACATAACACATATGCTTTATTACTACCGTTGACAAAAAAAATTCTTGTTTTCAAAATAAAAGCTCTAGCACAAATATAGCAATCCATGCTTCCCTCTACGAAGGGCCATTCTTCTATTTTTATGTTGGGTCAGTTTACCTACTTCCTTCCATCTTAGAAGCAAACACTTGTGTTAACTGTGCATTGATTCTTACATATTTTCATATTTGCATTCATCATATTACTTAGCATTGACAATTATCCATGAGATATACATGTTACAAGTTGAAACCGACCGTTGAAACTTATATCTTCCTTTGTGTTGCTTCAATGCCTTTACTTTGAATTTATTGCTTTATGAGTTAACTCTTATGCAAGACTTATTGATGCTTGTCTCTAAAGTACTATTCATGAAAAGTCTTTGCTATATGATTCAGTTGTTTAACCATTGTCTTTACCATTGCTTCGAATCGCTGCATTCATTACATATGCTTACAATAGTATTGATCAAGATTATGATAGCATGTCACTTCAGAAATTATCTTTGTTATCGTTTACCTACTCGGGGACGAGTAGGAACTAAGCTTGGGGATGCCGATACGTCTCCAACGTATCGATAATTTCTTATGTTCCATGCTACTTTATTGATGATACTCACATGTTTTATACATACTTTATGTCATATTTATGCATTTTCCGGCACTAACCTATTAACAAGATGCCGAAGAGCCAGTTGCTGTTTTCTGCTGTTTTTGGTTTCAGAAATCCTAGTAAGGAAATATTCTCGGAATTGGACGAAATCAACGCCCAGGGTCTTATTTTTCCATGAAGCTTCCAGAAGTCCGAAAGGGAAACGAAGTGGGGTGACGAGGCGGCGACACGACAGGGCGGCGCGGCCCACCCCCTGGCCACGCGACCCTAGTGTGTGGGCCCCTCGTGGCGCCCCTGACCTACCCTTCCGCCTACATATAGCCTTCGTCGAGAATATCCCAGTACCGAGAGCAACGATACGAAAAACCTTCCAGAGACGCCGCCGCCGCCAATCCCATCTCGGGGGATTCAGGAGATCGCCTCCGGCACCCTGCCGGAGAGGGGAATCATCTCCCGGAGGACTCTTCACCGCCATGGTCGCCTCCGGAGTGATGTGTGAGTAGTTCACCCCTGGACTATGGGTCCATAGCAGTAGCTAGATGGTTGTCTTCTCCTCATGTGCTATCATTGTTAGATCTTGTGAGCTGCCTATCATGATCAAGATCATCTATTTGTAATGCTACATGTTGCGTTTGTTGGGATCCGATGAATATGGAATGCTATGTTATGTTGATTATCAATCTATCATCTATGTGTTGTTTATGATCTTGCATGCTCTCCGTTGCTAGTAGAGGCTCTGGCCAAGTCATTACTTGTAACTCCAAGAGGGAGTATTTATGCTCAATAGTGGGTTCATGCCTCCATTAAATCTGGGACAGTGACAGAAAGTTCTAAGGTTGTGGATGTGCTGTTGCCACTAGGGATAAAACATCAATGCTTTGTCTAAGGATATTTGTGTTGATTACATTACGCACCATACTTAATGCAATTTTCTGTTGTTTGCAACTTAATACTGGAAGGGGTGCGGACGCTAACCCGAAGGTGGACTTTTTAGGCATAGATGCATGCTGGATAGCGGTCTATGTACTTTGTTGTAATGCCCAATTAAATCTCACACTACTCATCATAACATCTATGTGCATTGCCATGCCATCTTTATTTGTCAATTTCCCAACTGTAATTTGTTCACCCAACATGCTATATCTTATCGGAGAGACACCACTAGTGAACTGTGGACCCCAATCCATTCTTTACATCGAATACAATCTACTGCAATACTTGTTCTTACTGTTTTCTGCAAACATCATCATTCACACTATACATCTAATCCTTTGTTACAGCAAGCCGGTGAGATTGACAACCTCACTGTCACGTTGGGGCAAAGTAATTTGGTTGTGTTGTGCAGGTTCCACGTTGGCGCCGGAATCCCTGGTGTTGCGCCGCACTACACTCCGCCGCCATCAACCTTCAACGTGCTTCTTGGCTCCTACTGGTTCGATAAACCTTGGTTTCTTACTGAGGGAAAACTGCTGATGTACGCATCACACCTTCCTCTTGGGGTTTCCAACGGGCGTGTGCTTGATGCGTCATCAAGACTGTTTTCTGGCGCCGTTGCCGGGGACCTGAAGAAAAGTTACACCACAGAGATCTCTAACTCCCACATCAACTTTGCGCCAGCAATGCATGATGTAGAGCGGGTTGAAAACCCAATGATAACACACCCTTAGGTTGCAAGCCAGTGGAAAACATTAGACGATGAGTATTACGAAGAATTCGGGAAAGAACCAAGGAACATCAGGTTGGGTGCGAGCACCAACGGACTCAATCTGTTTGGCAACCAAAGCAGCAAGCATAGCACCTGGCCCATGTTTGTATGGATGTACAACATCCCTCCATGGCTATGCCTAAAGAAGAAGTACATACACATGAGTATGCAAATCAAAGGGCCGACGCAGCCAGGGAGCAATATCAACCTGTATCTGGAGCTATTGAAGGAGAATCTAGTCACTCTGTGGGAGGAAGGGATAGAAACTTGGGATGCCTACTGACAAGAAACTTTCCGTATGAAAGCCGCACTGTTGACGACACTGCAGGACTATATTGGATACAGATATATCATGTGTTAGGTGTGCCACAGACACAAGACATGTGTGAGGTGCATGGAAAAGACGCCATTTTTACAGCTGGGTAAGGATCCCGGGTCTTCAAAAAAGTCTACATGAGGCATCGAATGTGGCTTCCCAAGAATGACCCGTGGAGGAAGCATGGAGACCTGTTCAATGGGAAGGATGAGGTCGAGGGACCTCCACCTAGGCAAAGCGTTGAAGAGATAGATACTCTGTTGAAAAACTAGAAAGACTGCCCTCCGGCGGGTAAGATAAAGATCCAGAAGCGGAAGAAAGTAGATAAGAGGAAGAAAAAGGAACCCGGGACGCTCTTGGGGGTATGGAAAAGGAGGTCCGTGTTTTGGAACTAGCCGTACCGGAAGATCATCGATACGCCTCATAGCCTTGATGTCATGCATATCACGAAGAACGTGTGTGAGAGCTTGCTTGGCACAGTGCTCAACATGCTGGAGAGGACCAAAGATGGGTCAAAATCAAGACACGACCTGATGGCCCTGGATATCACAAAAGAGCTTCATTTCGCGCCGGTTGACAAGGAAACTGAGGAGGAGGAGACGGGTGATCGCAAATGCAAAAGGGTGGCCAAGCAGAGCGAAACTCTTCGCCCGCGCCCCTCCTGCTTCACTCTAAATCCCGATGAACTCGAACAATTCTTCAAGTGCATCCTAGAAGTCAAATTTCCCCTAGGCTACGCGGGGCTGATACGCAGATGGCTGGACCCGACGAAAAAAATCTTCAGTGGGATGAAGTCTCATGACTGTCATGTCATGATGACGCAGATACTTCCGGTTGCAATCCGAGGGATAACGGAACCTCACGTTCGTGCGATGCTGACTGACCTATGTAACATCTTCGATGTCATCACTTGAAAGTCGATAACCGTCAAGAAACTCGGGAGGCTGCAGGAAAAGATCGTCTCCATCCTATGCGAGATGGAGATGTACTTTCCGCCCGCATTCTTTGACATCATGGTCCATCTTCTGGTGCATATAGTGGACGATATCGAGGATCTTGGGCATCCATTCCTTCACAACATGATGGCGTTAGAAAGAATGGAGGGGTTCATCAAAGGATACGTTCGTAACATGGCACATCCAGATGGAAGCATCGTCCAGGGCTTTCTGTTATCACCAGATTTTAACCAAATCAGAGGTGGGCCGTGATTGAGATGGGCTTAGTAAATATACGTAGAAATTATTCATGAATCGGCCTTGTATAAAGAGTTTGGGCTGAATTGCCCGTGTATCTGTAAATATAGTAGGATACGTGTCGGTTAGGATTAAAAGTAGAGTTTAGCTCATACACGGTTGGGATTATTCCCACGTTAGAAAGTCTGCGGACTATAAATATGTATCTAGGGTTATTGAGAAAGAAGACGAACACGTTCACAACAAAACCAATCTAGGCGCATCGCCACCCCTTGTTTCGAGGGTTTCTTCTGGGTAAGCGCTATGCTGCCTAGATCGCATCTTGCGATCTAGGAAGAATCTTGTTTATCTGTTGTTCATGTGTTGCTCGTACTGAAGCCTTTTTGATGGCGAGCAACACCGTTATCATGGATATGTTAGGGTTAGCATCGGTACTTTCTAGATGTATTTGATTAGTCATGCTACTCCTAGATATCTAGCCACGCTTGTACCAATCTTAGGTGCAAGGGTGGCACCCTACTTAGTCATTGTTTAGTAGATTCGATCCGTTACGATTAATTGCTCCTTGTTCTTCAAGGATTAGTTTAATATCTACATAGTTAGGCCTTATAAACGGGTTGAAGGATCCAGTAGCACGTAGGGTATAGTCTGCTAGTCCTAGAGAAGATGTTCCGGGAATCAACTCCACGTTGGTTTTTAGGCCTTGTCTAGGGCTGGTTTATTGTCACCTTTCGTGTCTGCCAGGCTCAATCACGTGTAGGACGTTCCGATTATGTGGTGAAAACCCTAGATCGTCGTAGATCGTTTTAACTCAATATTGATCAAGCAGGACCACCATGTTATCGTAGATCTCATACGAATCATGGGTGGATCGGCTCCTTGAGCCGATTCGCAGGGCAACCTGAGAGCCGATCGAGGCTCGTATTTAATGTTTACGTGTATGCCATGCAGGAAACTAGTCGAAGCAATCCATCACCTTCCTGACCAGGTATAGGTCAGGTGGCACGCCCTTGCACCAGCATCGGACGTGCGTGCCGGAGCTTTGCGGGCCGTCGATCTCGAGGGACTAGGGCCCTCCAGTAGTCCTGGGAGCCTCCCGGCTCTTCGTGTTGCCCGTCGCTACTTGTCGGTGGGTTTTGGTGGTCAACACATTCTGGCACGCCCGGTGGGACACACCAAGGAGAGAAACAATTCCAGACCCGACCACCGCTGCCTTTCGCGCTAGCAGCACCAGAAGTGCCGAGTTCACCGGCATACGTCTTCTACAAGATCGGTGGCGATCCTAGTGATTACCAGTTCTTGTATGAACCGCCTAAGGAGATCCCGCACGGATACATGTGCAGATATGTGCCAGACTGCAATAACTGGGCGCGCACAAACCAGGTTGCAACAGTAGGGATTTCTGGAACAGCAGGAGGGGTTTCTGGATCGGATCCCGAGAAGCAGGCGTGGCTAGCTAAGTATGCCACTCCAACGAATCATCAAAGCTCAACTCCTGCAGCTAGCACCGTGGATCAGATCAGTGCAATCTTGAGGGACCAATTCGGCATGATGCTGAAGAGGAGGGCAATCAGCTACTCCAATCCATACCCCAATGAGTACGATTTGATCCCACTACCACCCAAATATCGGCTCCCTGAATTCTCCAAGTTTAGTGGATCGGAAGGCTCTAGTTCAGTTGAGCATGTAAGCCGATATTTGGCGCAGTTGGGCATGATCTCAGCATCAGACCCATTACGTGTGAGGTTTTTCGCGCAATCTCTCACAGGATCGGCTTTCGGGTGGTACACCTCGCTGCCACCAGATTCAATCCAGACTTGGAAGCAAATGGAAGAACAGCTCCACATGCAATATCACTCAGAAAGTTCCGAGGCTGGCATTGCCGATCTGGCGCAAGTACGACAGAAGCGCGGAGAAACAGTATCTGAATATATTCAGCGCTTCAGGGCCGGCAGGAACCGATGCTATTCGGCTCGTATGAATGAAAAAGAGGCAGTCGATCTGGCAGTGGTGGTTCTTGCATCGCCGATCAAGGATATGGCTTCCCAAGCAGAGTACACTTCACTGGCGCATATGGTTCAGAAACTGTCATTATATGAACAGCGCCACCCAGAGTTGTACCAGGACAAGTTCAAGCGCGCGGTAGTCCTGGTTGAGACACAGGAAGATGAAGACTCTGCGGGAGATCAGGAGGTAGCCATGGCTGAATGGACTCGGGGGGCAAAACCCCGTGTCCTGCAAATGGGTTAAACCACAAGGTCCGGCAAAAGGGTTTGACTTCGACGTAAGCAAAGCTGAGCAGATTTTCGACCTCTTACTCAAGGAGAAGCAGCTGAAGTTACCCGAAGGCCATAAAATCCCTACGGCGCAAGAGATGAACGGAAGGCCATACTGCAAGTGGCATAACACGTTCACCCATACCACCAGCGACTGCAGGGTGTGGCGTCAGCAGATCCAAATGGCGATAGAACAAGGCCGTCTAATTTTCAGCTAGTACGCCATGAAAGTTGACACGCACCCCTTCCCTGCCGTTAACACGGTGGAGTGCACTTACCCTGGGAGGTGCCAGCCAGGTTTCTCATTCGACATCAACATGGTAGGACCTGTGTACCACCCTGGTAAGGACAAAGGCGAGAGCAGCCGCTCTCGTGGCAAAGAAAAAGAGGAGGCCGTTCCACGTGACCGGCCCCAATGTAATGACAAGCGCTACATCACAGAGGAGCAAGTGAGGAACGTGCGATACCAGCGACCTCTCTCCGAACAGCTCCTCAACAAATATGAGCGTCAGTACGACCAACGCCGGCGATACGACAGCGACGACGAAAAGGATCGTCGGTCTAGCGTGGATTACAGGAAATATCGTCGGTACGATCGAGACGACGAAAGATATGAGCGACGCGTCAAGGAAAAGTCAAGAGAGCAAGACGACGTGGACAGACACTGGGATTGCCCTTTCTTCAAGCATTGCTGGGATTCAGGGATGAGCCGATTGCCTACAATCGGCAACTGCCCAGAGTGTAGACAGAAAAAGGGGGACACAGGAGATGTGTCAGTGTTCAAGCGTCTAGGGCCTCTCCCATCTCGGAACAAGCAAGCTGAGTCCTCTCGGGTGGAAGATCTCGAGGAGTTAGAGGATGACGATGAAGAAGGAGATAGATACCACCGACCAAGGTGGTGCCCTGATGGACTCAACCATTCTCAAAAGCGTAGGGTTCAGCGACTACGTAGCGTAGAGGAAGCCGAGAGACGATACCTACATGCGTTAAGGAAAGCGCGGCCTGATCTGGCCGCGAAGATTCAGCAAACTCTGGACGAGGAGGGTCGTCCACAGAAGAAAGAGTGGCGCCCAAACAAAAGAAAGCCGATGATACGACATCGGCTGGCACGAACATGGTGTTCATTCTTCCATCGGAGTTTGGTGCTCCAGGAACAGAAGAAGCACCTATAGCACAGCTCGACTGTGGCCCAAGACCAGTTATCTTTGAGAAGCCACGAGAAAGGAGCTACAGGCATCTGAAAGCCCTATACTTAAGAGGTTATATCAACGGGCAGCCTGTCAACAAGATGCTGGTCGACACGGGAGCAACAGTCAATATAATGCCATACTCCATGCTACGTCGTTTGGGACGGTCTAGTGCAGACCTGATCAAGACCAACGTCACATTGAACGACTTCAACGGCCAAGCATCAGAAGTACAAGGCGTTCTGAACGTGGATTTAACTGTAGGCCGAAAGACCATCCCTACGTCATTCTTCATCGTCGACAGCAAAAGCACTTACGCTGTCCTGCTAGGGAGAGATTGGATCCACGCTAACTGTTGCATTCCATCCACAATGCACCAATGCTTGATACAGTGGGATGGAGATGAAGTGGAGGTCGTCCATGCAGATGATTCAGCCGAAATATCAACGGCTGGCATGAACATTTGGGAAACGGGAGGCCAAGAGCCACTCTCCGGAATCAGTTTGGACGGCTGCGAGTTCATCGACGTGACAAAAAACGGGGTGAGGCTGGTCTTATCCACCGGCCTGACAGTATAGCAAGAGTAAAGGCAACGGACATACGTGGCAAGGCCGATCCCTGCGATCGGCCCCAAAAAATAAAGAGTAATGATCTCGTATCAAGCATGCCATGTAGTCGTAGTAAAGCACGAACAAGATGTAAACCTTCATCGAGCAATGCAATAAAAATGGGGGCCGATTCCAGCAATCGGCCCATACTATCCTCGCCATACGTTTTGCCTGTGTTCAACATTGATCTAGCAGGCGACGGAAAGCTAGGATATGGGTTTACATCGGCTGATGAGCTAGAAGAGGTTGACATTGGTCCTGGGGATAAGCCACGACCAACTTTTATCAGCAAAAAGCTAGATCCACATCTCAGGAGCCAGATGATAGCTCTACTAAAAGAGTACCCAGATTGCTTTGCATGGGATTACACAGAGATGCCTGGGTTAGACAGGAGCATCATTGAGCATCGGCTCCCTCTCAAGAAAGGATTTCGGCCGTTCCAGCAACGTGCACGTTAGATGAAGGCCGATATCCTAGAAGAAGTCAAGAAGGAGGTCGAGAAAATGTTGATCGCCGGGTTCATCAGGCCGTGCAGGTACGCTGAATGGATTTCCAATGTAGTGCATGTACAGAAAAAGGATGGCCGATGGCGCGTTGCCATAGATTTTCGAGATCTCAATAGAGCCACTCCAAAGGATGAATATCCCATGCCGGTAGCAAAAACATTGGTCAATGCAGCTGCCGGTCATAAGGTTTTAAGTTTCATGGATGGCAACGCCGGCTACAATCAGATCTTCATGGCTCCAGAAGATATACACAAGACTGCATTCAGAGTACCAGGTTCAGTGGGCTTGTTTGAATATGTAGTCATGACTTTTGGACTGAAGAATGCCGGTGCAACATACCAAAGAGCCATGAATTACATCTTCCATGATCTAATCGGCAAACTGGTGGAAATCTACATTGATGACATGGTGGTCAAGTCTGTCTCCGTAGAAGGACACTTGGAGGATTTGCGACGCATCCTGGACCGGACCATAAAATTCGGGCTAAGAATGAATCCAAAGAAGTGTGCCTTTGGGGTGACGGCCGGTCAGTTCTTGGGTTTCTTGGTTCATGAACGTGGAATCGAGATCGGCTTGAAAAGCCAGGAGGTAGTACGCACCATGCAACCACCTACCACGAAGAAGGAACTCCAATGCCTCATCGGCAAAATCAACTTCGTCCGAAGATTCATCTCCAATCTGTCGGGACGAATTGAGCCGTTTATGGGATTGGTGAAAATTAAGTCTGATGACGAGTTTCACTGGGGGCAGAACAACAGCAAGCGTTCGACGAGATTAAGGAGTATCTATCGACACCGCATGTGCTGGTTCCGCCTCAGCAAGACAGACCGTTCTACATTTACTTATCGGTAGCTGACACTTCCATCGCGTCAGTGGTGGTGCAGCTGTATGAGAGTCTGGAAAAGGTGGCTTTCTACCTCAGCAGGAGGATGTTGGATGCAGAGACGAGGTATCCTGAGATAGAGAAGTTGTGCCTCTGCTTGTTTTTCACCTACACCAAGCTTCGTCACATCTTTCTGACGGCAGAAATCATCATCATATGCAAATCAGACGTCATCAAACATATGTTGTCGGCCCCTGTTTTAAAAGGCCGACTTGGTAAATGGATGTTTGCATTATCGGAGTTTGATCTCCGGTATCCGCCTACGAAAGCGGTCAAGGGACAAGCGTTGGCCGATCTCATCGTTGAACGAATCAATACTGATATAGCAGCACTGTCAGTACGTGCATGGGCTATGTTCTTCGATGGATCGGCTTGTGACGACGGTTGCGGCATCGGCATTCTGCTCGTGTCGCCTCGGGGGGCAACATATTCCTTCTCCATCAGGTTATCTACCCCTTGCACCAACAATGTCGCTGAGTACGAGGCAATACGCAAGGGAATGGAGTTGCTTTTGGAAGCCGGGGCAGAAGCGGTGGAACTATTTGGAGACTCTAAGTTGGTGATTTCCCAGCTCACGGACGAATACAAGTGTGAGAGTGAGTCACTTTTCCCATTATGGATGGAATGCCGTGAGCTGATGGCACAATTCTGATACATCAACTTCAATTGGGTCCCAAGATCTTAAAATACCGAGGCCAACGATCTCGCACAGATGGCGTCAGGCTACAAGGACATACCAGACGGGTCAGAAGTTCAGGTGCAGTTCCTGGAACAGGATGACTGGAGAGCCGATATCTTCAATTACTTGAAGGATCCGGCTCGGGGGGCACCTAAACGGATAAGGTACAAGGCCATGAAATATGTCCTTATAGGAGATGACATGTTCTACAGGACGTTAGAAGGGTTACTGCTCAAATGCCTGGGACCAACTGAGTCTAATCGGCTCTTGCACGAGGTGCATGAAGGCGCCTGTGGAACTCACCAATCGGCTCATAAGATGAAGTGGCTGATTAGGCGATCAGGGTTTTACTGGCCCACCATGCTTGAGGACTGCTTTAGGTATTATAAAGGGTGTCAAGCGTGTCAGATGTTTGGGAAAATTCAGATGGTGCCCGCGTCAGCAATGAACCCCATCATCAAGCCTTGGCCATTTCGAGGTTGGGGCATGGATATGATCAGTAAAATCCATCCTGCATCGAGCAAAGGCCACGAGTGGATTTTGGCCATTACAGATTACTTCACTAAATGGGTGGAGGCCGTCCCGATGAAGAAGGTAAAATCGGAAGATGTCATCCATTTCGTGAAGGAACATGTCATTCATAGATTCGGGATTCCCCAGACTATCACGACCGATGGAGGATCGGTCTTTGTTTCTAAGGAATTCAGAAAGTTTTGCGATGACATGGGGATTAAGCTGATCCGATCGTCTCCATACTATGCTCAAGCCAACGGGCAAGCTGAAGCGTCTAACCAGAGCCTTATCAAGTTGATTAAGAGGAAAGTTGACGAGAACCCTAGGCGTTGGCACGACGTATTGTCAGAAGCTTTGTGGGCCTATCGCATGTCATGCCATGGAGCTATAAAAACTTCACCATACCAGCTGGTCTATGGGCAGGAAGCCGTATTGCCTTGGGAAAATTACGGCTGGATCGAGACGTGTTACGTTTCAGAATGATCTAACGGCTGAAGAATATGCAGCCCTGATGAGTGATACTATTGAGGATTCAACAGAACTCAGACTTTGGTCGTTGGAGAAGATTAAGGAAAACAAAGCCAAGGTAGCTCGTGCATACAATAAGAAGGTGAGACCAAAGGAGTTTCAGGTTGGTGATCTAGTATGGGAAGCTGTGTTGCCATTAGGGACTAAGGATAAAGAATATGATAAATGGTCTCCTAATTGGCACGGTCCGTACAAGGTCGACCAAGTTTTGAAGGGTAATGCATACATGCTCGAGCAGCTAGACGGTGTCAAATTCCCAGTAGCTGTCAATGGTCAACACCTCAAGAAATATTTCCCAAGCATGTGGGATGATGGACAGTGAAGTATGGGGGCCGACGCATAAAATCGGCCAGTAAAAAAAAATTTATATACAAATCACAGCCGATGCACAGACATCGACTTTAGAAATATGGACACCAGCACAGCCGATGCACGGACATCGACTTCAGAATATAAAAAAGCCGACGCGTAGTCATCGACTCTAGAGGAACAAGCTCAATTGAGCAGTTACGGATTATTTTCAGGCCAGAGACCGTGGCATTGGGATGATTCTCCCATTGGATTTGCTGAGGAGTTGAATCTGTGCGTTTGAAATCTAAGGTTGGCATGGACGCGGACTAAACCTGTTTGGACGGAAATTTGGGGAATCTGATTTTATTCTCTCAAACGAAGGTTGCAAGTTACTGTGCAAATAGGCAACTGATCTAGCCTTAATCGCGATTCATGGAATAGGCCGATGCGCTGCCATCGGCTCTTTGCGCGTTGACTTACTCTGGCAATCGGCAAAATTAAGGTGAAACAAAATCAACGTAGGAACATTTTTCTTCATTAATAGAAGGGATTTCTTACAAAGAAAGAGCCGATTGCTCAAGGAGGGAAGAACAAAAGAAGAGCCGATTGCTCAAGAACTACTACTAATCCTATACTAGTAGTTCCTATTCTAAGGGCCGTCGCTGGCCTCGTCGTCGGCGTCGTAGCTGCCGTCGGCGCTGCTTCCGGAGAACTCTTCGTCGCTGCTGCCCCAGCCCTCGGCCGGGGCTTCTTCCTCCTCGTCATCATCATCGTCGTTGCTCTCCGACCAAGCTCGGAAGCGCTTTGCCGGTGGATATCCGGCGGAGGAGGAGTCATCCTCCTCCTCTTCCTCCTCTTCCTCCTCTTCCTCCTCGTCAGAGGAGGTAAAGCTCGCCCAGGAGTAGAGGTCGTCCTCGCTCTCGCTCTCCAGTTCCCCGTCGACAAGGAACCGGAGGTCCGCCTCCCCATCGGTCATTGACAGGTCGTCGTCCGACCCGACGGCGGCTGGGGGAAGGTCGTCGCTGGAGAAGGAGGACTGAAAAGAGAGGCCCGATGAGGCGGAGGAAGAAGAAGATATTGCTACAGGAAAAGAGGGTTTTTTTGGTGCCGATGGCTAGAACAGAGCAAGGGGATGAAGAGGCGAACTGTTCGGCACGGTTAAATAAAGGGGATATAGTGGAGATTTAATGCCACGGCAGTTTCCGAGCAAGTGATGCCAAAAAACTATCAAATCTTGCAGAGAAGTTGAGAAGGCAAGGCATCATGATGAAGGATACTGTGATGGTTCTGCTCTGCCACGACATGACCCGACGAAGAAAAAACAGAGTGGTTTTGGAATTATCATTACCAAAACCAGGGGGCATGTGTTATCACCAGATTTTAACCAAATCAGAGGTGGGCCGTTATTGAGATGGGCTTAGTAAATATACGTAGAAATTATTCATGAATCGGCCTTGTATAAAGAGTTTGGGCTGAATTGCCCGTGTATCTGTAAATATAGTAGGATACGTGTCGGTTAGGATTAAAAGTAGAGTTTAGCTCGTACACAGTTGGGATTATTTCCACGTTAGAAAGTCTGCGAACTATAAATATGTATCTAGGGTTATTGAGAAAGAAGACGAACACGTTTGATGTCTACGTTCCCCCTCCTTTCCTGTAGACAGTGTTGGGCCTCCAAGAGCAGAGGTTTGTAGAACAGCAGCAAGTTTTCCCTTAAGTGGATACCCAAGGTTTATCGAACTCAGGGAGGAAGAGGTCAAAGATATCCCTCTCATGCAACCCTGCAACCACAAAGCAAGAAGTCTCTTGTGTCCCCAACACACCTAATAGGTGCACTAGTTCGGCGAAGAGATAGTGAAATACAGGTGGTATGAATATATATGAGCAGTAGCAACGGTGCCAGAAAAGTGCTTGGCGCGTAGTTGATGGTGGTGGTATTGCAGCAGTAGTAACACAGTAAAACAGTAAACAAGCAGTAGTAACTCAGCAGTATTTAGGAACAAGGCCTAGGGATTACACTTTCACTAGTGGACACTCTCAACATTGATCACATAACAGAATAGATAGATGCATACTCTACACTTTTGTTGGATGATGAACACATTGCGTAGGATTACACGAACCCTCAATGCCGGAGTTAACAAGCTCCACAATAATGCTCATGTTTTAGTAACCTTTAGTGTAAGATAGATCAACAGACTAAACCGAGTACTAGCATAGCATGCACACTGTCACCTTCATGCATATGTAGGAGGAATAGATCACATCAATAATATCATAGCAATAGTTAACTCCATAATCTACAAGAGATCATGATCATAGCACAAACCAAGTACTAACACGGTGCACACACTGTCACCTTTACACACGTGCAGGAGGAATAGAACTACTTTAATAACACATCACTAGAGTAGCACATAGATAGTAGTGATACAAAACTCAGATGAATCTCAATCATGTAAAGCAGCTCATGAGATCATTGTATTGAAGTACATAGAGAGAGATTAACCACATAGCTACCGGTACAGCCCCGAGCCTCGATGGAGAACTACTCCCTCCTCATGGGAGCAGCAGCGGTGATGAAGATGGCGGTGGAGATGGCAGCGGTGTCGATGGAGAAGCCTTCCGGGGGCACTTCCCCGCTCCGGCAGGGTGCCGGAACAGAGATCCCTGTCCCCGCATCTTGGCCTCGCGATGGCGGCGGCTCTGGAAGGTTTTCGTGGGTTTCGTCAATCGGTGTAGGGTTTTCTGATCCAGGGGCTTCTTATAGGCGAAGAGGCGGCGCAGGAAGGTCGAAGGGGGGCCCACACCCTAGGGGGGCGCGCCCCCCCCCTAGGCCGCGCCGGGGTGTGGTGTGGTGGCCCTGCCTCCCTTCTCTGGCGGTTCTCGTGTGTTCTGGATGCTTCCGGGTAAAATAGGAACCTGGGCGTTGATTTCGTCCGATTCCGAGAATATTTCGTTACTAGGATTTCTGAAACCAAAAACAGCAGAAAACAGGAACTGGCACTTCGGCATCTTGTTAATAGGTTAGTTCCAGAAAATGCACGAATATGACATAAAGTGTGCATAAAACATGTAGATAACATCAATAATGTGGCATGGAACATAAGAAATTATCGATACGTCGGAGACGTATCAGCATCCCCAAGCTTAGTTCTGCTCGTCCCGAGCAGGTAAAACGATAACACAGATAATTTCTGGAGTGACATGCCATCATAATCTTGATCATACTATTTGTAAAGCATATGTAGTGAATGCAGCGGTAATGACATGAGTAAACAACTGAATCATATAGCAAAGACTTTTCATGAATAGCACTTCAAGACAAGCATCAATAAGTCTTGCATAAGAGTTAACTCATAAAGCAATAATTCAAAGTAAAGGCATTGAAGCAACATAATGGAAGATTAAGTTTCAGCAGTTGCTTTCAACTTGTAACATGTATATCTCATGGATAATTGTCAATGCAAAGCAATATAACAAATGCAATAAGCAAGTATGTAGGAATCAATGCACAGTTCACACAAGTGTTTGCTTCTTGAGGTGGAGAGAAATAGGTGAACTGACTCAACATTGAAAGTAAAAGAATGGTCCTCATAGAGGAAAAACATCGATTGCTATATTTGTGCTAGAGCTTTGATTTTGAAAACATGAAACAATTTTGTCAACGGTAGTAATAAAGCATATGCATCATGTAAATTATATCTTATAAGTTGCAAGCCTCATGCATAGTGTACTAATAGTGCCCGCACCTTGTCCTAATTAGCTTGGACTACCTGGATTATCACCGCAATACATATGCTTTAACCAAGTATCACAAAGGGGTACCTCTATGCCGCCTGTACAAAGGTCTAAGGAGAAAGCTCGCATTGGATTTCTCGCTATTGATTATTCTCAACTTAGACATCCATACCGGGACAACATAGACAACAGATAATGGACTCCTCTTTTAATGCTTAAGCATTCAACAACAATTAATTCTTTTCTCATTAGAGATTTGAGGATTATTGTCCAAAACTGAAACTTCCACCATGGAACATGGCTTCGGTTAGCGGCCCGATGTTCTTCTCTCACAATATGCATGCTCAAACCATTCAACTCAGTGTAGATCGCCCTTACTTCAGACAAGACGAACATGCATAGCAACTCACATGAAATTCAACCAATGAAAAGTTGATGGCGTCCCCAGTAAACATGGTTATCGCACAACAAGCAACTTAATAAGAGATAAAGTGCATAATTACATATTCAATACCACAATAGTTTTTAAGCTATTTGTCCCATGAGCTATATATTGCATAGGTAAATGATGGAATTTTAAAGGTAGCACTCAAGCAATTTACTTTGGAATGGCGGGAAAATACCATGTAGCATAGGTAGGTATGGTGGACACAAATGGCATAGTGGTTGGCTCAAGTATTTTGGATGCATGAGAAGTATTCCCTCTCGATACAAGGTTTAGGCTAGCAAGGCTTATTTGAAACAAACACAAGGATGAACCGGTGCAGCAAAACTCACATAAAAGACATATTGAAAACATTATAAGACTCTACACCGTCTTCCTTGTTGTTCAAACTCAATACTAGAAATTATCTAGACCTTAGAGAAACCAAATATGCAAACCAAATTTTAGCATGCTCTATGTATTTCTTCATTAATGGGTGCAAAGCATATGATGCAAGAGCTTAATCATGAGCACAACAATTGCCAAGTATCACATTACCCAAGACATTTATAGCAATTACTACATGTATCATTTTCCAATTCCAACCATATAACAATTTAACGAAGGAGAAACTTCGCCATGAATACTATGAGTAGAAACCAAGGACATACTTGTCCATATGCTACAGCGGAGCGTGTCTCTCTCCCATAAAGTGAATGCTAGGATCCATTTTATTCAAACAAAACAAAAATAAAATCATACAGACGCTCCAAGTAAAGCACATAAGATGTGACCGAATAAAAATATAGTTTCAAGAGAAGGAACCTGATAATTTGTCGATGAAGAAGGGGATGCCTTGGGCATCCCCAAGCTTAGACGCTTGAGTCTTCTTGATATATGCAGGGGTGAACCACCGGGTGCATCCCCAAGCTTAGAGCTTTCACTCTTCTTGATCATAGTATATCATCCTCCTCTCTTGACCCTTGAAAACTTCCTCCACACCAAACTCGAAACAACTCATTAGAGGGTTAGTGCACAATATAAATTGACATATTCAGAGGTGACACAATCATTCTTAACACTTCTGGACATTGCATAATGCTACTGGACATTAGTGGATCAAAGAAATTCATCCAACATAGCGAAAGAGGCAATGCGAAATAAAAGGCAGAATCTGTCAAAACAGAACAGTTCGTATTGACGAATTTTAAAATGGCACCAGACTTGCTCAAATGAAAATGCTCAAATTGAATGAAAGTTGCGTACATATCTGAGGATCATACACGTAAATTGGCTTAATTTTCTGAGCTACCTACAGGGTGGTGGACCCAGATTCGTGACAGCAAAG
The DNA here is from genome assembly GCF_019359855.2 of Lolium perenne. NCBI lineage: Eukaryota > Viridiplantae > Streptophyta > Magnoliopsida > Poales > Poaceae > Lolium > Lolium perenne. The sequence continues at coordinate 73,557,191 of NC_067245.2, forward strand.
AAATCTGGAACTGTGCAGTAATCCAAATCTAGTACTTACTTTTCTATCAACGGCTTTACTTGGCACAACAAAACACAAAACTAAGATAAGGAGAGGTTGCTACAGTAGTAAACAACTTCCAAGACACAAATATAAAACAAAGTACTGTAGCAAAATAACACATGGGTTATCTCCCAAGAAGTTCTTTTCTTTATAGCCATTAAGATGGGCTCAGCAGTTTTAATGATGCACTCGCAAGAAATAGTATTTGAAGCAAAAGAGAGCATCAAGAGGCAAATTCAAAACACATTTAAGTCTAACATGCTTCCTATGCATAGGAGTCTTGTAAATAAACAAGTTCATGAAGAGCAAAGTAACAAGCATAGGAAGATAAAACAAGTATAGCTTCAAAAATTTCAGCACATAGAGAGGTGTTTTAGTAACATGAAAATTTCTACAACCATATTTTCCTCTCTCATAATAACTTTCAGTAGCATCATGAGCAAACTCAACAATATAACTATCACATAAAGCCTTCTTATCATGAGTCTCATGCATAAAATTATTACTCTCCTCATAAGCATAATCAATTTTATTAGTAATAGTGGGAGCAAATTCAACAAAGTAGCTATCATTATTATTCTCATCAAGTGTAGGAGGCATAGTATAATCACAACAAAATTTACTCTCCATAGTAGGTGGCACCAAAAGACCACTATCATTATCATCATAAATAGGAGGCAAAGTATCATCAAAGAAAATTTTCTCCTCAATGCTTGGGGGACTAAAAATATCATGAAAACCAACTTCCCCAAGCTTAGAACTTTCTATATCATTATCAACAATGGTGTTCAAAGCGTTCATACTAATATTACTACCAGCATGCAAATAAGATTTCATAGGTTTTTTAATTTTCGCATCAAACAATCCATGTTTTAAATCAGGAAATAGAACAAGAAGCTCATTGTTGTCCATTATGCCAAACTAGTGTAAACAAGAAACAAAAAGTTGCAATTGCAGGATCTAAAGGAAATAGCTTCGAGTACTTACAATGGCGGAAAATAGCTTGGTAGCCGAGGTCCGGAGTGTGAGTACCTTTTACCTTTCCTCCCCGGCAACGGCGCCAGAAAAGTGCTTGATGTCTACGTTCCCCCTCCTTTCCTGTAGACAGTGTTGGGCCTCCAAGAGCAGAGGTTTGTAGAACAGCAGCAAGTTTTCCCTTAAGTGGATACCCAAGGTTTATCGAACTCAGGGAGGAAGAGGTCAAAGATATCCCTCTCATGCAACCCTGCAACCACAAAGCAAGAAGTCTCTTGTGTCTCCAACACACCTAATAGGTGCACTAGTTCGGCGAAGAGATAGTGAAATACAGGTGGTATGAATATATATGAGCAGTAGCAACGGTGCCAGAAAAGTGCTTGGCGCGTAGTTGATGGTGGTGGTATTGCAGCAGTAGTAACACAAAGAAACAAGAAACAAGCAGTAGTAACTCAGCAGTATTTAGGAACAAGGCCTAGGGATTACACTTTCACTAGTGGACACTCTCAACATTGATCACATAACAGAATAGATAAATGCATACTCTACACTTTTGTTGGATGATGAACACATTGCGTAGGATTACACGAACCCTCAATGCCGGAGTTAACAAGCTCCACAATAATGCTCATGTTTTAGTAACCTTTAGTGTAAGATAGATCAACAGACTAAACCGAGTACTAGCATAGCATGCACACTGTCACCTTCATGCATATGTAGGAGGAATAGATCACATCAATAATATCATAGCAATAGTTAACTCCATAATCTACAAGAGATCATGATCATAGCACAAACCAAGTACTAACACGGTGCACACACTGTCACCTTTACACACGTGCAGGAGGAATAGAACTACTTTAATAACACATCACTAGAGTAGCACATAGATAGTAGTGATACAAAACTCAGATGAATCTCAATCATGTAAAGCAGCTCATGAGATCATTGTATTGAAGTACATAGAGAGAGATTAACCACATAGCTACCGGTACAGCCCCGAGCCTCGATGGAGAACTACTCCCTCCTCATGGGAGCAGCAGCGGTGATGAAGATGGCGGTGGAGATGGCAGCGGTGTCGATGGAGAAGCCTTCCGGGGGCACTTCCCCGCTCCGGCAGGGTGCCGGAACAGAGATCCTGTCCCCCAGATCTTGGCCTCGCGATGGCGGCGGCTCTGGAAGGTTTTCGTGGGTTTCGTCAATCGGTGTAGGGTTTTCTGATCCAGGGGCTTCTTATAGGCGAAGAGGCGGTGCAGGAAGGTCGAAGGGGGGCCCACACCCTAGGGGGGCGCGCCCCCCCCCCCTAGGCCGCGCCGGGGTGTGGTGTGGTGTGGTGGCCCTGCCTCCCTTCTCTGGCGGTTCTCATGTGTTCTGGATGCTTCCGGGTAAAATAGGAACCTGGGCGTTGATTTCGTCCGATTCCGAGAATATTTCGTTACTAGGATTTCTGAAACCAAAAACAGCAGAAAACAGGAACTGGCACTTCGGCATCTTGTTAATAGGTTAGTTCCAGAAAATGCACGAATATGACATAAAGTGTGCATAAAACATGTAGATAACATCAATAATGTGGCATGGAACATAAGAAATTATCGATACGTCGGAGACGTATCAACGTTCACAACAAAACCAATCTAGGCGCATCGCCACCCCTTGTTTCGAGGGTTTCTTCCGGGTAAGCGCTATGCTGCCTAGATCGCATCTTGCGATCTAGGCAGAATCTTGTTTATCTGTTGTTCATGTGTTGCTCGTACTAAAGCCTTTTTGATGGCGAGCAACACCGTTATCATGTATATGTTAGGGTTAGCATCGGTACTTTCTAGATGTATTTGATTAGTCATGCTACTCCTGGATATCTAGCCACCCTTGTACCAATCTTAGGTGCAAGGGTGGCACCCTACTTAGCTATTGTTTAGTAGATTCGATCCGTTACGATTGCTCCTTGTTCTTCAAGGATTAGTTTAATATCTACATAGTTAGGCCTTATAAACGGGTTGAAGGATCCAGTAGCACGTAGGGTATAGTCTGCTAGTCCTAGAGAAGATGTTCCGGGAATCAACTCCACGTTGGTTTTTAGGCCTTGTCTAGGGCCGGTTTATTATCACCTTTCGTGTCTGCCAGGCTCAATCACGTGTAGGACGTTCCGATTATGTGGTGAAAACCCTAGATCATCGTAGATCGTTTTAACTCAATATTGATCAAGCAGGACCACCATGTTATCGTAGATCTCATACGAATCATGGGTGGATCAGCTCCTTGAGCCAATTCGCAGGGCAACCTGAGAGCCGATCGAGGCTCGTATTTAATGTTTACGTGTATGCCATGCAGGAAACTAGTCGAAGCAATCTATCACCTTCCTGACCAGGTATAGGTCAGGTGGCACGCCCTTGCACCAGCATCGGACGTGCGTGCCGGAGCTTTGCGGGCCGTCGATCTCGAGGGACCAGGGCCCTCCAGCAGTCCTGGGAGCCTCCCGGCTCTTCGTGTTGCCCGTCGCTACTCGTCGGTGGGTTTTGGTGGTCAACACTTTCTCACCGAGGAGTGCATCTCTTTCTGCAAGAATTATCTAAACGAGGACGACCCACGTCTGGTTGGATTGCCCGCCAACAAGCACCTCACCAGATTCGAAGGAGTAGGCCACAACGCTGGCAAGAGGGAACTCGACACGGATCAAGATGATAGGACAATAGACTTTAACAGGACCCACTTAATAGCACTACAACACATGAATGAGGTCGAGCCTTGGGTTGATCAGCATATAACCATGATCAAGAGCAGGGTTGACAAGCCGATGACGGAAGAAGATGTATTTAGAGCGCACAACTCCTCTTTCACGCGTTGGTGAAAAGACCAGATTGATGCCAATCCCCCACCAATGAAAAGCGATGTAGACAAAATGATATTGGCATTTTCTTATGGGCCCGCCCCCAACCTCGTGACTTATCAGAAATACGACACCAACGGTTACACATTCTCCACGGAGGAGAGAGCCAAGAGAAGCGAGAGTCAGCACGGCAACACGTTGGACATCAATCAGGTTCCCAACGATATGTTCATCGCTGAGATGGAGGCCGACGGGGTTTATCCTTACAAGCCACCCGCTGGTCATACCCTAAAGAAGAAGTTGTTCCTTTCAAAAGAAACGCCCGAGCAGGAAGACACTACCGCCTTCACCGCTCCGCCCCGAGTTGGGCTTACCCCGTGGACACTCCTTGGTGCGACCACGTAGGAGTTGAAACAAAATGCCACTCCCCTGTGCAATAATAAGAAGGGCAAGAAGCGGAAGAAGTCGGGGGATGTTGCCACAAGCAAGACAATGGTTATCGACAAGTTGCCGACCCCTTGGAGGAAGATGCATCACCTAGGCCAGCCCATGCTGCCGGCACTCATTGTCAAGCAGCTGACGCTGGATCTAAGGAGCGTGCATGAAGCTGTTCTAATGAAGGAGCGACTACTTCTTAAAGAAAGATATCCCTCGTACCCAGTTTTGATGGCCAAGGTGCCCACTGGCTTTGGCTTTGTCACCACATACCCCGCGGATTTGATGTTCATTCGGTATGAAGACAACTTCAGGCTCTTCCACATGCAACGGCTAGACCGAAATTTGGTCTGCCTCGTATTGCTCAGCATGGCGCACGATATCGCCATGGAGAACACAACGCACATCGATATCATGGACCCCTTCTACATGACTCCAGCTACCACCTAGAACGAACAAGCGTTTCTCGCGAACTATATCAAGCATTTCTTGATGTTAAACAAGGATAAGAAATGCTTTGCCATACCATATTTCCGCGAGTAAGTACTTGGTTACTAAAGTACCCTCTATTACATTCTTTCATGAATTTCCTTAATAGCTGAGTATGATGGTTTATTTCCATTTTGCGCAGATTCAAGTACTGCACCCTCCTCCTCTTTCACCCATATCATTCCCATGTCACTTATCTTGAATCCGGGACTAATAAGGGGAAAGACTACACCGACGTTAGGACTACACTTGATAAAGCCCTCAACGGCTTCATAGACGAGGTTGGCATCGACAAACTCAGGCATGAGAAGAAAGTTAAAGGTTGCTATGTGTGCAACCACATAACCAATTTCCCCTACCTCAAGCAATCGACGGATGACAATGGGATGGAGGCCTGGTTTGCCATCCTACAGATGAGGGTGATTGTAAGGTCTGAGAACGATCTTTTGTTGCCCTCTGGTCTTCAAAGGAGGTTCGTGAACATGTCGGACACTAGCGATGACAACGTGAGAGCCGAGTTCTGTGCCATCCAGCGTAGGGGTGGACTAACGAGCTGCTCGGATCGTTAAGGTTGTGATTGTTAAGGCTCGAATTGTTAAGCTCGTTAAGAATAACGAGTTGAAATCATTGTTCGGCTCGACTCGTTATGTTCTTGCGAGCGCTCGCGAGCGGTTCATTAAGGATCATTAAGTAGGCAATGCAAAGCAAACATGTGTGCATTGCATGGTGAGGAAGAGCGGAAGCATAGGTTTTAAGATCCTATTGTAGAAGTTTCAAGCATGGTTAAAGAGCACTATTTTGCTTGGCCTCTTCCTGCCAAAATTTGAGATAACTAAAGTGATTCGCTATCAAAACTGGTGAAGCCTAGCTTGTTATCGATCTTAACGAGTAGCTCACGAACATAGTCGGATTGATTGTTTAGCTCGTTAACCTTAACGACTAAAAACTACTGCTCAGCTCGGCTCGTTAACAAAATGAGCCGAGCTCAAACGAGTCGAGCAAACGAGCACTCATTTAACTCGCCGAGCTTCGAGCTTTTTGTCTATCCCTAATCCAGCGGACCATTAGCACAATACTATGGAGGGATGTCTTCAGTGGTGGTGGCATGTTCCACTATGCTCCCGGGGTACTGCCTAATAACGAGATGGAAGGCCGATTAGAAGATGGATGTGAAGAGAGAACATTCAACACGCTCGAGGGCATCCGTCCCTTCCCGTCGAAGCCGACTTGAGTCAAAAACTTTTGTCTCCTGCAAATGTTAGTCATGAAATTACTTAAGTATTTTTCATGTTTTTCTTTGCACTCCTATATGTTATATCTCTCTCTATGAATGCACTAACAACTTACATTTCTTTGTTGTGTGTTTGCATAGATGACGTACTATGTTGTGTACCACGGCAGGGTTCCTAGAGTCTACGAGGACTGGAAAGACTGTAGGAGGTAGGTCCACCGTTTCAGCGGCAACAACTACAAAGGGTACACCACTTTGGAGGAGGCAGAAACTCGATACGCCAACTTTCGAGCGCGATAGAGGAGGGAGATGTGGAGGACCCCTTTAGTCGTGATGATGCTTGCCACCACCGCCTCTCTAGTCCACTATGTCATTGTTGTTTAGCTACTTCGAGTCTAGGAGGGAGACTGAACTTATATGTATTTGTGTAATATGTGCTACTTCGAGTCACGATGTTTGAACCATATGGTCAACTAGCTACTATCTAAACTTGTGTTATTGATGCATGCATGTTATAAATATTTCGGACTTTCTATATGACTGTGTATCTGGCTGTAATTCTAGTAATAACTGTGTTACTGATTGATATGTATATTCATGTGTATGTACTGTATTCTATTCTGGTGTGTATTCTGGTGTGTATACAGCACATTTCGAGTTTTTTTTAAATCCAGTTAGCAATACCACTGGCGCTCCTAAATTCTACCGCTGGCGAAACTGGAATCGCCAACGTTACAGTGCATTGCCCCCGGCGAATTGGGAAGGCGCCGGCGCTAACCTAGTACCGCTGGAGATTTGAGCAAAGCGCCGGGATAACTGCCACTTACCACCGGCGAATTGGGAGGCGCCGGTGATAAGGGATTACCACCGGCGAGGTGATCGCCGGCGAACACGAAAACGCCAGCGGTAAGGGTTTCTGGTGCACCGGCGGTAGACCAATTCCTAGTAGTGGGCGTATATGTAAGTTACTTATTTCATCTCGATCCAATTTGTTTCTTTGATCTCATGAACATATACGACTAAAACGGTGTTTCCATGACTTATCGCTATAAAAAAGATGTCTGTGTAACAAATTTTGCGTAAACTTGTCGCGTTTTAGGGCAAGCACACCGAACGTAGGTTCTACGGCTGCCACTTCTTAACCCTGAGGTATCCATATCTGTTATGGATTGATCGACCAAACTCGAATTAACTATATCGAGCGTTGATTCAAATGTGGAACGAAACTGAAGAATTAGTTTGAGCGACCTTTAAAATATCATCCGACGAAATTTTTCTGTTGTTGTGCGAAACTGCTTGCATTTAGATTTGAAAATTATGAGGTATGTAATTGTGATCAACTAACAAATTATATCCTCCGATCCAAGATAGTTACGTCTAGAGTTACGAATAGTGTAGGATATTTGGGTAGTCCGTTGGAATGCTATTTTTTTCAAATCGTCGAATTTTGGGAACCGTGTTCTGTTGGGGGATATAACGGGGATAGAGGTAACTACGTATGTGGTTAGACGTGTCAATTAATTTTCGGAGGTTGTTTCTTGCTCTTGTTTTTTCTTACACATACTAGAAGTAACATAGGTATTAACATGGCATCTAACATATTTTGGTTAAATAAAGAAAGAGAATGATGTGGTAACCAACTACTCTAAAACATGATAAGTCTGTATCATAACAAATACTCCAAAATATGCATGAAACTACATATAAGTTACTATCCACTACGAATGAAATAACTTAGACTAGTAACATGGCATATGTTGCTACTCTAAATAACTGCCCACTATGATCAGCTTGAACGATCCCATTCATGTCCTTGGAGTTCGTCGATTTCCTCCCACAAAACGAGGTCTTCTAGGGATTAGCAGAAGCATGGCAGCGACGTCCCGTGTTGGGGCTGGCGATGATCTCGGCCTAGATGAGGAGCGGTGGTTGCATGCTAGAGCTGCTTGCACAGGACCAGGACCTTCTTGGACGCGAGTGAGCTCAGGGCGGATGGACGACAAGATGATGTTGGGCCGCGAGGCAAAAATATAAAAATTCCAACATGCGCAAACCCTAATGCGCCCGAGATCTATCAATGTAGTAATGCAGTACCAGACGCGATGTTGGAAACATACCCTCGTAGACCGACAACGGTTAACGTCGCTAGAATGTGGATGATGTGGTCGATCTAGCGACGCTGACCTCAGGGTCGTGAAGAAGACATCTCCCCGACGTTAAGTACAACAAATGCAGCACCTCATAGTTTCGCACACGTACGGTGCTCACGACTCTCCCGGATCCGTTCTAGCGAAGTTGCGGAAGTAGATCATCTGAATCCGGATCCCGGCAACGCTCCCACGTACCGGGTGGAGTTGTTCCCGCCCTGCACAGTTCTTAGGGGAACCACGCAAAGTCGGAAACGTCAGAGAGGAAATACCACAATTAATTGTGTATTTAATTGCGCCCAATTGGCCTCTATATATACGGGGCAAGGGGGTACTAGGTTTCACAAGGGGGCATGGTGGGACTAAAAAAGGATGCAAACCGGAGGGACAAGGGCAGGTGGGCCGAGCCAAGCTCAGGCGCGACACGCGCGCCCCCGCGCCTCCTCCTACCGTGCGTGCCCTGCCCGGGTGGGCTGGACCACTTGGTCGGGCCGCCCCCCACATTTTTTTCTCTTTTTCTTTTATTTGGCTCCTTCCGGGGAGCCTAATAAAATAGGGATGCCCATTTAATAAAAATAAAAATCTATTATATACTAAAAGCAAAATAAGGGTGTTTTTCGAGGCACCAGGTTAATCCACATATGATTAAATATATTTCAATATATTGATTCAACTAATCAAATATTAAAAATATCCTCAATTGCAAATTAGTCCGAGACACCTCCCGAACTATTCTGAACCTCTTTCGGCTCATCGAAATCCTAATCCGGATATTCCTCTCAACTCTGGTGAATCCAAAACCATCTTTACTTTCATTGAACCCTTAAGGGCTCCTTTGATTTAAAGGATAGAAAAAACATAGGAATAGGAAAGGTATAGGATTTGAATGGCATGTCTACTTGAAACCTATAGGAAGATGAAGTTTGTTTGATTGTAGCAAAGGAATTTTTCCATGAGGTATGAGCTAATGCTTTTTTCCTATAGGAATTACACTACAAGATTCCTATAGGAATTTTTCCTATGGGATATGTTCCTATGAATCAAACAACATGTATAGGAATTTTTCCCATAGGAACCAAATCCTACACAATTCCTATGCAAATCCTTTGAATCAAAGGAGCCCTAAGTGTGTTACCCTACAGTTCGAGAACAACATAGCTATGATCGGTGACCAGTTCACCAGCCATATGATCACTATGGGGGTCTAGAGAACCATTGCGATCACTATGAGATCCACGAAGATATAATTGTCGTTTGAACCTATGGAAATAGTCTTACTCCTTTGTTCATTCAATACTTGCACTTATCCGAGATATGAACATCGGTATCTTGATACCTAGTTCGATCTCATTACCGACAAGGCTTATTCACTCGTTCACATACGATTATATTCCCATGACATAGTCATTAGCTGCGCAGCATTCATGAATATAATCTCACCGAGTGGGCTCTTATAAGTATCTTCCCGTCACAAAGACGGAACAAATCCCGCTCTTGATAGCCTAGGCCTCAACCATTCCATCGGTATACCTAGCTGAGCCTTTTATGACCACCCTATCATGGTCTGGCGGTTAAAAACATCTAAGGCAACCTTAGTAGATGGTGATTAATATGATCTCATGGTCTAAGGATTAAGTTACTATGCACTCGATATAAATATCGTAACATTTAAGTCCATACGGTATGACCGTGTTACAATACTTATGTTGTGGGTATATCCACCACATCATTCATCTAATGATATGATCTCTGTGAATGACGTGTGTGTCCATTATCGGGAAAACCTCGACCAACTATTGACCTCAATGAACCAGTCATGCACTTGCGTGCTAACCAGGGACTATTGGTTGTTTGCAATACCACACGTGTATTAGTCTTTTCCTCATAATACAATTATAGCATGGCACGGAATGAATTATGAACATATGGACATATAATATATCCATTATAATTTGCTTCTAGAGCACTATCTCCAACAGATGCTAGGGAGCACTATGAATGTGTTCGTCAGCCGGGGTGGAAGATGGATTGCAGGCGGAGTTTCCCGAGTGCCAGTTGGCGTGTTCTTGCACTGATTTTCTTGAGGGTGGTAGAAACTAGGTGGGCAGCTTGGCCGGAGAGGAAGCGGCGATGACATGGTTTTTTCCATGGTGGTGGAGTTGGCTGGAGCCAGTAGGAAGGATAGCGGTGATGGATTTTTTGTCATGGGAGAGAGTGAGAGGGAACAGAGGAGACATGAACGGAGTGGGTGGGAGTGATGAGGAGGGGATCGAGCAATGTCGGGATCGTCCTGGACTCCCATGGCGTGATTGATTGTCCGGGCTGATTTTGGGGCTTAGCCCCATTGCAAACGAGCTCCCTACCAGAACTGGCGGGTTGTTTGGTTGCTCGTGATGTATTTCCGTGCACCGATTCAGCAACAAAGTTCGGTTCGTTTGGTGTCCAGCACGCAACCCATATTTGCTATGCTGATGCGAGGTCATGTTATTTGGTTACACACATTAGGCTATCATATTAGTAGTTACCATGGTTTAAATGTGGTGAGATTACCATGCCAAGCATGCTACATCCAAACATAGAGGACTCGGTACAACAAGAACCTAACGGTCACAGAAAGGAAGACGATAATAAAATCTTTCACTCTACTATGTAGCATTTGAGGTGCTCCAGCTAATGGCATTCGTAGAACAGTCGTTGGCTGGTAGGTCATTAGCTGATGATGGTCTTGGTGATGATGCACTGCCTGATGATGCATTGGCTGACCACTAGATGAATTCGCTCATCATGGTGAGCACCTGCGACATCCTGGGCCTCTCCTCCGGCGCCTCGGCGGTGCAGAGGACGCCGATCCTAACCATCCCCATCGTCTCCTCCCCTCCGCCCTCCTCCTCGCCGCCCTTGGCCGTCACCACCGCGAGAAGCATCATCCCGAAGCTGTACACGTCCGACTCCTGCGTCGCCCTCGCGCCCGACGCCGCCAGCTCCGGCGCCGCGTACCCGCGCCATCCGCCGCCACCCCCCGCCGCCCGGTCCAGGAACACCTCGGGACCCTGCGGGACGGACTGCTGGAGGTTGACGGCGTAGCGCATGAGCCCGCACTCCGAGACGCACGCAGCGCCGCGTTCGTCGAGGAGGATGTTGGACGGCTTCACGTTCCCGTGCACCAGCGCCGGCCGCGCCGGGAACGTGTGGATGTAGTTGAGTCCCTGCGCCGCGTCGAACATGATGCCCTTCCTCGTCCCCCATTCCAAGCTTCTCGTTCTCCCACCTCCACCTGCAACAGAACGACCAATGAAGAACACACCTTCTATCAACGGGAATGTGCGCAATGCCATGAAATTCAGGATGGGTTTCTCATTTATGCGCACGTACCATTGATTTGCAGAAGGGACTGGAGGCTCCCGTTGGGGAGGTAGTCGTATACGAGCAGCCGCTCGCCGTTGGAGCTGCAGTAGCCCCTGAGGCTGACGACGTGCCGGTGGCGGAGCCTGCCGACGAGCCGCATGTGGCGGTCGAAGGCCTTGCTCCGCCCCGGAAACTGCAGAGCGCTGAGCCGCTTCACGGCGGCCACGATGCCGTCCTCGAGGACCGCCTTGTAGGTGCTCCCGGACACGCCCTTGCCGAGCACTTCGGCCGAGGCCTTGAGGAGTGTCTCCAGCCTCAGCTCCTCGCCACCCTCGAAGCAGACGAGCGCGCCGCTCTTCTGGCACTTGTCCTCGCCGCTCCTGACCTTGTCATCATCCTCCTGCTCGAAACCAAGCGCGGCATTGGATTTGGTAGCGTCTTCCATCGGGGAGGATCTGAGCTTTCTTCTGATGTAGATGAATGTGGCCACAGAGATGGCCAACGAGACCGTGACGAGCACCGCATTGCCAATGCCAGTGGCCAGGAGCGCAGTCATGCCAAGCTTACTGAATCTTCCGTTGCTGGAAGAATCCATAGCACTGTTACTTGCGTTTGTTCCTGTAGTAGGAGATTGAGCGATACTGCCAGTGGTAGCATTTGAGGTGCTACCTTGCGCTGCATTGTACGCATGGACACATTTTGGGAGAGGCTTGCCGCAGAGATCAAGATTGCCACCAAAAGAAGAGCTGGGAAACATGGACAGGGAGCTGGAGATGTCCCCGGCGAGCTTGTTAACGGACACGTTGAACCTTGTGATAATCGGCACGCGCAGCTCATGCAAGCTGCCACTGAAACTGTTGTGCTCTGCCCTGAGAGTGACCAGAGAAGGCAGCGAAAGATTGAGGCTCCCGCTGAGATTGTTGTGGGAGAGCAGCAGGTGCCTCAACCTTGGGCTGGTGCAGTTGTTCAGTGGAGGGAGAGTGCCGGTCAGGGAGTTGTTCCTGACGGCGAGCACCCTGATCTGGGTGAGACCAAGGAGAGGAGCCACGCTGCCCAGCAGTGCGGCGTCGTCCAAGAAGACGCCCGCGACCCTGCCCCTGGAGCACCTGACCCCGAGCCATGAGCCGGAGCATGGGTTGGGGCCGACCCAGGTCTCGAGGGCGGCGGCATTGTTGTAGGATTTGAAGGAGAGGAGGAAAGGGAGGTCTTGGTGGCCACCATTGGCGACTTCTCCATGGACAAACCATGTCGGAAGGTTGAAGAGGAGGATCAGGAGGGGGAACATGGATGGGCAACGATGCATTTTGATTTGATTTTTGAGTGTTGTCTCCGATCGCCTGGGTTTGACCGAGAAAGATTGGACGAGTTTTGTAGCAGAACGAGGGGAATGCTGCGCGGGGAAGTGGAGATTTTTGAAAGTTGCACGAGTTGAAGAGCGGAGCACGCGAGCTCGCGACAAGCAGAACTCCAAAAAGGAAAGCTAGAGAGTAGCGCTAGCTGCGCAGCCTGAGGAGGACAGGGAGGAGGGGAACAAGCAGATCAGGCGAAGAGAAAGCAAACAAGGGCGCCATTTTTCACACCTTGGGCAGAAGGAATTTTGGACGTTTTTGGAGAGGCAGATGCGTGACTTGTTGCGTCCCGTGAACCGCGATGGTCGCCGTGCGCGCGTACATGTTCCACTTTGTTGAGATGAACGAAAAGTGGGGCAAAGGGCTCTTGGTTGTACCACGGGGCAGCGCACTAGTGCAGTAGCGGTGGTGGATCTTGTTGGTGGCTTCAGCTGGTCACAGTAGTGAGCAGTCAAGATTCCTTCTTGTCATGTTCTGTTTTATCTGTACAAACCTTCTCCATCATTTAGAACTTTTTTTCTAATGTAGGCGCTCTGACGGAGCAGACTCCCGGATGACCGTCTTTACGACAAATACAGTAACATTTTAAGCATGTCAGTGCATTACAAAAATAAATAAATAACCAAGGTATGCAACAACCTACTTTCATCAAGATTTTTTTTAGAATAAGAACAGAATGGATATCATAAAAACAAATCAGTGACAACACTGAGACACCGGTAAATGAGACCGCCCATAACTAGCCCTTGAGGGCATCTTCAGCGGCGCGACACATTTCGGACGCCCAAAATTGTCCGTGGGAGTCCGTTTGCGTCGTCTGGCGGACGGGAAAATGGTCGTGTGTCCGTTTGCGTCTGGGGTTGGCTCCAGCGGGGCGACGCATTTTAGGCGCAGGCCAGAATTCAAAAAACGATGAAATAACGTCTACTTTGCACGAAATTACAGCCGCAAATTGAGGGCTGAAACAAGTTCATCACACTTTGCAGCTCGTACGGCGCAAAGTGGAGCAAAAGGGGCACAACAAGGCCTGAACAGCAATAAAAAAAAGTCCAAAAGGAGGCCAAGGTGCTGGGCGCATGGCGCCGGCGATCAGGCGTCTCGCGCGCGGATTTCGGCGCGCCTCTTCATGAACCATGCCCTGGTGTCGTCGTCGACGCCGCTCAAGTCGGCAAGCATGATCCTTGTGTCTTCTGCACGCAATTTGGCCTCGGCGTCTGCCTTTTTGGCCTCGATGTCCAGCCTTTGGATATCGAGGACCTCCTTGGCGAGGTTCTGGTAGATGGCAGTTGCGGCCTCTTTTTCCAGACGCCTCTTCTCGTCCCTAGCAGCCATGGCGGCACGGTTGTCGGCCATTATCTTCTCCATGCTCTGCGTGAAAGCAATGGCATGCGCCTCCCGGACGAGATCAGCCTTGGTAGCCTTGTGGCCTCGTGGACGAGGTGGAAGGACTGGACGACCTTGATCGTCGTCTTCGCCGTCGAGGTTGACCGCTGTCCCATTCCTCACAGCTTCGTTGTAGGCCGCAAAGCTTATCATCCACTTGCTGTTGTCTTTGAGCAGCTCCCAACAATGGACCAAATGGAAGCCCTTCTTGTGCGTCGCCCTGAACTTCTGCAAGGCGCGGGATACCTGCAATCATAGCCACCAATGATGTACAATGAAGCAAATTGACGCAATGACGCAAATTGTGTAGAATGATGATGGTTGTATCGTGTTTACCACTGTCATGACGCCAGTGCCGCTTACGGGGTTGTTAATAGCATGTTCGACCGCCGAGCAGAACTTGGCAGTCTCTTGTTTGATGTAGTTCCATCTTTTCCGGAGGGACTCTTCCGTCCGAGGGCCTGTGATATGGTAGGGCGGGTGCATCCTGGTCTCGTTGTACTGCTGCAAGACCTTGGCCCAATAGACCTTGCCCTTTTGCTGGGCGCCATTGATACAATCTTGGGTCGTTGCCAGCCACGCTTCACACAAACACTTGTCCTCGTCGTCGACGAATCCTTGTGTCCTGCGGCTCTCCCCTTCTTCTTGGTGGCAATGTCCGTGGGGATAGGCTGTGTTGGCGCGTCGTCGAAGTCGTCCACGCACACGGGTGTTGGCTGCATCTGCTGGGTGCCGAACAGCCGTGCGGTCTCGATGTCCTCCGCATCTTGCGTCTGCTGGGTGCCGAACAGCCGTGCGGTCTCGATGTCCTCCGCATCATGCGCGCCTGTCCAGGCCCGATCATCGCGAACGAAGCCGCCGCCGTAGATAATTTCCTGGATGTCTGAATCATGGAGGTCCTTCCAATAGTCCTACGAACGACCGGGCATCAGACGCATGATACAGGGCACTCGCACACATTGACAGAGCTCACGTACCGGGTCGTCCATCGTCGGGGCAGGCGGCGCCATTTCGTCGAACAGGATGCGGGGCTACGGCATGCTCTCCTCCGGCACATGGCGCGTCTTCTGTGTCGCGCTCGGGCAGGAGTCACCGCTTCTAGGCGTCCGGTTGAGGTCGGGAACCGCCGCCCCGGTCAACTTCACCGGCGGCAGGCCGGAGGCGAACCGCGACGCCGCGTGGCCCTGCAAGGGAGCGGGAGTTCCAGGGCGCAGCTGGGAACTTACCGAGCTGACCGAAGAGGCCGGAGGAGCGACGCCGGCGATCCCCTCTCTCTTGACGATCATGTAGCCCTCCGCTAAGGTCGGATGGAGGGCTACTTGCGCGACGCCGGCTTTGATCTGCATCTGCCAGGCCTGCTGGTTGGCGGCCGCGGCAGTCTTGATCTTCTGGTTCTTGCGCCGCCCACGACGCTTCGCGGCCTCCAGGACTTTCTCCTCCGGCAGAGAGCACCTTCTTTGCCGCCTTCGGCTTTGCCTCCCGGCCGCCGCCGTCGGCCCGCTTTGCTTCCGCCGGAGCTGCAGTGTCCATTGTGGCTATGGCCGTGGTTACGGGGGAGTGTGGGGCGGCGGCGGGTGCGAGGGTTTGCTCCGCATCCATGGCGGTAGCTGCGGCGGCGAGGACGTCCATCGCTTCTGGCCTGCTCGCGCCGGTCTAGTTTCCAATTTGGCGCAGGGGAATGGCCAGTGGCGGGAATACTATCGCCCTCCATCCACTGACGCGCAGGTCCTACGTCTTTTTCGGCGGACACTCGGAGCGACCGCCGAGCGTCCGCCGCGACGCAAACCTGGCGCATATTTGGGCCAGGTTTGCGTCGCGGCGGACGGCCCGGTCACTTTGCGTCGCCCCGCTGAAACAGGCCCCAGACGCATTTCCGGTCACGGCGGACGAAAGCGGTCGCTCAGCGATCATTTGCGTCGTGCCGCTGGAGATACCCTGACGTTGTATTTTCATAAATGAGGCGAGAAACACGGTTGATATTGGCACCCACACGGGTTAAACCCAGCTGGCTTGAAATGCAAGAGAGCAACCCTCCAACTGAGCTAGCGCTAAGTTCTCTCTGTTCATTGTGATATCCCTGCTAAAAAAAATAGGTTGCATTAGTACAAAAATATGTGTACTCAATATTTAAAATACAATTTTTTAGTAAACTGGGAGTTTCTGAACTGATTTTGCCTAGAAATTTCAGTTAATTTTGCAGGTTTTGTAACTTTCTGCCAAAAACTGTTCAAAATTCAAACTTCATAAAATCTTAACAAAATCTTGTAATCCAAAGCACATATACTGAGTAGAATGTGAAAATTTTAGGCCATTTTGCATAGTAATTCTTAAACATATTGGCTCATGAAATGTTTATTAAGTATACTAGATGATACCCTTCGCCTTCTTGCGGAGTCATAGCATGCACTATTGTTTTAATATTGATAGAATGTCCGTTAGAAGAAAAGTAAAAAAAATAAGACCAACATAGAAACATTGAGAAGAAACATGGACGGATAAACTCTTAATAACAATGAAAATACTTGTGTGCATTCCATATAAGACTACTCCATCTTGATCTACCAAACTACAGTATTCATTTGCATACTACAGAATCGCTTTCTTGAGAAATTCATTAGTCATTAGCAAGTTGACCAGCTACGGCGACAACCTTTGAATCTTGTTTTGCTTCAGTAGCTTCACCAAGATTGTAGTGGTATTGCCTTTGCAGGTATCCACCCCAATTAATGCCAAAAACATGTTGCCTTCATGAGTTTCATCTACATCCACTGTGTACCAGCATATAAGCTTCCGCATAAAAGAAGTCATTTGCAAAAACAAAAACATAAGCTTATCAAATTGAAACAACCATGTTGAAACAGCTATGAAGACATAAATGCAAATAGTAGTCATTCAAGCAAGAGGTCCATAATTGAAATTTTGGATTTTAAGTAAGCATAGCTAAGATGTGTCAAATTTCCATCAAAAAATGGTCACTCGGATAAAGTGATCATATATAAGTACTGAACCTACGGAATTTCAGAAGAATTGTATTTGTGCAGCTCAACAGATTTGAGTTCTTAACAGGGTGATGATTTATATTTGAGAGATAGAGAGAGATGATATCCACTCAACAATAAGCCGTTTAACCAATTTAACTAATGGAGCCTGTACCGGACAATAGATTAAAATTGTTTAGTGTCTCGGATTTAACAAAAGAAATAAATGAGATTATATTTAAATTTCATAGTACCCATGGAAATAGAAAAGTCTCTCTAATACTGGAAGATGAATATATGTGAATAGAAGAGGGGGGCACCTCTTGATATATAAACTGGCGACCTTAATTAATCTAGTCTTAGTTGAAATGTTGCAGAACCTAGCATTAACAAATAGCCAAGTGCAAGAAAAGAGTTCACCCATTTTTTGAAGGTAGACATTCTGCCAAATACTTGGACGTGACTGGCAGAAAAATCAAAGCACAAACGCATGCATCTTTTAATAATCTATCAAGGAATCTGCAGACAAGGTAAGAGCAAATTGTATCACAAAAGGAACTGGTACATACAAAAGTAGCCGCCTCAAGCCCAAATCACAGACACATTGTTTCATCTAAAGCATCAAGTACTTTCTGTCTTTCCTACCCATAAAGAATGCAATTAAACAATTACCTCCACAGAATCTGCATATCTTGTAATCACTGACATGTTTGTAGAACATACTACTTTTTTCAGCATCTCCGATATCTTTGACCTACAATAGGAAACTATTAGGACCGGCAATTCCAATCACTCGCAGCATGAAACTTTAGAAAACAGGGGCATGCAGTTTTGCAGGAAGGTGTAGAATGATACTCCTTAAAACGTAGTACCTTTGAAACATGGGATTTATGACACATCTATTTGATAAACAGAGAACACCTAGATTCTCACGATGGTAGAAATTTTACTGTACATAGTAACATAGGATAAAAATGACATGGTTTAGTCAATAACTTTTGGTCAGATCACATGGAAATAGAATACGGTGGTCTGGTTAACTGCAACCACAAATAGCAAATGACATTTTGTTAGCTGCATTTGTTTATTTCATCGCACTACGATACAGGTGCAGCTCATTCTTCGCATCCAAGAAGTTCTGCTAAATAAGGTCACTGAATCCCGTCTCGAGCGAATCGAAAATGGTACAATAGAAATGAATAACTTCATTCTTTTCCACATCCTAAAAAAACAGAAGACTTATAAAGATATCACAATGCTGCCCAAATATTGATCTGACGTTCTACCAAAAACTGCAATTTCACATCGGAAATCCCCATTATCTCTACTACTTATAAAGGCAAGAAGTTTGTGGGAAAATTAGATCTGGATCCTTCATATGGCTTGATCAATCTCTATCTCTATCTCTATCTCTATCTCTATCTCTACTACTTATAAAAGACAAGAAGTTTGTGGGAAAATTAGATCTGGATCGTTCATATGGCTGGATCAAACGGACCAGAACGCCCTGTTCTCCCCCACCCCTCCCCTGTTTTCACGGATCGTGGCCGCTCTGCAGTTGGAAGTGAATTTTCGCAGCCCCTGCATCCCCAAAATCATGGAGAATGATTGCACACCATATTTCCTCATACCTCAGCACGAACGTCCTCCATGCCGCCTGGTACTTCATCGCCACGTAGCCCTGCGCTGCCCACCGCGTTGGACTGCTCAGCATCGGCACAACAGTGCTCCCTGCACGGCTGCACCAACGCATGATCCAATGCTGACCCATGTCCTCGCTCGCCGCCGCCGCTACTGGAGGCGGAGCTGCGGCTTCCCCGACGTGATACGATGCTGAGGCGCCCGGAGGACCTCCGCAACAATCCTCACGCTTGCCGGTGGTCAAGTCGCACTCCCTCCTCGCCTACTGCTGCTGCCGGTACCGCTACTTGCCTACTTTCCTCTTGATCCGGCGCTTACCTCCTCACCGCCGCTAATGGGAGCACCGCCAAGCAGTCTGAGTTTTCTGCATCATCACTTCCATCAAGGTATTCACTTCCTCCGCTTTGACTCAATTTCGTATCATGAACAATGTTATACTCCTCTGTCTTCATCAATCTCTGGGTACTGCAGTCTAGGTGTTTGCGTTAATGCCTCAAAGAACTTATTCTTTTTAAGACTGGACAATAATCTCAACAGATGGAGTGTGTATTCATGATTTGGAGACATTGGTCTTGTCTTCCAAAGGTATAAAATTCTATGGTATTCAAATAAATCATTCTTGCAAAAATACCACCATGATCTAACACTACGGCTAAATTTTGTATTACACGTAAAGTATGTGTCTCTATTCTGGTAGCGTTGTGAAAATGAGCAAGTACCTGGTTTTTAACAAATTTCAGAAAATGCTTATCTGTGGTTCATGTATGTCACAACTCCAATAATCAATGACAGTACTGATAACTACATTTTACCTTCTTTCAAATGCTTATCTGTTTTGTTTTTTTATTTGTCCAACCTAAGGCGCAGCACTTCTGCACCATCGGCTGTACTGCTACTGGTGGTGTTTTGTTGGCTATATATTCTCTGTCATGGTGTAAATCTTACTTTACATACAGTTTTTGTCATCAAAATGTACTATCTCTTTTGGAAAGTGATACTGTCATATTACTCCTGTTACTTCTATTTTTGTTAGAGCTCCTGTTGATTATACAAGCAACTGAACAACTACATGTTAATTTGCTACAGGCAACGGAATCTCTACATGTTAATTTGCTAAAGCTAATTCTGCAGATCCAAAGACTTCGGGTATACCATATGTCCTCAGAGAAATCATCAAGCAGAAGCTAAATCCGTATACTGTGCTGGACCATATTTCGTTTTTGACAATCCAAAATGTTGGTCAGACTCATCTCTATCCACTCATGAAGGTACCAATCATATCTCACTTGTTCTCTTGAATCGTTTTTCATATTGATACCTCTCCTCCAACAGAAGTTCAGTTTATGTTGTAGCTAGCTAATATCGCCCAGGGCATAAAATTTGCATTTAGATGAAGATGAACAGTTCGCGAGTACAAATTTTTTATCCGTTTCCCTCACCAATAGTTACTGTTATAATGAGTACTGCTGCACAAGCAAAAGAAGGGAATCGTGTATGCAAACACTATTTTCCCCTTGACTTACGCCCTGCATTGCCGTAAGTGAGATAAACAGAAGTAAAATGCTGTGCAAAGTTAGTGTTTGCATACAAGATTTTTTCATGCATCATATTCCAGTCAAATAGACACATGGTTCAGAATTACTCCAAGTAAAGCCCTGATGGTGGTAATTACACTACAGTTTGCTGCACAATGGTAACATTTAACTCTGTTTTTTGATGGATTAAATTGTTCACTCATCATTGTGACATGATATGATATCTGAAGTTGTATTGTGCTAACATGCTACTACCTTTATTCGAAATTTTCAGATGTTTTGATAGGATATTTTATCCTATCAAAACATCTTACAATTTGGAACAAAGGTAGTACCTAACATATTTGGGAGCATGTTATTTTTTTAGTTTCTTCAGCTTGTGCTAAGCATCCTGCCGAATTTTCCGATGATAATTAAGAGATAACACGCCCCCAGATATGTTACTAGAGAATTAAACTCCGCTTTGAAGCAGCAGTGCAAGAATTACTAGAGAACTGAAGAAGTATAGCAGGGTGGATGAGGTAGAAGATGACGGAGACGCAAGCATACCAGGTGCGGGCGGCAATTGAGTAAACCTCGGAGATTGATCGTAATTGTATGCTCAGTTGATTGCTGGACAAAAGTCGACTCTCTGTTTACTATAGAACTGAAGGAGTATAGCAGGGCGTTTTTATTATGTTTTCAGCTTTGCTATGTTAGACAAGTTGTTTTTATTGCACATGTATGTGCAGAAGAAGTTTTCCTGGCGGACATGTCCATGCAAAAAGAAGGTATCATACATATTGGCATGACATGCATAACTCTTATTTTTCTTTCTGTGTCGCGCCTGCTTCAAACTAGCGATGAATTATAATATGTTGTAACCATATAGATGAAGAATAGGAATCGTGCGTTGCACGTGCAATTTTACTAGTTCAAACAAATGTGTTGGATGAACACAACTAAGTCTGTTGGACGAATACATAACTTAAATGGAGAGTTTGTGTGAGAGAGAAAGATACCTAATACCACGATATCTTGACAGGAATACGTGACATGTATCATGGAGGAGGTGATGGAGGGCTTACCCTCTAGCACGACATGCTCTTCGAGACAAAAGCAGCCTCGACAAAACTGCATTCATCTAAGGACAATGGGCATGAAGTGAGCCGCGATGGTTGAAGGGATTTAATAGGATTGGCGGACTTTTCTGTTTCCATTAATTACTTTCATTAGTGGAAGCACTTCTGTTTTCATTCATTAATTTCAGTAGGGATAGAATTGGAAGAGGGCATCACATCCTTTGGTTTTGCTTCCCGGAGTTCGCTGCTGGGAAGAAGACCAATAGTAATGGGGCGATATGGGCTTCAGCGGTGTGTTTCTTTTCGTCTTATTTGTGAATATAATTTCTAGCTATGAATGGTCGACTGTAATTTGCTCATTGCAACAGAACGAAAACAGAAGGATAGTTGCGGTGGCAGTTGATGTGGCATGCTTGCATATTAAGAGAAATCATTGAAGGAGATATGCCCTAGAGGCAATAATAAAGTGGTTATTATTTATATCTTTATGTTTATGATAAATGTTTATATATCATGCTAGAATTGTATTAACCGAAACATTAGTACATGTGTGATATGTAGACAAACAAGAAGTCCCTAGTATGCCTCTTAAACTAGCTTGTTGATTATTGGATGATTAGTTTCATAATCATGAACATTGGATGTTATTAATAACAAGGTTATGTCATTGTATGAATGATATAATGGACACACCCAATTAAGCGTAGCATAAGATCTCGTCATTAAGTTATTTGCTATAAGCTTTCGATACATAGTTACCTAGTCCTTATGACCATGAGATCATGTAAATCACTTATACCGGAAAGGTACTTTGATTACACCAAACACCACTGCGTAAATGGGTGGCTATAAAGGTGGGATTAAGTATCCGGAAAGTATGAGTTGAGGCATATGAATCAACAGTGGGATTTGTCCATCCCGATGACAGATAGATATACTCTGGGCCCTCTCGGTGGAATGTCGTCTAATGTCTTGCAAGCATATGAATAAGTTCATAAGAGACCACATACCACGGTACGAGTAAAGAGTACTTGTCAGGAGACGAGGTTGAACAAGGTATAGAGTGATACCGAAGATCAAACCTCGGACAAGTAAAATATCGCGAGACAAAGGGAATTGGTATTATATGTGAATGGTTCATTCGATCACTAAAGTCATCGTTGAATATGTGGGAGCCATTATGGATCTCCAGATCCCGCTATTGGTTATTGGTCGGAGTGAGTACTCAACCATGTCCGCATAGTTCACGAACCGTAGGGTGACACACTTAAAGTTGGATGTAGAAATGGTAGTACTTGAATATGGAATGGAGTTCAAATATTTGTTCGGAGTCCCGGATGAGATCCCGGACATCACGAGGAGTTCCGGAATGGTCCGGAGAATAAGATTCATATATAGGATGTCATTTTATGTGAATTAAAATGTTGCGGAAGGTTCTATGGAAGGTTCTAGAAGGTTCTAGAAAAGTCCGGAAGAAACCACCAAGGAAGGTGGAGTCCACATGGGACTCCACCTCCATGGCCGGCCAACCCTAGTGGGGGAGGAGTCCCAAGTGGACTCCCCCTTAGGGGGCCGGCCACCCCCCCATATGGGAGGTGGAAACCCCACCTTTGGTGGGAGTCCTAGATGGGCTAGGTTTCCCCCTCTTATGGAAGGTTTTTGGTTCGGGTCTTATTCGAAGACTTGGACACCAACACTTGGGGATCCACCTATATAATGAGGGGCCAAGGGAGGGGGCCGGCCACCCCAAGACCACAAGCTGGCCGCCCCCCTTGAAGTGGCCGGCCACCCCCTCCCAAACCCTAGCCGCCCCCCTCTCCTCCATATCTCCCGCGTAGCTTAGCGAAGCTCCACCGGACTTCTCCACCGCCACCGACACCACGCCGTCGTGCTGTCGGATTCAAGAGGAGCTACTACTTCCGATGCCCGCTGGAACGGGAGGTGGACATCGTCTTCATCAACAACCGAACGTGTGACCGAGTACGGAGGTGCTGCCCGTTCGTGGCGCCGGAACCGATCGTGATCAAGATCTTCTACGAGCTTTTGCAAGCGGCAAGTGATCGTCTACCGCAGCAACAAGAGCCTCCTCTTGTAGGCTTTGGAATCTCTTCAAGGGTGAGACTCGATACTCCCTCATTGCTACCGTCTTCTAGATTGCATCTTGGCTTGGATTGCGTGTTCGCGGTAGGAAAATTTTTGTTTTCTATGCAACGTTATCCTTCAGTGGTATCAGAGCCGTGTCTATGCATAGATGGTTGCACGAGTAGAACACAATGGTTTGTGGGCGTTGATGCTCTTGTTATCTTTAGTTTGAGTACTTTGCATCTTTGTGGCATAGTGGGAAAAAGCGGCTCGGACTAACTTTACATGACCGCGTTCATGAGACTTGTTCCTCGTTCGACATGCAACTTGTATTGCATAAGAGGCTTTGCGGGTGTCTGTCTCTCCTACTATAGTGAAGATTCAATTTACTCTTCTATTGAAAACATTAGTATCAACGTTGTGGTTCATGTTCGTAGGTAGATTAGATCTCTCTCGAAAACCCTAAACCACGTAAAATATGCAAACCAAATTAGAGATGTCTAACTTGTTTTTGCAGGGTTTGGTGATGTGATATGGCCATAATGTGATGATGAATATGTATGAGATGATCATTATTGTATTGTGGCAACCGGCAGGAGCCTTATGGTTGTCTTTAAATTTCATGTTGAGTAGTATTTCAAAGTAGTTGTAATAGTTGCTACATGGAGGACAATCATGAAGACGGCGTCATTGACCTTGACGCTACGCCGATGATGATGGAGATCATGCCCGAAGATGATGGAGATCATGTCCGTGCTTTGGAGATGAAGATCAAAGGCGCAAAGACAAAAGGGCCATATCATATCACATATGAACTGCATGTGATGTTAATCCTTTTATGCATCTTATTTTGCTTAGATCGCGACGGTAGCATTATAAGATGATCCCTCACTAAAATCTCAAGATAATAAAGTGTTCATCCTTAGTAGCACCGTTGCCAAGACTTGTCGTTTCGAAGCATCTCGTGATGATCGGGTGTGATAGAATCAACAAGTGCATACAACGGGTGCAAGACAGTTTTGCACATGCGGATACTAAGGTGGCCTTGACGAGCCTAGCATGTACAGACATGGTCTCGAAACACGTGATACCGAAAGGTAGAGCATGAATCATATGGTTGATATGATGAACACTTTGAGTGTTCGCCATTGAAGTCACACCTTTTCTCGTGATGATCGGGTTTAGGTGCGGTGGATTTGGTTCGTGTGATCACTAAGACAATGCGAGGGATATTGTTTTGAGTGGGAGTTCACTTAGATTTTTAATTATGTTGAATTAAAATTTGAACTCAATTTGTCATAAACTTAGTCTAAACTATTGCAAATATATGTTGTAGAGATGGCGTCCCTAATCAATTTTAATCAGTTCCTAGAGAAAGAGAAACTTAAGAGCAACGGTAGCAACTTCACCGACTGGTTCCGTCATGTGAGGATCTTCCTCTCTGGCGGAAATCTGCAATTTGTGCTTGATGCACCGCTAGGTGACCCTCCCGTAAACTGAAACCGATGAAGTAAAAGCTGTTTACGCAACTCGGAAAACTCGGTACTCTCAAGTTCGGTGTGCCATCATGTGCACTGAATCCGATCTTCAAAAACGTTTTGAGCACCATGATCCTCATGAGTTGATGAATGAGCTGAAAGCTATATTCGAGACTCATGCGGCCGTGGAATGCTATGAAGCATCGAAACATTTCTTCATTGTATGATGGAAGAAGGCAGCTCCGTTAGTGAGCACATGCTCGCCATGACCGGGCATGCGAAGAAACTCGATGACTTGGGAATAGTGATTCCTAACAGATCGGGGATTAATCGTGTCCTTCAATCACCGCCACCAAGTTACAAGAACTTTGTGATGAACTACAATATGCAGAACATGAACAAGGAGTTACCTGAACTCTTTGGCATGCTAAAAGCTGCTGAGATTGAGATCAAGAAAGAGCACCAAGTGTTGATGGTCAACAAGACCACCAGTTTCAAGAAAC
Source organism: Lolium perenne (assembly GCF_019359855.2). Lineage (NCBI taxonomy): Eukaryota > Viridiplantae > Streptophyta > Magnoliopsida > Poales > Poaceae > Lolium > Lolium perenne. The sequence goes on from NC_067245.2 coordinate 73,582,689, forward strand.
AGGGCAAGTCTAAGGGAAAATTCAAGAAGGGTGGCAAGAAAGTTGCCACGCCTCCTATGAAACCTAAGAACGGCCCTAAGCCTGATGCTGAGTGCTATTACTGCAAGGAGAAGGGACACTGGAAGCGTAATTGCTCCAAGTATCTGGCTGATCTGAAGAGCGGCCTTGTCAAGAAGAAGAAAGAAGGTATATCTGATATACATGTTATAGATGTTTATCTCACTGGTTCTCGTTCTAGTACCTGGGTATTTGATACTGGTTCGGTTGCTCATATCTCAGAACTCAAACAGAACTAAAGAATAAACGAAGACTACTAAAAGATGAAGTGACGATGCGCGTTGGAAATGGATCCAAAGTCGATGTGATCGTTGTCGGCACACTTCCTCTACATCTACCTTCGGGATTAGTTTTAAGCCTAAATAATTGTTATTTTGTACCCGCGTTGAGCATGAACATTATATCTGGACCTTGTTTAATGCAAGACGGTTATTCATTCAAGTCTGAGAATAATGGTTGTTCTATTTTTATGAATAATATCTTTTATGGTCGAGCACCACAAAAGAATGGCTTATTTCTGTTAGATCTCGATAGTAGTGATACGCATATACATAACATTGATGCTAAGCGAATTAAATTAAATGATAATTCTACTTATATGTGGCACTGTCGTCTTGGTCATATTGGAGTGAAACGCATGAAGAAACTCCATACTGATGGATTACTTGAATCACTTGACTTTGAGTCACTTGATAGATGCGAAGCATGTCTAATGGGAAAAATGACAAAGACTCCATTTTATGGTATGATGGAGCGAGCTACTGACTTATTGGAAATCACACATACCGATGTATGTGGACCAATGAGCGTAGCATCGCGCGGTGGTTATCGTTATGTTCTAACCTTCACAGATGATCTGAGTAGATATGGGTATATCTATTTCATGAAACATAAATCCGAAACTTTCGAGAAGTTTAAGGAATTTCAAAGTGAAGTAGAAAATCAACGTAACAAGAAGATCAAATTTCTACGATCTGATCGTGGAGGTGAATATCTAAGTTATGAGTTTGGCATGCATTTAAAGAAATGCGGAATACTTTCACAATTGACACCGCCGGGAACACCTCAACGAAACGGTGTGTCCGAACGTCGTAATCGAACTCTCTTAGATATGGTTCGTAGTATGATGTCTCTTACTGATTTGCCGTTATCATTTTGGAGTTATGCATTAGAGACAGCCGCATTCACTTTAAATAGAACACCATCAAATTCCGTAGAAACGACACCGTATGAATTATGGTTTAACAGGAAACCTAAGCTGTCGTTCCTGAAAGTTTGGGGTTGCGAAGCCTATGTAAAGAAGTTACAACCGGACAAGCTAGAACCCAAAGCGGAGAAATGCGTCTTCATAGGATACCCTAAGGAAACTATAGGGTACACTTTCTATCACAGATCCGAAGGCAAAATCTTTGTTGCTAAGAACGGAACCTTTCTTGAGAAAGAATTTCTCACTAAAGAAGTGACTGGAAGAAAAGTAGAACTCGATGAGATTGATGAATCTATACTCGTTGATCAGAGTAGCGCAGTACCGGAAGTTGTACCTGTACCGCCTACACCAGCAACAGAGGAAGCTAATGATAATGATCATGAAACTTCGAACGAGGAAACTACTGAACCTCGCAGATCGACAAGGGAACGTGCCACTCCTGATTGGTATGATCCTTGTCTAAATGTCATGATTGTGGATAACAATGATGAGGACCCTGCGACGTATGAAGAAGCGATGATGAGCCCAGATTCCAACAAATGGCAAGAAGCCATGAAATCCGAAATGGGATCCATGTATGATAACAAAGTATGGACTTTGGTAGACTTACCTGATAGCCGAAAGGCTGTCGAAAATAAATGGATCTTCAAGAGAAAAACAGATGCTGATGGTAATATTACTGTCTATAAAGCTCGACTTGTCGCAAAGGGTTTCCGACAAATTCAAGGAGTTGACTACGATGAGACTTTCTCACCTGTAGCGAAGCTAAAATCTGTGAGGATTTTGTTAGCAATAGCTGCATTTTTCGATTATGAGATTTGGCAGATGGATGTCAAAACAGCGTTCCTTAATGGAGACATTGAGGAAGAGTTGTATATGGTACAACCCAAAGGTTTTGTTGATCCTAAAAATGCTGACAAAGTATGCAAACTTCAGCGTTCAATCTATGGACTGAAGCAAGCATCAAGAAGTTGGAACCGACGCTTTGATAAAGTGATCAAAGACTTCGGGTTTATACAGTGTCATGGAGAGGCCTGTATTTACAAGAAAGTGAGTGGGAGCTCTGTAGCATTCCTGATATTATATGTAGATGACATATTATTGATCGGGAATGATATAGAACTATTAAGCAGTGTTAAAGGTTATTTGAATAATAGTTTTTCAATGAAAGACCTTGGTGAAGCATCGTATATATTAGGCATCAAGATTTATAGAGATAGATCAAGACGCCTAATAGGGCTATCACAGAGTACATATCTGGACAAGATTCTAAAGAAGTTTAGAATGGACGAAAGTAAGAAAGGGTTCTTACCTATGTTACCTGTGCAAGGTATTGAGTAAGACTCAAGGACCGGCTACCAGAAGAAAGAGAAAGGATGAGTAATATCCCCTATGCCTCGGCAGTAGGATCTATCATGTATGCCATGCTATGTACTAGACCGGATATAGCACATGCTGTTAGTTTGACTAGCAGATATCAAAGTGATCCAGGAATGGAACACTGGACAGCGGTCAAGAATATCCTGAAGTACTTGAAAAGAACTAAGGATATGTTTCTTTGTTATGGAGGTGACCAAGAGCTCGTTGTAAACGGTTACACTGATGCAAGTTGGAACACTGATCCTGATGACTCTAAGTCACAATCTGGGTACGTGTTTATATTGAATGGTGCTGCAGTAAGCTGGGCAAGCTCGAAGCAGTGCACGGTGGCGAAGTCTTCAACAGAATCAGAGTACATAGCGGCTTCAGAGGCTTCATCAGAAGCGGTATGGATGAAGAGGTTCATTGTAGAGCTCGGTGTGGTTCCTAGTGCATTGGACCCATTAATCATTTACTGTGATAACATGGGTGCCATCGCCAATGCACAAGAACCAAGGTCACACAAGAGGCTGAAGCATATCAAGCTGCGTTACCACTCGATTCACGAGTACATCGAAGATGGAGAAGTAAAGATTTGCAAAGTACACACTGATCTGAATGTAGCAGATCCGTTGACTAAAGCTCTCCCTAGGGCAAAGCATGACCAACACCAGAATGCCATGGGTGTTAGGTACATTACAATGTAATCTAGATTATTGACTCTAGTGCAAGTGGGAGACTGAAGGAGATATGCCCTAGAGGCAATAATAAAGTGGTTATTATTTATATCTTTATGTTTATGATAAATGTTTATATATCATGCTAGAATTGTATTAACCGAAATATTAGTACATGTGTGATATGTAGACAAACAAGAAGTCCCTAGTATGCCTCTTAAACTAGCTTGTTGATTAATGGATGATTAGTTTCATAATCATGAACATTGGATGTTATTAATAACAAGGTTATGTCATTGTATGAATGATATAATGGACACACCCAATTAAGCGTAGCATAAGATCTCGTCATTAAGTTATTTGCTATAAGCTTTCGATACATAGTTACCTAGTCCTTATGACCATGAGATCATGTAAATCACTTATACCGGAAAGGTACTTTGATTACACCAAACACCACTGCGTAAATGGGTGGCTATAAAGGTGGGATTAAGTATCCAGAAAGTATGAGTTGAGGCATATGAATCAACAGTGGGATTTGTCCATCCCGATGACGGATAGATATACTCTGGGCCCTCTCGGTGGAATGTCGTCTAATGTCTTGCAAGCATATGAATAAGTTCATAAGAGACCACATACCACGGTACGAGTAAAGAGTACTTGTCAGGAGACGAGGTTGAACAAGGTATAGAGTGATACCGAAGATCAAACCCCGGACAAGTAAAATATCGCGAGACAAAGGGAATTGGTATTATATGTGAATGGTTCATTCGATCACTGAAGTCATCGTTGAATATGTGGGAGCCATTATGGATCTCCAGATCCCGCTATTGGTTATTGGTCGGAGTGAGTACTCAACCATGTCCGCATAGTTCACGAACCGTAGGGTGACACACTTAAAGTTGGATGTAGAAATGGTAGTACTTGAATATGGAATGGAGTTCAAATATTTGTTCGGAGTCCCGGATGAGATCCCGGACATCACGAGGAGTTCCGAAATGGTCCGGAGAATAAGATTCATATATAAGATGTCATTTTATGTGAATTAAAATGTCGCGGAAGGTTCTATGGAAGGTTCTAGAAGGTTCTAGAAAAGTCCGGAAGAAACCACCAAGGAAGGTGGAGTCCACATGGGACTCCACCTCCATGGCCGGCCAACCCTAGTGGGGGAGGAGTCCCAAGTGGACTCCCCCTTAGGGGGCCGGCCACCCCCCCATATGGGAGGTGGAAACCCCACCTTTGGTGGGAGTCCTAGATGGGCTAGGTTTCCCCCTCTTATGGAAGGTTTTTGGTTCGGGTCTTATTCGAAGACTTGGACACCAACACTTGGGGATCCACCTATATAATGAGGGGCCAAGGGAGGGGGCCGGCCACCCCAAGACCACAAGCTGGCCGCCCCCCTTGAAGTGGCCGGCCACCCCCTCCCAAACCCTAGCCGCCCCCCTCTCCTCCATATCTCCCGCGTAGCTTAGCGAAGCTCCGCCGGACTTCTCCACCGCCACCGACACCACGCCGTCGTGCTGTCGGATTCAAGAGGAGCTACTACTTCCGCTGCCCGCTGGAACGGGAGGTGGACGTCGTCTTCATCAACAACCGAACGTGTGACCGAGTACGGAGGTGCTGCCCGTTCGTGGCGCCGGAACCGATCGTGATCAAGATCTTCTACGCGCTTTTGCAAGCGGCAAGTGATCGTCTACCGCAGAAACAAGAGCCTCCTCTTGTAGGCTTTGGAATCTCTTCAAGGGTGAGACTCGATACTCCCTCGTTGCTACCGTCTTCTAGATTGCATCTTGGCTTGAATTGCGTGTTCGCGGTAGGAAATTTTTTGTTTTCTATGCAACGTTATCCTTCAATCATGTAGTGGAGCATCCTATTTAGAGAGAAAAGATTAGCTCAACACAAGTTCACTCGCTCTATTCCATTTAATAATCTATCCTCGTTTTCTTTGTTTTTTATTTGATAAAAAAATTGATGTATATATATATTATTTGATATAAAATTGGTATCAATGAAATGTATTTTTTAATATGATTCTAACAATATTGATATATTGTTGTCCAATTTATTCGCTCAAAGTTCATATTGAAATGCGTGTACGCTTTATTCATAGAATGGAGCTAGGACTACTATATAAATTTGCTAGGGTACCCTCTTAATTGAGTCTTTCCTCGGGTAGAATTTCTGGGTGTTGTCAGTTTGACTACTCATTGTGGGGTGACTTAGCTGGTAGCATGCATCCACATGCAATGTCAAATACACATTTTAATGACATGACATGTTCCTAGCTCCTTACAAAAATAACACGTATTATTTACCAGATTTTCATCGAGAAGGGCTACCAATAAAGAAGGAAGAAATTTTCAACTATGCGCATGCTCAGATTTAAAATGCTATCGAGCGCAATTTGAGTATCTTAAAAAATAAGTGGCGCATGTTGAAGGGTATCCCTTCTTGCGGGTTGGTTGCACGGAAGAAAATTATCATATCTTGCATTGCACTTCACAATTTCATTAGAGACTCCCACTTATGTGACAAGCAGTTAGATCGTTTTGACTCGGATGAAAATTGCATCCCTAAGGTGCAAAGGCAAGCAATAGCGATATCAGGTGATAGTGTGCCGAATGGACAACACAGGAGAAACCTGAACTTGGCAGGTGATGACATAGCCAAAATATTGTCCAGGGCTAGAGCAACAACCTACTAACCTAGAATCATTTGCGTGACTTGTGATGGATATGTATTTTAACTAAAACTGCGTTCACATATGTTTTTCGTAAATCCATATGTTATTTATACACGTAAATAAGCAATAATACAGAATCTCGACTCCTGGGTATTTTCGACAATTCCTCAGCTCACATCTCTACTACTTATAAAGACAAGAAGTTTGTGGAAAAATTAGATCTGGATCGTTCATATGGCTCGATCAAACGGACCAGAACGCCCTGTTCTCCCCCACCCCTCCCCTGTTTTCACGGATCGTGGCCGCTCTGCAGTTGGAAGTAAATTTTCGCAGCCCCTGCATCCCCAAAATCATGGAGAATGATTGCACACCATATTTCCTCATACCTCAGCACGAACGTCCTCCATGCCGCCTGGTGCTTCATCGCCACGTAGCCCTGCGCTGCCCACCGCGTTGGACTGCTCAGCATCGGCACAACAGTGCCCCCTGCACGGCTGCACCAACGCATGATCCAATGCTGACCCCTGTCCTCGCTCGCCGCCGCCGCTACCGAAGGCGGAGCTGCGGCTTCCCCGACGTGATACGATGCTGAGGCGCCCGGAGGACCTCCGCAACAATCCTCCTGCTTGCCGGTGGTCAAGTCGCACTCCCTCCTCGCCTACTGCTGCTGCCGGTACCGCTACTGTCCTACTTTCCTCTTGATCCGCCGCTTACCTCCTCACCGCCGCTAATGGGAGCACCGCCAAGCAGTCTGAGTTTTCTGCATCATCACTTCCATCAAGGTATTCACTTCCTCCGCTTTGACTCAATTTCGTATCATGAACAATGTTATACTCCTCTGTCTTCATCAATCTCTGGGTACTGCAGTCTAGGTGTTTGCGTTAATGCCTCAAAGAACTTATTCTTTTTAAGACTGGACAATAATCTCAACAGATGGAGTGTGTATTCATGATTTGGAGACATTGGTCTTGTCTTCCAAAGGTATAAAATTCTATGGTATTCAAATAAATCATTCTTGCAAAAATACCACCATGATCTAACACTACGGCTAAATTTTGTATTTCACGTAAAGTATGTGTCTCTATTCTGCTAGCGTTGTGAAAATGAGCAAGTACCTGGTTTTTAACAAATTTCAGAAAATGCTTATCTGTGGTTCATGTATGTCACAACTCCAATAATCAATGACAGTACTGATAACTACATTTTACCTTCTTTCAAATGCTTATCTGTTTTGTTTTTTTTATTTGTCCAACCTAAGGCGCAGCACTTCTGCACCATCGGCTGTACTGCTGCTGGTGGTGTTTTGTTGGCTATATATTCTCTGTCATGGTGTAAATCTTACTTTACATATAGTAGTAATAGTAACATGTGCATGTTACTACTCTATGTTACTTTCCGCTATGAGTAGTCTTATCAAGCACATGTGATTCTCGATTGAGTCCATGACCATTTTATTTTTTCGCAAGATTTCATGTCAATTTCGGATGAATTTTGTATGAATTATAAATACTGAAATCCCAATTTTTTCTAAAATTACCAAAACCGAAGTGTATCTCTTTACGAAATATTTTCCTTGCTCCTAAGAGCATACGAGCCACGGCCCCAAACCGGCGTTGCGGGAGCGCTGAACAAAATCCATTGCCGATGCCACCTTCTACACCGACAGCCAACTAGTCGACTTTGGTTTATGTGTTGACGGATCCCCATATATCGGTAGGTGAGGCGTCCCATCATCGTTGCGGCTTCCTCATGCGGCGATGCTAAAGTGTGCGACCGCCTCATCGTGTATCTTCGACGTTTAAATAGGCTCTAGTGTGCCCCCTCTCGCTCACATTACCACAGTCGCCGCTTTCTCTCTTGCCCACTCGAAGCACCGAACCAAATGCTAGTGAGACTTTTTTCGAAATGGGGATTTGCCCCGGCTTCTGCATCATGATGATGCACACGGCCATAATGCTAGTGAGACTGACAACATCTCAAGGCAATAATGGAAGCCGCTGCTGCGATGGCGTGACGACAAACGGCTTCAGCTCGCAATTTGATGGTTGATGAGGTGTGGGTGCTCTACCACCGAGAGAAGGGGATGGCGTACACGAAGCACGCCGCCCTCTCTGGGATGCCAACAACGTGGAGCACTGGTAGTATTTCTTCCGCCTGCCACGAGGTAGTTAGGTGCCCCGAAAAAGCAGAACCATGAGGGACGCGAATGCTGGTGGGGTGTGCCCGGGCGCACCCTGGATGTTGTCATTTCCCACATCCATAGCGGGGAAGAACATCTGGTATAAAGTCGGCGATACTGATCATGCCATCTAGATAGAACTACATCTTGCGATGGTGTTTTGACCTATTTTAAACTTTGTTTTGCTAATCATCAATGAACTGAAGATTTCTCAAATCTCTATCGAACCTATCCATGTAAAAATTTACTCTAAAAGCAGCCAATACACGGTTACACTATGTTAGAATATTTTTATCACTTCTTTGATACATTTTTAGACACATATGAGCAAAGTTGTTAAGTTAAATAAGTTCCCCGTCAGGATTTGGCCACTCCATTTAAATTTCCCACACTCCCGTTCATGAGAGATAAACAAACTAGTATATAGGTGTTTTTCTCTATGAACCCTAATGAGATCTAAATTGTCTAACAAGGCAGATTGTTTGTATAAAGGAATAAAATAAATAAGCTATTATAAGAAATTTTAAGCAAAGGGGGAAAAATTATTAGATGGTTGTATGTTTTTGCGCTGCCAAATCTTCATTTAATTGAAAAATACTCCATCTATTTTTATATGTAAGGCCATGACGTATTTCAAGGTAGAACTTTAACTAATAATTTAACCAACATAATATAAATTTTATGTCAAAAAAGTATACTATTGGATCGATATTTGAAAGATATTTTCAAAAATATATTTCTGGTGTTATATAACTTATTTTCTATTGATCAAATTATTAGTTAAAGTTTTGGCACATAACAGTTAGTGGTTTTATATATAAAAACAGAGCGAATACTACTTTAAAATCCAATACTCCCTTCCTTCACATAAACATGCAAATTTAAATAAAGTTGAGACATTCTTTTACGGACGATGGAAATAGTATTGTTCAAACTATACAATCGGATCTGCTGATTGAAGGGTTAATATTTTCCAGCCGTACCGTAAAAAGGCTCATTTTCTAAATTCTTGCCATGCATACGAGCGCGACCCATAATTTGCTAGCTGTTCCGATTCCAATTCCAGAAATAACGTTGTGCCGTGATCGCATCCACACGGTGGCCAGTTGCTTCGAATCCCGTGTAACGAATTAATGTCACGGCAATCCAAGGGTCGCCCTCCTCATTAGCTTGAAACGACGGCCTGACCCTTTATAAGCACACCTTCTCGTCGTCCTCGTATCACCTCCGCGCAGACCCTAGAGAGCAGCGCATCAGAACAATCGACAGCCAAGCAACACGCACAGAGAGATATCGACTGCCAAAGCCGCATCACATAGTTGAAGCCATGTCGTCAAAGAAGGACTCGAAGGCGGCGGTGGCGCCTCTGTTCATCACGCTCAAGGTGGTGGACCAGGAGCAAAACCGACTCCGGCACACCATGAGGAGGACCGACAAGCTCCAGGTACTCATGGATGTGTGGTACCGCCAGGCGCGGCCCGACGTGCAGTATGGCACTGGCACCTTCTGGCTCGAAGAAATCTGCGTGGCCGGCAGGCGCACACCGGCGGAGCTGAAGATGCAGGACGGGGACCTGATAGATTTCTTCGAGCAGCAGCTCGGGGGTGGTTTAGCTGCCTGATGGTGATCGATGTCCGTGAAGACTACATCGAACTGGCAACTGGTTGCCAATTGCCTCTGATGAGTATCCGCGTCAGCGAACTTTTTATGCTTCGCCTACCTTTTTTTGTTTGGATGCAATTCCTTGATGTCGTTAGCAGCTATAAAAAGTCCTGGATTCGAATGTTTCCATTTTTTTTATCAACTATTTATCCAACTTGTTTCTCCTTGCATGTTGCTCAGTTGATTTGTTTTTCAAATAGAAATATTTATCCTGCTAGCAATATGATTTGATCCCAAGGATGAGATGCCGTTCTCAATGGAGATGTGGAAGGCTAACTTGATGAGGATGGTCGGACTGAAGCGTCATCATCTTTGCCTGTGATTTCCTCAAAAAACAAAAGGCAAAAACTTTGCCTGTGATCGATTCCGCGCGATCTAATCATCTAACACAGTGAGGGCTTGTATTATTAGCGACAATAGGTTTTAGGTTGAACGACTTACCCTTCTGGTCATTTGCTTCGTGTTTATATAGGATGAAAGCCCATCAAGGCATTGTACAGGGAGGGGGCAGTCCAATAGGTATTGGAGTACTATTCCATATACGGTATAGACAAAACTAAACAGAAACTATTACAAACTATGTTTAACAGCCTTACTTAATATCAACCGTCAGAAAGGTTAAGATTACGTTTAAATTCATCTAGCTCCTTCACTGGCAAGGCTTTTGTAAACCCATTTCCTACTTTATCTTTACTGGAGATGAACTTGATGTCAAGCAGTCTGTCAGCAACTCATTCTCTCACAAAATGAAAGTCAATCTCTATGTGCTTTGTTCTAGCATTAAACACAGGATTAGCAGACAGGAAGGTGGCACATATGTTGTCACACCATAAGCAAGGTCTAACTGTGAGAACTACATCAAGTTCTCTAAGAAGAGTTTCAACTCATATTAATTCAGTTGTAGCATTTGCTAATGCATTGTACTCAACTTCAGTACTTGACCTAGAAACTGCGGCCTGTTTTCGAGCACTCCAAGAGATCAAATTAGGTCCAAAGAACACATCAAAACCACCTATTGACCTTCTATCATCAAGGCAACCTGCTCAATCTGCATCTAAAAAAGCACTGAGCAAACTAGAAGCAGACTTCGGGAATGTGAGACCTACTTTCAAAGTTCCTTGAATATATCTTAAAATTCTCTTCACAGTTGTCCAATGTGTTGTTGTAGAGCATGAATATATTGACAAACTTTATTAACTGAATAGGATAAATCAGGCCTAGTCAATGTGAGATACTGAAGAACACCAACTATACTTCTATATGGAGTGACATCATTAGATCCAAGAGGATTACCATCTGTCAAAGACAATTTTGCAGTAGATGACATTGGTGTAGGACAAGTTGTACACTGTGTCATGCTGACTTTTGCAAGAAGCTCAGTAGCATATTTCTCCTGTAAGCAGTAGTCCGCCATTAATCTTTTTAACTTCAATGCCCAAAAAGAAATGTAAGTTACCCAAATCCTTCAGAGCAAAATTACTATTGAGATCTTGAAGAAGCGTAGCAATTACTCCTTGGCAAGAACTGGTAACTATAATATCATCAACATAGATAAGATAAGAACATGGATAGTAATGTCTTTCTTGTTGTATAGGAAAAGTGAAGTATCAGCTTTGGAAGGATAAAAACCAAGGGACTGTAATATGGCACTTAAACTTGAGTACCATGCACGAGGAGCTTGTTTCAGTCCATAGAGAGCTTTATCAAGCTTGCAAATGTGATGAGGATTTTTATGATCCTCAAATCCTGGGGGATGTCTCATGTAGACATCCTCTTCCAGAACACCATGTAAAAACGCGATCTTGTCATCAAGCTGCTTTAAACTCCGGCCTCTAGAGACAGCAACTGCCAGAACAAGTCTAATGGTACTTGTCTTGACAACAGGGCTGAAGGTATCCTCATAATCAATACCATAACGTTGTTTGAAGCCTTTAGCAACAAGACGAGCTTTGTATCTATCAATTGTCCCATCAGCATGTTTCTTGATACGGTAGACCCATTTGCAATCAATAATATTCTTACTTGGGTTTGAGGGAACTAAGTGCCAAGTTCTGTTATGCATGAGTGCATTATATTCCTCAGACATAGCCTCAAGTGTCTGTGGTTCTCTCGTAGCTGCAAACATCCCATATCTGATAGTATCGTCCGTGTACTGCTTGGGCTGGCGGATGCCCTGTTGAAGACGCGTGCGAGGACGCAAAGAAGTTGTCGGAGGTGGATTACTGGTTGCAGCAGGATTTGGCATAGCTTGTGTGTGCACAGAAGATCCTGAAGAAATAGCAGAATCAGAGAAATCATTGGGGTCATCATTAGCAGCAGAAAAGCTACCACTTGTCGCATCTGGGCTGGCAGGCACAGAAGCTGTCGGGCTGTGATGCGTGTAGTTGACACGTCCGTTGGGAACCCCAAGAGGAAGGTGTGATGCGCACAGCGGCAAGTTTCCCTCAGTAAGAAACCAAGGTTTAATCGAACCAGTAGGAGTCAAGAAGCACGTTGAAGGTTGATGGCGGCGGGATGTAGTGCGGCGCAACACCAGAGATTCCGGCGCCAACGTGGAACCTGCACAACACAACCAAAGTACTTTGCCCCAACGAAACAGTGAGGTTGTCAATCTCACCGGCTTGCTGTAACAAAGGATTAGATGTATAGTGTGGATGATGATTGTTTGCAGAAAACAGTAGAACAGTATTGCAGTAGATTGTATTTCAGTATAGAGAATTGGACCGGGATCCACAGTTCACTAGAGGTGTCTCTCCCATAAGATAAACAGCATGTTGGGTGAACAAATTACAGTTGGGAAATTGACAAATAAAGAGGGCATGACCATGCACATACATATTATGATGAGTATAGTGAGATTTAATTGGGCATTACGACAAAGTACATAGACCGCTATCCAGCATGCATCTATGCCTAAAAAGTCCACCTTCAGGTTATCATCCGAACCCCCTCCAGTATTAAGTTGCTAACAACAGACAATTGCATTAAGTATTGCGCGTAATGTAATCAATAACTACATCCTCGAACATAGCACCAATGTTTTATCCCTAGTGGCAACAGCACATCCATAATCTTAGAGGTTTCTGTCACTCCCCCAGATTCACGGAGACATGAACCCACTATCGAGCATAAATACTCCCTCTTGGAGTTACAAGCATCTACTTGGCCAGAGCATCTACTAGTAACAGAGAGCATGCAAGATCATAAACAACACATAGACATAAATTGATAATCAACATAACATAGTATTCTCTATTCATCGGATCCCAACAAACGCAACATATAGAATTACAGATAGATGATCTTGATCATGTTCGGCAGCTCACAAGACCCGACAATTAAGCACAATGAGGAGAAGACAACCATCTAGCTACTGCTATGGACCCATAGTCCAGGGGTGAACTACTCACTCATCACTCCGGAGGCGACCATGGCGGCGTAGAGTCTTCCGGGAGATGAATCCCCTCTCCGGTAGGGTGCCGGAGGCGATCTCCTGAATCCCCCGAGATGGGATTGGCGGCGGCGGCGTCTCTGGAAGGTTTTCCGTATCGTGGCTCTCGGTACTAGGGGTTTCGCGATGGAGGCTTTAAGTAGGCGGAAGGGCAGGTCAGGGGGCCACACGAGGGGCCCACACTATAGGCCGGCGCGGCCAGGGCCTGGGCCGCGCCGCCCTAGGGTGTGGCCACCTCGTGGCCCCACTTCGTCTCCTCTTCGGTCTTCTGGAAGCTTCGTGGCAAAATAGGACCCTGGGCGTTGATTTCGTCTAATTCCGAGAATATTTCGTTACTAGGATTTCTGAAACCAAAAACAGCAGAAACAAAGAATCGGCTCTTCGGCATCTTGTTAATAGTTTAGTTCCAGAAAATGCACGAATATGACATAAAGTGTGCATAAAACATGTAGATATCATCAATAATGTGGCATGGAACAGAAGAAATTATCGATACGTCGGAGACGTATCAGCATCCCCAAGCTTAGTTCTGCTCGTCCCGAGCAGGTAAAACGATAACAAAGATAATTTCTGGAGTGACATGCCATCATAACCATGATCATACTATTTGTAAAGCATATGTAGTGAATGCAGCGATCAAAACAATGTAAATGACATGAGTAAACAAGTGAATCATATAGCAAAGACTTTTCATGAATAGTACTTCAAGACAAGCATCAATAAGTCTTGCATAAGAGTTAACTCATAAAGCAATAATTCAAAGTAAAGGTATTGAAGCAACACAAAGGAAGATTAAGTTTCAGCGGTTGCTTTCAACTTATAACATGTATATCTCATGGATAATCGTCAACATAGAGTAATATAATAAGTGCAATATGCAAGTATGTAGGAATCAATGCACAGTTCACACAAGTGTTTGCTTCTTGAGGTGGAGAGAAATAGGTGAACTGACTCAACATAAAAGTAAAAGAATGGTCCTTCAAAGAGGAAAGCATCGATTGCTATATTTGTGCTAGAGCTTTGATTTTGAAAATAAGAAACAATTTTGTCAACGGTAGTAATAAAGCATATGTATCATGTAAATTATATCTTACAAGTTGCAAGCCTCATGCATAGTATACTAATAGTGCCCGCACCTTGTCCTAATTAGCTTGGACTACCGAATCATTGCTATGCACATGTTTTAACCAAGTGTCACAAAGGGGTACCTCCATGCCGCCTGTACAAAGGTCTAAGGAGAAAGCTCGCATTTTGGATTTCTCGCTTTTGATTATTCTCAACTTAGACATCCATACCGGGACAACATGGACAACAGATAATGGACACCTCTTTAATGCATAAGCATGTGGCAACAATTATTATTCCCATATGAGATTGAGGATATATGTCCAAAACTGAAACTTCCACCATGAATCATGGCTTTAGTTAGCGGCCCAATGTTCTTCTCTAACAATATGCATGCTTAACCATAAGGTGGTAGATCTCTCTTACTTCAGACAAGACGGACATGCATAGCAACTCACATGATATTCAACAAAGAATAGTTGATGGCATCCCCAGAAACATGGTTATCGCACAACTAGCAACTTAATAAGAGATAAAATGCATAAGTACATATTCAATACCACAATAGTTTTTAAGCTATTTGTCCCATGAGCTATATATTGCAAAGGTGAATGATGGAATTTTAAAGGTAGCACTCAAGCAATTTACTTTGGAATGGCGGAGAAATACCATGTAGTAGGTGTTATCACCAGATTTTGGCCAAATCAGGAAGTGGGCCGTAAAGGAGATGGGCTTGAAAGATTACATGTGGAGGATCTCTGAAACGGCCTTGCACGAAGAGTTTGGGCTAGATTGCCCGTGTATCTTTAATTATAGTAGATTGTATCGTAGATTAAAAGTTAGAGTTTGTCTCGTGCACGGTGGGATTATTCCCTCGTTAGAAAGTCCCTTGGACTATAAATATGTATCTAGGGTTTATGGAATAAACAACAACTCACGTTCAACCAAACAAACCAATCTCGGCGCATCGCCAACTCCTTCGTCTCGAGGGTTTCTATCCAGTAAGCGACATGCTGCCTAGATCGCATCTTGCGATCTAGGCAGCACAAGCTCCACGTTGTTCATGCGTTGCTCGTACTGAAGCCTTGTTGATGGCGAGCAACGTAGTTATCATAGATGTGTTAGGGTTAGCATTGTTCTTCGTATAACATGCTTACGTAGTGCAACCCTTGCATGTCTAGCCGCCCTCACACCTATCTCAGGTGTGGGGGCGGCACCCCGCTTGATCATTATTTAGTAGATCTGATCCGTTACGATTGCTCCTTGTTCTACAAGGATTAGTTTAATATCTGCAATAGTTAGGCCTTACAAAGGGGGGAGGATCCAGCGGCACGTAGGGTGGCGTTCGCAAGTCCTAAACAGGATGTTCCGGGGATCAACTTCGTGTTGGTTTTTAGGCCCTGTTTAGGATCGGCTTACGAGCACCGTGCGTGGCCGCGAGGCCCAACCTGGAGTAGGATGATCCGATTATGCGGTGAAAACCCTAAATCGTCGTAGATCTCATTAGCTTTATCTTGATCAAGCAGGACCACCATATATTCGTGCACCCCGTACGAATCATGGGTGGATCGGCTCCTTGAGCCAATTCACAGGATAACCTGAGAGCCGATCGAGGCTCGTATTTAATGTTTACGTGTATGCCATGCAGGAAACTAAGCGAGGCATCTCCATCACCTTCCTGGCCAGGTATAGGTCAGGTGGCACGCCCTTGCACCCAGCATCGGACGTGTGACCAGAAGTGCTTTGCGGGCCGTCGCTCGGAGGGGTCTCAGCCAGCCGCAGCTCTAGGCTCTTCCCGGCTCTACGGTGTTGACCCGTCGCTGCCCGTCGGTGGGTTTCTGACGTCAACACATTCTGGCACGCCCGGTGGGACAATCGTCTACATCAACCACATCGCCATCTACATCCGAGATGGCGGACGGCACGCCAGTCACCTACGAGGAGCTGCCTGACGAACTCAAGAAGAGATATGACGAGATCAAGGCCACCCTCGAAGCCGACCTCATCGGCTCTTTTCAGAGAACCCGTTCCCATGGCATCAGATGGAAGGGATTCTCACCGTAAGGTGCACTCGATGGGATAGACCTCTGCCCCGTCGGAGGAACGCACTAGGGGCTGCGGCGGAGATCAACTACTTGGTGGCTCATTCGCTACACCGCCACTCGAGAACCTGGTCAACACGTTGGAGCGTGTCGCTCTTCGCGTGATCCAGGAGATCATGAGGCACCAGTACTCGCCGTCAGGACCAGCTCTCGGGACACATCAAGGAGAGTTGCCACTCCAGTCCCGTCCACCGCTGCCATATGCGTTGGCAGCACCAGAAGTGCCGGCTACACCGGCATTCATTGTCTACAAGATCGGTGGTGACCCTAGTGACTACCAGTTCTTGACCGAGGCACCTAAGGAGGTCCCTCACGGATACGCGTGCACGTATGTGCCGGATTGTGGCAACTGGGCACTCACAAACCAGGCCACAACATCAGGGACCTCTAGGAATACAGGAGGAACGTCAGCAACAGAGCTTGAGAAGCAGACGTGGCTAGCTAAGTACGCCACCCCGACGAACCTCCAGAGCTCAGCTCCTGCAGTTGGCTCAGAGCTGGAAAAGCAAACATGGCTGGCTAAGTACGCCACCCCGGCGAATCTTCGTAGTTCAACTCCTACAGCCAGCACGACGGATCAGATCGGTACTATCTTGAGAGACCAGTTCGGCATGGTGCCGAAAAGGAGGGCAATCGGCTATTCCAAGTCGTACCCGACGAGTACGAGATGATCCCGCTGCCACCTAAGTATCGGCTCCTGATTTCTCCAAATTCGGTGGATCGGATGGCTCCAGCTCCATCGAGCACGTCGGCCGATATTTGGCACAACTCGGACCGGCGTCAGTGTCGGATCAGCTACGCGTGAGGCTCTTCTCACAGTCCCTCACGGGATCGGCTTTTGGATGGTATACCTCTTTGCCATCAAACTCCATCCAGACTTGGAAGCGATTGGAAGAGCGATTCCATATGCGGTACCATTCGGAAGGCTTCCGAGTGCTGGCATTGCCGATCTAGCACAACTACGTCGAAGCGCGGAGAAACCGTGACGGAATACATCCGGCGCTTCAGAATCTTAGGAACCGATGTTATTCGGTTCGTATAACCGAAAAAGAAGCGATCGAGTTGGCGTAGCGAGGCCTTGCAACACGGCTCAAGGACATGGCCTCCCAAGCAGATTATCCCTCATTGGCGCACATGGTTCGTAAACTATCGGCATATGAACAGCGCCACCCGGACCTGTACCAAGACAAGTTCAAGCGTGCGATAGTCCTGGTCGATGCGAGGAAGACGAAGTTCTGCGGGAGACCAAGAGGTAGCGATGGCTGAATGGACTCGAGGGAGGAACCCCGGTGCCCTGCAAATGGGTAAAGCCACCGAGCCCACCCAGGGGATTTGATTTTGACGTGACCAAGACTGAACAAATCTTCGACCTCCTGCTCAAGGAGAAACAGTTGACGATTCCTGAAGGTCTCAAATTCCCCACGGTGCAAGAGCTGAACGGAAAGCCATACTGCAAATGGCACAACTCGCTTTCCCATGCCACCAACGACTGCAGGGTATGGCGTCAGCACATCCAAGCGGCGATAGAAAAAGGGCGTCTGATTTTCAACCAGTACGCCATGAAGGTCGACACCCAGCCTTTTCCCGCCGTTAACATGGTGGAGTGCACGTACCCTGAAGGTTGCCAGCCAGGATCCTCGTTCAGCATCAACATGGTAGGACCTGGGAACCACTCTGGCAAAGATGGAGACGAGGGCAGCTGCTCTCGTAGCAAGGACACAGAGGAGGCCGCTCCACGCGATTGGCTCCGTCATGATGGCAAACGCTACGTCACAGAGGGAGAGGTGAAGAACATAAGATATCAGCGACCCCTCTCTGATCACCTCCTCAACAAATATGTGAGTCAGTATGACCAACGCCGACGGTCCAGCTATGATGATGAAGGAGATCGTCTGGCTAGAGAAGCCAGAAGACATCGTCGGCATGATCGCGATGAGGAGGAGCACGAGCGCCGTGCCACGGACCAATCAAGGGAGCAAGATGACAACGCGAGACACTGGGACTGCCCCTTCTTCAGACACTGCTGGGATTCAGGAATGAGCCGATTGCCCACAATCGGCAATTGCCCAGAATGCAACCAGAAGAAGAAGGAGGCAGCCAACGTGTCTGTATTCAAGCGCTTAGGGCCTCTCCCGCCACAAAGCAAACGCGCTGAGTCCCCTCGGTGGGCAGATCTCGAGGATTCCGAAGACGAGGGACAAGAAGAAGAAGAAGACAGGTACCACCGTCCAAGGTGGTGCCCTGACGGACTCAGCCGTTCACAAAAGCGCAGGGTTCAACGATTGCGCGGCCTGGAGGAAGCCGAAAGGTTATACCTGCATACGCTAAGGAAGGCACGGCCTGATCTGGCTGCAAAAGTTCAGCGAACCCTGGATAAAGAGGGTCGTCCACGGAGAATGGAGTGGCGTCCCAAGCAAAAGAAAGCCGATGATGAAACATCGGCTGGCACAAACGTGGTGCTCGTCCTTCCGACGGAGCTTAGTGCTCCACGATTATACGATGCACTCAAGGTGGACGACGGCAAGCGCATAAAGTCAGAGGTTGGGTTGGTTTTATCCAGCCTGACCGAATAGCAAGAACACACCAATGAGCAAACAAGGCGAGGCTGATCCTTGTGATCGGCCCCAAAAATTATGAAGGGACATTACAGAACCTTCAGTCAGCGCTCCAATGGATATGGAGGCCGATTCCAGCAATCGGCCAAAATTATCTTCACCGCATATTCAGCACATGTTTTGCTTGTGTTCAGCAACGATCCACTGGGCAGCGGCCACGTCGGCAGATGAAAGTCAGCATGAATCCTTACGGAGCCGACGTGCAAGTGCAGTGCCCTGACTAACCATAGAAGCCGATATCTGCAATCATTTGGCAGATTCGGCTCGGGGCATACTGATCAGATGAACATGTGCAGATAAATGTGTGTAAACATGCGTGCAGTGAAACATTGGGGGCCGATTAAGAAAAATCGGCCAAATAAAAAAAAATTCGCAAGAAGCGAAGCCGATGCGCAGCCATCGACTTTAGTACAGTTACACAAGACCAAGACCTACTGGCTATGTGCTCAAGGTTTACATCAACGTCGACGTTCAGTAGAAGAAAGCTGATCAGCGACCGGTGCATCCTTGCCGGGCTCGGGGGGCAGCTCGCCTTAAAAATTCTCTGGAGAGCCGATTTTGATAGAATCGGCTGATTCTGCATTACGATTCGGAGGCCGATGGTGGCACATGTGGTGGGGTCAGTCCGGTTCTCGCCTTGATGAAGGCTCGGGGGGCAACGGACTGCATGGATATTTGGTTCTTAAGAAACCGATTGGAGTTGCATCGACTGATCCTGCATCGTGATCCTCTCTGGAAGCAGTTCCGGTCGCGAAAGAAGATTGCTGAAGCTATGAAGAGGAATCAGGAAAGGAGGCCGTCGGCTTTTACAGATTTTGGACTGTCCTGTCGCTGCAAAGGGATTGGATTCTCAAAATAGCCGATGAGCAGTCATCGGCTAAGGGATTGCGAAGAATTGGGGTCAGATATCGAATCGCAGCCTGAAATTGAGAAGTGCTTGACCGACGGGCTAATCGACATGAGAGTCCGGCTTCACGGGCGTCCAAAAGAAAAGAAATCCGATACGTTGCTATCGGTCTTGGCGAGACAGGCGGAAGGAATGAAATTGGATTGATTGAAAGAACAATTTCATTAATTCAAAGGAGCGGCTTTACAAGAAAGAGCCGATGGCTCTCAAAAGGGGGATCTGGTGCCTAGTGCACTGCTACTACTAGTCCTATTCTACTAGTCGTCGCTGTCCTCGTCATCACCGCCGTCGATGTCGTCGGCGCTGCTCCCAGGGAGCTCCTCGTCGCTGCTACCCCAGCCCGTGGCCGGAGCCTCTTCCTCCTCGTCATCATCATCATCCTCGCTGTCCGCCCAGGAGCGGAAGCGCTTGGTTGGCGGGTACCCGGCGAAAGAGGAAGATTCATCTTCCTCCTCCTCTTCTCCTTCTTCGTCGTCATCTTCGTCCTCGCTGTCCGCCCACATGCGGGAGCGCTTCTTCGGCGGGAGCTTGGCGGAGGGGGAGGCCTTGGCCTTCGCTACTTCTCCTTCTTTCTTCTCATTGGCGGAGGAAAGGGGGTTCACCTCGGAGTGAAGGCTGTCCTCGTTCTTCTTCTTCGGCGAGGATTGGGGGAAGAGGCTTGAGAAGGAAGAGGAAGAGGAAGACATGGCTGAGGGAGAAGAGGGTTTTTTGGATGCCGATGGCTGGAACAGAGGAAGGGGATGAAAAGAGCTAATCAATCGGCACAGTTAAATAATGAGAAGCCTGGTGGAAATTTAATGCCATTATAGTTTCCAAGGAGATGACGCTGTGGCTATCGAATTTTGCGAGAAGCTGAGAAGACAGGGCATAATGATAACGGATACTGCAACAGCTACGCTCTGCCACGACATGACCCTTCGGAGGAAAAAAAGCAGTGGTTTTGGAATTATCATTGCCAAAACCAGGGGGGCATGTGTTATCACCAGATTTTGGCCAAATCAGGAAGTGGGCCGTAAAGGAGATGGGCTTGAAAGATTACATGTGGAGGATCTCTGAAACGGCCTTGCACGAAGAGTTTGGGCTAGATTGCCCGTGTATCTTTAATTATAGTAGATTGTATCGTAGATTAAAAGTTAGAGTTTGTCTCGTGCACGGTGGGATTATTCCCTCGTTAGAAAGTCCCTTGGACTATAAATATGTATCTAGGGTTTATGGAATAAACAACAACTCACGTTCAACCAAACAAACCAATCTCGGCGCATCGCCAACTCCTTCGTCTCGAGGGTTTCTATCCAGTAAGCGACATGCTGCCTAGATCGCATCTTGCGATCTAGGCAGCACAAGCTCCACGTTGTTCATGCGTTGCTCGTACTGAAGCCTTGTTGATGGCGAGCAACGTAGTTATCATAGATGTGTTAGGGTTAGCATTGTTCTTCGTATAACATGCTTACGTAGTGCAACCCTTGCATGTCTAGCCGCCCTCACACCTATCTCAGGTGTGGGGGCGGCACCCCGCTTGATCATTATTTAGTAGATCTGATCCGTTACGATTGCTCCTTGTTCTACAAGGATTAGTTTAATATCTGCAATAGTTAGGCCTTACAAAGGGGGGGAGGATCCAGCGGCACGTAGGGTGGCGTTCGCAAGTCCTAAACAGGATGTTCCGGGGATCAACTTCGTGTTGGTTTTTAGGCCCTGTTTAGGATCGGCTTACGAGCACCGTGCGTGGCCGCGAGGCCCAACCTGGAGTAGGATGATCCGATTATGCGGTGAAAACCCTAAATCGTCGTAGATCTCATTAGCTTTATCTTGATCAAGCAGGACCACCATATATTCGTGCACCCCGTACGAATCATGGGTGGATCGGCTCCTTGAGCCGATTCACAGGATAACCTGAGAGCCGATCGAGGCTCGTATTTAATGTTTACGTGTATGCCATGCAGGAAACTAAGCGAGGCATCTCCATCACCTTCCTGGCCAGGTATAGGTCAGGTGGCACGCCCTTGCACCCAGCATCGGACGTGTGACCAGAAGTGCTTTGCGGGCCGTCGCTCGGAGGGGTCTCAGCCAGCCGCAGCTCTAGGCTCTTCCCGGCTCTACGGTGTTGACCCGTCGCTGCCCGTCGGTGGGTTTCTGACGTCAACAGTAGGTAGGTATGGTGGACACAAATGGCATAGTGGTTGGCTCAAGGATATTGGATGCATGAGAGGTATTCCCTCTCGATACAAGGTTTAGGCTAGCAAGGTTATTTGAAACAAACACAAGGATGAACCGGTGCAGCAAAACTCACATAAAAGACATATTGTAAACATTATAAGACTCTACACCGTCTTCCTTGTTGTTCAAACTCAATACTAGAAATTATCTAGACCTTAGAGAAACCAAATATGCAAACCAAATTTTAGCATGCTCTATGTATTTCTTCATTAATGGGTCCAAAGCATATGATGCAAGAGCTTAAACATGAGCACAACAATTGCCAAGTATCACATTATCCAAGACATTTTAGCAACTTACTACATGTATCATTTTCCGATTCCAACCATATAACAATTTAACGAAGAAGAAACTTCGCCATGAATACTATGAGTAAAACCTATGGACATACTTGTCCATATGCAACAGCGGAGCGTGTCTCTCTCCCACAAAGTGAATGCTAGGATCCATTTTATTCAAACAAAACAAAAACAAAAACAAACCGACGCTCCAAGAAAAGCACATAAGATGTGATGGAATAAAAATATAGTTTCAGGGGAGGAACCTGATAATGTTGTCGATGAAGAAGGGGATGCCTTGGGCATCCCCAAGCTTAGACGCTTGAGTCTTCTTGATATATGCAGGGGTGAACCACCGGGGCATCCCCAAGCTTAGAGCTTTCACTCTCCTTGATCATATTGCATCATACTCCTCTCTTGATCCTTGAAAACTTCCTCCACACCAAACTTAGAACAACTCATTAGAGGGTTAGTGCACAATCAAAATATACATAGAACAACTCATTAGAGGGTTAGTGCACAATCAAAATATACATGTTCAGAGGTGACACAATCATTCTTAACACTTCTGGACATTGCATAAAGCTACTGGACATTAATGGATCAAAGAAATTCGTCCAACATAGCAAAAGAGGCAATGCGAAATAAAAGGCAGAATCTGTCAAAACAGAATAGTTCGTATTGACGAATTTTATCGAGGCACCAGACTTGCTCAAATGAAAATGCTCACATTTAATGAAAGTTGCGTACATATCTGAGGATCACTCACGTAAATTGGCATAATTTTCTGAGTTACCTACAGAGAAAACAGCCCAGATTCGTGACAGCAAAGAAATCTGTTTCTGCGCAGTAATCCAAATCTAGTATGAACTTTACTATCAACGACTTTACTAGGCACAACAAAACACTAAACTAAGATAAGGTGAGGTTGCTACAGTAGTAAACAACTTCCAAGACACAAAATAAAAACAAAATACTGTAGTAAAAACATGGGTTGTCTCCCATAAGCGCTTTTCTTTAACGCCTTTCAGCTAGGCGCAGAAAGTGTGTATCAAGTATTATCAAGAGACGAAGTGTCAACATCATAATTTGTTCTAATAATAGAATCAAAAGGTAACTTCATTCTCTTTCTAGGGAAGTGTTCCATACCTTTCTTGAGAGGAAATTGATATTTTATATTACCTTCCTTCATATCAATGATAGCACCAATAGTTCAAAGAAAAGGTCTTCCCAATATAATGGGGCAAGATGCATTGCATTCAATATCCAAGACAACAAAATCAACGGGGACAAGGTTATTGTTAACGGTAATGTGAACATTATCAACTTTCCCCAAAGGTTTCTTTGTAGAATGACCAGCAAGATTAACATCCAAATAACAATTTTTCAGCGGTGGCAAGTCAAGCATATTATAGATTTTCTTAGGCATAACAGAAATACTTGCACCAAGATCACATAAAGCATTACAATCAAAATCTTTAACCTTCATCTTAATGATGGGCTCCCAACCATCCTCTAGCTTTCTAGGAATAGAGGCTTCGCGCTCTAGTTTCTCTTCTCTATCTTTTATGAGAGCATTTGTAATATGTTGCGTGAAAGCCAAATTTATAGCACTAGCATTAGGACTTTTAGCAAGTTTTTGCAAGAACTTTATAACTTCAGAGATGTGGCAATCATCAAAATTCAAACCATTATAATCTAAATCAATGGGATCATCATCCCCAATGTTGGAAAAAATTTCAGCAGCTTTATCACAGGCAGTTTCAGCAGTTTTAGCAGTTTCAGGCAGTTTCTCGCGCTTTGCATTAGAAGTGGAAACATTGCTAACACCAATTCTTTTATTAGTAATAGTAGGAGGTGCAGCAACATGTGAAGAATCAACATTACTTGTGGTGGTAATAGTCCAAACTTTAGCTACATTCTTCTCTTTAGCTAGTTTTTCATTTTCTTCTCTATCCCACCTAGCACGCAATTCGGCCATCAATTTTATATTCTCATTAATTCTAACTTGGATGGCATTTGCTGTAGTAGTAATTTTGTTATCTAAATCCTCAGGTTTAGCAGCCATTTTATTAATTAAAGAAGATTGTGATGCAGACATGTATGAGATTCGGTTTTCAGCATTAGCAAGTTTAGTTTGCAACCCCGAGATCTCCCTATTCAGATTTTCAAGTTGATTCCCGATATTCTTCAACAAGGTAGATTGCTCATTCATAGTTTTAGTAAACAATTTATTTTGCTCATATTGTGATTGCATAAAGCTCTTGGTGGATCTTTCAATTTCTAGCATCTTTTCTTCATTAGGTGAAACATATCTACCATAAGAGTTACCATTAGCAGGATATGGCCTAGAATCATTGTAATTGTTATTTTTAATGAAATTCACATCAACATATTCTTTTTGAGCAACCAATGACGCTAACGGAACATTATTAGAATTAACATTAGTCCTATCATTCACAAGCATAGACATAATAGCATCAATCTTATCATTCAAGGAAGAGGTTTCTTCGACAAAATTTACCTTCTTACCTTCTGGAGCTCTTTCCGTGTGCCATTCAGAGTAATTAATCATCATATTATCAAGAAGCTTTGTTGCTTCACCAAGAGTGATGGACATAAAGGTACCTCCAGCAGCTGAATCCAATAGGTTCCGCGAAGAAAAATTCAGTCCTGCATAAAAGGTTTGGATGATCATCCAAGTAGTCAGTCCATGGGTTGGGCAATTTTTAACCAAAGATTTCATTCTTTCCCATGCTTGTGCAACATACTCAGTATCTAATTGTTTAAAATTCATTATGCTACTCCTCAAAGATATAATTTTAGCAGGGGGATAATATCTACCAATAAAAGCATCCTTGCATTTAGTCCATGAATCAATACTATTCTTAGGCAGAGATAGCAACCAATCTTTAGCTCTTCCTCTTAATGAGAAAGGGAACAATTTTAATTTTATAATGTCACCATCTACATCTTTATATTTTTGCATTTCACACAATTCAACAAAATTATTGAGATGGGCAACATCATCATCAGAACTAACACCAGAAAATTGCTCTCGCATAACAAGATTCAGTAAAGCAGGTTTAATTTCAAAGAATTCTGTTGTAGTAGCAGGTGGGGCAATAGGTGTGCATAAGAAATCATTATTATTTGTGGTTGTGAAGTCACACAACTTAGTATTTTCAGGGGTGGCCATTTTAGCAGTAGTAAATAGAGCAAACTAGATAAAGTAAATGCAAGTAACTATTTTTTTTTGTGTTTTTGATATAGCAAACAAGATAGCAAATAAAGTAAAACTAGCAACTAATTTTTTTGTATTTTGATTTAGTGCAGCAAACAAAGTAGTAAATAAAATAAAGCAAGACAAAAACAAAGTAAAGAGATTGGGAAGTGGAGACTCCCCTTGCAGCGTGTCTTGATCTCCCGGCAACGGCGCCGTAAATTTGCTTGATGCGTGTAGTTGACACGTCCGTTGGGAACCCCAAGAGGAAGGTGTGATGCGCACAGCGGCAAGTTTCCCTCAGTAAGAAACCAAGGTTTAATCGAACCAGTAGGAGTCAAGAAGCACGTTGAAGGTTGATGGCGGCGGGATGTAGCGCGGCGCAACACCAGAGATTTCGGCGCCAACGTGGAACCTGCACAACACAACCAAAGTACTTTGCCCCAACGAAATAGTGAGGTTGTCAATCTCACCGGCTTGCTGTAACAAAGGATTAGATGTATAGTGTGGATGATGATTGTTTGCAGAAAACAGTAGAACAGTATTGCAGTAGATTGTATTTCAGTATAGAGAATTGGACCGGGGTCCACAGTTCAATAGAGGTGTCTCTCCCATAAGATAAACAGCATGTTGGGTGAACAAATTACAGTTGGGCAATTGACAAATAAAGAGGGCATGACCATGCACATACATATTATGATGAGTATAGTGAGATTTAATTGGGCATTACGACAAAGTACATAGACCGCTATCCAGCATGCATCTATGCCTAAAAAGTCCACCTTCAGGTTATCATCCGAACCCCCTCCAGTATTAAGTTGCTAACAACAGACAATTGCATTAAGTATTGCGCGTAATGTAATCAGTAACTACATCCTCGAACATAGCACCAATGTTTTATCCCTAGTGGCAACAGCACATCCATAATCTTAGAGGTTTCTGTCACTCCCCCAGATTCACGGAGACATGAACCCACTATCGAGCATAAATACTCCCTCTTGGAGTTACAAGCATCTACTTGGCCAGAGCATCTACTAGTAACAGAGAGCATGCAAGATCATAAACAACACATAGACATAAATTGATAATCAACATAACATAGTATTCTCTATTCATCGGATCCCAACAAACGCAACATATAGAATTACAGATAGATGATCTTGATCATGTTCGGCAGCTCACAAGACCCGACAATTAAACACAATGAGGAGAAGACAACCATCTAGCTACTGCTATGGACCCATAGTCCAGGGGTGAACTACTCACTCATCACTCCGGAGGCGACCATGGCGGCGTAGAGTCCTCCGGGAGATGAATCCCCTCTCCGGTAGGGTGCCGGAGGCGATCTCCTGAATCCCCCGAGATGGGATTGGCGGCGGCGGCGTCTCTGGAAGGTTTTCCGTATCGTGGCTCTCGGTACTGGGGGTTTCACGACGGAGGCTTTAAGTAGGCGGAAGGGCAGGTCAGGGGGCCACACGAGGGGCCCACACTACAGGCCGGCGCGGCTAGGGCCTGGGCCGCCCTAGGGTGTGGCCACCTCGTGGCCCCACTTCGTCTCCTCTTCGGTCTTCTGGAAGCTTCGTGGCAAAATAGGACCCTGGGCGTTGATTTCGTCCAATTCCGAGAATATTTCGTTACTAGGATTTCTGAAACCAAAAACAGCAGAAAACAGCAACTGGCTCTTCGGCATCTTGTTAATAGGTTAGTTCCAGAAAATGCACGAATATGACATAAAGTGTGCATAAAACATGTAGATATCATCAATAATGTGGCATGGAACACAAGAAATTATCGATACATCGGAGACGTATCAGGCTGCCAGCAGCAGAGGGCGTGTGGCCACCACGCGCCGGGGAGGGGGCCACGCAGGCAGGGCGACGTGGCGCACGGAGGACCGCACGGAGCGGTGTGGCGACAGGGACCTCGAGCGCCTGCGCCGAGGCTGATCTCCTGATGCGTCTGCCGACGCGTGATCCAAGGACTGGGCGGGAGAATCCTCCTAGGATCTGGCGCTAGGTTCGTCATCTTGTGCAACACCATTAGAATCATCATTTGAGCTAAATTCTTTATGGTTTTCACTCAAATTTTTTCTGTCAACTCTTGTTCATCAAGTGCATATGCAGGGGCAACATCTACAGGAGCATCATTAGTAACAACAGGGACAGAAGGCAAAGGCATATAGTCATTAATGTGTGTCTCCCTATGAGTGGATGTGAAAGGTGAATCGGTGGGTAAAAGAAAATTTTCTTGACGGATACGAGAACCAGTATTGGGGTTGAGTGAGGCAAAGGGAAAAAGATTCACATCAAAAACCACATCACGGGAAATATAAACACGCCTAGTGGAGGGATCAAGACACTTAAATCCCTTGTGGGGAGAGCTGTAGCCAATGAAAACACACCGAGTAGAGCGAAAGGCAATCTTCCTTTTGTTATAGGTGCGCGGATTAGGCCAGCAAGCACAGCCAAAAACTCTAAGAGATTCATAGTTAGGTGTGGTTTTGAGAAGGCGCTCAACTGGGGTGTCATGATTTATCACTTTGCTGGGAAGAAGATTAATCAGAAAGGTTGCTGTAAGAAAAGCTTCATCCCAGAATTTAAGAGGCATAGAGGCATTGGCAAGTAAGGAAAGACCAACTTAAACTATGTGACGGTGTTTGTTTTCAGCAGACCCGTTCTGTTGATGAGCATGTGGACAAGAAACATGATGAGTAATGCCAATTTTCGGAAAGAACCATGCAACTTTTCATACTCGCCACACCAGTCAGTTTGCATACTAACAATTTTCCTATCAAAGTTGCGCTCTACTAACTGCTGGAAATTAAGAAACACTTGAGACATCCGACTTCTTTTTAAGCAAATAGATACAAGTGAATTTGCTAAAATCATCAATAAAGCTTACATAATATGAATGTTTTTCAACAGATACTAGTGCTGAACCCCATACTTCAGAGAACACTTGTTCCAATGGAACAGTGGAAACACTAGTAGAGACAGGGTATGGTAATTGATGACTCTTAGTTAGCTGACAAGAATCTCAAATGTATGGGTTTATTTCAGGAGAAAAGAAAATTATATGCTTTCTAAGAACTTGATGCACCACAAAAGAGGATGGATGTCCTAGGCAGCGATGCCATGTAGATGAAGATGGATTTATTGTAATGAAGGCTTGCTTGGAGGACCCAGTAGAGAATAGCACTGGTGGGTATAGATCATCATGACATGGACCTTCAAACAGAGTGCTCCCGGTGGCCAGATCCTTAATCAAAAAGAAAAAATGATGAAACTCAATGAATACATGGTTATCAAGTGTGAATCTATGGATATACATAAGATTTTTATATGCACTTGGGACATGAATAATGTCTTTAAGATGAAAAGAACTATGGGGAGTACGCAATATAGAATGACCAATATGACTTATTTGCATACTGTTGCCATTGATCATGTGCACATGATCACGACCTGTGTACTTCTCCTGGGTGGATACTTTGCTGAACTTGCTTGTAATATGATTTGTAGCTCCAGTGTCAGAATACCAGTTTGTGTCCACATCGTAGGATGCCAGATTTTCACCCTTGTTGTCTTGATCATCTCGGCGACCACCACCATAGAGCCTATCACGCTGGAACCTCCACCAACACTCATTGGCAGGATGCACATGCTTCTTGCAGATCTGACACTCCACATCAACAAAAGGAGTAAGGATGCGGTCATGGCGACGTCCATCATCACGAGGCCCATCTCTTGGACCATCATCCCGGCGCTTGGGCCGGTCATCATAGCGAGGACGTCTGTCATCACGATCATCATAGCGAGGACGCTTGTCATCATAGCGAGGGTGCTGGTCATCACGTCTATCACGGCTGTCATCACGGCGGTCGCGGTAATCATCAGGGCGGCGGTCATCACGACGCTCACAGTAATCATCACGTCGGTGATCATCCTGGAGGGCACCGTATGCTGGCGGGCGGTCAGCGGTGCGGCGTACCAGATTTGCAGAGGAGACAAATTCTTCTCCCATTGCATCTCCCAGCTTGTGCATCTGATCAAAAGACTGAAGCTGGCTATAGAGGTCTGTCAAGGTGGTCGAAGGATTTGCACGAATCGCTGTCTTCATATTATTGTAGTCATCATCAAGTCCACGAAGGATGGACCATGTCAGTTCATCATCATCAAGTGGCTTTCCTGCAGCAGCAAGCTCCGAGCTAAGAACTTTCATCTTCGCAAAATACTTTTCAGCGGACATACTTCCCTTCTTGGTATCATTGAGGGCAGAACACAGATGTTGGGCCCTAGCCTTCGACTGAGATGTGGTGAGAGAATTGATGGTTTTCCACACCTCAGCAGAGGTCTCAAGTCCAAGCACGTGAGAGAGCATCTCTGGTGATAAATAGCCTAGGACATAGTGCAGAACGTGTTGATCTCGAGCTATCCATGGGTCATATGCAGGGTTTTCAACTTCGCACTTGACGCCATCAGTGTCCACTTCAAGAAATTATGCTGGAGCTTTGTCATCCCCTTCAACGAGCTAGAGAACACGGGCACCGCGAAGTGCCGGGACGACGAGGGCCTTCCATATCAGGGTATTGTCGCGAGTCAGATCTGTGCTGGTGGCGCGCCAAGGGCAGCAGCCAGGGAGGAAAGCGACGAGGAACCCATCTAGGTTTTTTTTGGGTTGTTTTGATCGCTGTAAAGGATGTCCATCAGGTTTGCAGCGGCGGCGGCAGCAGATGGCTGCGACGGCGGCTGGTTATAGATGTATCTGGTTGCTGGTTTTCAGGGCGGAAGCGGCAAAATATGCGGCGGCGGCTGTAGTTTTGGACGTTTTGGTTTTGGGCTGAAGGTGCGGTGACTGATAACTCTGCGGTGGCAGTTGTCTATGGTTGTTTGGTTTTGGAGCGGCAGCGGCGGCGGTGATCAGGCAGCGATGTCGAGGAAGAGCGGCTCTGATACCATATTAGCGACAATAGGTTTTAAGTTGAGCGACTTACCCTTCTGGGTGTCGGCTTCGTGTTTATATAAGATGAAAGCCCATCAAGTCATTGTACAGGGAGGGGGAGTTCAATAGGTATCGGAGTACTACTCCATATACGGTATAGACAAAACTAAACCGAAACTATAACAAACTATGTTTAACACGTATAACTAAAGACATGGGTTGATCTCCTGTTCATGCATTTTCAGAAAAGATAAGGGGACACTATAGAGGATATTAAATTAGTAAGGAAAATGAATTAATGATAAAGGACTGATTTGGATTTTGGACTGCACCGGATATGAAGGGAGCATGCTGCTAAAGCGGACTGCGTCGTTTGGTATCAGAGCCTCGTTCGTCGAGGTCGGGGTCTTCATCATCGTCGAGCTGTGTCGCGAGCGATGGAGGAAGGTGTGCTGCCTGGTAAGTTGCGCCACCGGCGGCAAGGAAGTGATGGCCAAGGTGCGTGGCCATTGCCGCGAGGAGTTCATCATCCATGTACGAGTCGTCGACAATGTGCGTCATCGATGGCAACATGGAGGCAAGTCACCGGCGAGGTGCGGCACTAGTGGCGAACAAGAAGGCGAGTCGTCGGCGAGCTGCGTCACCAAAGGCAAGCACGAGTCAACGAGCGTGTCACGTCGGCGCGCTTGTGGTGAGGGCTTAGGAGGTGTGTCTCTCGGAGAGGCCAGCGGCGACGGCAGCAATCGGCGCGACAAAGATGGCATTGGTGGCCATCTCCGTGTTGCCTCGATGGCACCGTCGATAATGGGCTTCGAGCGAGGAATAAATAATAACAAGATTAGGGAGGTGATTGTAGGAACTAATCTTGTTAGTTAGCGTCTGATTTTAGTTCATGCATGTATTAGATCAAAGATAGCACATAGGCTACGGCAAGTACATACGTGGGTACACATGCAAGCTGATGTGTCAGTGTTAGTTAGCTAGCTATATGCAAGGCGCATTGTGTTTGGCCTAGTCGTGTGGCCGTTAGAGGAGTCGCACTAGTGCTGAAAGTGTGTGAGCATGCAGCTAGTTAGTGGAGAGATTAGTGGATCGTGGTTAGTTAGTGCATGGCGTGAGTGGCCGGTGTGGTGCTTAGGTTGTTGGCCTGTGAGTTCGTATCTTGTATGGCTATATAAGTCTGAACAAACGAATGAGCACTGGTGGAAAAAGGGGCTTTGGTCGCGGTTCGCAACTGCCATTAGTCGCGGTTGCGCAACCGCGACCAAAGTAGCGCGACTAAAGGCCCCCCCCTTTAGTCGCGGTTCTTACGAACCGCGACTAAAGGCCCGTCCACGTGGGCCGCAGGCGAGCGCCAGGGCGGAGGACCTTTAGTCGCGGTTCTTCTGGCCAACCGCGACTAAAGGCCTCCGCAGGGTTTAGGGTTTAGCCCCCCTCCCCCTAAATCTGGTTTCTTTTTAATTTGTATTATTTTATTTCTTTTGGGTTTTAATTTTGAAGGAGTTTCACATATTCTATGGTACTACATACATGCATATGAATGTACAATTTCAAACAAATTTGAAATTAGAACCAAAAAGAATTCAAGAGGAATATACAATATATATTCAATATCGGATGACCATATACAATATATATTCAATATCGGATGACCATATACAATTTTGAACAAGTTAGTTACAAATTCTGGTGCATATAAAGTTCTACGTCATCGTAATGGTGTTCTCCTCTAGGATCGATGACTTCCCTCGCCAACCATCCAGCTAGTTCCTCTTGAAGTGGTCGGAAGCGAGCTTCTGGACTAAGCGTCTTCCGGAGGTTATTCCTCAGGATGTTGTTCTCACACTTCTGGTCCCGCTCATTGCAGTATCTCCGGATCCTCTCACAAACATAGTATCCACATAGATTGGTCCCCGGTGGCTGAATATCCCCAGTCGTCCGCACTGCCATTTTAAAATGTAGCTCTTTTTTGAATTCACCGACCTTGGTATCTACGAACCGTCTCCAAACCCTACGAGGCAAAGAAAAATAAATAAACAAGAGAGTTATTAATTAGTTACTTGATATTAGGAAATGATGAACGAAATAGGCCGATCGATATAGAGCGCAAATGAATGAAAATAATTACTTTTGCATCATTTTTCTCATGTCGGCCCAAAGCGCCGGATCCATATTCAGAGAGTCGTGGACGAGAACTGAGGAGGTCTGAACTTGAATTACCATAAGAATCCAGTGGAACCTGCGGACACGATACATGCACGATCATGCATAACTCATCGATTAGCCACATACCATGCATGGAGTAAACAAAAGAGAATGTGCTCAAGACAGAAACACTCACCCAAAATGGTAAGGAAATAGAATATCACTTTTCTGTTGCTGTTTTCTAATAAACCGCCACAGTCATCCTCCACGTCGGCGGGGTGGTGTTCTAACACATGTGAATTAACGATGTGTGGGTCAATGAACCCAACATCATGGATGTTCCTTATTCGCATTTCCCGCTTCTTCATTCTGCATAATAGCGTACACAACAAGATAGTTAGGACAATATATATATATAGTGCAGGCAATGAACGAGATGGGGTAGAAATTAATAAATCACTTACAGAACGTAGCAACTGATGATAGATTTGTCGAGGTCGCGCAGATTGAACAGCTGGAACAATTCACTCAGATGAATTTGTACCCAGTAATGTTTGAAGTGATGCTCATATCTAACTTCCGCATAGATATAGTCTTTGGCATTTTTATGTTTTATGTAACCCTTGTACCAATTTAGCAGACCTTTCATTTGTCGAGGTAGATCCTCTTCCTGCGCAGGCTCGACGAGAGGGCCATTCTTCACATATGTAAATACTACGTCCTTCATTGGCGCCTCATCAAGGCCTAGCGATTGCATGAAGAGTGATACCTAAGTCGGCCGCTTGTTCTACGGCACTCGTTACAGTCAATCCATGTGCTGCCGCAGCTGCTATGATATCGGGGCATCCGGATCGGCGGCTTGCACTATGAGCGGGGCGATCGATTGTTTACTTTGTTCCCCGAGCTGGGCAACTTCTTTCCCCCTTTCTAAGTTTTTCTCGGCCTCCTCCAAGGCTTTCTTCTCCGCCAACTCTTGGTTCCTCTTGAACGCGAGTGCTTGCCTACGAAGTTCACGTAAATAGTCGTCAGGCAGATTCTTCGCGGCTTGGGACGGTGTGTTCAAAAATGACTTAGCCCACTGCTTTTGCTTCTCAGAATATACTGGCTTGGGCTCGCCCTCTCTTTTCTTCTTGCACTCCTCCTTCCATTTCTCATGCTGAGCAGCCACGGCCGCTGCATTTTCCTCGACACTAAGTTCCCAAGGCCTCGGGATGAGAGGCTTCAGTGATGGCTCTGGTATCTTTGTGGTTCTAGGTACATAAGGGTCCGGGTTAATAACCCAGACTGCTTCTCGCTTCTT
The DNA here is from genome assembly GCF_019359855.2 of Lolium perenne. Lineage (NCBI taxonomy): Eukaryota > Viridiplantae > Streptophyta > Magnoliopsida > Poales > Poaceae > Lolium > Lolium perenne. The sequence continues at coordinate 73,616,757 of NC_067245.2, forward strand.
CGCCGGAGGTGGATTGGGGCGGTACCGGTGTCTGATCACCCGCCGGACGAGGACTGGGGGGCGGCGTCTGCTTACCCGCCGGAGGTGAATTGGGGGGCGGCGTCGGCTGACGTGAATGAGGTGTATTAGGTGAAGCACCACCACCACCACCGCCACCGCCACCGTCACTGCCACCGCCACCGTCACCGCCACCGCCACCACCACCACCGTACGGGGGTGGACTTGTTGGCGCCTCGCCTGGAAACTTGATAAATTTCTTCTGCCATAGAATGAACTGGCGCTTGACATCTCCAAGTCTTTTCACCCCTTCAGGTGTAGCAATGTCAATGTCCAGGTCCTCAAACCCTTGGACTATCTCCTCCACCGTGACACGAGCATAGCCATCTTGAATGGGGTTGTTGTGGTGGAGTGCTCCAGGTGGTAAAGCACTGCCGATGGCTACCTTCATGGACATGTTCCCGATAGGATAATACAGATGACATGCTTTCATCTCCTTTATATCGTCCACGGGGTAGCGAGGAGGCTCCGGTGCAGTAATTTCGACCACCAGAGGCTCCGATGCAGTAATTTCGATCGTCGGTGCACCAGCCGGTGAGGCCTCCGTGGAAGCCACGCTGCTTCTTCTCCGCTGCTGGCTTCCGAGATCCATTGGATGATCTTCATGCTGCGCCCGAGCTGCATCTCTTTCGGCGACTAGTACACTCACGGTTTTCTTCATCACATCCATTTCCGTTACCAACTTCGCCACAACATCTGCATCCCGGATCCATCTTTCTCTTACGGCTTCTGTAACCGTACGGGTCATCGTTCTGGGGGAACCCTACTTTCCACGGAATGGGCCCCATGCCTCGTATACGTCCTCCGTGTTCAGGATTCCCGAGGGCTTTTGTCAGGGCGTCGTTCTCTCTGTTGAACTTGATCCTCCCCTCTTGAGCTTCCCTCATTGCCTCAATAAGCTTTTGGGTGGGTGTAATTATTTTGCCCCGATAAACACACTCCCTGTCTCCGGGTTCGGCGATCCCCCATGCCCGTACCACCAGCTTTTGGCCCTTGGGTCCCATCCCTCCGTACTGACGGATTCCTCGCGCCCTCAGCTCGTTCTCCATCTTCTCCCACTTAGGCTGCCAAAAGCGACACCCTCCTGGCCCCATGATATGATTGTACTCCTTCTTGGCCGCATTCTCCTTATTTTTTTCGATATTTCAAGGAACTGCTCCGATTTCTTTTGCTTCACAAATTCTGGCCAATCATGTTGCAGTTTCTCATATTGTCCTGTGAAATCCGGAGTCTTGCCCGGCTTGACAAAGTCATGGGCTAGATTTTGCTTGTATTTCCGGAATGCGTTGGCCATCCTAGAAAGAGCGAACTGTTTGACTAGCTTGCACCTCTCCTTGTTTTCCTGAATCTTGTTACCCGCCTCATCGTATCTGCGGTATTCCGGAGGTAGAACGAAATGTTCCATAAGCTTCTTGAAGCAATCTTTTTTTGTTCTCTTATCGACAAAAGTGAAACCAAGACGTGCCTTCTTTGGCTCATTCCACTCCTGGACGGTGATCGAGACGTTGTCTCTAACAACGGCTCCGCATTGGCTGACAAACTTGGTGGCGTTCTTGCTGGGCTCCAGCGGCCTGCCGGTTTGTTCATCGACAACATCGATGGTGCATGTTTCGTTTGGTTTCATCGTCTTGGTTGCGCCACGCTTTGACGACGTACTCGATTTTTTCGACGATCCGGCCGAGGGCTAAAATAAGAAAGAGAGTCGCGCGCGTTAGTACACACACATTTATTCAAATCAGTTAGTTTGTATCACCAGACGCTCAATATGTATATATATATACCTCGGCGCCGGAGGTGGTTGCTACTTCCAATTGAAGATCGTCGTTTATCGACGTTTCTTCGGCATCATCTGCTTGCTGACGGCGCCCTTCATCTTCACCCTCAAGGTTCAGATAAGAAGAGATATCATCTTCTTCTTCTCCGGTCGGCACATATAGAATATCGCCTTTTATGATGCCGAACATATGGTCTTCAGCTTCCGGATCATAGTTGTCCAGAATCGGGTCAGCTCTATCGTCCGCCATATGTCAGTCCTGAAAACATGTAGTCAAAAAGGCGGTGGCAAAAGGAGGGGGCGAGGAAGGGGTGCGCGCGGAGTCGGAGTCGGTGACGAAAGGGCGGTGGCGAAAGGGCGGCGGTGGTGAAAAGGCAGTGGTGGTGCCGCCCCCTCTCGACCCAAAAAAAAAACACCGCTCGTATACGGACGGGGCGACGAGGGGCTCGCTGCCCCCTCCGTATACGCGCGGTGGTTAGTTTTTTTTTACACAATCTTTACTTCATTTTTATTAAGTCAAAATTTTAGTTTTTTTTAAACAATCTTTACTTCATTTTTATTAAGTCAAAATTTTAGTTTTTTTTAAACAAAGTTTTTAATTAAGTCAAAGTTTTTAATTAAGACATAGTTTTTAATTAAGTCAAAATTTTAGTTCTTTTTTTAGTACCCATTTTAGTTCAACTTTTATTAAGTCAAAGTTGTAGTTTCATTTTTACTAGTTTTTAATTAAAAAAACTTATATATAGTTAAACAAAGTAAAAAACTAAAAAACTAAAAAAAAAAAGAAAAAAAAGGCAGGCCGCGGGGGCTCGTCTGCGCGCTCCTCCGGACCGGCCCATCTCTCTCTCTCTCCCGCGGTGGCGCGCGGCAACGGTCGGCGCGCGTGTGGCGGCGGCGACGATGACGTACTCGGGGCGGCGGAGATCGAGCGGCGGACGACGAACTCGGGCGGCGGACGAAGAACGCGCGGCGGTGGACGACGAACTCGGGCGGCGGACGACGAACGCGCGGCGGAGGAGCTCGATCGGGCGGAGAAACGAAGAATGAACCGCCAGGGCGCGCGCGCGAATTTATAGCGGTGACCCTTTAGTCGCGGTTGGGGTCCCCAACCGCGTCTAAAGGGGTACCTTTAGTCGCGGTTGGCCTCCCCAACCGCGACTAAAGGGTATTTTCGGCGGGTTTAAGTTTCTCGCGGAAAATACCCTTTAGTCGCGGTTGGCGCGGCCCACCGCGACTAAAGCTATTTTTCAAATTTCTTTTCTTTTTCCGAGATATATCAATAAATTCAGAAAAATTAAACTAATACATTTCAAATTTTTTAAAATACAAATAATATATCAAAAAAAAGAAAAATAAAACTAATTCAATTTAAAATCTTAAAAATACAAATATTATATCAAAAAAATTAGGAAAATAAAACTAATTCAATTCAAAATATTAAAAATACAAATTATATATCAAAAAAATCAGAAAAATAAAACTAATTCATTTCAATATGTTAAAAATACAAATAATATATCAAAAAATTCAGAAAAATAAAACTAATTCAATTCAAAAAATTTAAAATACATATAATATATCAAAAAATTCATAAAAATAAAACTAATTCAATTCAAAATCTTAAAAATACAAATAATATATCAAAAAATTCAGAAAAATAAAACTAATTCAATTCAAAATGTTTAAAATACATATAATATATCAAAAAATTCATAAAAATAAAACTAATTCAATTCAAAATCTTAAAAATACAAATAATATATCAAAAAATTAAGAAAAATAAAACTAATTCAATTCAAAATGTTTAAAATACATATAATATATCAAAAAATTCATAAAAATAAAACTAATTCAATTCAAAATCTTAAAAATACAAATAATATATCAAAAAATTCAGAAAAATAAAACTAATTCAATTCAAAATTTTAAAAATACAAATTATCAAAAATTCATAAAAATAAAACTAATTCAATTCAAAAGTTCGTTGGCCCCCTCTTCCCGCCTCTTTCCGCCGACCCCCTCTTCCCTCCTCGTCTTCCCGCCATTTCTTCCCTGTCTTCCCGCCTCTTTCTTCCCGCCAATTGTTTCCCGCCAATTTCTTCCGGCCTCTTTCTTCCCGCCAATTTTTTCCCGCCAATTTCTTCCCGCCACTTTCTCCCCGCCTCTTTCTTCCCCGCCTCCCCGTCTTCCCGCTCCCATTTTTCCCGCCATTTGTCACTACATATAGGTAGCCGGCTTGGCCAGCATCACATCTCTACAATATCTCTCATCACTCTCTCATGGCTTCCACCGCACCCACTCTAACCTACCGGCGGGTGGAGGAGCTTTGCGCCTCGAACTACCCTTGCCCTCCGGCTACCGCGTCCCTGCCGGCTGGAGCCTAAGCGCCGGCGGCGTGCCGGTCCCTCCCGTCCCTCGAGTGCTGCGCGCCGGCGGCCATCACGAACCACTACTACCTCGACCTCACGCCGGAGCAGCGGATGAATCCCCGTTGGCATCCCGATAACCAGCATACTTGGGACGCCTTCTTCATCAATCGGCGTGAGAGGGCGCTCGCCAGGTATGAGGAGGACGGTCTGCCTCCTGGAAACTTCCACGAGGCCGGCCGTCGGCTATGGTGGTACGGCCGGACTCTGCAGAGCGTTATGGACTACATCACGGCCGGCGATATCCCCCGCCTGCGCTACCCTCAGTTCGAGCCACGAGCGCCGCCCGACGACAGCGATGACAGCAGCGGCAGCACGACGCCGGCAACTTAGAAGGCGACGACTACCGGTACAACGGCGGCGGCTATGAAGACTACGAGTATGCATATTATACGCCTAGGCAGGAGTATGACTAAATCACTCCAAATTTCATGTATGCAGGAGTATGACTTAGTCACTCCAAATTTCCTGTATGAAGGAGTATGACTTAGTCACTCCAAATTTCATGTATGCATGCAGGAGTATGACTTAGTCACTCCAAATTTCATGTATCATCAGTGCTATCTCGAGTCAATTGAATCATTCGAAAATGGACACCAAACACATCACGGGTAATATAATTCACATGATTCATTCAACAAAGTTTGGTACAATAAATTATTACACATCATTTCTTCCCTTGTGTCCCTGCTTGCTTACGATTGTGCCGTATCCATGGAGCATCCTCATCATTTAACTTAATGCTTGGGTCGGTGTTCACTTTGAAGGGCGGAATTTCAGCAAACATATTATAATCTTCGACATGTCTGTCTTGTCCTCCACTCCCACGATGTTTCTTTTCCTGAAAGAACAATGTGGCGCTTTGAATCATCGCATGATGTACCGATCGTTTTCTTATCTTTCCGTTTCCTCGGTTTGCTACTCATGTCCTTCACATAGAAAACCTGAGCGACATCTTTCGCTAGGACGAATGGTTCGTCAAGGTAACCAAGATTGTTGAAATCCACCATTGTCATTCCGTATTGCTGGTCCACCTTTACCCCACCTCCTGTTAGCTTGAACCATTTGCAGGAACAAAGGGACCCTAAAGGAGGGTCCATAGTCAAGTTCCCATATCTCCTCTATGTAACCATAATATGTGACCTTTTGCCCATTCTCGGTTGCCGCATCAAAGCGGACACCACTGTTTTGGTTGCTGCTCTTTTTATCTTGGGCGATCGTGTAAAATGTATTCCCATTTATCTCGTACCCTTGGAAAGTCGTTATAGTCGAAGATGGTGTCTTGGCCAACATGTACAGCTGATCTACAACCTTATTGTCACTCATTAAATGTTTTCTCAACCAACTGCCGAAAGTCTCCATGTGGGCCTTCCTAATCCAGGATTCGGGCTTCCCGGGGTTGTCCGAGCGTAAAATATTCTTGTGTTTCTCAAAGTACGGAGCCACCAAGCTGGAATTGGTCGAAGCTGTGTGGTGTGCTTCGATCGAGAGAATGGCCGTCCATACATATCATTGATTTCCTTCCGATCGTGCCTTTTCCACTTAGTCTCCCCTCGTGCCGCGATTGAGGAAGACCAATCGGCTTAAGGTCAGGAACAAAGTCAACACAAAACTCAATTACCTCCTCATTTCCATAGCCCTTGGCGATGCTTCCTTCGGCCTAGCACGGTTACGAACATATTTCTTTAATACTCCCATGAACCTCTCGAAGGGGAACATATTGTGTAGAAATACAGACCGAGAATGGAAATCTCATCGACTAGGTGAACCAGGAGGTGCGTCATAATATTGAAGAAGGATGGCGGGAACACCAACTCGAAACCGACAAGACATTGGATCACATCGTTACAGAACCGTGGTAGAACTTCTGGATTGATTACCTTCGAGAGATTGCATTGAGGAATGCACATAGCTTCACAATGGCTACTCGAACATTTTCCGGCAGGAGCCCCTCAAAGCAATCGGAAGCAATTGCGTCATAATCACGTGGCGGTCGTGAGACTTCAGGTTTTGGAACTTTTTCTCCGCCATGTTGATTATTCCCTTTATATTGGACGAGAATCCTGACGGGACCTTCATACTGCTCGAGGCATTCAAAAAAGATGACCTTCTCTTCTTTGGTCGTAGCGTAGCCGGCACGACCTTGAAACCGTTCCGGATGCCGGTCATCGGGGTCTTTCAAACTTTGCTGGTCCCGCCGTGCTTCCTTTGTATCATTTGACTTCCCATACACGCCCAAGAAGCTTAGGATGTTCACGCAAATATTCTTCGTAACGTGCATCACGTCGATTGCGTAGCGGACTTCTAGGACTTTCCAATATTCTAGCTCCCGAATATAGATTTCTTCTTCCACATGGCTACGTGCCCATCAGCTCCCTTCGGAACCGATTGTCCGCCAGACCCTTTCCAAAGATGACTTTCAAATCCTTGACCATATCAAATACCTCAGGCACCAGTGTGTTCCGCAGCTTCGGTCGGTGATCTGCCTTGCCGTTGTAATGCTTGCCTTTCTTTCTTCTTTGGATGACCTTTCGGAAGAAATCGACGATGCCCAAGGTACACGTTCTTCTTACAATTTGGCAAATGTACACTTTCGGTCTCATGTAAGCGGTGCGTGCATGCATTGTATCCCTTATTTGACAGTCCCGAAAGGTTACTAAGAGCAGGCCAATCGTTGATGGTTACGAAAAGCAACACTCGTAGGTCAAATTCCTCTTCTTTGTGCTCATCCCACACACGGACACCAGGTCTGCCCCACAGCTGTAAAAGTTCATCAACTAATGGCCTTAGGTACACATCGATGTCGTTGCCGGGTTGCTTCGGACCTTGGATGAGCACTGGCATCATAATGAACTTCCGCTTCATGCACAACCAAGGAGGAAGGTTGTAGATGCATAGAATCACGGGCCAGGTACTATGGCTGGAGCTCGCTCGCCAAAAGGATTCATGCCATCCGTACTTAGACCAAATCTTATGTTCCTTGCGTCGGCTGCAAAATCTTTGAACTCTCTGTCGATCTTTCTCCATTGCGTTCCATCTGCGGGGTGTCTCAACTCCCCGTCCGACTTACGGTCCTCTTTGTGCCATCGCAACAACTTGGCATGCTCTTTGTTCCTGAACAGGACGTTTCAACCGTGGTATTATAGGAGCATACCACATCACCTTGGCGGGAACCCTCTTCCTGGGTTTCGGCCCTCAACATCGTCACCAGGGTCATCGCCTCGATCTTATAACGCAATGCGGTGCATACCGGGCATTCATTCAAATTCTCGTATTCACCGCGGTAGAGGATGCGATCGTTGATGCATGGATGTATCTTAAGAACGTCTAACCCTAGAGGGCTGACTACCTTCTTTGCTTCGTACGTAGTGGCGTGCAACTCGTTATTATTTGGAAACATATTCTTCAACATTTTCAGCATGTTTTCAAATGCCGAGTCAGCTACACCTGCCTGTGCCTTCCATCTCAGCAAATCCAAGTGTGCAGCCCAGCTTTTTCGGACCATCATCGCATCCGGGGTACAGCGCCTTCCTGTGATCCTCTAACATGCGATCCAAATTCTCCCTCTCTTTTTCAGTTTCGCAGCGTCTCCGTGCATCAGCAATGGTCCGACCAAGATCATCAACGGGATCATCACGTGCCTCTTCTTCACCTTCCCCTTCACCTTCCCCTTCACCTTCAGCATCCTCCATGAAAGTATCACCGAAATGAGCAAGATAGCTTTCATCGATGAAATCATCCCCTTCTTCATCTTCTTCCATTATAACCCCTCTTTCTCCATGCTTGGTCCAACAATTATAGCTTGGCATGAAACCGTGCCGAAGCAGGTGCATGTGAACATCTCTTGAGGAAGAGTAACCCTTCTGATTCTTACAGTTAACACATGGACAGATAACAAAACCCCCCTGCTTGTTCGCATTAGCCACTACGAGGAAATCTTTCAAACCCGCACTGAACTCGCCGGAGAGTCGGTTACCGTACATCCATTGTCGATTCATCTGCATTATTATAATATAAAATATATAATTAACCATCATGCATTTGTTAAACTAACTAGCTACAAACAATATAAATTAAACAATGAACTACACACACATGCACATTTTATCAACGACACATCAAAGGTTCAAGTTGCTAACCGCGATCGAGGAGGAAAAAATAAATGAGAAAGCTCAAGTGTGGCTCCAACACTTCATATCATGTTTGTTTCATGCTCTTGGGGCATTTCATCAAACACCTTATGTGCATAAGAGGAACCAAAAGCAAACCTAACACCCACTTGTGAAGCTTGTGAAGAGAATGGCACCAAATGGCTAAGTGTTGGCTGCTGGGTGGGTATATACAGGGGAGGGGCTTTAGTCCCGGTTGGCCTGGCCAACCGCGACTAAAGGCCTTCGGGCACCTTTAGTCGCGGTTGGCCTGGCCAACCGCGACTAAAGCCCCCCACGTGCACCGGCTGGCCACCGAGCGCCCAGGGCCCAGGCCTTTGGTCGCGGTTCGCCTCCCGAACAGCGACTAAAGGTACCATTAGTCGCGGTTCCTGCAGCTTCGCGACTTATGGGGCTCACCCGAAGTCTGTTTTTCCACCAGTGGAGAAAGATGATCCTGCGGGCAGAGAAACAATGTAGTCTTTATGAGTGCCAAGGATGAGAGTCTAGGCAAAGCCTTTATGTTCTTTCTTGGTACCTGTCTGCGTGTGTGTGTTTTTGGGTTTTGGTGTGTTTGTGAGAGATCGTGAGGGAGAAGAGGCCGGGGCTGCAAAGTGCAGCTTCTTCACGGACTGCTGGTGTCCGAGTCATATCCCTCCTCATCAACATCCAGTCATCATGTAGTTTGGGACGCGACCGGATGATCATGTCAGCTTATGGAAATCCAGTATGAGAGGTCGAACCACCAGAGGAAGCCTTTGTGGGAGAGGACGCTCTCTCTTCTGACCATGATGTTGGAGGACTCCTCGACCCAGTTGTACATGTCCACCGTGCAGCGGATCGTCACGCAGCCGTGCTCTGCAAGCACCCATGGGTTGAGCTCAGCAACCATGAGATTGCTCCGACTATAGATGAGGCCGACAGAGTGGTGACACTTGAGTCCTACGCCGTTGGGGACGATGCTCAGCTTCTTGCGGACCAATGGATCGCAGTTCGCAGAGGTAGTAGGTCCAGCCGATCTCGCTGTAACCGCAGAGAAAGATGCCGCAGCGGTGGCGACCGCGATGTACGAGAAGCTGAAGAAGTCGATGGGGAGGAGGGCGCTACTCGCGACGGTTACGTGTGGGTGGGAGGGGAGCGGCGCTTTGTTAAAGGCGGAGGACATGTCGGTGGATTCCTGGAAGATATATTCCTCGGTAATCCCAGACCTACGGAATTGTTCCTACAGAAAAACCTTACGGACGGACGTGGACTAAATTCCTGCTTGGCCGCCACCTTCGGGATGCTGTATACAAGATGAACCACTCCTGCTCCTGAGCCGCCGAAGCCATTGCTGGATGCCTGAATCGGAGGAATTCGAGAGATTAGAGTTTCGTGTAATGTGAGCGTGGATCATTTTCTTTTCTACTTAGCTTATACTATTACGTAGTAGTAGCAACAACGGGCCCTTACGAAAGAAAGCCCGCAGCCTAAATGAAAGCCGGAGCTTACAGCAGCTCGACTTGTGTAGCTGATCACTATATAGGCCTGGGCTGGGCTTAAAGTTTTACAACCTGATACTGCCGAGTACTGACTTGCGCATAGGCCATTCTAAAAACAAGAAGTTCATGTTCAACAAAAAAAAAAAGTCGAGCATGTGTTCTAAAAAAGGATGGAAATAAGTTATTAAAGCATGTCCACTTGACCCCCTACAGATAAAAAATGTTGCACAACCGCCGCTCCCATCACATCAATAGCGTACGCAACGGCGTTAGTCCTAGCCACCTGCCTGTTCTTGCGCGTCCTCCCGGCGGTTTCCAACCATTCCCACTATTTCTACCTCTGCGGCTCTGCCTCTTCCGCAGCTCCTATTTCCTCACTTTGCCGCTCAAGCTTCGATCTCATTGCCTTCTCTCCTAACAGCCACGCCAAAACCGCCACCAGATTAGACCATGGTCGAGCTCGACATGGGAGATAGTACCGCCACAAATGGCTTTCGCAACCAGACCCTGCTCGAAGGGGAAATCTATGCGTTGTATGAGGTGACGTGGCCCCACCGAACATGCGCACATCAGGTGAGTGGTGGCTCGGCGTGGGACGGATCAACATCCCGATGGAGCCGCACGATGTTGCGCAGGCGGCGGCGATCCAACAACACTACTAGGACAAGCTCATGCTAGACGGCTAGAGCAGCGAGCGGATCCCCACTGGGACCCGGATAACGGCATCACGTGGGACTCCTTCTTCCGACAACACCGCTTGATGGATCTCGCGCGTTACACCAGAAAAGGCCCGCCACCGCCGAACAAGAACACCATCGTGCGCAAGATCTAATGGAGACACCGGGACGTAACCACGGTGCTCAAGCACATCGCAGCCGGAACAAGCCGCGCCTCACCTATCCCCCACCTGGGCCATGGGTGACGTGGAGCCGCGTTCCCTGAAGCCCCCGAAGAGACTTGGGGCGCGCCGGACGTTTCTTCGCTCCTAGCCACGTGACCCAAAGCCTTTTTCCGTCTGGTGTGGTCCAATACGGTGTCTGGCAGCCCGAGCCCGTCTCCACTACACAAGAGACGCTACGGGAGCACCAGACGGAACCAAAACCCACGTCGCGAGTGGCGGGCCAGCCTTGTCAGCGACGCAGATTGCCGCACACATGTCGCCTACCTCTAGCCAACGTAGGAAAATTAATTTCCGCCCAGCGATATTGTAGTTTCCGAGACATCTCACTGCGCCTTGTTCTGTGTGTTGGCGTTAATGCGCCTCACCGCCCCCTCCCTTGCCTTCAGCGTATAAAAATGGGGTGGTCGCTCATCTTCCCTCACACAAAACCCTAGCACCACCCATCGACAACCCTAGCCGCCACCCAACTTTCTCCTTCTCCATCCGCGCTCCATGGAGGGTTCAACTGGTCGCGGTCGTGGCAGGGGAAGGGGCGGTCTTGTTGCACACTCGCCTTCGCATGAGGAAGAGGAGTGCCCCCACAAGAAGTATTTCGAGTTCGTCGTCCTCATCAATGATGACCCTTTCGGGAAAAAGAAGGTCCTGGACAAGTTCGTTGAATTTCTCACCGGTCGGGAGCCAGTCGAGGTGACCCTATGGCAAGCAAACTGCGGCTTCTGTCGGTGGACCGTGGAGGTCTTGTTCGACGGGAAATACAAGATGTACCTTCACACCAGCTGGAAGAAGTTTGCCCGCGTCCACGACGTGGAGGTCGGTTGCATGGTGTACTTCTACGAAGGCAACAACGAGATGAGCGTGAAGATGTTCGATAATGAGTCCTGCCGTATCCACTACTACAATGACGGCAACGACGACGTCAGCGAAGAAGACGAGGGCTATCACAACCTCTAGTTTAGGTTTCTATGACCTACCTTGATGTTTTTGAAGGTTTCTGGATGTTCTTCATCAGCCGTTTTTTCTTATGTAAAGCGACAAAGCATCTCCGAAATTATGAATAAAACGTTAATTCTAAATAAAAGGATTTTTAAGGGTCACTATTGGGGACACGGTTGAAGAGGAAAGCTTCCAAGCGCGGCACCAAGGTGCGACGTCTTTGAAACGATGAATCTGTCACTTTTTCTAGACCGGGGCACGGCTGCAGATGCTCTTGAAAAAGCCGAACCTCAACGAAATACAATTTGACGCGATCTCTTGAGCAGTACACGCACACGACGTGCCTGGTTCAAAGTTGTATTCCTCTTTCGTACCATGCCATTGGCATGACACCGTTGGTACGTCCAGGCAGGACATGAATAATAGGGCGACAGTTGGTACGACTGCCCTACCATGACAACTCATGTGGACCGATGCTTAAACAGCAGCACATGGCCGCAACATGGCCCAATCATTCCAGCCAGCCAGCCTTCGTATCGCTCACCCGATTAACAACCTGGCAGCCATATCTCCAAACAAACATTCAGTGGTTTAGAAAAATCAAAATGCTTGTTTGGTTTCCACTGCCAATTCAGAACGCTCCGTTGGTTTGTAACCAAAGATATTGATGGAATGAATCGTTTTTTCTTTTGAATCGGCGCGTTGTTTAGTTCTTGCGATGCAGAAACCAACAGCTCCGAGTGTGAAGAAGAACTGAAGTTTTGCCGGCCACAAATGCGTTGTTCTTGGGCGCTGAACAGAGTTAACCTGTGTGTTTGAGTTTTGTAACTGCGGTTTTTAACTTTTTAGGACGCAATTCGACCGATGAAATACAAATTATTGGCGTCGCAGTAAGAGAGCATCAGAGACCATGGTTGCACATGTAGTTCAAGCATGAAGAAAGAATCAAATAAATGGTCTCATTCACAGCAAGAACGAGAGTATGAGCAAGTACATGATGACGACCACGAAGAATGGCACGCCGGCGCACGTACTACGCACCTCCCTCCCACACCACAGGCACACACACCGCCGCGACACATCCATACATACACTCACACCTCCACGCGAACACACGCACCCACCAAGACGAGGAAACCAGACGACGACGGACGGACGGACGGACGGACGGACGGATCTAGCAGAAGAGGTATCCGACGGCGGCGGCGGCGAAGGAGGCGGCGGCGAACGGCAGCGCGGCGGCGGCGTCGGAGGCGGGCGCCGGGGCCGGGGCCTCGGCGGCGGCCGCCGAGGCGACGAGCGCGGCGGCCATGGCGGCGACGGCGACGAACTTCATCCTCAGACCGGCCATTGGGTTCTTGCTTCTTGGTGCGGGGAGGACGGAGGCGGTGGTGGGTGGTATCTGGCGGTGAGATCTCTCTAGGGAGAAGCTAGAGAGATGCTGCACGCGGAGGAGGAGGAGGGCGGCGGCTTGGGTTGGAGGTGGGAGGAGAGGCGAGCAGGGGGCGAGGGTTATATAGCGGCGAGGTAGGTCGCGTAGGGTGGCCATTTGTTGGGCGCGCCGCGTTCGGTGGTTTGCTAGGCTGGAGTTACGGTTAGGCCGCCGGGATCCTCTCTGACTGACCACGCGGGTTTGGGGTTTGAGTTGAGCGCGTCGCATGGCGGCGGGAGCGAAGGGCGCGCGCGCGTTCGGCGTTCATCAACGTGCACACCGCCGTTTCCTTATTGTTGGTCTGACTTTTGCTCTGGGTTGAAATTTTCTCTCTCGAGGTTGGCACGTCTAGTTTCGAAACCGACGTTCGAGAGCGTGTATTTTTCTCGATGAAAGCTGACTAACGTGCACGAAATACCCATTATAAACATACGGAGCCTATAGACGGTAGTACTATTTATATTGGGGATGGGGGTGGGGATATATATCTAGTGATCTCACACTTCAAACGTTACCATGATAGCACTACTCCTCAAAATTCAATTTTACAAGTGTCTAAACTTTTTTTTAAAAAAAAAAATATGTGAGTGCTCACAAGATATTCCTCCTATAAAAGCTCCAAGACTACCCTCTCAACCAGGCCATCTGAAGGGGGCAAAATGATCTGATCCGTCCGTTTCAGCCGCACAGTAAATTCTGGTTCCCACTTTTACCTACAGCCGTCCGATTCAGTGATTTTTTTCTCACCCGCTGCTGCTCGTTGAGGGTGTATGACGTCTGGGTCCGCGCTTAAGTGGGACCACTTGTTTGCTACGGTGGGCATCCGGAGTCGCGTCGCTCAGAAAATGAAATGCAGCGAAAACCTAACCTACCGCGAGCCTCTCCTCCCAATCCCGTGCCTCCTCTCCTCTCCCCCAATCGCGGGATCCTCTCTTCCTTCCCAATCAGCCGCCGCCTCCTCTCGTTTCTCCTCCCCAATCCGGTGCAGAGGAGTGGAAAGGGACGGCGGCGACCCGTGCGGCGCCAGTGGTGGCGGACTCGCCATTCCCCGCGAGCGAGGAGACAGGGACGGCGGCGACCCGTGCGGCGCCAGTGGTGGCGGACTCGCCGTTCCCCGCGAGCGAGGAGACAGGGACGGCGGCGACCCGTGCGGCGCCAGTGGTGGCGGACTCGCCGTTCCCCGCGAGCGAGGAGACGAGATCGGTGGGGCCCTCGACCTGCGCGAGAGGCGGCGTGCGGCGTGGCGGCGGCTCCTGTCCTCTCGGCTCCAGGGCTCGAGGTTTTCTTCTCCCCTCACGTATTTGGGCCTCTCGCGCCTAGCGACGGCGCGGTGGAAGGTGGCGGCTGGACAGGGCAGTGGAAGGAGGCGTGCGCCAGCCCCGCCGGTGGTTTCCTTCATCTCCACGCGGCGGTTGGCGACGCAGAGATGGGCGACGAGCCGCGGCAACGCGCACGTCGTGCATGCCCCTCCTCCTTGGCATGTTCTCTGTCGGGCAGGTGAGCTGTTGCTTCTTTTCTCTGTCTTGGGTACTGCGTTGTGGGCTACTGAGGCCCTCACGTTGATATTGGATCTGCAGCAAGCAACATGGAAGAAACTTTGTTCCCACAGCACAAGTGCACGAGAGGAGAGGAAGAGCACCAGACTTGAGATGTTGAGCGTCACAGTGACGCAGCCCGCTCGCCATGGCAGGTTGTGAGTGAGTTTTGCTCCTTCTTTTCTGAAGTTTCTTCGTGTGATTAAATGCTTTCGTTATGTGATTATTTCACAGTGCAGATCAGGTGCAAAACTGTGTCATTTAGATTTATTTTCAGTGGAGTATCCTGAACCACCAAAGATTTTCTTTTTTACAGAGCATGCAAGATTGAGGAATTTGATTGGAGCGCTTCACATAGTGGTCTAAGTCTCTGGTTCCTCCTATGCCAATGTCCCTTTAGTTCCGATTGTATTCACCAACTTTACACTTTCTTCCTGATTTTGTTTTGTAGTCACAATGCTACATAACTCCAGAAATGCTCCTATTCTACAAGTAACCAAATATGTTAATATTGTAGTTGTTTGTGTCATTTAGATTTATTTTCAGTGGAGTATCCTGAACCACCAAAGATTTTCTTTTTTACAGAGCATGCAAGATTGAGGAATTTGATTGGAGCGCTTCACATAGTGGTCTAAGTCTCTGGTTCCTCCTATGCCAATGTCCCTTTAGTTCCGATTGTATTCACCAACTTTACACTTTCTTCCTGATTTTGTTTTGTAGTCACAATGCTACATAACTCAAGAAATGCTCCTATTCTACAAGTAACCAAATATGTTAATATTGTAGTTGTTATGCCACCTTCAGGACACATGTTAATAGTTTATTTTATATTTGAAACCTGTCTTTGTTCGTCTTTAGACAAATGAAAAGCTTGAGTGTTGCCGAGTCAAAAGAACATGCTTTTCGAGACAATCATTCCGGTTCTAATGTTTACTAAATTTTGGAAAGCTTTTAATACTACTTGATTTTAACTGTCTGGCTTCAAATAGATTTATTATACAACAAAGTAATGTTGTGGAGATTTTGCCAATGATATTGATCTAATTGGGCATGAATTTTTTCCTCTTTGTGTACGACACATGCTAGAGAATGTAAGGAACCTTAAAAGTGTTTTCTTCTATTTTGCGGTTGACAGAAATCCATCATCTGAACAATGGGGGCATGGCATACTCTCTGCAGCTCACTACGGTAGGGAAGTACTTCACGTCATGTCCAAAAGCCGAGTGTACGTCGACACAGCGGGTGGGGTCGGTGTCACGTCCACTGACTGAGCGGTTTGTATGGACCTAGATATATAATTTCTATTTTGAGTTATTTGTGATTTTTGCTTGCTGAAACAATCTGATGTTTTTAATAGCTTCCAGATCATAACATGGTGGTAAATGGAAACTTATAAAATAAATTTGTTTGCAGGGTGTTGCTGAGCTGGGATGAACATTCATGGATTAATATATGTCTATATTTTTACTAGAAGACGATGAAGATTTGAATGTCTGCATGTAATGCTTCACAATTTTACTCCTTGCTTTTGAAGGCTCTGCATGCTTCTCTTCCAACCAATTACTTACTAGGTACAACTTTATTCCTTTACCACATCATAATTGTTTTATTTACTCTTGGCGTCCATGTTTTATATTAGTACATATCCATGTATAGGCTCAAGGTGCTAATATATGCATTGTGCTTTGTGTTGATTCACCGGTTATTTAATACCGAGTTGCGTGCGTGTTTCCTTTTTAAGAATGTTTGATTTCCATGCAAACAGTGTCATATATGCAAAATGCCAAGTTAGATTTTTGCTAAACCATAGTACATACATAGCGGCAATGCTCGTTTAGTTGAGCTGTATATATGTCTTTCTAAGTTTGTGTAGTTCAATATATTTCATTTAATTGTTGAGAAAATTAGCACCTTCCCTATATCTCCTTCCATGTGCACTCTCTGTTGTGTTTTTGGTTTGCAGTGAGTAAAGGTGCAGCTTTGTTGTTCTTCCTTGCATTGAAGCATGTCGACTAAACCTTCTGCTCCTATCATGCCGCCCAAGGATTTGTTTAGAATGTGCTAATAAATATAGGTCTATGGTGTTCTCCGCTGTTGTAGCAGCAGTAGATGAGGAGCCCTACGATATCCTATATGCCCAACCTATGGTCTAAATTTTATCTACGTCTATGTATGCCACGAACTACTGACTGAAATTAAAATTTATCTGCTTTTATGCATAGCCGATATTCTCTACATATGTTTTGAATCGCTGGTGTTGTCTGTATTTATGCTGCATTTGTTGCTGTCATCTGTTTCATTTTGTGGGTTAAGAAAAAATGAAAGCAGATCTATTGAAGATATCTTTTTTAAGTACATCGGCTTTCTATGGTGTGCTTTCTGAGAGGCATTTGTGTAGCATGTCTGCATTTACTTTGTTATTTTCAACGCACATGCTCACGACATGGGTAGGCACTGAATGATTGTATTGGTCTGATGGCCATCTTTTTTATTTAGCAATTTGAGTATTTCAGCTTACTCTCAGAGATCTATCACTTGCTTAGCTATGTCAGTGTTTTCTTTTCAAATATCTTAAGGAAATGGGAGCTTCTTGGCCAAAGTATTCTGTTTGAAGCACATGTTGCTTCAGGATTTGAGCTGTGTTCATGTGCAGCTATAATAAGAGTAAAACAGAACCAATGTTTCCATAGATCAAATTTGGGACTAAACACTGACGTCTGCCTTATGTTACTGCCCTATGCTATAATTTCTATTAGATTTGAATTTTCTATGCTATGTCTATGAAGTTTTGTCTGCATTTAAGACCTGCTGCTGCTCCATGGTAATCCTAAGGTAAATCCACATGTGGTAGTTCAGATCCCAACATCAAACAATCCTCTGTTTTTTCTGAGAGGCATTTGTGTAGCATGTCTGCATTTACTTTGTTATTTTCAACGCACATGCTCACGACATGGGTAGGCACTGAATGATTGTATTGGTCTGATGGCCATCTTTTTTATTTAGCAATTTGAGTATTTCAGCTTACTCTCAGAGATCTATCACTTGCTTGAATATTGTTACACATGGCTTGACTAGTTGTAACCGGCGACGAAGGTGCCGGAGACTGCCGGAGATGACCGAATATGTCACTGAATCCGTTTTACAATTTCTCCTCTTGAGATATGACAATCATTCCCAAACCATGTATTAGCTCATGCCCAGATTTCATTCAGAAAGTAGTCTGTTTCCGAAATGTGTAGATGGATAATTGTTCAGATTTTGTTCTCAGGGTTCCTAATTTGCTTACATATAAGAGTTGCACATATATACATATATTCTCATGCCAATGCATATATTTGTCTCGTGAATGGCAGCTGCAACAGCCTGACAGTATGTTCCTAAGATTGTTGTTGCTGAAGAGATGATTGCATGTGAAGAACTGCTACAGATCAGATGGCAACCTTTGATCAGGTTTTCACCTTATGATCTCTTGGAGTGATCTTACCATTCTATGGCAACCTTTGATCAGGTTTTCACCTTATGATCTCTTGGAGTTATCTTACCTTTCTAATGTGTATTCGTAAATTTCCATTTTATTTTGCTTCTTTGACTTTTTTACATTTATGCGATTAAACCTCTCATTCTCTTTGAGTTTTTACATTTCTTTGATTTGTCACAACGAAGAGATGCTTGATGAATCATATATATACTGATATATATATGTTCCTTTCAGGTTATCAACAACAGGTTTGGCATCGTTGAGGCTGCCTTTTTTATGTTAGTATTTGTGCTAAATTTTTGAAGCTGCTGCATCGTAAAGAATTGCTTTGAAGAAAATATGTATTTGGTTCTAAGATAGATGTGTTCAATTTTTTTAATTTGTTGAATAGTATACACGCAGCGTTTATTATTGTTACTGTTTAAACTCTGAATTATTTGAGCTGAAAAATACGAGTTTGAACCTGAAAAGTTATGAGTTTCGGCAATGCATATGCCTCCGATTTAGATTCAACACACGTACAGAAGCATGCTGTCACTAAAAAGAATGACATCAGTTTGTTGATAGAATAGGACTGCTAAACTGCCTTGAGTTCGTTGATACTGCTAAACTGCCTTGAGTTCGTTGATACAATGACAACATATGGTTCCGGCCATGGGCAGTGATATGGTTCATTTATTTTCTCAAGAAAAGAAAAGTGCTTTAGTTTTTTTACATCTATTTTAATTTTTGGTGCAAATGGGGTGGCATTTGATGTATGCAGTCAATGGAGATTGACCATGATGATGGCTGCATATGAGTGAAGAAGACAAATGCTCTGGATGATGCCAATATGTACAAGGATACAGGGGTGGGTCTATCAAATTCCTGCTATGCATCTCTGATACTGGTTAAGGTGAGCTGTGGCGGAGAGAGTTACATTGGTATTTCATTTTCCATATCCTTGCATTTATGCATCTTACTCAATGAATGTGTTAACAAGCTCATATTTCAAGGGATTGGTCATTCATGGTCCGTTCAAAATGGTTTCATGGTCCATATTAAAAGGGATTGGTCATTCATGGTCCATATCCAGAGAGTATTGTATACATGTTATTGCAGCATTGGTACATTCCTTTTAGGTGAAGTAGAAAATGGTTTTTTGTTTTGTATATAGTTGGTTGTAGTAGCCAGTGAATAGTAACCCTATCCCATGAATATCCCCCAAGCCATTGTTTCATTTTGCATCTCTGATTTCATAGTAGCCAGTGAATAGTAACCCTATCCCATGAATATCCCCCAAGCCATTGTTTCATTTTGCATATCTGATTTCATATTCGGGCTGACATAGCATATTCTCCTTGTGCAGAAGCAAAGTGCCATGGTTATCATCACTGTTTTGGAGGATATAGACTCTATGCCTCTCCATCCCTTGGGCTTCTTTGAGTGCCGAAGTGTTTCATGCTGAATGGTACATATAATCTTGCGCCGTTTTTGTATTTGGAGTAAAACAGTGATATATTATGTGCAATTCAAAAACGGTACATTTTGCTTTCAGTTCTTATGTATATTTATTACTAGCAGTACAAGTTTCCTTTGCTCTTCCCCTAGAAAAGAACATTTTTAAATTTTCCCGAATGGGGATAATTATTTTTGACCCTTTCTCTTATTTAGGTTGGTGTTGGCATGTGCATGGAGGGAATAATAGAGCATAATCCACTTGTTTATTATCTAAATAGCATTCTGTGGTCAAAAGATTAAAGCTGATGTATGCATTAGAAATACACATGGTCCCTGATGTGCCGTAAATTATGTTTTACTCCTCTCATTAATCATTTTAGACAAAGCTTTTCAACTTCATAGATCAATGCATAAGTTTAAACTTGAAAGATTAAGTTATAATTAATCTGGTCTAAAGTGCTTCTGCCGAGGCTTTCTTTATGTACTTCCTGGTTTCAGTAACCCCATGAGATTTATTGATATTTTTATATCTACAGGGTCTATGTTGGTTGATGATATAGACCCACGTAGCAGATCAGGCGTCAGCTTGACTTTCTTTTCACCATGCCCCAATCTCTGAACTACTCAATTCTTACATGGAGTAATTTTCTGGTTAAAAGGTACTTGGTAAATGGAGCACGGTGCTGGAGGGAACAGAGGCGGCTGGACGAGGCAGCGGCCCGATGGGTTTGGGCTGGTGCAGGGAAGGGGGGCTGCCGTGCGTGCGGGAAAAGGTGGTGTTGGTCATCGCGGGAGCTCGGACAGCGATGGCGGTCGGACAACAGAGTGGCCCCTTCTCAGTGGAGGATCTTCTCTTCTCCGTCCTTGACTTCCTGGCGATGCGGTTTGCCGGGTGAACAGAGGCGTCTAAACAAGGCAGCGGCGCGATGGGGCTGGGCCGGTGCGGGGAAGCGAGGTTGCCATGCGTGTGGGGAAAGGAGGTGCAGGTCATTGCAGACTCATCTCTTCCCGCCCACTTCATCTCAACCAGGCAGCATGACCAGCAGCGACGTGCCGCTGCCGCCGAAGCGGTTAGGGGTCCGAAGCTGCTCGCCGAGCCCTGTCACCGCAGGTGTTCTGCCAGAGCGCCGCAACTCCCTGCCTCGACAAGGAGGCGTAGCATTGATGGCGGGCGACGACCGGACCAGGCAAGTCCATCCCCTCTCCTATCCTCTTCCATCTCAGTATTTGTTCCTCTATGCGTTGTCGGCGTGGCAGTGTATACTCGATAGCGTGTGGCAGTGGAATCTAGGCGTACAACACCGACATCTTGGCGTGGTGAGTGCGAGGAAGCACGCTGCTGGCTGCAAAGCTAGCTTAATTTAGCAAGCTATCCAGATCGATTGGATACTTTTTTTTCTTTGGTAGCACGCTATGCACATGTCTCTGAATTCTTCTTCTCTCTCAGTGCTGGGAAATTGTAGAACAGATAAGCCATGGCTGAGATGTATCTCACCGAGAAAAGCTGAAGATGGAATCATCTATTTTGGGTGATTAGTCGGCTTTCAGTTTCAGCTCCTTTTTTTTTGAAATGGGGCAGCCCCAGCCTCTTCATCAATTTCAGCTCATGTGTCTCCCATCTCGTCATCCACAAAATCATGGAAGTTGGAAAGAACCTTCAGCTTATGTAGAAGTAGACATGAAAGTGTGAAGACCTCAAATAATACTATGAGAGCATATGATATACTTTTAACAACATGGCATCAGTAATGAGCAACTTTCTTCAGATTTTCAATATATCTTGTTATCTTTCTATGTTTGGGAGTCGAATAATGTCTGATTGGTTTTCCATATTTCAGCTGAAGAAGTACTTCAACGACACCGGAGATTTAATGGACATTCAGATGGTACATCATCATATTCCTTGCTCACCTCATTCAAGTTATCCGCATGCAGTAGAATTTATGCATTTACTGCTGCCAGCTGTTCTGTACTAATTAATGTATGTTAAATTTCATTTTCCCAGAACAACGTTTGGAATCAGCTGATCCAGTTTGAGCTCCTGTGATCAAACCACAATATTTTGTCGATCTGCTCCATTTATGATCACGATAGTTGAGCATTTATTCATCTCTCAAATATTTTCTGCGAATAAGTCTTCACATAATCATATTCTCTCTTACTGCTCTTTTAATAAGAGACTTGCTCGTTGCTCCTCATAAAAAGAACAAAAATATTGATATTACGTTGTATAATTACTAATATTTCTGACCGCTCACAGAATTTGTGTTCATTTTGTTTTCTTGTCAGTATGTAACAAGGAGGCAGTATGTCATAGTGGCTGATTTGGAGGAAGGATTTATATTTTTTAGCTTCCCATTATGATTGAATAAGAACAATAGATTAATTTTCCTATTGGCAGCAGACACGTGCTGATTGACTATTCAACATTAGCTTGCAGTTCACTATCAGGGCCAAAATGAAGCTGCAATTCACTCGCATAGTCCTTCTCATGAGGTATTTCTTTTCCTTTGACCTGAAATAGTAGTAATAGTGGTTCCAGGAGGCTATGATGGTTTTCTAATTAGCTATCCCTGCCATGAGGTATTTCTTTGGTTTATTTTAATCATTTCCATGCTGTCAAGCTTTTGGCTTTTGGCTGATGATAAATATTACTAGGCAGGACCTGGAGGTATTCTGACAGCTGTGAATCGAGTGCGAGGTCTTCCTTAGGTACCCGTGCATTACTACCTTTTTTTTTTGAAGTAGTGCAATTACTACCTTCTCAGCTGGTGTTAGTTCATGTTTGGAAACTCTCACAGCCACTACTCGGTTTGATTGATGTGTACTTGTTACAATTTTCAGTAGCAAGTGTGTCACATATTTCCAAATACCATGAGTCATCTTTTCTGTTCGACTTCTTACTTCTGATTGATATATTTGATTTGTATCTTCTGCTATGACATGTCTCCGCATTTAGATTGACCATATCAGTGTTACATGTACAGTTATGCCATCCTGATTCCAGTTATGCCATCCTGATTCCGCCTTCTCTTTGCTTAGTATATATATGTTTAATTCATGTTCCAGTATGTGCTGCAAAAATAGTTTTATTGTTATATGCTAAATAAATTAATATGGTCTGACTTAGCGGTGGACCAAATTAATTTATTTTCCTTTCTGAAGCCTCCATTTCTAGGTAGATATAAATCGCGACATCGAGCACGTGACGAGTTTATCTTTCTCTTGCATGAGCAAGAACAAGCCAATTGCTGCATGAAAGAGATAATTTGTTTGCCTTCTCTAAAATATTTACTTTTCTTTGTAAAGTTTTAGCCTATAAATATAACAGTTAACATGTCAGTAATCACACCAAGTAATGGCAGCCTCGGCTATATATAATAAAATAAAGTATTTGCCAGATGTTGGTTGTCATGTTTTATAGTTCTGTCCATGCTGCTTATTATGTGTTGTTCATGCTTTAACTTGTTTCTCATGCAAAATTATTCAGCCTTTTGTGCAAGCTATGGTTGATTCTGCTACAACATACATATTGGTCTTAGGACCAACACTGTTGCCAAGTCGGGTGGGACGGGTAAGAAACCAAAGCAGTAGTTGGTCTGCTATGCTATGTCTGCACATGATGTTTGTATATTAGGTACAACCTAATTACATTGTGTATACACGTTTCTGATCTTCCATACTGCTACGCAATTGTTCTGTTTCTATATCATTCCTTTAGAAATTATGATATATATTCTGAATTTCTATTGGCAGGGTGGTGGCGATGGTGCTGTCTTGACACACTGGCAAAAGATGAATCGGTTGCAGATTAAATGAAATTGTTTTATTATGTAGCTTCTATTTCTTGGTTCAATGCAATCTGGTATTTTTGCCGTAGAGTTTTATGTTGACATTACTGTCACTTCACTTGCAATATGGTATTGTTGCCACTTCAAAATTTGCATTATTATTTGATCAAATTCAATCTCGTGTTGTTCTGGATATTTCCTCGCTATTTCCGTGAACAATGAAATATATACTAATTATTAATACTAAAATAAGATGAAATTATGGTTCAAATTGTGACTTGATTATGCCATTTGCGCGATAGCGCAACGGGTCATCTAGTGTGTTTATAATCCCCAAAGAATTTCAAAACTAAACTTGAAATGCACTCAGAGAAACAAAACAAAAAAAGGCAACGACAAAAATACAAATAACACTATTTACGTATGAATTTGTCTCTATTTTTTTGTTGCAAGGAGTTGTACTGAACGGGTTAAACAACATACCATGCACCTGGCGGCCCCATTGGGTGAAAACGGTGTAAACAGATCATTACAACTCCTTGCAAACAATTACTATCCCTAAAGTCACGTTTTGTGCAACAAACAATTTGACTCATTGGTTCATACAACAATGACCCCAAGAGTTATTTTGTTGGGTAACTCACAGTTTGGACCATGTAGTGTTCCAACGGTTGCAATTGCACTATGTGTGTTCAAATCATCATGCATTTGACACATGAATGGCTTTGGGTAACTTTTCATACTCCCTCTGTTTTTTATACAAGGCCACAAACTAACATTTCAGATACCAAGAAAATATAGCTTAAATGAACCAATTAGTTATGTTAAAATACTCGCGTAGTTTGGCTAATTTAACATATTGCATGTTGTGTCTTTTTCTCTATGGATGCATGAAATTTTTGCACTAATGTACACCATTTTGCGAGGTGGAATTGTAATCAATTTTACACGATTAGTTTTGGTGGCCTTACATGTTAGTAAAGTATAATTTTAATAGTGGCCCTACATATAAAAAGGAGGAAGTACATAAGATGTGTACAATGGGCTTACATCGGAGGTCTACATAAGATCGTGTTGAAGATGTAACTTTCTTTTTTGCAAGTTTTTGGCTAAATTTAGAGCTGAAATTCGGTGTTGCTAGGCTCCAAAAACTTGTTCGCCAAAATCACGAGGACAGCGGAAGAGATCTTGATAACAGATTGGTCACCAGATTTTTCGTGTAGTCATAGCCTCGTCGGGATCCAGAGGGTTTCCTTGTAATTTTTCTTTTGTTTCTGAACCTTTCTGTAAGTTCGGAGATTTAATATATCATCCCTTTCGCAAAAAAAAAAATAGCCTCACGGTGACATCAAACGGAGCAGCAGCAGCTCTATCACACGGAGCCGCAGCTCAGAGGATCGGAGGTGCATGTCCATGGACGCATGGGGAAGACCAGCCTAGTGGAAACAGCTGGCTCGACGGTTGCCGTTGGACCCCCAGCAGAATTAGCTGTCAAAGCTCGTAAATAAATAGTCCCGCCATACCACTGCCACCGGTGCATAAAAAGAAAAAGCCTCTTCTCCTCTGTCTATGGCCCTCCTGTCCGTCCACCACCGATTTTGCGGCGGAACGTCGGAGCCATTTGCGGCGAATCGCGACAGTATCACGTTCCAGTAGAGAATGTAACCGTAAACTGGCAAGCTCAAGCTGGGTTCAGCTATGCATGATCGCAGCCTGCTAACCAACGCTGAGAACAGAGAAATCCAGTGCCTAGTACCTGCAGGTACCAGGCAGGTAGTACTGTAGTAATCTGAACGAGCACAGCACACCACGGAGTTAGAAGAGGGTGCTGAAAGTCGTGGCGTTAATCAATTTCCTGGATGCAGCAAATTCGGCAGCGGCTTTTAACATGCGTTGGGTACAACTCCTCCTGCTCGTGGGGTAGAATTTTATGTTTCATGGCGACGGTTATGGTAGTCGGCCGTCACTGCTTTTGCGGCGTGCGTGCGTGAACCGCCTTTCCTCGCGCGTCACGGCAGAGGGTGTGCACGCCGGAGTTATGGTGGCCATCGCAGGTCGCAGCACGGCCGTGGAGCGCGTCGTGGGTGGGGGAGCTCGCGCTGTCGTGCTGCTACGGGAAAAGGGGTCATGGTGTAGGACTTGTGGGGTTTAGACCACTCTAGCAAAATCCTGGAAAATGAGGCAAAACAGTTTCGGTCCACAAAATGTGCACCGAAGCCTATCCCGTGATAACACTGAAGAAAATATCCATCACCACCGGTCTCACCCGGAAGCTTCAAATACCCAGTTTTTTGGCCAAATTTCCAGCACCCCGATAGGGACAAAAAAAAAGGCGGTTGCTGGGATGCAAGTTTCAGCTCCCATCGATGACATTCAACCGATGAACTCGCTGGAGTCTAGCCAAATTACGGCGAATAACTAACAAATTTGTTGCCATTCTCGAGCTGAGAAGCATGGTGCCATCGCTAGCTTCCTAGATGCGTGCGTGGGCGGGCGGGCGGCCAGGGCGAGGAGTAGATTGTTGACGGCGCAGGCACGAGGCGGCTAAGGCGAGAAAGAACAAGACCACGTAGGGGAGAAAAAAATAGAAGATAAAAGGGGGAAATCAGGCAGGTGGTTCCATGATGATTTTGAGGGACATTATTTGTTTCACTTGACCAATTTTTTTTTATCCGGTACATTCCATACGTATTTTTGGCCAACTCGGCTACCGTCCTAAAAACCATCACGAACCCACATGGTATCATAGGTCTGTGACATCTTACCCATCCCCAACCGGCTACCTTTGATGCGTCTTTCCCACAATGGCGCGCTTCCTTCCGGCAACAACCACATTAAGCTCACGTCCTCACCATAGCGGTGGCATCCAACTAGTCTTTCCCAACCAGCTCGGCCGCGATCTGCCTCGCCAATGTCATCCTAATTGTCAACAATGACAAATTAGCTCGAAATGCTTAAACTTTTTGCTCGAAATCCCTGCAATGATCCTTTAAATAAGCAGCCAAATCTCTAGAAGCCCCAAACATGGAGTACCCAATTCCTTCGAACTTCTTCACTACTCATCGTTTCCTTTTTTGCGATCAAAGAGCTTTATATATTACTTAGGAAGCTGGGACGATATTTCCCCATTTCGAAAAAAAGTCTATCGCCCAAGAGGACGGGCATAATTCTAGTACTTTGATCCTCGTAGCTTCCTTCAACTCGTGCCAAAACTGGTTGGCCCATGTGCATTCAAAAGGAGTATCTCCTCCTCATCGTTTCCCGGCTTTAAGCATAAGCCCGAAAGTGTCGGCTTAAACAGCCCATCTCGTAAGCATTCAAGCCGGGCCGAACGCCCGAAAGCTCGCATGAGCGATCGACCACCAAAGTCCACCAAGTTGCCCTCATCACAAAGAAGAAGTCAAGTCCAGCAAGTCGCTCAAAAAAATCAAGAACCAAGCTCACCAAGTCCGCTCCCCGCAACCAGGCACCCACACCTTGTTGACACGCACGCGAAGGCGCGCACGCAATGAGCCCCTTCCTGCTCACGCCGGTGGGCGCCCGGCTCGCGCCGGTAGCTCCGCCGTCAACGCTCTCGCGCCTGCTCCTCCCGCTCCACCTACAAACGCGCCGCGCTCACGCCCGCCACTCCCCGATTCCTCACCGCCGCAGCAGCAGCTACCGCCTCTTCGCCTCCTCGTCGGCCCCTCAGGTCCGTCTGCCTGGCCTCTCCGCCCTACAGCCTCTAATTCGACCTGTTTGAGAGGCGGTGTCCGACCAAGTGTTCGATGGAATGCCTCGTCTGGCTTTGGCTGATGGTGTCGCCTGTGTTGCAGATGGCCGCGCCTGCCGATGCCCCCGGAGGATCCGCGGACGCGTTCGAGGTCATCCGCGCTCACCAGGTGCGGCGGCCCTTGGCCTGTATTTGCTTGTGATAACCTCAGGACGCGATTGCTGTACAATTGAGTGGTTGACTCAGTTTGGCTGTTTTTTTTAATTAGAAGTCAGATAGATTGGCAAGAGGACTAAACATTGTACTACTGTGAACCAGGATTAAAATTATTACTACCTATAACTAAAATGTTGACAATCAGTATGGCGAGGGGGAAACCTACTATCTGACAATTCATCAAATGGTTGACTGAAGCTGGCAGCCGGTGGGTAGAAAGCTGGAAGATGGATGAAGGAGATCGGGCTCTTTCCTCCCCTTTTGCAAGTTTTGTTTGGTTCCGTAATAGTCATCTCTGAAGTGGCCTTTCTTAAGTGATCTAGCTAGTGTGCTCAAGTCACAGTGTGGGCTGTTTGTGATGGAATGTTGAACCTGACCAACAGTCCAACACTAGGTTGTTACTTCTTATTTCATTGATGAAAGTGGGAGCTATGCTCCTTTAATCAGCATTCCCTACCTCAACCAATGTCAACTAACTTCACAAAATATGATCTTGCCGCTCCTACTAGATATTCGAAAGCCTGTAGAACAAGTACGTGCAACATCTAAGACAGCTCTGAACAAATATCTTGGCTGTTAAGTTGATCAATAGGACTCTTAAAAAATGTACTCCAGGTTTTAATGTTTCACCAGCTCGAGATCTCTCTTATTCACCCAATATCGTCGTAATTATAGGCAAAAGCTGCCCGGCTTCCTCCTGTGGAAGAAATACGAACCATGCTAGACAAAAGTGTCAGAGGTGTCCTGGCTACCCATTCCCAGGTATGTTACGAGTATTCTTCTATTTGGATTCTTACTGGATATGCATTTTGCCTGTCTTTTCCTGGGTCTACCGTTTAGAATAATATTGAAGCTGGTTGCACTGGTTGCCAAATTGCCATGTGGATATGTGGAGTGAGCTAGTCCTTTTTCCACAAAGAGTTTGTCTTATTTTATTGAAACTTCACTATTTTGTTTGATGAGTCCACCACTTTCCAGTTTTCACTGAATTGTTGCATGTACTTGGCTAATACGTCTCGCATATTTTACACATTATGGTATGTAGTTTTGAACCATGTCATAGGGTTGTCTCTTTCAAGTATCTACCTTTTCTGTTTCCTGAATGGAAAAGGATTTTTTTCCCTATCTTCATCTGTTGCCAGTTAGTCGATTGCAGAAATAGTAATTTAGAGCTTTAGAACTACAGAGTAGCTGAGATTGCAGAGCTCTTCATGGAGCTTGTTGGAGCATGTATAATATGGCATTCTTATTACAGGAACATGTGGGCTATCCATCGGGTTCAATGGTTGATTTTGCATGTGATCAAGATGGTTCCCCCATATTAGCAGTGAGTAGTTTAGCAGTTCACTCAAAGGTAAGATAGTCTTGTGCTCTCATGATTATGTATACATTTAAAACTACCTGTGCATACCGTTTGGTATGAATGGAGGCCTTACGGATTTGGTGCCTTTACTCCCAACACACATGATAATATTCACACTGGAAGGAATACTACTACTACATACTTGTGGACCTAGAAGGCAAACGATAGATAGACATAAAAAATGTAAATCTGATGGCCTTTTTTCTGTCAAAAAAATAGCGTGCTGCTCTAAATATACTAAACTCAACATGCTTCTCTAGTTTTATTTTATTATTCCAATGCTCTCTTTTTTTGCCACCATATTGCAGAATCTCTCGGGAAGTACCAAGTGCTCTCTTCTGGTTGCCAAAGACCCAGAGGACAGAACAGATACTGTAATCACTGTATATGGCGATGCTACACCTGTAATTGCCTCCTGTCGCTTGCCCCTTATTTTAGTCTGCTTTTGTCCCTATAGATATATGTACCGATAATTGCTAAAGTATACTGGACAGCACATGCTACCTGATAATTGAGTGATGGCTCACTTTTTATTGGATGTTCTATTCCAAAGGTTTCTGATGAACAAAAAGACGCAGTGAGAAGTGCATACTTAAGGAGGCACCCTGAGGCTTTTTGGGTATGTGTGCTAAACACTGTACTGTTTCTAGTCTAGAGTAATTAAAGAATATCTCATTGAGTTATAATCTATGAACAATTTCGAAATCAAGGTTGACTTTGGTGACTTCCGTTTTCTGCACATCAAACCAAAAGCTGTCCGTTACGTATCTGGGGTTGCAACAGCTCTCCTTGGCTCCGGAGGTTTGTGACCTGCCTTTTTGAAGTTCCAAGTTAAAAACTAACATCCTATCCTTTTACAAATGATCAGCAGCTCAAGCTCTAATAAACTGATCATTTGTATTTTGTTACTTCAAGGTCAAATTCTGTAAATGCGAAATACAATATTATTTGGTGATGATGGTGTCTGAGATAATATTCTGTTCTCTACATTTCCAGAATTTAGTCCTGCTGAGTTCAAGGAAGCAAAAGTGGATCCTATATCACAATTCTCCGCTCCTATTACAGTATGTTCTTATATTTTGTGCCTGCATACTAAATCTGTTGAACTTTCATTATGCTCAAGTTTCGCTGTATGTATCCCACAGGGCCACATGAATAAGGATCATGCCGATGATACAAAGCTCATTGTGCAACACTCGACCAATGTTAAGGCAAGTTACTATAGAGATTATTTACACCGTGTTTGTTAGATAAAGAAACATGGTGTTTGGTCATGAACGTCAGTCTGCAAGATATACTATAAAGCAAGTTGTACCTATGTTTGTTTGTGAGACAGTTATACTATGAACGTTTTTATTCGTTTTGTCTTCAGTTTCTTTCAGTTAATAAATGACTAGTATTTGAGTTAAGTAAGTTTAGTTCAAAAATTTTATTTGTAAAAGTAAATATTTTAGTTTAAACGTATGATTCCTACTGTCTTTTCTAAACATATAAGCTAAACATATGCAAACATCATGCAGAGCTATGCCAGTCTTGACTCAGGAAAACACCTGCACATTCAGACCAGTTTACCTGTGAAAAAATCAACTAGTTTTATATGTAGCTGATTTCTCTCTTCATCTGCTTAGTCTCTTGGGCACCGTGAAAACTATTAATTGCAGTATGTCGAGCCTGCAACACGACCAACTGGGTTCAGACTTTAAATTGCGAGGCATTACAAGGCGTCACTTGTCAGTGCTAACTAGTAACTGTCTATGCTTTGTATCCCCCTTGTATTATCAAGGCGTCACTTGTCAGTGCTAACTAGTAACTGTCTATGCTTTGTATCCCCCTTGCATTATCTTGATTTTGACACTTTAGTACTCGTAGAAAATGTTTATATTCCCATTTCAGTATATTGAGGGATGACAAATGTAAGCTATTTCAGGTGGATTTTGCTCATATGCTGGATGTGGATAGCCTTGGTATCAATGTGAAGGTAACAACTCTATGAAGATGTGCCTTATTCTTTATTGCTAAAAACATATCACTGAATCACACTGATGATTTCTGGACATAATATTCCACCTTCAGAACGGCAATTCAACCGGTAAAATGTCATTTGCACTCTATTTATGGCTTCATCAGAACTGAATACAATATACTCCCTCCGGTTCAAATAATAATTGCCTAAAAGTGGATGTATCTAGACATATTTTAGTGGGTACATACATCACCGGAGGGATTAGATCATTTTATTTTTTAGGGTTGTGCTCTAGTTGAACAATGATGAACATTGTTTTCATGTCTTTTAATTTATTTGATCCGATATATTCTAGTGAAATCCAACCATGTGGTAACTTGTTATCAACACTAATCTAATTATGCAGGCTGGTTATGATGGAAGTGTTCTGAAGCTGCGCATACCTTTCTCTAGGCGTGCACAAGACAGAAAGTTGGTCCCCTGCTATGTTATAATTTTTCTTATACTTATAATTGATGCATACTCTATGCTCATATCTGCTCCTCTCTTCATAATCATGTTCTTTAATTTGGGTTTAAACATGATAAATGATAGTAATGTATTTTCTTTTCTTGTCCTGTTCCACTGTATGCTTTATAACTGCTCTGTTGTTCACTGTATATATTACCTTCTTTGGGGATGATTACACTTATTTTCACAAAAAACTCCTAGGTCTATAACCTGCTGAATTACGATTTAACAGAAAACTATGACATGGTTCTTTTAATTATTTTTTTGACCAACTCTAAATGGTCTTGTTCTTCTTTTGTACGTAGGGATGTCAAGACACTTATTGTGGAAATGCTACAGGCTGCAAAGGCCTCATCGTCGCACGCTGAATGACCACTTTGTTCCAGAAGGACATGGCTTTGTCAATGTAAAGAAAATCAGCTTTTAGGTTGCTGCCCAGTCTCAGTGTCAATGAAGATGAATGATCCACAGGAAATTCCATGGTTCCACACATCATTCAGTACCATTGTGACAGCGAACTTTGTGAATTATTTCCAGTAGAACTGAAAGAAATGCAAAGCGACTTGTATATCACACTCGAACTGTTTTGCACGCATACGTCATACACGACTGAGGTTGTTGAGCAACATAGGTCATCTTATTAAAAAGGTTCCATATGTCAAAATTGTATACTCGCCCAAATTAATTGACGCAGCTAAGGAGTACATTTGTCTGGGCAAGTAATGTACTGGTATCTCGCCGCCGTGGTACATTTGTCTGGGCAAGTAATGCACTGGTACTCGTCCCCCAAAGGGATTTGAGGCGTGTCCTCCAAAGCCGCTTTTTGTTCGGCGCGCCCGATACGGTGTCCGGCGCCCCGAAGCTGTCCCGCCTCACAGGGGACGCTCCGGGCACGCCGAACACAACGAAAAGCGATGCGAGCTTCCACATGTCAGCGACTATTTTCATAAAAACCGTTGGTTCGCGTGTTTTTTCTCGTCGCTCCTTCCCTCCGACGCCTCTCACCCCTTCACCGCCGCTGGATTTGCCGGTCGTTTCGACGACTAATCTCTTCTGAGAGTCGGCACCATCGTCGCGGCTGGCACTTTCGCCGGTCGTTCTGCTGCCGCCGCTTCGCCCGCGCGTCCCAGAACGCGGCGTCTAATATTAATCATATAATTTTAGTCAACTGAGAATATTGTTTGTCGTACCATCAGGATAAGATCATATTGATGCTCACGGATTGCTTCGACTCCATTGTTTCTTGTCTATTCCATAGCCCAGCAGCACCAGCATTGATTTTCCCCACCAATATATTGACTTTGTTATCTTCGACAAGGAGGATTATTGCCTTACTGCTACTTGGAGAACACTTGGATTTCTTGTTAAGTGATTTTCCTTCAAAAGCTTTGCATGCTTTCCTTCCCTCCTGAATGCCTGCCCCTGAAACCGATGTCCTGCCGCCCCATGAACAGTAAATCCATTCAACTTGACTATTTAGTTCAAAGACCATTAAATCATCATCTTGCTCGTCATCTATTCTCCTAACATTTACAGTAAGAACCTTCTATATCACCGACAGTAAAATCATAATGAGAACTGGACACATCATCAGGATCATCAATGTGCACCTCTTTTACAGTAAGCTTGCAAGGTATCTTGAATGCAAATGTTAATCCTTCATTCTCGTTGCTAACCACAGTTAGAGTACCACCCATCAACTCCACCTAAATCATTGTGGAAATTCATTAAAATAGTTAAACAATTTTATAAGTTACAGTGGACCTGCTTTAGTTACAACTAACATTGAAACAATTATTTTTGTGTTCCCAGGTATTAGTATTTAATACATACATAAATAATGTAGTAACTGTGTCTTTTATATGAATCGGTAACTGGAATTGAAATAAAACATACCAATTGCTTGCAAATCGCTAGTCCAAGCTCTGTCCCACAATATTTTCTTGCATGATCAGTACTGGTTTGCATATACCTCTTGAATAGAAATGGCAAGGACTTTTCTGCAGTTGAGCATAAGCTGAGAGAATCCGCATTAGGAAAATATAAAAACACACATTAATTTGGAGACACTCTGAATTATTTTATTTGATCCAATCTTTTGCACCTTTTTACCTTTTCTATTTAATCTACTATCAGGAGCAAAAGGATGAGTGAGACACAAGAAAATAAAGGCGTTGCAAATTCAAAATCCTGCAATATATGATAACACTGCAGTAGACATTTAAGGTGAGATGGACAATTTGAAGGTCAAGACTAATGATGATGAACAATAAATAACATTGCCAATGAACAATATGGCTCCATAAGAAACTGGAAAACAAAACATCACCTCAAATCCTGAGGTTCTAATGGTTATGTTATTAATCCTGCACCAAGTTCTCCAGCAGAAAAACACTGTCAATGTCAACCATAGCATCTGATATCTCAAGAAAAAAATCAGAATCATTCAGAAGCTCATCGATCTAAAAAAGACCAACTGTACTCAGATCAGAACATCATAAGAAGCTAAATGAGCTAAGCATCAGAAACACATGTACCATTTGCATTTCTTGTTCTACCATTTTGTTCTGCTTCTGAACTTTACAATATACATGAGATGATCCGATTGACCAATGTCATACGTGTGGCATGTTTCATTGGACTAAGTATCTTCTGTTTGCATTCTTCCTGTTACCTTGTTACCTGACCCAGGTATAGTGATTATTGTTGTTCAAGTAGGGAACGAGTCTCCAAGATCACATTTGGCTCTAGTCTGCGAATGAATGCTGGATAAGAAGATGAAGTCATAAACCAACGCATTATCTGCAGCTTGAATCCTTGGAGGCCTACAGAGATTTTCTCTTAGAAAAAAACTTCGATGTGCAGACCCAAATAATTTGCCCCGCAAAAAAATTGGTTATATGTTTCCTGTTGGTGACCAAACAATACACAAGCCATTCAGTCAAAAATTATATTGTGGCCCAACTGTTTGCTTGCTTTACTGTGTAACTGTCAACATGTTGTGTTTTCTTTTGAAAGGATGTAGTCTATAAAAAATTTCATATATTATTTCATTGAGATAATTGTATTTATCTAGAAATCCAAAGCGAGCTACTATTTTGTAAAGATTGGCATAGTGGACTACACCTTGAGTGCTTTTAAAGCACGCCCATATATCTGAAGGGAGAACCTGGATAGTAGTTGAAAATAGGAGGGTAAGAGGGTTATATATCTTCATCCGCAATAATGGAATATTACTGCATATTTCCACTCCAAGACGAGACTGAAATTCTTGCTATGCCTTAATTTTCAGTTATTTACTACACATTTTGAATATGCCTTGCTCCCATATTACTCTGAATGTTAAGAGGTTCATCTTTCTTCCAACAGACGCTCTTGCATGTGTTACTTTTACAGTTTTGATATGCTCCAATTTGCAGATAAATTGAGACTCAGCACTACGGGATATATGCAGGTATACAATGTTCAACAACTTCAGGTGTCTCACATGTACCCATGATTTTTATATTGTTTGACTATGGCTGTTCGGTAACATGTACCCAGGTCGTATCTCACCTGATCCACTCTCCCATGTACAGCCCCAAGGTTCTTCTACTTCACATGAATCAAAAACACTATTGGGACCATCTCCCTAGAAATTATAAAAGCCTCAACAGTCAACACCGCACAATGTTCACGCAGGACAACAAATACAAAGCAGAGACATTAAATCAAACACTTGAAGAGCAATCCACTTCACCTCATCATACTGTCGTGGAGAAGATCTGGAGCGGGGAGTGGAGATATTCAGTCCAAGCAGCGCCGAGATGCCCGGAATTGTGCCTGTCCTCCTCAGTCGTCTCCTAGAATCAGACCACCCTGCGAGATCCGAGCTGCAGAGGCATGACGGCGGCGCGAATCAGGAGGATGGGCGGAAGGATTACATCGAATCATGATGGCGGGAGGCTCGAGAGGGAGGACGGGATTGGTGGAGGACGCGGGCCAGGCGGTCGAGGAAGGATGGGACTGGTGGTAGCATGTAGGGAACCAGGCGGGTGAGGGCGGCGTGGGAGGGGCACGGGTCCTGGAGCGTGGGAGGCGGGTGGAGGAGGGTGTCCACTGCGGAAGCTGCAGTAGAGGACGATGGGGCGGAGAGCGCAGCCACAACCTCGTCTACCATGCTCCACGGCGAGCGGCAGTGCTTGTTGCAACGGCGGGAGATGGATCTCCATGGCTGGCCTAGGAGGTGGGCGGGGAAGATAGCGCGTGGAGCACGAACGCGTGTGGGTGGGCGGGCCGGTGGTGGCAGTCAGGGTGCCCAACGGCGCACGAACTGGGGGAGAGGTGGAGATCGCCGGCCACGGAGTGCGCTTTGAGGGATATACGACACGGACCACGGACCGATGGACGAAGAGGGTGCTAATGATTTGCTGGGCTTGGCCCATTTGGGCGCGGGCGACGCTCGACGAAGGACCCGCGATGACGACGAAAGGAAACGACGTAGTGGCAGAATAAGGAACACATTCGTTCTTTTTAAGTAGTTTTTTAAGTAGTGCAGATGACTGAGTTTTTTTAATACTCTAATAAAAATAGGGCCTCGGTTGGAATATGATTAGGCAGCGGCGCCCCTAAAGCGCGCTAGAAAAAAAAACATCTTCCAATGCTAAATCCGACGCGCTTTAAAGGACTAGTACAAATGCCCGTGCGTTGCCACGGGGCTTAAAGTATCTTTGGTTGCCACAATATATAGAAATAATTTATGTGAAGATATCCAAGCTATCGTAGGAGAGCCGCCACCAGCAAGGCGAGCTAGCAACCCTGCAGATCAGCCTCTAGGTTTCCCTGATTTCTTAAGCTCAGATCATTTCATGTTAATGTTGTCTTGGCTCTTAAGCTCAGATCATTTCATGTTGATGTTGTCTTGGAAATGTTCACTGTCCAAACCAAGTTCTTTGTGTGGCTACTCATATAGTTATAGGTGCATACTCGTGACCACTTGCTGCGCAAGACCACCATCAATAAGAGTTATCACAAATAAGGGAATAGAATACTAATATTGTGTAATTATCATTTTGGAGTCGTACAACCATTTCCTCAGCTACACACATGTATCATATTGGCATCTTTCACATATCATTCCTTTTAGAAAGTTATCAATCACTTCTCTTATATTGTTAACTTATATTGTTCACTCGAAAACTGTTTATAAGACTGAATGAGTCTATGCCATGTTTAAATAGGGTAAGAGGTTATGCAGGAAAGTTTTATTTGTTTGGATTTTAAATTTTTAATTGAATGAAAGCCCTATTAATAAGTAATATAAAAAGTTATTTTCCAAATGTATAGGAGACAATGTAACAATTTTTTTTGAATAAAAACTATAATAGAACTGAACACATGGTGAGTCTAACTCCCTCCTCTTTCGTTCCATATAGTTATTGTGTTATTCACTTCTCTTATTGTTCTGAA
Organism: Lolium perenne; assembly: GCF_019359855.2. Taxonomy (NCBI): domain Eukaryota; kingdom Viridiplantae; phylum Streptophyta; class Magnoliopsida; order Poales; family Poaceae; genus Lolium; species Lolium perenne. Next base: position 73,653,365 of record NC_067245.2, read on the forward strand.
TAGAGGAGTCGATGCTATGTTTAAACAAGATAAAACTTTATGCAGAGAAGTTTCTTTGATGGAATTTTGAGTGAACATAAGGCATGCCAATGACATATAGAAGTAATGACTGTTTTCAAACACATTGGAGGCACTAACATAAATTAATTTCAGAAAACTATAGACCAATAAGATTACTATACAAACATATGAAGGATGTGAATGGAGCCTTGCTTTCTGCTGAGGAGCTGCTTTGGTTCGTCTCAAAAATCGAAAAAGAACTCGAGAGTATGGATTGCTTGCTGATCGTACCATGGGGCTTGGCTTCCAAATTTGAATTTGTTTTTTTTTGGTTTGTTTTCCTCATCGATGGCTCTTGCCAGGTTCAAATTCTAGCATCCCGATCAGATCTCTTTCAACATGGTGAGTAAGTTCTGGTTTTGCAACATTTTAATTGTTTAGTGTTCTGCTATTATTTTACCTCTTGTTTCGAACGCATGCATCATTGTTATTTCTCAATTTTATCAAAATATAATGTTAATTATCATATAATTTACGGAATGCAATAAGCAAGGGAAAACTGAGCAATCTAGGTAGTTGTACTCACTTCCGTCTTCACCCATTTCGTCAAAGAACTTCAGGCTGCTAATTAGGGGTGCAAAGAACTTCAATGAGAACTTCCATACTCACTGACTCACTTATTAGCACTTCAGGCTGCTAATAATAACGGAAGCTAATTAGACAGCTCTTCAGCACTAATTCAAATGAATATATTAGTACCTCAGAGAGTTGAACGACAGTAGTCTCTGGTACAAAGAATGCTCTTTCATCTGAAGGTGGAGAACAAAGGTCTTCTTCTTCATCATCATCAGCATCCACAATAAGAGATTGTATATGGGAGTATTGACTTCAGTTATTGACGAACAAACTGATGAAAGGTCATTTAGACAGATTCATCTCGTTTGCCTGCAAGGTTCATATTAGTAGTACTGACTTCCAACCATTAAAACATGAAAAGCAATCTAAGATGTGCACAAAAGTTTGCAAGATTGGTTTGAAATACAGTAGCTTGATGGAGCAGGCGGGTCTGCGCTGGCCGTGCGTGGTGAGGAAGCAGCGGCCAATCTAGCGAGAAGAATTAGCAACCACTCAAAACAAAACAAAATGTAGTTGTATATTTTTCATAGGAGAGAGAGAGATCTTAGCAACGCAATTATCTCTGAATGGTCGAATAATTATCACACCACATTTTCCTTCACCTCATATTCTCTTCAGCGCCATTGAATATTTTTATTTCTAGAAGATTGAGCAGCTACAAGAGAGAACAAAACTTTGCTAATGCCAAAGAGGGACTGAGGAGCAAGCAAGGCAGCACATGAGATATATTGGATGATCGTGGAGGGAGAAAACTTTGCTAATGACAAAGAAGGCACAGTGTATAATGTGGGACTGAGTGCATGCTATATGATCAACAACCTGGGGCAAAAAAATTGCCGCAGCATGAGTAAGACAATTGCTATTTATCAATGTTAAAAGAAACAGATGGAACAACGGCTATACTACAAATCAAAAGTTCAGAACTCATGCTAAAATAACCTACAAGATACTGTACTGTAATTTTACCAATAGCACATTCTTTCAACTCTGCTCCTGCAGAATGTTCTTACCAGGATTTGCATGGCAAAGGCTAAGGTTGTGTTCCCATACTTGATTAATCTACACCAATGGAGAGTAAAGCATAAATCAGGTAACGATGCGCATGTCGATGAACCAAAAGAAGATACTTATAGGTCAGAAATCTAACATATTAACGTGGCCGAATAATTGAAAATCTGCATCTATGTTGGTCCTATAACTGCTCATGGATACTAATTAAACTCAAGATCTAAAAAATCTTAATTCACAACTATACCGAAGTACTTCACAATTCCTCAAAAGTGCTTATCCTCGAAAATATTCAGGCTAATTGGAGGGAACCTAAAATACCAAGGCCTAGCAGCAACAGAGTTGATGTGTTCAGTATAACTGAATTAAAAGGAACAGAACTTCAATACACATCCATTAATGTCTGTACAAGCTTATTATACTGGCTAGCAAAAAATAAGTGAGGTCGAATCCATAACTATATGACTTTTAATGTAAGTCTGAACAAGCATATTGCATCGAGATATATAGACTCAATATAAAATGGCACTCCATACCACTATACTTACATATATGAATAATGAATCCCAATAATTCCTTTCTTCATGTCCGCATTCTTCCAATTAAATCTTCATTCAATAATGAATTCAGAATACCTGTAGGCACAAAGCTCTTCCAATTTACTAAGTTACTATTGTCAAACTTGAGGAATAATGAGATTTCTCAACATGTTTTCCTCTTGTAAACGATAAGTGTATAAAGTGCTTCATATAGATTATTATGACATCTCCGAGTAAATTACCTGCACCTTTACATATATATGCCTCATATATTTTTTGGTAAGGGGGCTCATAAATTAGATGCTCATACTTTTTCATTAAGATGCAATAAAGGTCAATGATTCCACAACACAATTGTTTCCAACTTGAATGGATAGAGAACTAATGCTAGTTTTCATGCCAAGTATCTAACGTTTGGCTGATGCTTTCTATATAATGCATACAAATGTCTAAATATAATGACCATAGTGAACCATCATACTTTGCGTGAGGTTTTGGCAAGCAGTGAAACCAGAATACATAACATGTTAACAAATGCAGTAAACGATTATGAAACAACTGCGAGAAAGATTTTTAACCTTGACCATTCCAGTGCCACTATCACATACAAGCAGTTGTATGTCCTCACTGTCAGTGTCAGCCATTTTCTTGTTAACTGAGAACTGAGAAGTCTGCGAAAGGTAATACAGTGCATAGTTCGTTCATCTTCTTAAGTAAGAAGTTTGCCAAATGTAATGCACTTACGCATTACTCTGAATCCTTGTCCTCTTCCTCCACTCTCTTCAAGCGACCTTGCCTTGTACTTGCTGCCGCCGCATGGCCAGCACTGACGATGGCCCCTCCCTGTTCACGCTCAATAGTAAAGAAAAGGTCATCAGTTAGTGTGCAATCAAAGTAAACCATCAGATAAAGCTACAATGTCACTGGAATGGTCAAGGTAGTGTGCAATCAAAGTAGGTCCTACTTAATGTGTCAATACCTAGCTGTAACTTATTACTGAAAATTAGTATTTTCTATAATATACTCCTATCCTTGTACTAAAATCCATTGATTTCACCTCTTGTAGTTCTAAACCGAGTCATACAGGTGCATTACTATTCAGAGTACAAATAAACATGGCACCATGTTTAATACATTGGAGGCAGTCGGAGTTCTTGGTCTCCTTGCGCTTGCAGACCATGTCGAGGACAGAGTCGATGAGCTTGGCCATACCATGATTCTGATGCTTCTCGCACAAAAATTGAACAATCCCCTCTACTAAACCATAACCCATCCCAGAGTAGATAAAGTTAAGTCTAACTTCCAGTGGAGTCTCCTATTTAAGCACCACGAATCTTATTCCAGAATATTACCCCATGATATCAAGAGGGGAATTCGGATCTGGGCTTCCATCCATGATCTCGGGGACCTATGCCTCGTTCCGCGTATCCGTGCGTTTGTTCTTGTTCATGGTCTGGGTAGTACGCCTAGCCTCCATGCCCCCGAGACGAGCGGTGGAGGACAGGATCAATGCAATGGAGGCGGTGACGACAGGATCCGGCTGCCGGTGTGAGGAGGCGTTGGAGGAGGTCGGAGGGGCGTCGGATGCGGGGGTGAGGTGCGGGGGGGGGGGGGGGGGGGAGTAGGGGCTAGAGCAAAGGGCGCGTCCGCGGGCGAAACGCGGTGGGAGCGATGACGAAAGGGCTTGATGTAGTGGGAGAATAGAGAACATGTTTAGTCTTTTTAAGTAGTAGAGATAATAATCTGAAGAGACTGTTTTCATCCTCCATTGTCTTGGATAAATGTGCTTTCAACATGATGACTAAATTCAATCGGTCGATCCCATGTTAAAAACCCACTGTCTGGAAATGGCGGGATCGACATCATAACTGGCTCTTGAGATGTAGCACAACAGTAACAAGTACTACACTCGTTACAAAATGTATGTCATTTTAGAATGCTAATTACATTTTGGAACAGATGTAATAGCAATGTAAGTGTAAGAGATAGATCCAATTAGTAGCACCAACTGTTGTAATTGTAAAACATTATTCACATCCCTACCAGTACTACGTATTGTCAACAGTGGGGGGTTTAGTAAAAGCAGTAGTGACAACGAAAAAGTGGAAATATAGATTTGATATTGTGAATCAAGAACTCAAAAGTAAATACATATGCTATTCTTTCAAGATGTTTCTGAAAGAATATTGAAATAGTTAAGAGAAAGAAAGTACCCTTTCATTCTCAATATGAAGGTTTGTTTTATTGTCGGCACAACATTTTCATTCAGCGGTAAAACATTACCTGCAAACACGATATATTTAAATACTCATGTTCCCACAAAGATTCACAGGTAGACTGCAAAATCCCAAGCTGAATACAATAGCATTTTTTTACTGTAATAAAATCCCAAGCTGAATTGCACCATACCTTTGCAGCTTCAGTAATGTACACATATCACCATCATATTGGCATATCGCACAAATACACATGGAGTTGGAAGTTGTGTAACCCCAATAAACAAAATAGGGTAGTATTCAGATTTTGTAGGTCCTGTGGATCCAATACTAAGCGCAGCCTGAACATATTGAGATAAAGGTTAAGTCGCTAGTTGTAAACAAACTCATACATCAGAAAACTGATAGCATAAATCTGTACTGTATTCATCCCCTTTGCCTATAGGGGCCACTTTATTAGTACTGACCCATTCATCAACCGGAACTTTCCAACCACAGAAAAACGAAAAGCAAGCGACCAGTTCCGTTTCTCAAACCAGTTTGGTAGATCCATCCAAAAAAAAAAAATCAGACGACATCAAAGATCGTTTGAAGGGGAAAAGACAACTAAAGATTGAGCCTAAGATCAATTAGGTTAGAGGAATCGATCAAAAAAAAGGAACAAAAGGGGATGAGATGGCCTCACACCTTGCTGTTGGGAGCGAGCTTGGATTCGCAGGAACTTGGTATCGTCGCCGGAGGATTTGTGCAGCTCCTTCCCACGCGTTCGCGTCAGCAGGATTCAGAAGTGTTGGCCTGGATCCTTTCCATCGCCAGAGAGGTAGGAGATCCGACGACGGCACTCTATGGCTACCGGGCCATCCGATGCGTGTGTGCCCGCGGTGGCCATCGATGTCGCTCGCTCGCTGGCCTAGGGACGCTGCTGCTCCTACAAGCGGGTCGTGGAGCCGGAGGCCTGAGGCTGGTCCGACTATGGGGTGGGTGTGGACTGTGGAGCAGCGCGAAGGGCTGAGGCATGGATGTATGGCGGCGCCGCGGCGGGGAGATATGGAAACAGAAAGCGAATGAGATGGGGTGGGTGTGGAGCTTCGATGGTTGACAGGGAGCGAAAGATCGATCAATGGAGGATTTGGTGGCGGAATTTTCGGAGCCCTTATTTCGCGACGCGGAGGAAGAGACCGACGAAGGGGTGACCGAAACAGACGACGTATTGGTTGACGACGAAAAGGTGGGCAGAATAAGGAACCAGTTCCTCCTTTTTAAGTAGTGTAGAAAACGCGAGTGAAGATGCTCCGCTCGAAACCAAAGTGTTTTTTTTTTTTTTTTGAATCTCAGCAGGAGAGCTGCTGGTTTCATTTATAGAAGGAGGAAAAAAACTGTACAAACAAGTCCGGTGGTTAAGACCACCAAGGTCCTAAGCCTACTCTCGCCTCACAAGGTGCCGCGCCCCGGCAAGCACCCAACTGTTAGCCTCGTCCGAGATGAGGTGGACAAGGCCAGACACACTCAACTCCTTATTACAAAAAACACGTCTGTTCCTCTCACGCCAGATCTCCCACGCTACCAGGGTGGTGAGTGAGGCGGCACGCCTGTCCGCACCTGCCAGCTTGGATACCACCCAAGAGAGGGCGAGATCGTCGCCGTCCGGTTCCCTAATGGCTGGGCAGCGAAACAACGAGGCTGAGCGTTCCCACACTTGCCTAGCCCAGGGACACTCCGCGAAGAGGTGCGCCGGAGTCTCAAGGTTTCGCCGGCACAAGGGGCGTAAATGCGGTTGGGCATCTGAAAACGTAGCAGCCTGTCCGCTGTGAAGACCCGACGCTGCATAAGGAGCCACATGAAGAACTTGCATTTTGGCGGTGCCCAGGTCGGCCAAATGTGGCGTAGGGGGGACTGCTGGGAGCCGACAAACTGTAGCGCATAAGCGGAGGACGCGGAGTATCCACCGGAGGAAGACTTCCACCGGAATGTGTCGTCGGAATCTGGGTCAATGTTGCAGCTTCGCACGACCTGGCGAAGTGCAACGAAGTCTGGCAGCAGGGCTAGAGTGATCCTTCCTCGCAGATCCAAGAGCCAATGGTCGCCCTCAATAGCATCCGCCACCGTTCTGTTTTTGCGCCTAGACGCCTCAAAGAGCATGGGCCATCGCTTCCTGAGCGGCTCCCCAGCCCAACTGTCAGACCAGAAGCTCGTCGCAAGTCCATTTCCAATGGCAACCTCCGTCATCGAGGCGAACAGGGCCTGGTCAGAAGGGGAAGGCGGCTCCAACAATCCTTTCCAAGGCTTGTTCGCCCCTGTCTTCGCTTGCCAGATCCATCGCATGCGAAGGGCGTTCTTGAAACGATGCAGGTCCAAAACCCCTAGGCCACCAAACTCCCGCGGGCGGCAAACCAGCTTCCAGGCAACCCTGCACTGGCCAGGGTTGCAGACGTCCTTCGCGGCCCAGAGCCAGGCCCGACGCAGCCTATCAATCTGCTCCACCGCCCAAGCAGGTAGGGGGTGCGCCGTCATGAAGAAAACAGGCAACGCCGAAAGGACGGCCCGGAGCAGGGTGAGTCGGCCCGCTCTGGACATAAGCTTGCCCTGCCAGTGGCCAAGTCTAGCGGCAATCTTGTCGATGAGAGGCTGGATGTCGACTCTCCGCAGGCGACGAAGTGAGAGGGGCATACCCAGGTAGGTGCAAGGCAGCGTGGAGATCTGCAAACCGGCCGGTTGCAGGATGGTGGCGGTGTCAATGTCGCCACAGCGTATCGGGATGGCCTGACTCTTAGAGAGGTTGACAACCAGCCCGGAGACTTCGCCAAAGACCTGAAGGATGGCCTTAGCCGCAGAGACCTCCCCAGCGGTGGGCTTGATGAAAAGTGCCACGTCGTCGGCGTATAGGGAGCAGCGGATGGATCCCGCCACCGGAGAAAGGAGGCCGTCGTCGGTGGCCAAATCGAATAGGCGAGATAGCGGCTCCATCGCCAGGATGAACAGAAGCGGGGAGAGGGGGTCTCCTTGCCTCAGTCCACGTCTATGGGAGATGCTGGCTCCCTCTTCACCATTGAAGAGCACGCGCGAAGAGGCGGAAGAGAGGAAGGCAGCAATCCAGTTCCTCCAACGCACCCCGAAGCCTCGCACCCGCAGCATGTCAAGCAAGTACGCCCAGGAGACTGAGTCGAAGGCCTTGGAGATGTCAAGCTTCAAGAACAGCGAAGGTGTCTTTGAGCGGTGCAGGCGTCGGAGGAGAGCACGAACGTAGATGAAGTTATCCTGGATGCATCGGCCTTTTATGAAGGCGCTCTGCTCGATGCCAACGAGCTCGTCGATCCGGGAGGCGAGTCTGGTGGCGAGGACCTTCATGAACAGCTTAGCGAAGCTGTGCATAAGGCTAATGGGGCGGTAGTCCTTGACGGCGGAGGCGTCGGCCCGCTTAGGCAGCAAAACCATGTGAGAAACGTTTAGCTGGTGCAACCCCGCAAAGTTGCCGTCCGCAATCTGCTGGAAGGCTAGCAGTATGTCAGGCCCAACCAAATCCCAGGAGGCCTTAAAGAAGTTGGTGATGAAGCCATCGGGGCCGGGTGCCTTGTCCGCGGGCATAGACTTGACGGCGTCGTGGATCTCGTCAAGCGTGAAATCTGCGTCGAGCGCGGAGAGGTCAAGGGTAGATAACCCAAGCGATTCCCAGTCAAAGGTCACAGCCGCAGCCGGAGCCGTGCCCAGGATTGCATGGAAGTGTCCATCGACAACCTCCCGCTTCTCCTCCTGCGAAATGGCGTCCGTGCCACCCTCGCGACTGAGCGAGTGAATGAAGTTCTTGCGTCTTCTACCATTGGCCTTGACATGGAAGAAGCGTGTGTTGGCGTCCCCGGCACGCAGCCAACACACCCTAGATCGTTGACGACAACGGATGCGTTCAAGCACCGATAACCCCAGAATGCGGGATTTCAGCTCGTGACGAAGGGCGGCCTCCTCGGCAGTGAGGGCCCTCAAGTCCTGTGCGGCATCCAGCAGCCGTACCGTCTCCTCAGCCCGCAGCAGCTGCTCCTTGACGTCACCGATGCGTTTCTTGTGCCAGGCTCGAAGGGCAGACGCCGTTCGGGAGAGCTTTCAGTGTAGACGGATAAGCGCGTTGAAATGATTGCAGGGCTGGACCCAAGCCGCAGCGACGGTCTGTGCATAGCCCTCGACGTGCGGCCAAAACGCCTCAAAGCGGAAGCCATTGTAACGCTTAATCTTCCCTGCACAGGACAACACAAGAGGGCAGTGGTCCGAGATGGAGGACGAGATGGCCGTGAGCTGGGCCGTGGGGAAGGAGGTGTCCCATTCCACGTTGCAGATGGCCCGATCAAGGCGGACGAGGGTGGGTGGGTCTTGCTCATTACTCCAGGTGTATCGACGGCCCACCAATTTGATGTCCTTCATCTCCGTTATGTTGAGCATGGCCCGAAACTTGGTCATGAGACGTCTGTTGAGCCGGTGGTTGCTCTTGTCCGCAGCAGACAGGATGACGTTGAAGTCCCCTACAATGAGCCAGGGACCGGTGACTGAGTGTCGCAGCTCCGCTAAGTCATGAAGGAAAGCCTCCTTATCCGCATCAGCATCGGAGGGCCCGTAGACGTTGGTGAGGGTCCAGGCTATCCCTCCAGCCCGGCTCACGAAGGTAGAGGTGATGGAGTGGCGCACGGAGCTAATGAGCTGGGCGTCGTATATGTCCGGGTCCCAAGCGACCAACAGACCACCCCTAGTCCCCTCAGCCGGAGAGGCGAAAGCCGAGCGGCAACGGTTGCCCAGCGAATCCCTACGAACATCATCAGAAAGGTGAGCTAGCTTCGTTTCTTGGAGGCAAACAATGTCGCAAGCCGATCGCTCGATGACACCACGGATCGCCGCCCTCCTCGAAGGGTTGTTAAGACCTCGCGGGTTCCAATCGAGAAGCTTAAGGTCTAAATCCATCGGAGACCAAGCAGACAACAAGCATGGAGACACAGAAAGGTTGCACGTTTCACATGAACGACCACACAGGTTCGGAAACGGGGACAGGCATCCGGAGCTAATCTCGACGGGGATTTGAAGGCACGGCACATGCGAGGTCCGTCAAGCTCGCGACACACACACACAGGACGGCTACAGCAGCAGGGGTCCAGCACAGGGGAGGCCCTCTGCGACACACAGCGAAGACGATCTAACATGGAGAACGGGAGGCAACGGCTAGCACGATACCCTGGGCCTAAGCCTCCATGTCCAGGATGGACAGGAGCTCAGCATCAGGCAGTGCAACCCGCGCGCCCTGGAGCAGGCCGGTGTCCTGGCGGATGCGGGCGATCGCCTCCGCGTCGAGTGGTGCGGGGCAAGGCAGCGCCGCGGCCCCCATCTCTCCATCGGATCCCAGCACGAGCGGCGCGGCCTCCTCGAGGACGCACGGCAGGGGCCCACCCATCTTCATGGAGCTGCAGAGACGCGATGAGCGCCGCGATGGCAGCAGCTCGCCCTTGGACTTCCTGCGACGTCCAACCCTGGGCCTCGGCGCGGCGAGCGGCGGGACGGCACCCATCACGGACGGTGGCAGCAAGCTCAGCACCTTGGCGAGGAAGGTGGTGACACCATCCACCTCCAGCGCGCCAAACTTGGCCGCCAGCAGGTCGAGGACGTCCTTGTCAGCGTGCTTGCCGCCAACCTCACGCTCTCCGCGGTCACCGCCAGACGCCGGCGACAGCGTAGCCGCCGCGCCAGGCAGCTGCGCCCCAGGCCCAAAGAGGACTTCAGAGCCAAGGACCCCTGTGTCGCTCGGCATCTCCATGGCGTCCACCAGTTGATCGCTGTGGAGCTGCTCATCCAGCTCCGGCCACGCCATGGGCGCCGGGGTCGACCACCCCTGAGCCGCATCGATCTCGATGGCCACCGGGTCTGCGCGCGCAAGGTCCTGCCAGAAGATAGCAGGGTCAAAGCGCACAGGCAACATGTCCACCTCAGCGGGCAACACACAACCGTGCAGCAACGCCGGCTCGGGCTGGCGCAGGTCAGCATGCGAGGCCGCCAGGTTAGCGCCCAGCGACGGGTCCAAGACGGACAGCCCTGCAGGCTCGGCGACAACGGCGGCGACAACGCCATCCTCCTGGGCGGCTCCGTCTTCAGCCCGGCGGCGCCCGCCACCACCTTGACGCTGCTGCTGGCGGCGGTTATAGATGTTACCGCCGCCGTTCCCCTGCTGCCCGCCGCGGCCCGCGCGGCCAAGTAGAGCGTCGCGCCAGGGCCGGCGAGGACGGCAGCCACCGCGGCCAGGGAGCTCGTCATCGTCGTCATCACGATCCTCGCGGCGACGAGGGCCAAGGCGGGCGCGCATGTCTGGCGCGTCGCGGCGCGCCCTCTGGCTGGCGTCCTCCACCCCCAGCCTCCACTCAAAACGCTCCGTGGGGACGTGCGCGTCGAGCAGCGCCACCTCCGGAGAAGGGACGCCGGAGGCACGACTGCTGGGCGTGCGCCGGTCCGCCGGCGCGAAGTCCTTTGTCTTGTCGAGGTGTATGAGCAGCGGCTCCCTCGTGTCTTCAAAGCCCTCCTCCCGGGGTGTGCCGTCGGGGAGGGAGCAACGCAGTGGCGGCGCCGCGCCCATGCGCATGAGGAAGGATGCGTCACATGCGCGCGGGATGTCATCAGGGCTGCACGCCCAGCACCAGACGTAGCAGACCTGGGCGTCGTCAAGCGCCTCCGAGCGATACTCCAGAACATCGACCTTGACGGAGGAACCCAGCACCTGCTGCATGACATCCTTGGTCCAGAAGTTGAGGGCGACGCCCTCCACCGCGACGCGGCAGTAGTAGCGCCAGACGCGATGCGACGCGCGGATGGAGGCTTGCTGCCACGGGGCCATGGTGAGGGCGATACCCCGGCAGGAGACCACGCCGGCGTCCATGGCCTGGTCTCGGTGCCAGGACATGTCGAAGCGCACCAGGAAGCACCCAGGCCGGAGCATGGACACCTGGAACCGCTCAGCAGGGATGTTGCAGTCGCGCGCCACTGCTCTGGCGACGAGCTCGTTGGTGAGGTCGCAGCGGCGCTCGGAAGCGGTGAGCACGACGGCCTTGGAGTGGAGGAGTTGCGCCGCGCTCTCCGTCTCCGGCGTGCAGACGATGACGGCCGTTGCACTCGCCGGGCGCCGGTGCGCCTCGCCAGGGCGGGCCGCCATCAGCACGGGCGGCGGGGCGGAGGTGCCGAGGACGGTGGCTGGAGGCGGTCCTTGACCGTGCGGCACGGGCTCGGGCCCGCACGGCACTCCTTGGCGATGTGACCGCTGCGGCGGCAGGAACGGCACCGGACCGGGTCGCGGCAGTCGGAGATGTGGTGGCTGGAGCTCAGGCACTTGAAGCACTCCCCACGCGGACGCTTCTTATGGTGGTGGAAGCGGGAGGGCCTCATCACTCCGGTGGCAGGAGGAGCGTTGGCGCGTGGGCGGGAGGCGGCCGAAGAAGGTACGGGCGGCGGGCGCCTCCGTCTCCTCGAAGCCACCACTTGCCACTCTAAGCTTTGGTCTTGAATGCCCAGGCCAGGAGCGAGAGGGGAAGGGGGTGCGCGCGCAGGCGGCGATTCCAGCAGGGGGCCGGTCCGTACGACCATGGAGCGCACGCGCAGCTGGCCTCCATAAGTCCTTCCTTGGATAGCCACTGCCCCACGCGGCGTCGCAGGGCCATTACACCCCGGCAGGCTACCTCCAGCCGGCGGCGTAGGGGGATGGGGGCGCGTCTGGCCCGAGGCGGCGCAGATCTGGATCTAGCCGGGAGATCCGCTCCGCCCATGGGATCCGAGGTTTGACCCACGGACAGGGGAGCGGGGGGTGGCGGCATGGACAGGAGAGGTGGGTGAGGTGGTCGCCGCGGACCGGCCGGTCGACGGCGAGAGGCTGGTGGCTAGGTAGGTGGCCGCCGGTGGCAGAGAGCGGGAGCGGGTGCGAGCGTGCTCCATTATCTCAGAGCTCAAATATTGGGACTGCTTCCAAAACCAAAGTGTAACCAATGTAAAAAAACAAAGTAACCAAATTTTCTGTTGTACCCGCTGTGCCCATCGAAATAAACCCAGGAGGTGGCTTTGCGTCGAACTGAACCCCACTCGTACTTGAGGACGGAGCCCCGACCACCGTCCGCCGTCCACCACATCTCCCCCCAGCCCGGCAGCGGATCTCCTCGGTGGCGCGCCTCCCTCGCCGGCGAAGCCAGCTCCCGTAGGCGAGGCAAAGTGGGCCGCCCGAAACCTAGACCGAGCGGTCTGACATCCCCGACGCGGGCGCCGCCGTCGCACCTCGTCCGGCCGCGGTACAACCTCCGCGCCGCCCCCGAGCTCCTCCCCGTGCGCGCTCCTTCTTCCTCTCCTGCGAAAGAAACCGCAGGGGCAGGAGCGGCCAGGGACCGGGGGTCGAGAGGAGGGAGTAATGGAGTACAGAAAAGTGAAGGATCAGGTGAGGGTAACCCCCGCAATCTAGAGAAAAATGCCGCTCCTCCCGCCAGATCGCCGTGGGACGAGCCTTTAGGCTAGATCGCTGCCGCGGCGTTTTCTTCCTTTTCCTCTTTGCGTGCTTGTTAGTTTTCTCGCCGTAGGGTTTCAAGATTCCTGGTCTACTGAGTTTTTTCATGTCACTACTAGTAGATGGCGTTTGTTTGTTATTAATTCGATTAAGGACATTTGGAATGTTGAGGGTGTCGGTCGTCATCATATAATTGTGGTTGCTGGCTAGTGCCCAATAAGACGGTTTCGTAGTGTGACCAGTAGTGCGTGGATGCAATTGCAGTTCTGGATTAGAATTCCGCAGCAAGTGCCGTGTGCCTTACGGAGTTAGGGGAACATTCCAGTGTTTTGTTGGTGACTGACTTCAGTTTGTTGTAAAGTTCGATAGTAGGTCGCCGGGAATTGATTTTGGACATTTTGGTGGCTGGCTCAAGAATATTACTCCGTATGTTATTGTGTCCATTGGGGTTTTCTAACCTATATACTACATGACTGATGAATTAAACCTGTACAAACGCTCGTTGTGGATTAATGATAATATAGATGTACAAACCAGCACACCTGAGAACAACACTCTAATACACTTGTGGGCATGCTTTGGTTTTATTCTTTTTATGTGATTGCAAGGTTCAGGCATGCTTGCCAGATTGTCTTACAATTGACAGTAAGTCAGTCTATAGGTGACCGATGTTTCCTCTTATAACATACAACATCGATTGGTAAACCACATTTGCATTTTTAAAGGGTGAGTATTTGAACATAGGGTCATTTACAACTTCAGCCATTTATGAACTTATTAGTTTGCACATTGATCTTCTTTAACACTGGAGCATCTTACTGGAAGTAACTTGTTCATAGCAAGTTTTATGAGTATATTATGGCAGAGCTTAAACCATACTATGACTTACCTTTGAATATGATTAAAGTTGCCCAGTCACTTTATCATGTTGATCTTCACCATTGCCCCCTGGTAGCCTAGGACTAATTAAAACTTTCATGCTCTGGCTCTCTGGCAATGTCTTGCCCTATCTGTTTGAACTTGGAAGTTCCGTGTGTTACAATAGACTTATGCTTGTCAATTGTGTTGTGTGCTGACGAGCGCTGTATTATCCTGGAAATCTAAAGGAGACTTATGATGTCATATTTCAGGACATAGAAAGCCCTGATGGGAGGTCCCTTTCTAGCAGTAAGTTCCCGGTTCATCACTGAAATGTTCTCTTTGGAATGTCCTATAATCAGGAACCTCGTTCTTTAATGCATGTATTATATACAGCTGCAGCATCTTCCACACTTGGCGACGCAGGAGGTTTGAAGGGCAAGCATACCTGGAAGCAAAAGTAATAGTTAATGTTCCATCTTTCTGCCACATCACATAGTTTCAGAAGATCAGAAAATTTACTGGCAAATGTCGTTCGTTGTGGCAGGTCCATTGTTACAGTTGCATTGACATTACTAACAAGTTCCCAGGCAATACTGATTGTGTGGTCAAAAAGAGCTGGAAAGTATGAGTATAGTGTCACAACAGCAAATTTTTCTGTGAGTATTTGAATTATTTTTCTCTTAGTAACAGTTGAGGCAGGAGCTTTTCCTTTTGTTCTCTTGATACCATGATTTTAATTATCTATCTAATTCTTGTTGTCTAGGTGGAAGCTCTGAAATGTCTATTATCACTGGTAGCCCTGTACAGAACATGGAACAGTCAAGGTGTTACAGAAGATAATAGGTGACCATTCTACCATTATGTATTGATTGAATTCGAGTATTTACTGTATTTTCAATACTCTCCAGTGATATACCATCATTATTTTCAGGTTAAGTACATCACTAGATGAAGTTAGTGTTTATCCTATTCCCGCCGCACTTTACATGGTAAAGAATCTATTGCAGGTATTCCCACTTCTGAAGTTTTTGTGCGATAAAATGATGTTGTATTTGCAAGAACAAAAGCTTGACACATGCTTCTACCCCCTGTCAGTATTACATCTTTGCTTATGTGGATGCACCAGCTTACCAGATCCTGAAGAACCTGAATATTATTAGCACTGGTGTCTTATACCGTATCATTCTAAAGAAGAAGTAAGCTCTACTCACTTAATGTGGCCTGGAAGCTGGGAATAAAGGGATATGATCATCTCTGCTCTTTTTACTACTGTTGCCGGCATTTTTATTGCATCTACTACCTCTGGTCGACTTTAATCGACGCGGGAGTGTGCCTGCCATTACTGTACTTATATCTTCCCATTGCGTAGGCACTTTCGTACAAAACTGGTGTAGTATAATTCAACTGCTTGCAAACTTTTATCATTATGCAGGACACAAACATGAAATGTGATAACCTGTTATTTTTTTAATAAGTTCCTAGCATGAGCTCGCCATTGTAATCCATGTGTTCTTTAAGTGCCTTAAATGTCTTTAAATGTTCATCAATTTCATCTTCATTCTTTCCAGAACACTTCATGACATTTTCTTCCCCAGCAGGCATCACCTGTTTTCCATCGTTTATAGTGATTGTTGAATCTATTTCCATCACTGAATGCTTTGTGACCAGGTTAAGTGAAATTCAGTGGGCTGCATTTATTCTTCTATGTGCTGGCTGCACTACTGCTCAGCTTAACCCCTCGTAAGCAACATAAATTTCAAAAAAAAATCCATTGCTAGTGTTTCATAATTTCTCTAATCAATATGTTCAACTAACAGAAATAATATGCCCCTTTCAGATCAGACCATGTTCTTCAAACCCCTCTTCAAGGTTGGATGATGGCAATTGTAAGCATGCAAGAAAAAAAGAAATCATCTAATCTAGTAACTTGGACATGCTAGAGGAAGTTATTTCAACTCAACTTGCTGAATGCTCTTTCTTTTGTAGGTGATGGCTCTTCTGAGTGGATTTGCTGGGGTATACACAGAAGTATGTAACTTTGTGCAATTGCTCCTATTAGCATATGTATCTTGCTTTAGAAAGATTTATTTGATTCGACTGCCAAGGGAACTTCTGAAGAGTTTAAAGACATATATTCATCTTTGAACAATGCAGGCTATCATCAAAAAACGTCCTTCAAGAAACATCAATGTGCAGAATTTTTGGCTGTACATTTTTGGAATGATCTTCAATTTAGTTGCCATCTGTGTTCAGGACTTTGATGCTGTCATGAATAAGTCAGTTGTGTTGTAAATTGCTTCGTTTCATGTTATAATATTATATTACAATGCACAATATTGATTATTTTAATTTGATCGTGCCATCTAATGCAGAGGATTTTTTCATGGCTACTCATTTATTACATTTCTGATGATCCTAAACCATGCACTCAGGTACTACAGTTGGATCTTCGAATTGGTTGAATGTTGATTCCTTGGATTAACATTACTTGTGGCTGTTTTGTTTTGCTTCCAGTGGAATTGCTGTATCAATGGTGATGAAGTATGCTGACAACATTGTCAAGGTACAGATTGTAAACTTCTACAGCTGCTTTTGTTGTTTAAATGATGTGTTATAACCGTATTTGCTACGTAAAATAAACATTCTATTAACTGTAGCAAGTCCATTATAATCTTTTTTTTTTTTTTTTGAGAACACAGTACAACGCAGACGCTCACAAACACGCACGTACAAACACCCCTATGAACGCACGCACGCACACCCTACCCCTATGAGCACCTCCGAGGGACTGAGCCGGCATATCTTGAGGTTGACGAAGTCACCACTGGCGCCTCGCTGTTGACGGGCACGTCACGTACCACTGAAAGCATAGCGCCGGTTAAATCCTGGAATAAATCCAGGTAAATGCAAACACCCATGTCAAGTCTAGGACTTGAACCTGGGTGGGCTGGTTCCACCACAAGGGACCTAACCACCAGAGCCAAGCTCTGTTTGCCAAGTCCATTATAATCTTGGATGTTCGTATCAAATATTAGCCCCCTCCTGTTTTTATTTGAACTTTTTTTTCGGAGAAAATATGTGGTTTATATACTTGTTGCATGGCATTTGAAATTTTCACGCAGCACTAGTTCAACTTAAGTTTAAATGGCTATCTCATTGCATTAATGCCAAGTAAAGATTTTTTTGGATCTTTCTATTATAAATGTTTGGTGCCTTGATGAACTACTGAAGTAGATCACCGAGTTAAGCAACTATGGATTGTTTGTCAGTTAACAGTCCTTTTTCAGTGGTGCGGCTGCTTTGTTTACCCTTACAGTTAGATGCGACGACAATATTATGTCCGTGCCTCCTTGGTAGGAATTAACTTGCAACATTTTGTATGCTCACATTCTGCTATCCAGAAACTAGAGCATTCCACATTATGTTATCAGGGAATATGTTACTCCATTATCCTGTCAGCCCACATTGTGTTATCAGTGAAGCTATGGTTATAGAGAGACCAACTAAATCTCTTCACTAAACAAAAAACACATTCCGTTCATATATTTCTAATGGAAGAAAACTAGAACGCATCAGCCTGTTATCCTGCAGTGTAGGTTAATGGTCTTTGGATATCAAACTTTCTGATATCTTTTGATGCTGTGGCTATTGGATTTGAGATTCTATGAATCATTCAATGCTGTAATAATTATTGAGGCAGATCAAAAAAATTGATGATATCACACTATTTTTCAGTCTTTATATACTTCAACTAATGTATTTGATTGTCTAACCATGTGTCTGTGCATACGTGTAGGTGTATTCAACTTCAGTCGCAATGCTTCTGACAGCGATTGTATCGGTCTTCTTGTTTGGCTTCCATCTATCCCTTGCATTCTTCCTCGGATCTACGTAAGTCCGGATGGAAGTGCAACGACATATTATCTTGATTGTAGCATTTTAACCCATGATGTGGCCTAACAAACTGATAATATTCCAGGGTTGTTTCTGTCTCGGTATATCTGCATTCTGTCGGGAAGCCACAGCCGCAGAAATGAGTTCCGCCCCCGTCTCTCCAAGAGTTGGCAGAGAACGCTTTGATGTCATTGTAGAAGGGTTTATGGATAGCACCGCCAACATCATTGCACAACGTCGAAGACGCAAATTCACCCTTGGCCATGCCACTGTTCTTGAGCTAAAGTTCTGAAGGAGCACTACTTAAATTTGAGCATCAATGCCCATCCAAGGGTTACTGACCAACAACCTGTTGACGTATCACTTCGCTGCTGTTTGAACAGCTTGAGTGGTTTAATTTTGATTTGTGGTTGAAGTGGCGTTAGTTTCCTATCCGGGGAGGTCACTGAGATACAATTTGTTTTCTCCCGCTAGCTTGTGCTGTACAAAAATCTGAACATTGACTGCGTGCAGCAGCAGCAGAGCCTCTTTTGCCACGATTGAAATGGCCGCTATTGCAGTAGCTTGTGCTAGCCTGTAGTCAGAAGGAGTATAATAACAGTGGTTGACGTGGATGAGGGCTGACTAGGAAGAACATACTTCGATTTTGGAGATTTGCTTAAGTTTGGATGTATCTATACACTAATAGGTGTCTTCGGTTCATGAAAAGATGTCAGTGGTTTGTCTAAATTTGGATGTATCTATACACTAAAAAGTGTCAGATACATCTAATGTCTAGATATTTAGATAAACTTACGATATCGGCCAGAGATAGTATATTTTTTTTTCTAGAATACACAAAAAAGCAACTACAAAAGGATCAAAAGAAAAAAGAAAAACAGTATGCCCGATGGGGACATGGAAGCAACCCATGACAACGACCGTTAGCTGCAACCGTACAGCGCAAACATAACCGAGAGGAAGCATCAATCCTTCCAGGCAGAGGCAGAACTCACTTACTCACCATGGCTCCCGCATCGCTCTATCAGTGCCTCGTCTGCCTCGCCGTCCTAGCTGCTACCGCCACCACCGCTACCTCTCACTCTCAGTGCCTCGACAACCCTCCGGATCTGACGGCCGGTGGTCACCAGGCCGGTGTTGTCGTCGACGACCTGGCCGGTTTCAAGGCCTACGTCACCGGCGATGTCCACTCCCACAGGGCCATCGTCCTCGCCTCCGACGTCTACGGTTTGTGCATTTTGAGTAAACTGTTTATTGAATATGCATGCAAACAACTAGAGTGCAACTTAGTTTCCCTGGCGCACTGTTTTGATTTTCCATTTCAGGATTCGAAGCGCCCTTGTTGAGGTACGAGCTTCTTCTTGCCGTAGTTCCTTTCCCTAATTTTTATTGCTCCTATCTTCCCTCTTGATGATCAGAAAAATTGTCAATTGAAAAGTTATTTATTGCGATATGATTCGGAAAGTGTCTTTGGCTCCTGAGCTCAAGTGATCCCCTTATTTAATAAAGTCACGAAAAAATATTTTTAAGATTAAAATTGAACGAAAACAGATCTGGACATAGTCAATGATTAAACCTACAATAAGGCAAAATCGCAATGCGAAGTTCTTCGTGTTGTGGGCTACACAAAAAATGACAAAATCTGATAAAATTTGGAGATTTGAATATATGCATACTCATTTTCACAGTTTTATTATTTTTGTGTCGCCCAAAATACAAAGTATTTGAAATTAATATTCTGCATGTTTGTTGGATGCATCATTAGCTACATCTGGATTTTTTTTTTCAATTTCTTTTGGAACTCATAAATGTGATTTTTAAAATTTTAAAACAACATGATTGGCTGATCGCTAGAGCCTGGTAGCCAAAAATCTCCACTTGATATTTTGTTATTCAAATTACTCTGGAATGAATAAAAGCCTTTATACTTCGTCGTGGGTTCACGGAAATGAAGGAAAATTGCCGACAAAGTTGGTGAGGCTGGATACTATGTTGTGGTGCCCGATTTATTCAATGGACAACCTGCCACTAATAGTACTGACATAACAGTGTGGCTCCCGGCTCATTCTCCGGTAAATCAACTTTATTGATAATAATCTGCTGGAAATTCGTTTTATCCTGTCTTTTTACCCATACAAATCGATTGTTCTTACAGGTAAAGGCAGCTCAAGATGCAAAACCGATCTTCGCGGCCTTGAAAAGGGGACAAAATTTTGTTGTTGGAGTTGCGGGCTATTGTTGGGGCGGTGAGTGAAACCAGAACAAGAGAATATGTTTGTATTGTTTGACAAGCTAAGAATACAAAACCCTGCAAGATGAAGATAGGAATTATGCGAATATGATTATTTTTATTCCTTTGTTCAGGGACAAATTTTGGTTGATGCTCTCTTCCTGTACTGAATTTAATTAACAGGGAAATTCGCTGTGGAGGTGGCGAAAACGAACGAGGTAGAAGCAGTTGTCATCTCCCATCCTTACGCAGTAACTGCTGACGATATGAAAGGTGAGCTTTTTTTAAAAAAAATCCTTTTCTATGTACTTTTGTTGGTGAAGACCCGTCTTCTGATATTAAGTTCAACTGCCACTCAGAGGTCAAGAACCCCATTGAAATTCTTGGAGGTCAGAATGACACTGTTACACCGCCAACATTGGTGTATCGGATTGTGCATACCCTGCGGCAACGAAATGAGGTGAGTTCCTGGTGATTCCACTCCAGACATTTCAGTGGAATAACTAACATGGAATGCAGGATGTTTGTACTTGCCTTGTTATGCTTTGCATGATAGTCTGTAATTCGGTTTGAATGGATGTAACCGAAGATTCAGTTAGAATAACTGAAACTAAACCATAAACCCAGAAGGCAAATATCATCCCGGTTGCAGTTTGCTAGTTTTAATTGCTATCAAAACATTTGGCGTGTTAGCACTTGTATAACCAAGTTTGAGACATGCATTTAGCTGTAGATCAGTTAGAAAATTGAGGCTCTAGGTTTATTGCTGTTAACATGAACAGATTTTTCATGTTCTTTAGCAAAAAGGAAGATTTTTCATGTTCTTTAGCAAAAAGGAAAAACTATTGACCCTTATATGACTTCGCATGTTGCAGATTCCATACTATGCAAAGATCTTTCCACGAGTTGCGCATGGCTTTGCTTGCAGATACAACGCTACCGACCCGTTCGCAGTCAAGACAGGTGAAGAAGCGCTTGCCTTAATGCTCGATTGGTTCCACAAATACTTAAAATGAAAATACCTCATCATGCAATGATGCGTCTTTTACAGCTTTGTACATCAAAATAAAATTTACTTGCGTCCACATATAAACTTACAAAGCTAGCCATGCAGATTATATGGCTATGATCTCTTTACAATGATACTCTATTTGTCCTGTGATTTTCTATACAGCTTTAAGTAGTGCAATTTTCATCAATTCACGTGTCCAATGCACGGGTATTTCGCTAGCTGAAATGTGCAGACGGCAGGGTGATTATATATGCTAGTTATTTTTCCAAGCATCCATCCCAGGCGAAATATATTCCAAATACAAAATGGCATTAAATCTTTCTTTTTAAATGTTTGGTGGCTTGGTGGACTACAAAAGTCGATCACGGATTTAAGCAACTATGGATTGTTTCACTCAGTCCACAGTCCTTTTCCAGTGGCGTAGCTGTTTTGTTCATCCTTACATTTAGATTACATCTTATAGCATGCATGTTATGCATGTCTACATTCTGAACCACAACAACATTATGACCATGCATCATGACTGCTTGATAGAGACTAACTCAGCAGCATTCTGCATGATCAGTTGCTCACATTTTGTTATCAGAGAAACTATGGCATTCCATATTCTGTTAGCTGGTGAAATATGTTACTCCACTGTTCTGCCAGACCGCATTCTGTTACCTACCTGAGAAACTCTGGTTATAGACAGACCATATAGATGAATTCACTAAACTGTGAACAAATTCAGTTCGTCCTTTCTACAGGAAGAGAACTGTAATGTATTAGCCAGTTACCCTGCAGTTTGGACGGCCAATGGTCTTTAGATATCAAAACTTTCTGATATCTGTGATGCCGTGACGATTGGATTTTAAGATTCTATGAATCATTAATTAAATGGTCTAATAGTTATCGACGGATGAAAGTTATTTTTGATATCACACTACTCCCCGGTCTGTATAATTCACCCCGTAGTGTATTTGGTTGCCCAGCCATGTGTGTCTCAGTGCAAACATGCAGGTGTATTGTACATCAGTCGCAATGCCCCTGACAGCAATTGTATCTGTCTTCTTGTTCGGCTTCCATCTATCCCTTGCATTCTTCCTCGATCGGGTCTACGTAAGTGCTGACGGAAGTGTAGCAACAAGTTATCTCGATTATAGCCTTGTAACCATGATGCGAGGCTACCAAACTGTCGGGAAGCCACAGCAGCAGAAATGAGTTCCACCGCAAGAGTTTTTTTTTTTTTTTGAGGAACCCACCGCAAGAGTTGGCGGTGCCCTCCTTAATTTTGCTCTGTGACCAAGCTGACGCTAGGTTCTTATCAGGGGAGGTGGCCGAGATGCCGGCTATTTCTTCATGCCTCTTTCTAGACCTCTTTAGCAAGTTCAGGCCTTCAGGGCCACTTACTAATTGGTGCAGCGAGATCTCAGATGTATGGGTATGCGGACGAGAGTAGTGTTTGTTCCGTGCACGGGACCACCCATTTTGTTGCATACCAATTAGTTTAAGATTTCTGAAACTTATAATAAACTAGCAGAATGCCCGTGCTTCGCTACGGAGAAAATGGCAGTTAATATGTTTCATATGTATCTAAGGGCAGTGCCAGATACCTCGCCATGTAGTATACAATCTATGCACACACAAGTAAATGACCTTTGATTTGTTCATATCTTCCATAAATATATCAGTAATATAGATAGGAAGATAGTAATATATCTTTATGATACTTGACAATCGGCGGCTAGGGCGATGATAGTCAGTGGCGATTGGCCACGGTGCAAGAAGAACTGAAGAAGTGATATGCAACGCCCTCTACGACAGATTAGGATGGGGAAGCGGGGCGACTGGACAATTGCGATAGGTTTGTTAGTTGCAACCAATTTACACGAAGGAGTTTGTTGAGATAGTAAGTAGATGTTACCGAGGCAAAATTATCGGGAGTGAAGGATGTGAAGGATAAGGACTATCAGTTACAGGTGGCATTTGGTTTGTAATTTTTAGAGGTGTGACGCCAGTCATTTGCACACATTTCACCTAATAGTAAAGATAATTTTGGTGTCATATAACTTATATTTTGTTAGTCAAATCTCTAACACACAATGGGATGTCTTCTTATATATAACCCCTCCGTTTTGTATTACTTCCCGTTCTAGGATTTTATAGTCAAACTTTCTCAATTTTGACAAGTAATATAGAAAAAATATCAACATTTATCATCCCAAATGCTAATATTATAAAAATATAACTTATTACAATTTTAATACTATATGTTTTGCGTTGTAGATACTTTTATTTTTGCTAAATATTTGGTCAAACTTTAGATAGTTTGACTTTGATTAAAACCCAAACTCAGGATATGCAATGTAATTGTAAACGGAGCGAGTAAAGTAAAAATGAAAGGAGTACATACATTTCAAATTTCAATGACATCGAATTCTAGGCAGACGAACCAGAGGCGGCCATTAATGAAGCTGATGCCATGGTGATAACTTGTCGGTAGCTGTGATCTGCTTCATCAGCATGCGGCACATGCATTCGACCCATCCGATGGTGCTTGCCACCGTGATCACACTGGACACATCTCATGGTAAAAGATTTGAGAACTGCTATGGGGATTTCAACCGGGAATATCTTGTGGCAATTCCACGCGCTGCGTCCTAGATGTACGACCGTGCCTTGGAGTCCTAGGTGGAGCAGAAATATGTTGCGCGTTT
This sequence comes from Lolium perenne, assembly GCF_019359855.2. NCBI lineage: Eukaryota > Viridiplantae > Streptophyta > Magnoliopsida > Poales > Poaceae > Lolium > Lolium perenne. Next base: position 73,676,951 of record NC_067245.2, read on the forward strand.
AGTCGTCCTGAACAAGAGCTGCAATGGTGTAGTGGTGCCTGGTGGGCTGGTCGCCCGCCTGATGGATTATGTGGCAACGATTTCTGGGTGCGGTAGCAGTGTGAGTGACACCCGTACTTCTACTGTGAGGAACGGTACCGCGGCACGTTCGTCAGTAGTTTCCAGTTCTGCCTCGGCATCAGCTCGCTCGGCACTGACAGCCCACATGATCCACTTTGGCACCAAGAAGATCTGGGGACGGGTGTGGGTGGCGCGTCTCGCTAGCCCTCCCAGCATTGTTGAGGGGGCTCCTGGCCTCCTGCTCGTCAGTGTCATGTTCCGGCTAGACGGCCAATAGCCTTGCTAAGCAAAGATCATGCGATGCTGCTTCGGAAGAATCGCGACACCGACGACTTTGATCACGATCTAGATGACTGACCTGGCCGTTGACAACGCCTTGGTGGTGGTCGGTGGTGGACTACGGATGCTCCTCCCCAGCGTGATCGCCATTTACACGTCGGTGTTGCTGCGCACGATCAGCATGGGCGATTGCGTCTCTCCAATTTGTGGTGGCCATGGGCCGTCGGTGCGGCGTCCACATTGCTCTCCATGTTCCTGGTATCAGGTTGCAGTAGGTGCTGATCGGCGGTATCAAGGTCACGAACGTTTGCGATGTCGTCGGCGCGAGCAAGGCATGGGCGTCGGCACTCATCTTCCTGATCCCCGTGTATTCTTGGGTGATCGTGGTTGGTCCCTGGAGTGGCTGGTACCCTACAAGATCTTCCCGCTAGAGGTGCGGTCGACTTCTTCTTCGTTGCGTGGCGCTGGTCACCATGTCATGGTCGAGAGATGAAGGCGGTGCTTTGACTCTGCACAAAAACAAGAGAGAGACCGTAGGTGCGAGGAGAGGTGTCATCATTGTCGAGAGATAAGTTGTTTTGATGCTAAGGATATGTGAGAGAATCGTGGCCATTTTGTTAGACTTGATAGTCATCTGTTTTGTGTATGGTTCCCTTTTTTCTCTATCTGTTTTGCATGGATAACACTTCGCTAACTTTTTTTCTCAGTCTGTTTTGCGTGGATAGCTCTTCGTCCACGCCTAATAGTAGAGATTAGTAAGCGTGGATGGGTTGTTTTGTTAGTTGCGTTTTCTTTGTTACGTGGAGGGTATTATTGTCCATCCTGAAAATGTGACACCAGGCATTCACCAGTTTGCTCTTAATAGTAGAGACTTAATGAAATCTAACAACACGGATCCTCAAAGCATGAAACAATATGAATCTAATGGTATAAATATGCACGGGACATATGCATTTCTGTTATGCAAACATGCTACTAGGAATTCTCAGCAGACACCCTGCTTCACACTTAGGCAGTGTTTGGATGCTTAGAATTGGGCTCTGAATTGGAGAATCTGGAATTGAGGGCCGAATTCCGCTGTTTGGATGTGTTGTGTATTGGGTTCTGAAATCACAGCCCAATTCCGTGCGTACCCCCGCGGGCCAACTTAACACATCGCTCAATTCAGAGGTCCACAGCTCTGTATTCGCTCTGAATCGGTCATATCGTCTCTCTCCCGAAAACACGAGCGCGAGTACGAGGACTCGCTCGTCTCCAGTCGTCGCCCTCGCCGGCGAAGGTGTCGCGCCGGCGCCGCTGGGTAAGCTCCGCCGCCTGCCCTCTCCCCCTCCTCCCACTCCGCCCGCCTTCCCCTGCCCGCTCGCCGTGCGCCAGTCCTTCGTGCGCCCCCAGCCGGCCATCGTGCCAGCCCTCCGTGCGCCCCCAGCCGGCCGCCATGCCAGCCCTCCGTGCGCCCCCAGCCGGCTGCCGCTGCCAGCCCTTCGTGCGCCCCCAGCCGGCCGCCCCGTCCCTGCCAATGATGTGCTACCGAGGGTCTTCTTCGTGCGCCCCCAGCCGTCCCCATTCGCCGGCGGGTCTCGATTTGGCCAGCAGCACGGCTCCTCTATGGAGGCTTGGGCGCGCGTGCTCTGTCTCACTCGATCTAGTCTGACCTGAGAGCGTTGATCTCACCTCGATCTGATATGTATATTTCTAGTTGTATGATGTTCAATCCCTCAATCTGATCTGTAGATCACGCTGTAGGCTGTAGCTAGTTGTATATTTTATATTTTATACATTTAAATTTTGCAGATTCTGAGTACAAGAACTAAAATGAGGATAATTATTCACTTTGTGCTATTTGTGAGACATTATGTATCCATTTTGTGCTATTTTTTGTCATGTGTCTTATATTTTCTGGATTATTAACATATTATTGTGTGAAAAATAATATTGAGAAACTTCTGAAATATACTGGTTTATTTTCATTCATATTACAGAGGTTATATTATTCAAAGTCAAAAATACTCTCATTTCCACACATGTGATATCCAAACAACATTTGGTATTCCATTAAAATCTGAATTCTATAGCTGAATATCACGCGCATCCAAACATCATTTGTAGTATTGAATTGAATTGGTTGATTTGGTTTTCCATTGCCAATTCAATTCAGAGCCCAATTCATTGTAACCAAACACAGCATTAGGGCATGTTTGGATACTTTTAATGTCGTTTCTTGCATCCACAGATGCAAAAATGGATAGTTTGGTTGCCATTGTTGGCGCTCTTGGCTATCACGAACTTTAAAGCACCCTCGGGCCTGTTCCCCGAGGAAGTCTTGATTCCACCGTTCTCGCTAGGAGGCCCTTGCGGGCACAAAAGGAGGGAATACGTGCGTGGGGGAGAACAATGGAGATGGCGGGAGCCAAAAAAATTGGCACCACGTTTAGCCGTGAAAAGTAGCCTCACCGCCCTCTTAGTCGGCTATGGTAGACGCCCTGCAATTCTTCCACCCTTCAGGTCAATAAGGTACCATCTCAATTTGTGCAACGTTCTTCCCCAAAAATGGCAAGAAACTTTTCAATATCAGACACTCAAATCTTCGAGTGATGATCGAGAGGGCATCCACTATTTAAGATCCTTGATCAGAAGCCATTCAAAACTTTCCCCCACCCAAGTTAAGCTATTTCTTGCATGTTGCATTCTGCACAATCTTAGTGTGGGGTGTTGATGAGTTCTTTCCGGATGATATTGATGTGACGCCTGAAGAGGATGATGTTGGCCATGGTGTCAGTGCTACTGATAACGAGGCCTAGAGGAATAAGAGTAGACTGACGCTATGTAGGCTGGTAGAGGCAAACCCAATATTTGAAGAAGAAGAAAAATAGGAAGATCATACCGTTGTGTTCTACGAACTATTATTTGTGTGTTTAACATGTACCTATGGTGAACTTGTATATGATATTAGTTAGGTAACATCTTGAGGAACTGCCATTTTCTCGTAGCTAGAGCTGTGCTAATTTGGTGTTGCATGCTTGTTTGACATGCTTACTATTTGTCCCATATGTTGGCTGTTAGTTCACTATAGTGTGTGGTAGTTGCTCCACTTGCGAGAAATGGTTACCATAACACCAACATGTATGCAACCAAACAATCAAAATTGACATTCCCTACCTGAATCTAACTTTATCGGCAACCAAACAAAATACACAAATAAATCGAAAATAAATTGTTAACAACCAAACTGAATGATGCAATATGAATTTTGGACTTGGCCCGATAAATCATGACTCCGGGAAGAAGATGTCTCCAGATATTAAAAATGGTGCGAGTATCCAAGCAGGTCTTCACGGAGACAACTAGGAAGAGCTATGGTTGCGATTTTCAAAGAAAATTTAGCCATGCCAGCTCGTTGTGTAATTCAAATTTAGCTACCCCTTCAGCTCAGATTTTGGCTCCGTCCCTGCTTGAAATTACCATAACTTGGTAGCTAGCTTGTGCTGCTGAGGCATCTGAAACATGCAGCAGCATCATCTCTTTGCCAAGGCCTCACGGGCTGAGATCGAACGGCTGCTATTTCAGTAGCTTGTGCTAGCGTGAACCCGGTAGCTGCGTCTTGGAGCGCTGGAGCAGCGGTGCCTCGTGCCCGGCACATACGGTGCCCGGCACATACGGTGATAGGACGGCACGGCACGAGGTGGCAAACACGGGATGCCATGCGATGCCACAGAAGCCGACCCGTGAGGCGCCGATTGCTGCACGGCTGCTGCCCCGCGCCCGCGGTGCCGGCGGCGACGGGCTGGAGCTGGGATTTCGCGGCGCAGCTCAACAGCCGACCGGTGATGGAGACGAGAAACCACGCAACGCAACGTCCACATTCGATGGTCAAATCACACAGCTGAGCCTCGCTCGCAGCACTGTGTAGATGATCAACCCCGGGTGCTCGGCCATGCCGGCAACAGTGAGCGAGAGCTACCTGACGGACAGATACGCCTGAAAGAAGCACTCGCTCCCCATTCCAATTCAAACGACGATGATGCGCACAGCACGCTAACTTCTTCTCAATTATCGAAGCCGTCTTGTCGCCTTCAGACAGGAAATAGTACACCCAAACGTACAATCCCTGTCTCCGCTGCGGCTGCACTGCAGGTGGTGTACACTCGCACGGAGTCACACACGCACGCACAACTCCATCGCACATTCACGAACTACGCGCCCAGCGTCACATTTCAGGAACTCGATCACAGGTCGCCATGGCTGCTCCAGCCCTGCTCCTCCCTTTCTTGTTTGACGAATCGCTCTGTCCCCCTCTCTGATGAAAGGCTGCCGGAAGTGGCCAGGGGGGGGGGGGGGAAGAAACGTGCAATGAGGTCGTGCCAAGTAGAAAGGCCACGTGCTTTATCTCTGCTGCCGTATGCCATACCGATAAAGTACGGAGGAGAGACCACAGCACAGCCTATAGTCGTCTCTTGGAAAAGCTGTATATCATCTTGAAGAGGGAATTCATCTTGAACATTACCGTTTCAGTTACCTATTAGGCAGTGTTTAGTTGCAAAGAATTGGGCTCTAAATTGGGGAATCTAGAATTGAGGGCCCAGTTCTGCTGTTTGGATGTGCTAGATATTGGTGCGTGGAATTGTTGCCCAATTCTAAGCACAGGCCCGCGCGGGGCAACTTTGGCCGTCGCCCAATTCGAAGCTCTCGACCTCCATATTCGCTCTGAATCGAGACGGGTCGCTCTCCTTCTCTCCTCTCCCGAAAAAAGTACGAGCTTCTCGCCCTGCTCCGTTCCCGTCGTCGCCGCCAGGTACCTCGCCGCTCACCCTCTCTCCCTCCGTCCCCACTCCGGCCGCCCTCCTCCGCCCTCCTCTGCCCCTCCCATCCCTCTCCCCCTTGGTCCCCTTCCCCCGGGCTGCCCACTCCCCGCGCGACGGTGGCGCCTCCTTGCTCCGGCTCCCCTCTCCTCCACCAGCTCGGATTCCGACGCCACCTCGCTCCTGGTCGGCCATCTCCGGTGCCGCCCTGGCCGGCCCTCTCCGGCGTCGCATCGCCTGGGGCTGCCCTACCCCGCCCCTCCCTCCCCGTCGTCTCCCTCCCTGCCTCCGACCGCTGGGAAACCGCCGCCGCCTGGAGGGATCTCGCGCCGCCGATAGGAGGGCCGGCATGCAGCAGCTCTGCAACCGCCGCCGGTGACTAGGGCAGTATCTGCCTTTTTTCGTTTTCTAATTTATTTCCACACATGTGACATCCAAACAGAATTTGGTATTCCATTGAAACCTAAAATCTATAGCTGAATACCACGCGCATCCAAATAAGATTTGTGGTATTCCATTGAATTGGTTGATTTGGTTTTTCATTGCCAATTCAATACGGAGGTCAATTCTGTGCAACCAAACAGGGCAGGGTATATCTCCAGCGGCCCAACGCAAAACTAACACGAAAAATGATCGCGCGCGTCTGTTTGCGTCGAGCCGTGGACATCGAAATAGTCGCCAGTTCACGGTTATCCGTTTGCATCGGGTGGCAGCCCCAGCACCCCGGCGCGTTCTAGTTGCGATTTTTTCATTGCTTTTGATTGCAAGATAGATATATACATAGATTTTCATGCATAATTTAAAACATTGCAAAATGAGAAAACCTAACTAGTGGGTTGTGATGGCTCTCGTGTTCGAAGAAAGAACATACAATCACCCAAACTAGAGTTCCATGCGTTCGCGGTTTCTTCGCTGCAATGGAAGAACATCTAGATACCTACACTAATGGCTTCAACTGGCACTTGCCTTCTTCGCTGCAAAGAAAAAAAACACCCTAAACCTAGAACTGGTCGTCGTTGCTTTCACCGGAGTCATTGTTGTGGTAATACCTGGGGCAGGATGAGTCGTCGAACACACCAACGCTCATATCTCCATCGCCTTCGTAGCGACAAAGCAGCAGTCTTGCCCATCAAACAGGACCTCGGCGGGCCACTGGCACTCACCGCAGTTGTCTTCCTGCAGGTTCACGGAGGCCGGCTCCCGGCCGGCGAGAAACTCCACGAACTTATCCGGGAGTTTCTTTCTTTCTGTAGAAGGGGTCCTCGATGATGTGGACGACGGACTCGAGGTGCATGGAAAATAGGCACTCCCACTCCATATGGGAGGGTGAGCGCGCAAGCGATAGCGAGCGTGCAGATCTAGCATGGCCGCCCCTGCCCTGGCCTCGGCGGCCGCGTCCTCAGCCTCGGCCCCTAGGACCCCGCCATGAAGCGCGTGGGGAGAAGCTGGATTGAGAGAAGGTGGATGGTAGCGCTAGGGTTGGGGATTTGGAAGGTAGCTAGGGTCGAGGAAATGGATGCCCCCAGCACCCCTTTTATACGTCGGAGGCAGCCGAGCGGGCGGTGGCACGCATTAAGACGAACACCCATTGCTAGGCATGGAGAAACTGCATGCGATGCACGGCCATTAATTCACTTGGCAGGATGCGGAAGCGATGTTGCCCGCCAGTACTACCGCACCGTGCAGAAGACGAAGCAGACGCGGTCGCTGCCAGGCGGGCCCAAGGCAGATGGGAGCGGTCACGTGATGCGTCCATGCAGCATCCGCGCAGACACATTTCGACCCCAAATTTTGGTCGTGTTTGCGTCCTCGTTGACATGCCGAACATTTTGCGTTGAGCCGATGGGCTGGGGTGCAGGCCTATTTTTCGACCGCACGGACGCAAACGCTCGTCTTGCATCCGTTGACATCGAGCCGCTGAAAACGCCCTTATACACACGAACTTTTTGTTTGTTGATTTGTATTCGCAGTTGTGCCTGCCGCACGATCAGAATCTACGGATGAACTTGGTTATGGATTTTTTTAGAAGACACAACCTTTATTGTTGCGAGTTCGAAGATCAGTATGTTTGCGGATAGACGATTATAGAATGCCTATACATATATCAACCAACGGAAAAGAAACATCACGTAGCAAAGCCTATGATGGGAGTCCTCTAATGTGCTGCATGTCAACCAACCTGGTTATAGAGCCCCGCTGATACGATGGCAGAACGAAAAGTCATAGGCGAATCCAATGTGCAACCAAAAGGATAACCCGCAAAATATTTGTACCTTTCATCTTGTTAAAATTTAAAAATAATATTGTTTCTATATATCCAAATAGACTAACATGTAGCTGAAACATCAATGCGTATTCCATCCTTAGTTTTTTTAAATCAAATTCGTTCAGCCAATTTGCAAACACATTGGTAATATTTTTTGGTGAAGGTATATTACATGCCATATGCACCTTGCGCCATGCAATATGATCAAACGGGCAAATGAGAAATAAATGCTTAATATTCTTCTCTGAGGCACAAAAATTCCTATCAGTTTATTTTAGCCAAAAGTTATCCTTTGTGAGTTAAGTTTTATGTTTCGGCAAGTACATAATTTTTGGGAAGGTGGGGGGATCACACATAATAGTTTGGGAAACTAGGAAAAATAGGTCATAATGAAACTTTGCAATACAATATCATAGAAATAATAGAAAGCAAAAAAATAACACATATCAAAACTATTTTTTAAAAAAAATCACAAATTTTAGCAAGAAATTTGGAATCCATTATTAAAGTGTGTTATTTGGATGATGTTATGTGTCGATGGATACATGAAATGCAATAATAGATTATTTATAAGATGGAATCTCCATAGCATATTATCTTTTTAACAATTTCTTTGATTTCAAATGTTATTCTCCGACTTTTTTTTTGACAATTTATGATTTCAAATGTTATCCTCCCAATTTTTGGGAACTATTTCCACATTTTATTTTTGAATGATTTAACTATTTCCATTTTTCGAATTTATTTCCCATTTTCTTGTAAATATTTATATTGTGTTTACTATTTTTTAATCTAAAACTTGGTGATTTTGACTCCTATTCCCTCTAAGAGGATGTTTTTCTACATAAATACCGCATAAGCCGAAAACAACCCAGTTTTTAGCATTGGGCAAGTAAATCTTATAAACAATATTTGCACAGAGGGTTGGTTATTGAACTCTGAGTCAAAGAGTTACCTGGAAGAAACTCCATTCATAGTTGAGGCGAAGGGCAACAAGCAAATGAATAAGACCATTCCAGTCATGTCCCTCAAACGCTGTGTGGCACATGCCCCGGAGAGACCAAATGGGGACGCCGACGTGGCTTGCCGTTTTGTTGGGGCGCCTCTGCTTAGCGGCGTTCCCCAAAGGGCTAGAAGAAACTAAATTTTATATATATTACAAAGTACAATGAAAAAACAATAAATTTAAAATAAAACCTAATAATAACTAGCATAATCACCATCGGCCGAGGGGCACAACGTACTAACCTCATCATTGTTATTTCCCTTGTCCTGCTGCGCCTATGCCCACATTTCCGCCCAGTCAGCCGACGCACGTGCCCTTGCTTCATGCGCATGTCGGTGCTCGATCGCTGCTGGTGAGGAGAGAGCTTCCATGCGACGTTGTCCCTTCAAAGCAGACCGACACCGGTGGAACTCCTCGTTATGGGTGACCCACACTAGTTCGTTGGCGGCTTCCTTGCCAGGGGTTCGAGCGTTGAGATCGATGATCCTCGGCCGCCATGAGTAGGAGACCAACCTCCTCCGTTGGCGCCCACTGGTGAGAAAACTAGGTGGCACGCTGCAGGATGGCCACATCAGCCTCCTCGATGGATCGAGTAGCGTCCCTCAACCGTCGCACCGTATGGAATGAGGCGAGGATCAACGCCGGCTCTAGCCCATCTGAAAGGATCATATGGGCACCTAGAGGGGGTGAATAGGTGTTAATCAAATTTTAATTTTGTTACCTTAACACAAAAGGTAACTTCTCTAGATATGAAGCTATGTAAGTTTACCTATATGATAAGATACAAGCAACTAACAAGATACATCACACAAGTAATAAAAGAACGGTAAAGAATAGAAGTAACCGAGCATGGAACATGCGAAGACACAAGGGTTGACTCCCATAGGTCCTTACTTTTGAGGGGAAGTGCGTCCATGTTGGAGGCATATGGTGCCACAAAGGCCTCACCTATTCTCCGTTGAGAAAACCACGAAGGTTAGCTCATGCTCCATTAAGCGATAACTTGTAGGTGGCAGCCTGAACCTTTACACAAAGGTTAGGGCATGCATCTACAACTAAATTGAGGCTCTCAAGTGAGGGCCATGAAGATTTACACAAAGAACTAGCTTCAGAACGACCTCCTCCATCTAGGGTTCCAAATAACCCAAGAGTAACAAGTTCCAATGGAATGAAGGGGAAATTCAAATTTCTTTGGTGGGATTGTATATCTGTGTATCCTCCCTCAATTCCCAAAAGGGAATCAAGAGTTCTTGGAAGAATGTATGGGGAGATCTAGCGGAAACTGAAGCTCAAGGTAATGGTGGAGAGAGAGAGTGTGTGTGTTCAACCTTGGAGGTAGGAGATGAAGTGGATGGATATTGATACGTTGCAAACATATCTATAATTTTTGATGCTTCATGCTTGTTTTACACCAATTTATATATGTTTTGTTTACACTTCGTTGCACTTTTATACATTTTCCGGCACTAACCTATTGACAAGATGACACAGTGTCAGTTCCCTATTTTCTGCTGATTTGTATTTCAGAAAAGTTGTACAGGAAATATTCTCAGAATTGTACGAAACAAAAGCCAAAGTTATTAGTTTACCGTAACGAAGACGGAGTCCAGAGGAGAGACGAAGGGGCACCATAGGCCGCGCCATGGGGTGGTGTGGCCCCCCTGGCCTCCACCGACCTCGCCCTTCCGCCTATTTATTCACGACCTCGGGATACCTAAAGACCCGAGCCTCTATCCACGAAAAGTTCCGTTGCGGCCGCCATTGCAGACCCTAGCTCGGGAGGGTTCTGAAACTTTTCTCGGAACCCTACTGGAGGGGGAGATCCCTCACCGGAGGCTTCTACATCGCCATGCCTGCCTCCGAAGTGATGCGTGAGTAGTTCATCCCTGGACTACGGGTCCATAGAAGTAGCTAGATGGTTGTATTCTCGAATTTGTGCCTCATGTTTAGATCTTGTGAGCTGCCTATCATGATAATGATCATCTTTATGTAATGCTACATGTTGTGTTTGCTGCGATCCGATGAATATTGAATACTATGTTGAGATCGATTATATATTGGTCATATGTTATTTGTGATCTTGCATGCTCTCCGTTGCTAGTAGATATTCTGACCAAGTAAATGCTTGTGACTCCAAGAGGGAGTATTTATGCTCGATAGTGGGTTCATGCCTCTAGTTTTCTGGAAGAGTGACAATAAGTTCTAAGATTATAGATGTCTTGTTGCTACTAGGGAGAAAACAATAATGTTTTGTCTAAGGATAATTTTATTGTTTACTTTACACACATTACTTAATGCGATAGTCTGTTGCTTGCAATTTAATACTAGAAGGGGTTCGAACGATAACAGGAAGGTGGATTATCAGTCATAGACGCAGTTGGACTACGGTCTATGTATTATGTTGTAATTCACAAACGAATCTCATAATAATCATCTTGTCATTTTGGTCTTTATTCTATCAATTGCCCAGCTGTAATTTGTTCACCCAACATGTTATTTATCTTTATCACTACAAGAAAAGTTCTGATAGACAACGTCTCAAAATCGTCCGCTAAGGGGTATTTTTCGTCGCCTATGGGCCTAACCCGACGATATGGGTTCTGTTGTGGAAACTGCGTCAGGCAAAGTCCTACGACGATTTTTTCGGTCCGTCGCGCTTGGGCGCCCTTCCGCCACGGAAAATCGGACCGTTGCCCAAGTGTTTCCGGGGGGCCGTTGACTGCTGACGTCATGCAAACTGACACGTGGCAGACGCCGTTAATCGGCGCTTAACGGCGTTAACCGGGCCGAAACCCCGTGGTAGATGGTAGGCCCACACGAGGCCTCGCCACGTCTTAAGCGGCCAGCCATTAAGTTTATGCCGAGCCAGCTGACTTAGTTTGACCGGTCAACTATATAGCTGGGCTGGTCTATTAGTTACGTGGGCCGGGCCTAACCTCTAAGGTTGACTGGTCAAAACTTTAATGGGCCGGCCCACTAAGCATGTGGGCCGGGCCGAATGCACTCGATTGACCGGTCAACAGGCAAAAGGGCCGGCCCACAAGACATGTGGGACCCACTTTGCTGGTATCGGGCCGGCCCATTTACAAAGTGGGGTCCACATTAAAGCAACTGGGCCGGCCCAAGAAGTTATTGGGCCGGCCCAATTAGCATGTGGGTCCCACTTTCCTGCCATCGGGCCGGCCCATTTAGTACGTGGGGTCCACATTTGATCAAATGGGCTGGCCCAACAAGCCAGTGGGCCGGGCCAAAAGCACCGGTGGGTCCCACTTTCCTGTTAAAGGGCCGGCCCATTTAGTATGTGGGGTCCACCATATAGCAAGTGGGCCGGCCCAACAAGATAGTGGGCCGGGCCAAAAACACAAAGTTGGTCCCACTTTCCGCTTAAAGGGTGGCCCATTTAGTATGTGGGGTCCACCATATAGCAAGTGGGCCGGCCCAACAAGATAGTGGGCCGGCCAAAACACCGGTGGGTCCCACTTTCTGTTAAAGGGCCGGCCCATTTAGTATGTGGGGTCCACCGTATAGCAAGTGGGCCGGCCCAACACGCTAGTGGGCCGGCCAAAAACACAGTGGGTCCCACTTTCCTGTTAAAGGGCCGGCCCATTTAGTATGTGGGGTCCACCATATAGCAAGTGGGCCGGCCCAACACGCTAGTGGGCCGGGCCAAAAACACAGGTGGGTCCCACTTTCGTCTAAAAGGGCCGGCCCGTTTAGTATGTGGGGACCACCACAAAAGCAATTGGGCTGGCCCAACTAGTTAGTGGGCCGGCCCAGTAGTGGGTGGGGTCCACCTTAAAGCAAGTGGGCCGGCCCAATAAAAGTGTGGGGTCCACAGTAAATCAAGTGGGCTGGCCCAATAAGTAAGTGGGCCAGCCCGTTTAGTTGCTGTTTATATGCCGGCGTAATAGGCGCTTTAGGATTTTGCGGGCGGCCACATATGTGCTTTCGCTTAAGTGGGCCGGTTTGGGGATGGGAATTCGTGCTTTAGATATCGAGAATATTTACGCAAAGATTGATTTCTCGGATAGCCTCACTTACCACAAGCACCAAAGAAAAAATGCGCGAAAGAACTATAAAAACTAACTAAATATTATATCACCGCAAGGCATTGAAAAAATATTACGTAACCCGAGAGAAATTGAATGGTAATTAAACCTAGCAATACAATGAAGGGATCCAAAGAATCTTTTAAGTTGTCCATGCAGCATCTATATCCGAAACAAAGACATTACAAGTTAAGACAAAGAACAATGGAAAGGCAAAGACACTACAATATTGTTTGCCAAAGAATTTGGAACTCATCATTTCGTCGTTATAACAAGATCATTGTAATGCGCACAATAAGCAAACAAAGAGTGCATGCCGCATACCAACAGGCAATATAACAGAGCATGTTAGAATGAAACAGCAGACTTACTACTATCGAGTCCCATGCAAACCAACATGTTCAGGGAGTACAAAATTGGCATGAACAACATAGTAGCAGGCTATAAATTTTGTAACAACGACTGAGCAAGATGAAGTTATGATGGCTACATCTACAGAGCAGGGAATGTAAACCAAAAATAGAAGTTACGATGGCAAAAGCTAAAGAGGAGGGAATGTGAACCAACATGTGCCAAGTGCAATTACTTCATTTTGGCCGTGAACTAAATAATACTCCTGAACTTATAGTGAAGGGGATGCAAATCAAGATGTTTCGGGATATAAACTTGTAATGAGCAACACATAGAGGATAGTTAATGCTGGAGCTTAGGATGGACCAGATACAGAATATAGTGGGATCACCTGTGAACTTGTATAAGAGGGAATGCAAACCAATATGTTCAGCTTTCCATATGTGAGCGTCATGCCAAGTCAGAGAAACAAGTCAATAATGCAGCTTTTGAAGAACAAGATGGCACGCAAAATTATTATCTAGTAGTATGACAAGTTTATTTGTACTACAGGCTAGATAGCAGAGTGATAGCATGCCAAACCCTTACTTTGTTAGCTTACAATGAACTAGATACAAAAAATGGCATCACCTGTAGTACAGGGAATGCAAGCCAACATGTTCATGGAGTAAAAAATTGGCACAAACAACATAGTAGCAGGCCATAATTTTTGTAACAACGACTGAGCAAGATAAAGTTATAATGGCTAGATCTACAGAGCAGGGAATGTAAACCAAATATAGAAGTTACGATGCCAAAAGCTATAGAGCAGGGAATGCGAACCAACATGTGCAATTACTTAAAATTGGCCATGAACTAAATAATAGCAGGATGTCACTATAATACCTATAATTTTTGTAACAACGACTGAGCAAGATAGAAGTTATGATGGCTACATCTACAGAGCAGGGAATGCAAACCAAAATGTTCAATCGCTTAAAGTTAGCAATGAAGTAGAAAATAGCAACGTGTTACGGTCATAGCTAGGAATGAACTAAAAGAGCTTCAGACAAACAAGCATCTGAACCCAGAACATGGCGCTAAAACAAGGGACTTACATTAGGAGAAGCACTATGTGGGAGTCACAGCAGATCTTCCCGGGGTTGATAGATCCGGTGATGAAGTACGCTACATGTGCTACTTGGGGTTGGAGAGACGGCCATTACACTTCATGATTACTCATCTCATCTGCAAAAACATAACGGCGCGTCGTTAGGACAAACAGGTTCCCCCAAGATTAAACAAGAACTTGCAGGCAAGCAATAGAAAAGCGACAGTAGAAGAGTTTAGATCATGCACGACGCCGGTGAAGCAGATCCGGTTCGTGCACAGCGGTGTCGGTGAGCAAGATCCGATGCGGTGGACGACGGATCCGGCGAAGCGGCTCCGGTGGGGTGGACGATACCGCAGCTGAAGCGACTGCGGTAGACTGCTAGATGAGCATATGGTTTCGAGGTTCGGCGGGGATGATCCGATCCGGTTGATGACGGCGTCGATGAAGCGGCTCCGGCAGGCAGCCGGATGACGAGGATCGCGAGGGCTCGGGTAGGCCAGGGAAGTCCGGCGGGGATGTTCCGGTGCGGTGGTCGTGGAGGTGGGAGAGAGGGACTTGGGAAGTTCCGGTGGGTGGTCTGAGGGAAATGAATTTTTTGGGAGGGTTTCCGGGCTAGGGAGGTGGTGATCCAAAAAATGACGGGCAGACCCCCCACCAACCGACTTTCTTTGTCATCTCCACAGGGGTAGAATGGGAATTTGGAAGCGTGTGAAATTTTTGTATTTTGTAGGCGGGAAGTTTTGCCGCTATGAGATTTTGAATTTCGCTAAGGTCCAAGTATAATGATAAAAAATTGTGAGACCGTACTAGTACCTCTGTTCAAGGCCGAGTGCAAAATCAAATCATCGTCACCTTGAATATTGGTCACTACCATGGTCATGATCTATCTCTGAAATTAGCGTATCCGCTATATCTTGCAAAGTATAATGATAAAAAAAAATTGTGAGACCGTACTAGTACTTCTATTCTAGGCCGAGTGGAACATCAAATCATCATCACGTTGAAAATTTGTTACCATGATCATGATCTATCTCTGAAATTGGCGCATCCGCTATATCTTTCAAAGTATAATGATAATAAAAATTGTGAGACCATACTAGTACTTCTGTTCAAGTTCGAGTGCAACATCAAATCATCATCACGTTGAAAATTTGTTACCATGATCATGATCTACCTCTGAAAATGGGCGCATCCGCTAAAACTTGCAAAGTATAATGATACAAAATTGTGAGACCGTACTAGTACTTATGTTCAAGGTCGAGTGCAACATCAAATCATCATTACATTGAAAAGTGTGTTACCATGATCACGATCTATCTCTGAATTTGGCGCATCCGCTAAATCTCGCAAAGTATAATGATAAAAAAATTGTGAGACTGTACTAGTACTTCTGTTCAAGTTCGAGTGCAACATCAAATCATCATCACGTTGAAAATTTGTTACCATGATCATGATCTATCTCTGAATTTGGCGCATCTGCTAAATCTTGCAAAGTATAATGATAAAGAAATTGTAAGACAGTAGTAGTACTTCTGTTCAAGGTCGAGTGCAACATCTAATCATCATCACGTTGAAAATTTGTTACCATGATCCTCTGAAAATGGGCGCATCCGCTAAAACTTGCAAAGTATAATGATACAAAATTGTGAGACCGTACTAGTACTTATGTTCAAGGTCTAGTGCAACATCAAATCATCATTACATTGAAAATTGTGTTACCATGGTCATGATCTATCTCTGAATTTGGCGCATCCGCTAAATCTCGCAAAGTATAATGATAAAAAAATTGTGAGACTGTACTAGTACTTATGTTCAAGGCCGAGTGCAGGATCAAATCATCATCATGTTGAAATTTGTTACAACGATCATGACATATCTCTAAAATTGGCGCATCCGCTAAATCTTGCACGTGGCGCATCTCGGTGCGGAGCAACAAGCCGGTGCTATCAAGGTTGAGGCGTCGGTAGCGTCATCGGGCTCTCCTCTTTTGATAGATCTTCTACATGGCGTGGCGCACCGCCCACCGAGAAGCAGTCACATGTGAGATTGAGGTGGAGACGTCGCCGGCATCCTCGAGGCGCGACCGCCCTTCTACGAGCCAGAGTCGACTCAAGGTATGAATCCATGCGGCTGTCGCGTCCCTTCGCATATGAAGTGGGATGCCTTAGATTTATTGTTCTTCTCTTACGATTATTTCTAGCCGACATGTGTGCTCTTTCTCTGAATATATTGCTTGAAAAGCTAACCAAGTTACTTAAATTCACTTCTGCTCTTAATCTTGCGTGCTAATTTTGTTATTTTTGCTGACGATGGTGCGCGCAAGGAAATTTATTTCTGGGTGTCTTGAGCTGTTAGGCCTAAGTCGAAATCCTCAGCTAAACAAGGCCTCGGCTTAACACATAAGAAGGTGTTCAATCTCGCCCACAATGTCCTCTTTCTTTCCTCTTCCTTTATTGGAACTTGTTTTGCACAAGGAAAGTGGCACGTGTAATGTGAGTAAAACCCTCTTAGCCAAAATCAGCAACGAGCAAGATTTTATGTATTGTAGATTCCCCAATTGACTCTCATCCCCAATGTAGTCTTTTTTATGTCAGTATAGACTTCTTTACTGGATGTATACTATCGTACATGGCATGCATTTGCCTAATGAGGAGCATTGTATTGCCATTCTAGCCAACCTGATCGATCTGTCAAGCTTCATGCACGAGATGCCATGTTTAATTTACTCCCTCGCTCCGATCCATATTTCTTGGTGTAAAATGAATGTGAATCGGAGGGAGTACTCTTCTTAGATAGTACTATACCAGTTCAAAAAAAAGTACTGTACTACTACATCACAAATGCATCAAAAGAGTACTACATCACAAGACCACCACGGTTGTACTAGTAGAGTTTAATGCTTAACTTCCAAAGGGAATAAGATTACACATATGAACTTTAAACAAAGCGCCGTCCGATGTCTGCTTGTTTGGGAGCACAACATAAATAATACTACCCCCGTCCATACATAAGTGACTAAACTTTGTCTGAAGATGGTTTCATCTATATATGTTTTTAGTGTGTAGATACATCCGTATCTTGAAGGAAAAAGGTGAGCCGCTAACTTTTTGAATAGAGTGAGTAATACAATTCGGATAAACAATGGTGTAGTAAAACAAATACTCCTGCCCATCATAAAACAAAACACAGATCGACTCAAATATATGTACGAGATCACACAAAGGTTTCATCAGAACCCGAACATATACATGCAGAGATGACCGTTTGATCACATAAAACAAAGGTTTCGTGGCATATTTATGCCCCCAAAACAAGCAGACGTAGGACAACGCCAACGTACTAGCAGCTAGCACTATGGAGCTGCAGTACAAACAAATGGTGCAACGACATTTCCACCAGAACGAAAACTAAAAGACATCAGACCAAACAAAAGCTGGGCTATCACTTCTTGCCCAAACAAGCCTTGCTCCTTCATATGCGACTTCCTTTTCTCTTATGGATGTTGAACTTTGAATTAGATGGGTTCCTGACAATAGCGTTCTTTTTCGTGTCCTTGATGTTGCACTCTGGATCAGGTCGGTTCATTGTCGGGAAATGAACAAATTGATCAGCAAAAGTCATATGTAAATGAATGCAAAGGTTACATATGAATGACTAACCCGGTCTAACTGAGTAGGGATGTAAAGTGCACCAACGTCTAGCAGAATTGTACTTTCTCCACTGCCAGTTGCTCATATCTAATTGGAATACTCCCTCCTTTGCCCGTACAACCAGCTCATTTTTGTCCTCAAATACGCAGAGTAACCTTACTGCATGTTTCCAATTGTATGGAAATGATGTGTCAAGGCCAAAAAAAGTATCCAATTCAAAATTTATATGACATGTCCATGACTCGTGATCGCTGTTGATGATCTTGTCTTGGCCCATATTTGTCGGGTGAAGTCTCTTATAACAAAGGCAACATCTCCATTATGTCCCTTGAAGATGTGAATGTTAAGCATGAATATATCATGCATCTCATGAGGGCACCGAATATATTTCAGAGCCTTCTTTGCATGGTCAAGCTCAATGATATATCTAGACTTCGTTGGCCAAGACAAAATACCCCCTATGAGAGTTGCTTAGGTCTACGGTCAATCTCTGACAAGATCGGAGTTGATCGAGCTAGAAACTCCCATTCTTTTGAATCTCGGTGAGTAGATATGAGCACGTGCATCGTAACGTTTAGTTGTTATCCAAACAACCGAGAACTTGCCACAATGTGTAAACGGTTCGTAGTTGTTTCTCGAACAGAGAATTGAGCCGCTGCTTTCAATTGTGTGATTGCGCCACAATGGTGGTTACGGTATCATTGTGAGAACTTGCCTAATTGGATCCCAAACTGATATATACCCACCGGATACATTAGAATGGAGTAGCACCATACCATCGCGGCATCCCAGACATAGATTTTGGGACCGTTCACTTGAGACGGGATTGCCGCATCTTCAAGATGGCCGGGTGAAGATCATGCTCTGTGATGAATCGATTGTCCTCGGAGTTGTTGGTGAAAAACCCTAGCAACGGGTTTCCTCCGTTGTGTGGCACGATTAGCTTTTACGAAATAATTGCTTCCCATACATTGCCTCCATGCTTTCTTGGTGCACGATGCAGCTAGTAAGCAGGTTGGATGGGGAGGAAGCCTGACAAGAATCTGAGAGACTACATCTCCAGGCGGATCGTTGATTGTTGTGGGTGTCCTTCGACTGAAGCTGGTAGGATTATGCAAATCGCACGATGCATCGTCAAAATTATGTAAACAACACAC
Organism: Lolium perenne; assembly: GCF_019359855.2. Lineage (NCBI taxonomy): Eukaryota > Viridiplantae > Streptophyta > Magnoliopsida > Poales > Poaceae > Lolium > Lolium perenne. The sequence continues at coordinate 73,695,658 of NC_067245.2, forward strand.
TGCATCATCTATTTTTTAAAACAAAATGCAACATCTAATTTGACTAAGCAGCAAAATGCATCATCTAATTCATCATCAAAGTTTCCTAAACTGCACGGTGCATCAAAGAAATCAAAATAGTGTAAACAGCACAATGCATCAAAGAAATCAAAATAATGTAAACAGGACAATGCATCAGCAAAATCAAAATAATGTGAACAGCACAATGCATCAGCAAAATCAAAATATTGTAAATAGGACAATGCAATTGTAATCCTGTTGCATAATCAATGAAGCCCTTAATTTGCAAAAAAAAAAACACCACAAAAATAGGACGCACCAACGGAAGGCAATCTCGCATATACAGTAACAATTGCTAACGTGTCAACACGATTGGAGGAAAAAGAGACCTCTACAGGACCCAAAACGCTGTGGTAACATCAGATGGGGTTAGCTTTGATATAGGTAATAAAATGTAAACAACACAATACATCATCTAAGTTGACAGCAAAATTCTTCATCGAAATTTCCCACACTGTTCAAGGAATCAGAAAAATTACCTAAAAGGCTAAAAGAGCAAAATGCATCATCAGAGTAAAATATATGTAAACAGTACAATGCATCATCCAACTTTTGGCTAAACAGCAGAGAGCATTAGCTAGGTTGACAGAAAAAAAAAACAAAAAAAGACCATGAAAAATTCCTGAAGAGGTGAGTGCATCAGAAAAATTACTACCTAAAAAGCATAATGAATCACCCAAATTACAAAAGAAGCAAAATGCATCATCAAAAATACAAAAACATCTCAATGCATCATCACGTCTGGTTTGGGCAAAAAACCCAATCCACCAGATCTAACCTCATTGCAGTTGGGGAAGGTAGAACTTACAAAGGGGTTGACGAGTCACGATCATATGCAACAAGCGCCGCCTTAGATGAAGTCACCATCCAAGCTCTCGACGCGTTCAAAGCAGCCAGCTTCGAAGCCTCCGACGGTTCTCCCGGCTGCGCCGCCAAAACTCTCGAAGCACGCGCCAAGACTTTCCAACAAAATGCAGCTTCGATACGAGCATTTGCCAGCGCCACAGCGCCCGGGCCCGTCCTAGCCACCGCCTTCGCCTTTGCCTCCGCATCCGCATCCGCTTTACATGTCTCCGCCGATGTATGCAGAGCATCCGTCTCCGCTTTCCATGTATCCGCCGACGCAGTGTAGGCATCGAGCGACGCCGTTTTCATTTCCTAGAAAACCCAGTAAGTTACTCACATTGCAATCCCCAAATTAAGGTTATATCGAACACAATGACCGATGAACCTCTGTACTCGCCGGAGGTTGGAGATGTACATACCTGTGAAGATCGGTCCGGTGGTGCTTGACGGTGGTGCGTCGGGGACGGGGGA